>NC_138947.1:30874818-31486484 GCF_965226115.1 Aulonocara stuartgranti | reverse complement strand
GCAAAAGCAAACACAGCTAGATTAACTCTTCACACCTTCGTAAAAATGGTCTTTCCGTATCAAACAGTACACACAAGCCATCATCTACTAAGCACACAATGCGCCAACTGCACACTGATGGTATGAATACAAAACACATCTGGCTTTTGCGTTCTCTGTGCACAAGGTAGGCTATGTCAGTTTGAGCTCATACTTCTGTCATAGATCCATAAGCATAGAGGGATCCAAACTTCAAGTACTGGTGTTTATTCAAACACATCAAAACAAACACAAGTGTTTATTTCCAAGTATAGGATTATTTGCAATCGCCATAATGACTATATGGGTTACTTGGTCTGCAGTGAACATGCTTCCTCTGCCCCCAGCATCTGGTCATCTAGCAATTCTGTAAAGTAACAATTTCAGTATTTTTACATCAATGGTATTGGTGTGTTTCTCATTGGCATATGGCAGTGCTACAAATCTTTGTGCGAAGTGACTGTACTAATCGATTCTCATTTCAAGATGTCCTTATGGTGCTTGCTACAGTGTAGCGGCTCGAGTTAGGCTGGACCCGTTGGCCAGCTACCCTCAGGGTCATTCCACGGTTGATTACATGGTCCACTATTGTAGCTCTGATGTCATCAGCAATTCTATTTCTTACTCTTCCTACCCTTCCTCTCCCCCTCCTCATCTTCCTCTCCCCCCTCCTCGTCTTCCTCTTGCTCCTCCTTGTCCTTGTCGTCCTCTTCATCCTACTTCTTCACCTCCACGTCCTCTTCCTCGGCCTCCTCTACTTCTCACTCTTTCTGCTCCCTCCATTGTACTCCGCACACACACATTATAGTGCTTAGGCTGATTGCAAAGTGAACTAATTATCTAAAAAAGTTTTCACATGTGAAAGTGTGCCAGACAGTTGGCAAATTAGTGTTAATGATAGCCATACATGTGTATACTTTTGCTAGGAGTGTGTTGGAAATTTGGTAATTGAGTGTTGTGCAGTGAATTGTGCCTACAGTTTTGCAAAGTGTGTGTTACAAAATTGCAAACTGAGTGCAAAGCAGTTTTTGTGCTTTTAGTTTTGCAAACTCAGTGAGTGGTTTTGCTATAAGTCTGAATAGTTTTAGAGATTGTGCTACAGGAATCACAGTTAGGGTTTAAGCATTCAGAAAAAACTGTAATGGGGTAATGTTTAGGGGTGCACTCTTGACTGGCATGTACATGGAGTGTCTGCGCTGTGCTTAGTGGTGATGTGACATCAGCAGACACTGACTCCGGGAAGAAGGAAATTCCATTGGTTCCGGTTACTCGCTCCATGAAAGATATTCCACTGTAGTGGATGATACTTTACGCCAGGGGTGTCAAACTCATTTTACATTGTGAAAAACAGAGGTTTTATTAGAGAAGTATTTTGCAACTTGACATAATTTAGGAAAAGATGTAAAATCTTTGGTATTGAATAGCAGAAATTAGGCTTGTCAGAGGTTGTTTTTTGGGGGGAAAAAAACAATGGCCGACAACACTGTGCACAACAGTAATACACATGCGAATAAGGCAGTAAATATAGATTTTTTTTTAATGGGAAACTGGTCTTGAAGCGCACCGAGAGAGAGAGAGAGAGAGAGAGAGAGAGAGAGAGCTGTGGTTTTCAGATGTGAAGCATCGTTTCGGTCTTTTTATGCTGCTGGTTCAGCTAATTTTAGTTGGGGAGAAACGAAACCTTGAGTTTCATCTCTGAGAGACAACACCAGCATTTTCATCTCTGTGGCATGTGAAGCATAGTTTTGTTTTTCTTTTGCTGCTGGTTCAGTAAATTTTGGTTGGGGAGATGTCAGCTTTAATTGTTTATTGCTTAATTACTTCATGTAGTATGAATGGCCATAAAGGATGTTTTTATCAGTAGAAAAAGCTGTAAAACGTATGAGAATACAATTAAAAGTTCGAAAATTATGCAAGTGCTTGTTTGTGGTGATGAAACAAGTTACAAATGGCTTCAAGTGCACGTTCAGGCCTGCGAGACTCCTTTAGACACTCAGACACTGAGCCATGGCTTTGCAGACATTCCTGCATTTCTGCCATTCAAAGGCACTTTGTATATAGTTACTTTTATGCAATATTCAATACTAAATACTTTATTTCATAAAGGCGTTATTTGAAAAAATATCTTTTGCCCTCCACAACAGAAAAAACCCAGTCTGCCTTTGCATATGATTGGCCGCATGCTGTGCCCATCAAAATAAAGTCCCACCCCTGTCTACCCAGCTTCTCAGCAGGACTGAAGATTCAGCTCCAACATAAACGATTAATAGTTGAATTGAAGACATGTGAAATTAGCTCAAGGGCTGGATGGGCCATACGTCTCACACCCCTGCTTTACACAAATGACTGCACCTCAACAGACCCATTCATCCATTGTCTGTCAAAATAGTCAAGTATGTGTGTCATGATGATCATCTGACTCATCAAGGATTGCAATGAGTCAGCAGACTGATGTAGGGTTGACCATCTGGCTCTGTGGTGCAGTTAAAACCAAGCCTAGTATGCTCAAAACTGTAGTGATGACAGTGGACTGTGGCCCTTCTCCATTATCCCGCCTCACTGTACTCAACAGCATTGTGTCTGCTGTGGAAACCTTCAGGTTTTTGTGATCTACACTCTTCCTGTCTGTCTTTTTTCCCATGTAGTAGTGAAAGCTTATCTTATCTTATCTTTTGACTAAAAATACAAACTTCAGAAAAACCCATTACAAGTATTGCAAAAGCACATTTAAGTGAAAACACACATTTTTTTATTCAGTGATTGTATATGATTACTCTGTGCACAGAACTCTCAACCCATGTGTTGCCCCAGCATTACTATCGACCACATGAGGCAGGTCACCACCCCAGTCACAAACTGAGGGCTCAGAATTGGTGACACTCTGCATGATAAGAGAGACATAGTGTTGGACCAAAAGTGACTCTATGGCCTACAAACTATGTCTAGATAGTACTGTAAGACAATTAAATGTTGTCACTTAAGAAATAGAGTATTTAACAAGTTCACCCTTTGACCTTCATCACCTCTAATGATCAATTATTCAAAATGTGTCCGCCTACAAGATTTGTTTTTGGATAAAGTTCAGTGTTATTGTCTGTGCCTTTTCATGTTTTCAGTTTGTAAGAAATAATTTTAATGGTGCAGATTCACTCTTGTGGAGTCTTTATAATCACATACAATTATTTTTTCTGGATATTCCTGATTTTTTCATTTGACTTTCTCCCAACCAATGTTACTAATTTCCTTTACTATTCTCATGCATGTCATCAAAAGGTTGTATGTTTTGTAATTAAAGAAAGGACTTTACCTTTGTCCTTATGTTAAGTAAATGTGCTCAGAGGAATGACAAAGAAAAACAGTAATGACCGAGAATTTTAAGAGTTGGCTTTGTTTCTTGTTAAAATAGAGTTGGGTCAGGGTTTTATTTATCAGTCATGCTGATCAGTTCCTTATTTTATTTATTTTTTCTTCAATAAAGCACATACATCTTGATCGATGACCAGAAGGAAAGGTTTGTTTGAGTGAGACAAAGTGGAACATGTTACTAATGATGAAGGCAACTTTACAAACGTTAAAAAATGAAACAAACAAACTATACAAATGTTTGCTTAGGTTTGTTCTGTCAACTAACCAAAGACAATTTTTAAAAAAAATCCCTGTGACAATGTTCTTACATGTTAAAATGGTTCGTGCACGATGACAAAAATAGAATCTTTTTTACTTCTGCTTCTTTTTCACACAAAAAACCCCCAGGCATCATCCATTTCAAATTTGTAAATTAGTCTCATTTCCTCTTTGTGAGCTCGGAGAAAAAACCACCATTGATGAGAGATACTATGACCAACACTTCATATACTTGTACTAGCATCACAGGGCCTGTTTGCCGTTACTTCATCATAATCCAATATCTTCTTGTTAACCTGTTTTGCTGATAGTATGGTTCACTGTGAATTTAGTGAATTTGTGGATCTTCCTTCCAAACAAAGGCAAGGTTAAGTGTTTCACATGTATTTGTTGCTCACTTGGAAATGTAGTTCATTGCAAGGGAATCTGTGAGTGAGTCTTATGTCTTCAACTTCTGTTCCCTGAAGGAGATAAATGCAGTGTTGGACATCATATCCCCACATGTCCTGGCTGAAATTATGTCAACTCACATCCTTTAAGGCAGATGACCTCTAGTGTTGGGTGTATCAGATTCCCAAATAATAAGTTACTGTAACTGCATCACATTTAACAGTAATGCAGTAATGTAACGCATTAATGTACTAAATTCAGTAATTATATTAAGATTATACTTATGTTGTTACTTGCATTACAAAGTTTCTTCAGTTATCTGTATTCTGAGTGTATTGAAAGGAACTTTTGAGCACAACTTTTGAGGAGTGGCGATAAACATATTTTTAGTTTTATTGTACAAAAGTTGGATTTAAATCAGGGGAACACGGAGGATGGTCCAAAAAACGTGATCTTGTTCTGGAAGAAGTCCCTTGTCGTGCAGGCGTTGTGTATTGTAACATTGTCCTGTTGAAAAACCCAGTTGTTGCCACACAAACGAGGGCCCTCAGTCACGAGGAATGCTCCCTGCAACATCTGGACATAGCCAGGGACTGTTTGACGCCCCTGCACCTCCTGAATCTCCATTGTTCCACTGAAGGAAAAAAGCACCCCAGTGCCAACTGCAGTACAAGTACACCCTGGGGCTGCAGTTGGCACCAGTAAAGGCCTTAATTTGTGTCAAGAATAGTCCAGTGTCTTAACGGACAGACAGTTGGATCAGAACTGTACAAGAAACATTGTATGACCTAATTGAAACTGGAATTTATCTTGGTGTGCTGGGACTACTGTCTAAAGTTTATATTGTGAACTTATAATTAAATAACAATGCCTTTCAGGTAATTTTACTGGGTAACAGAAAAGTAATGTAACAAGTAGTCTAACAAATTATTTTGTGTAGCAAATAATTACCCAACATGCCAGATTACTTTTAAGAAAAGTAACAAATAATGTGTAATACATTCCTTATTTGAGAAACAACCCCAACGCTGATGACCTCCACATCATAGTCACCACGGTCATCCCTCAGTTAATAGCCAATCTTCTAACTGTGTGGGCCATCCCTCTCCACCGGGGAATAGAAATTACAGACATAACAATTTGGTACTTTGGTCAGTTCACTTGGGCAAACACATATAGTAGCTGTACTTTTCTAATCACACCCTCAGTCTGTAATGCAAAGTCTTAATCACTAAATATGGTGACATGTTTTTAGTTATCAGTATCGATTATAGCAATTGCCTTGTCCTAATTTACATAGGAAAATGACCTGGTAGTTTATCATAACCAAAAAAATGTTAGCCATATTGAATGTTTTAGGACTCTCATTACAGTCACAGGTGGTAAATATTGAATTTGTTTGTTTTGTTTGTCTGTGAAGATTCTCAGTCATCCAGGTCATCGTAGTCAAAGGAGGTTGCAAAGAAAAGCATCTGGACTTCTTTAAGTTACTTGAAGACGTTTCACCTCTCATCCGAGAAGCTTCTTCAGTTCTAAGGTCAAATGGTGGAGAGTCCCAGATATAAACCTAGTGGGAGTATCCCCCCACAGAGGGACAAAAGGACCCCCTGACATTCCTCTAATCGCCTGAGCCAAGGTGTGAAACAGGGTGTGGGTCCCAATCAGCCAGAGTTTCGGGTGAGCTCATTGTGAAACCTGGCCCCACCTTATCATGCGAATTCCCGAGGTCAGAGTGTGGGGAGGGATCTCAAAACTGGATTATAGATGGCAGACAGTTGGTGTCGTAATAATGTACACAAGGGGAGGGAACTTTGTTTTGTTTGTTTTGTCAACTGACCAGAGAAACCTCAAAAAAGACTCACCAGTCTTCAGCTGTCAATAAAGTAATATTAGACAACCCAATGAAAGCAATAAAAGGAAAATAGGAAGAGAGTACAAATTTTAAATCTTAATTTTAATCTATAACAACAAAGACTGGACCTCATATTGTATGTGACCATTGTTTGTGCAGAGCACTGGATTTCTTTTACTTACTTGCCAGCATGCAGTCAAATGACATGACTTGTTGCATGATTTCTTTTCACACTTCTTTTCACACTCAAAACTCCCTGAACCAGTATATTTTAAATAGATCAATTCTAAATAGGACTGGTCTCATTTCCTCTTCATAAATTCAGAGAGACAACTGCCTTCTGAAGAGAGATTGAACAAAGAAGCCTTCACAAAGCTGTACTAGCACCACATGGACTATTTGCTGTTACCCCTTCACTCATCACAACTGGATATCATCCTGTTGATCTGTTCTGTTGAATTCAAGCTGAATTCAGTTTGATAACTGTCATGGTCCCTGTGCCTGCCCAGCCGGCCTCACAAGGCTACACTTGTGTTTTTGCTTTTTCTCTCTCTCCCCTACCTCTCTGCCTGGGCGGAGCTCACAGCTGGCTCCCACCCTTGGCTCACACAGCTGTTGGCGATCAGCTGATGGCGATCAGCTGATTACCGATCTACTATTTGAGGCTGGGTCACAGATCCTCTCATCGCTGGATGATTGAGCTACTGACGTCAGTCTTTCTTTTGGTCTTATACCTTTACGCCCTACCTTCGTGATTTGTGAGTGATTTCTCCCTTTCCTATTCCAGTTTATCTTCCCGGACCTGTGACCTCCCCGCGGTACGGACGTGTGTGAGTCGGATGTAAGGACGTGAGCGAGCGTGAGAGAGAGAGAGAGAGAGAGAGAGCCTTCCCTTAATCCCCTGGAACCCTGGACTTTCCCCCGTCACTGTATATAGTATTGCACTGGTGTGTAAATAAATCGTGTTCTGATACGTCAACCTGCTCTGCGCTTGAGTCCCTGCTTTCAGTTTGTGACAATAACTCTTCTCCACACAGAAGGCATTACAGTTTTACTCAATCGCTTTGGCTCAGTTCTAACAGCAGAAAATTAATTCTCACTGGTCTTAATGAAGCTCTCAAATCACTAACATATTTCCTCACCCACATCAGACATTCTCATAGAAACAGCTACGATTTCGCTGCTACATATATTTTCCATTGTCTTGCATTTCTCACTTGCAGCTGACAACTCATTAAAAAAATTTGCACTTTTGTCAGTCACAGTTCAGATTGGTCACTTTTCTGAATACTGTCCAGCATTACTTTGGTGTTTTCAATCACATTACTTCAAACTTTTTGTTCAAATATCTATGAAAGAGGAAGCACAGTAGCACTCTATCAGGGGTTTTCTTGCAACAAATAGAAAATTGAGTCTTGTGTCACAGCTTCCCATCCAAATTTGCCTTTCAAGCACATCCCAAGGCCTCTTCAATGAGATCTGGTGACTGGAGACCTGATGAGTTGTGGTGTATCTAATCTAACAGGTGTATCTAATGAAGTTGTTGCTGAATATAGATGGAAATCCAGAGGCCAAAATGTCTAATTTTGTCATGCCCCCTAGGGTGGTTGAAAATGGATTAATGGATGGATGGAGTTAAAAATGCAGTGTAATCCCACATTAAATTTGGACATGTGGTTACCCATATCTGTGAAGGTGTTAATGTTAATGCTGATGCAACATATTCATGTAGCACACACAAAGAACTCACAACATTCCTAACATACATTTTATGGATTATATTTCCACATATATTTCTATACTCTTAAAACATTAAGAGTTACGTGTTCTGTCATTCTCATAAAGACAAAAGGCACATCTTCTGTTGTTACTGTCTAATTAATAACAAAGTCAATAATAATCAAACACTTATAAAAACATATTCACTGGTCAACAAATATTGAAATGGTAAATTTTCAAAGCATATCACATCAAAGCAAAGCACAAATTGGCCTTTCCTACATATACTGTCTATGTTTTAAAGGAAATTTGAATTAAAGAAAATAGAAAAACTGGAATATAATACTTAAGTTCGACATGATAAAAATACACGGGAAAAAAGGCCATGTTGGATTTATTTGATTCCATAGTGGACATTGGTTGCACACAAATGTTTTGCTTTGGCAGAAACTTAAACACATGAGTTAAATCAACACAACGTATTCATATTCAATAAACCTGTGCATTTTGTGTTCAGAAAATGCGATTGAAGCATGTTTAGATGAAGTAAGTTGAGCTCTTGGAATATTTTTATCCTTCTCAATTTTGTCATTTTATTTCAACACTATTCAATAACCTTTACCCCAGTACTTGGTCACTTAAATACTACATGTTGTCTTCATTTTACATAATGTTCAACAAAGTCTAATCTGGTTTGCACCAGATTGTGGATTTGAACTCAGGACCTTCTTACTGTGAGGCCACAGTAGTAATAACCATGCCACCAATCCAGGCTTATCAAAAGTAGGAAAGCAATGATTTCAAGGCTTGATGCAGAATTGTCTTCACATTTTTATCCCTGACAGGTTAAACCACATTAAAAAAGTGTGTGTGTAGTTGTCTGCCTCTTATAACTTCAGTGATTTTGAAATCTCATGTGATCTTGTTAATTTTATGTGTCCAGCAACTAACCACTCTTACTAGATTGTATCATGCCATCTCAACAAAAACAAATTAAGTTGAATTTTGTACAGATCCTACATGATTTAATTTCGTTCAATATAGAAACATGAAACGTTTGTGTTCAAATTAAAAGGTAAACTTTTTGTAACGTAACAACCACCTAATTCACTTCTTTTGGTTTACCAAAAAAATAAAGGCGGCTGCTTGACTTGACTGAGATGGATTCCTTCCTCAAACCACGATCCAAAGCATGCAAAACTGAAATCCCGTGCAGTGTCGCGAAATTTAACATTGCTATATTATTGACTTACTTCACTCGAACATGATAGGAACAATTTAATCTACCCTCTCTGCATATTATGTAGTTTCTACACTATATAGTTACACTTAATTTTAAAGCATGAGGCAATTGTGTTAAATACACGCAAGATGCTTACATAAATCCAAGAGCTGGCCAATACCTTTTTTTCAGTGCACGTACTTTCTATCCCTTATGAGAATGTTTTAATTTAGTCTTTCTAAATAGCATATGACATCATGTCTATGTAGATTCTCAGTCATCCAGGTCATAGTAGTCTAAGTCGCTTGCAGAGTAAGTGACTGAAAGTCCACTTGCTTCCTTTCCAAGTTCCTTATATAGTTTAACCCTGTCATGCATGACATGGTTAAAGAGGGTTATGACAACCTCAATCGGGATCTTCGAATTAAGTATGTTTATTTATCTTTAGGCATAGAAAGATGAATAAAAATATTTAAGACAAAAATCCTGATTGAGGTTGTCATCATTCATGCATGACAGGGTTAAATAACAAGAATTACAATGAAACATGTCATTCATCTACAGTAACATTAAACAACCAGTGGGTGTCAGGTTTGGAGTGACACATTAGTGTCCAATAGTGATTTATGTGCAAGTATACCATCAACACTGACACAAATACAAGGAAACAGCCTTTGAATAGCTGTCCACTGTAGTGACCACTATGCGTGAAAGGGATACGACACTGAATCTCATCTTTATATATATTTTTAAAAAATTACAGTGTTTGAATGATTTTTTTATCATCAGCATGTATTTATAATTAAATACTTACATTTTATTTTAATGATCTTGTATGTTTCCCGCTGCTTTCCACCGTGGTATGTAACACTGCATTGTAAAGGTTTGTTATGATCAGAGCGGTTTGAGCGAAAGGTCAGAGTAGATGTTGAATTCCACTGGCCTTCATGAAGCTTCTGTGGTTGATCACGTTGCGCTCCAGAGTGACTCCAGTGGAAATCAGGTGGATATGTGGGGCAGGAGTGAGACACAGAGCAGGAAGCAGACACATTTTCACCCTCCTTTACCTCTCCTTTCATAGATAAACTGATGGGGTTTGGTTGATCTGTGTTAACAAGGTAAATCAGGAACATTATAATCACTTTAATGGGGACCACTTAATGTACTGTGAAACTGATGTTATATTTTATAAAGCTTTGAATTCTGGACATTCCTTTTTATGTTAATGATATGTATATAATTTCTTTATTTTTTAAATCATCCTTCTGAGCTTTCCAACACCCAACACTAGCAAATAAATATGGGGTGAAATAATAGGAAGTTTTTTTTTTTACTTTAATCCACAAAAAATGAATCAGATTTGGTTAAAAAATAAAAAATAAAAAATAAAATGAAAATGATGGGAACTTCACTTGGTACAATTTTGTCTTTTCATGTCTCCACGAGTTTTCCTGCTTTTTGAGCTTTAGGATGAAAAAATACACAATTACATAAACATGTCTGTATTAACTGAAAACCTTCGTTTTAAACTTACATAGTTATACACTTATGAATTGAGTCATAGAAACCAACACTGCTACATGATATTTGATATTAAAGTGATCTTGTAGGTTGAGTTGTCGTTTTGCACAAATGCGTTATTATTATTGACCTCTTATGACCTGGCGTTAACATATGTGGACATCACTTTTTTTGTCTAGTCCGCAATCTTATATTTTGCTCTCAAGGGCCAGATATCCTGTTCTCACAAACTACATCAGGTAAAACGATAATTCTTTGTTTTTAAATTTATCAGGTCCCAATCAGCCCAAATAGCAAAGAAAAAATAAAAATGCATGCCATGAAAGAGTTCAGGTCTTAGGAGGTTAAAGTGTTATTGAACTGTGCACACTATTTATTTATTTGTTCGTCTCCTATATTTCTCCAGAATTTTAGATTCAGTTGGATGATAGATGACACGCTCTCTTTCCGTGGTCTTCCAAATCCCTGTGAATATGTTTTTGGTCTTCTCCAGCTGGGTAGTCATAAGAGCATGGGATGACCACACATGAGCCACGGAGACCTTTAACTGAGGATGGCACATCAGCGGTCCTAGATGAGGCTTTTGTTTGAGTAACTGTAACAAATTATGCAACAAACAATGATTAAATGAAGTACAGAAACAGGACAATCAAGCAGAGAAGGAAAGTGTAAATGCATAAAACAAAATACAAATTCCTCACAAAAATTGCTTGAAAAATAAACAACATCGTAAGATTTAAAAAAGTAGACTTTTAGATTGAAGAGTTTTTGTGTTGTACAGCTTATCACTAAATATATACATTGTACAAACAGCATCATACCTTTGAAGCAAACGCATATGAAAAACAAAATCTACTCTAAAGGATTAATCTCTTCTTCTCTTTGCCGCATCTAAAAGAAAGTGACACAGATATGTTAGGGTGCTATTATTTCTTTGGGATGAGAAGTGACTTGTTAGTTTGCATTCAGCTTTATTATGTCTCAATATTGTTTCATATATGGTACAATGGGGAAGTCAATATGTATCAAAATGCATATATTTTCACCCATACCATTGTTTTATAAAAGGGGAGTTATCAGATTAACAGAAGAACAGATTAGAGGTCTGAAACAAGATAAAAATATAAATAAATACATAATTATTTTTGGTTCAATTCCACCATCAGGCCGGGGTCTTTCTGTGTGGAGTTTGCATGTTCTCCCTGTGTTTGCGTGGGTTCCCTCCAGGTACTCTGGCTTCATCCCACCATCCAAAGACATGCAACCTGTGGGGATAGGTTAATTTGATAATCCAAATTGCCACTAAGTGTGAATGTGCGAATGGTTGTCTGTACCTGTGTGTTGGCCATGCGACAGAAGGGCGACCTGTCCAGTGGGTACCCCGCCTCTCGCCCTATGACAGCTGGGATAGGCTCAGTGCTTTAAGTGGCCCAAAAGAGGTGCCGGTACTCTATTTTTTTTCTGCCTCCCCTGAGGTAACAACAACTATATTGAATGGGTTTTATATACAACAGTCAACAGACAACTTTATACAAAATAATAAATCATTTTATTAGTTTGTGGATTTGCTTGAGCTAGAAAGAGCTACTGAACATAAATAAAATGTGCAAAAAGGTATTGAAATTTTTTTTTAACAAAATGTACATAAAATAAATTATAAACTAATTTGTATTTTGCTCTCTCTTGAGTCCCTGCTGGTATCAGCAGCAGCACTTGTAAAGTGTACCTGCAGAGCTTGGTAGTTCTCCCATACATGCTTTCACTGTTCTCTCACTTGAAGCAACCCAACGCACTGATAAAACACGGCCTATCACAAGGAGACGTTGTCCAACATTGTGAGCACTCTCTGTTAACTCCCTTTGGTTTTTTGGTGATGCATGGTAGAGGGAGTAAAGCTGATCTAAGAATATTTTAAAGTGGTTGATTCCTCCTACCTCCTTCAAAACATCACAAACTGCCAGTTCCAGTCTGTGATTGGAACAATGCCAGACAAACAGGTAAGGGAATTTGGAACAAAGCTGCACAGCAACTCCTGTCTGTGAAGGTTCTCACAAACTTAACAATGTGGTGTATGCTGTACAGTGCAGCGAGGAATGCTCAGACCTCTACATTGGAGAGACCAAACAGCCACTTCACAAGCGCATGGCACAACACAGAAGAGCCACCTCCACAGGACAAGACTCAGCAGTCCATCTGCATCTTAAGGATAAAGGACACTCTTTCGAGGATGCCAATGTTCACATTTTGGACAGAGAGGACAGATGGTTTGAAAGAGGAGTGAAAGAAGCCATCTATGTCCACTGTGAGCGACCATCTTTGAACAGAGGCGGGGGTTTACGACACCAACTCTCTGCCATCTATAATCCAGTTTTGAGATCCCTTCCCAGACGCCTTAACGTCCACTCACATCCTGGGCCATCTGACCTCAGGAATTCGCATGATAAGGTGGGGCCAGGTTTCACAATGAACACACCCGAAACTCTGGCTGATTGGGACCCACACCCAGTCTCACACCTTGGCTCAGGCGATTAGAGGATCATCAGGGGGTCCTTTTGTCCCTCTGTGGGGGGTTTCTCCCACTAGGTTTATATCTGGGACTCTCCACCATTTGACCTTAGAACTGAAGAAGCTTCTCGGATGAGAGGTGAAACGTCTTCAAGCAACTTAAAGAAGTCCAGACGCTTTTCTTTGCAACCTCCTTTGGCAGCAACTCCTGCTTTCCTCCCAAGCATCACTGAGGCTCCATCACAAGCAAATGCCAACAAATGTTCCTGTAGGTAGTGAGGGTCAAAGCCATTATTATGAAGACATCCTAACAGTGCTTCAGTGATGTCCTTTGCTGTGGTCCCCTGCAGCTCAATCAGTTCAAAAAATATTGTGTCTGGATTTTCACTGGAAATAGCTGACCGCAGGCACACGACAAGCACAGACTTTCCACTTATTGTAGTGGATTCATCAATGAGCACACACAATTTTCTTTCATTCATCACTATGTCATTGACTACCTTCTTTTTCATTTCAGCTGCAATGTGATCCAGTATATTTGCACATGAGTTATTAGAGTGCAAAACTCTGCCCATCTTGACACCATTTAAGACTTGCAACTGGACATCTATTGGCATGTCTGTAAAGGGACGCCCATGCTTGCCAATCTTATAAGCTGTTCTAAACACATTGCAAGTTGAAGCGTAGTCAGCCTTTCTCATATCTTCAATGTATTTTTGCATTGTATTTTGTGTTGCCTTCTCTTTTATTTCAACTGCTTTCTTGTGATAAATTGAGTCTCTGTGCTCTTTTATTTTCTTTCGTAGTGAGTTTTGTTGTGCAGCCTTGTCCCTTCCAAAAGACGAGATTAAGCACCCACTCCACTCCTGCGACACTCTCTGCCCTTGCTGCATGTCCACGCGAGCACAAACTTGACTACACACACTACAACCCAACTTTTGATTTCTGCTGATCAGCCACTTGTAATTTGTGGAGAAATACCGGACTTGTGCTTGGGACCAACATTCTGGCCACTCATGCTCGCAACGCGGCTGTTGTCATCGGTAGAAATGGTGTCATTCTCGTCCTCGTCGTCGCAAAAAGTGCCGTCGTCCGCGGCTGCGGCACTAGTGCAGCTTTCATTAGCTTGCGTGTGACCTGCAGCGATATCATTCTGGCTTGGTGGGGGGTCAGCCAGCGAGTCCTCTGATTCTGACCATGTTCTTTTACTACTCAGAGTCTGAAGCCAGGAGAGCATATTAAGTGTTCATTGTTTTTGTATTTTAGCCGAGCAGCTGTTTGCGCGTTTTACACACCCTCTCCGGACCACGTTGAGTTGTTGACATGACAACGGCAAAAGCGACGCATGCGCTTTTCACTTGTAAAACACATTGGTGTATGGGTAATGTAGGCTCTGCTCTCGGTGGGACGAATTAGGAAGCGTGCTTGTGAAGGGCGCTCTGAAAAGCGGCAGCGCAGCCAAACGATTATAACAGATGTGCAAATGAGAGTACCGGTACGCTAAAAGCACGTTCTGGGCGCATGGAGAGGTGGCGGTACTCTCAAGAGCTATATTTAGAAGTGGCGGTACTGAGTACCGGCGCGTACCGGCCCACTTAAAGCACTGATCCGAGGTGTTCCCTAACATCAGCTGTTAGGGAGCATTTTGACACAGTATCTCACAATGACAACATACATCTTTAATCAATCACAGATAGGCTTATTCAGGACATCATATGGGTATTCTGCAATTTGGTACATCTTTATGTTTATATATCGACTGGCATGTAGCCCATATGTAATATCACAGCAGGGCTGCTGTACATTGAATAACCAGCAGGTGTCAGTACTTCCAAATGAGCTGTTGAATGGGTCTTCATGTGATCTGGATTTTGGCAAAGCACAAAGGCAGATAACACGGCAAAAAAGGCAAAATGTCATGAGAATTGGACATATTCTTGGAAATGCTAACTAAAGAAATACACAGGAAACCACCAAACAGACAGGACAGACACCTATAGGGAGGTTGCAAAAAAGAAAGAAGGAAACTAAGGACTTAAATAATCATTAGTTAATCGGGAAGATAGAACACACCAGGCAACACAGTTGAATTAGATCATAATAACAAGACTAGGGCAACAGAATTGAAACACAATGCACGCAGGACAAGAGACTACCGAAAGAAGACAGGACACAAACAGAGATAGACCCAGATTCCAGATACATAAACTTAAACACAGAGGGAAGGAGTAAACACAGACATGTGAATAACAGGAAGACCAGACAACCATAGAGACAGGGCACAGAGTAGATACGGAGACATGACCAGGGCCAATGATGAAGATAACTAAATATTGCAAACTAAGGAGAGATCAGGATATAAAAAGATTATAGTTTCATGTTTAGTTTGTAGTCTGTAAACTAGACACAAACCAAAGGTAAGTCAACACCGAAACAAAGACTGACACTTCACAGACCCAGAGAAACCATACAGGGGATATGACAGACTGGAGAAACTGAAGGTAAACAAGCACAAAGATGCTGAAAACAGGACATGGAGAGAAGGACAGACTGGTCACAAAAAGAAGAACCAACATATAACAAGAAATCAAGAGCTATAACTATCAAACTCAGAGGCACTCAAACATAATATACTCATGAACAAGAACATAAATACTTTCTGAATTTCAAGACAATTTATGATAAGTCCATAAAACACTCAAAATATTGAGTCAAAGGCAGCAGCTGAGTATAAACAATGAAATACAATCAATTACAAAGAAGGGACAATGGCAGCAAATAAACTGAGGGGAATAAGATATGACCAGAGATTACAGAATAAATCAAGAATTGAAGTTAACCTTTACCTGGATTACTTAAGAACTTTATAAGTCACAGAATCAACAGTTTCCAAGAAGTTTGGTTTCTTAATTGCAGTTTGAGTGTGATTTAGAGAGTGGCTAGTAAAGATAAAAAAAACAAACAGAATGCAAAAAGTCATAGTTTGCTCATAATAATCATTAATAAATAGAACGCATCAAAAAACAGGCGCAGATTTTTACAGTCTTAGTTTCTGTTCTGGCAGGGGCTGTCTCTGGTGGTGCCCACATGGATGGCAACAACAGCATCTGATACATGTTGGTGAAACATCACAATACACTGGTGTAGCCATATCAGCTATTTGACACACTGGATGGGAAAACCTGTTACACCACGCTGCTATGACACCCAGCCTAACGGAGGGTGGAGGCTGCTGGATATCATTGGAGCATTTTGTGGAGGGGCTTCCGGGAGGATTGGCAGACTGGGTCAGATGTCACTGGCCAGCGAATCCAAGGGCCAGATAGAATTGTAATCAGCCAGTGGGCACTATGTCTGCCACCCCTGCTCTACGCCTTTGACCAGTTGATAAAAAATGATGGTCAAGCGGCCTGCCCTTCTGTATTTTGTAAAGATTATAAGTAAGTTGATACATTTTTATAAGTTAACAGTTATATTGTAACTGATTATTGTCACCGTCCCTCTGTCCTTGCTGGCTGAACCTGCCATTTCTGTTTGTTTCCCTACATCCTAGAGCTCCCTGTCTCTCTCTCCCTTTTATGTGTGTTTCTGTGTTTGCCTGTGTCCTAGGTTTTGTACAGCGCTGGGGTCTGAGAGGTTCCCTCTCTGGAGACAGCCACACCTGCTGATGATCATACTCACCTGTTGCTGATGAACCGATCACAAGCGGTTGTTGATCAATGGTCATGACAATTTGCATATTAATGTTTGTGTTATTGAGTTATTGTGCAAACGTACTATTTATAACAGGAGTCTCAAACTGCAGTCCTCGAGGGCCGGTAGGGCTGCTCAATTAATCGAATTTTAATCACGATTACGATCTGGGCTTTCAACGATCATTAAAAATGACTGAGCCGATTATTAGCACCTCCCTCATGCTTTACTCTCGCGCTGCTCCGTGTGGCAAATCGAGCGCACCTCTCTGCATTTCGAACACGCTTCACAACAATTAAGAGAACCCGAGGGAAGCTCGGAAAGCTAAGCAGAAGTTATTTGGAGAGGAGAGTGCCGTTGATTGAAAAGAGAGGTAAAAAAAAAAAAAACTTCGGTGGTGTGGAAACATTATGGGTTCGCGGAGTCAGACGTGGATCAAGTAGACACAGTGTGTAAACTTTGCTACAGTGTCGTAGCTGCACCACAGAGTAACACTGCAAAGTTCACTAAACATAGATGTTTACATTTTTCATTTATTTCTTATATTCCAAACATTTGCACTGTTATCAGTATTTGCACACTATTTTATATTATTTTTTATCAATCAATCAAAGCTTTATTCGTCACATGCAGGTTGCCCTGCAGTGAAATGGGACTCCCCCCCCCCCCCCCGACCTTACACATATGTGCTATATGTGTAAGGTCGGGGGGGGGGGGGAGTCCCATTTCACATTACATGGGGATACAGGTCGGAGATCGGTAGAATCAGAGAAAAAAAACATTGAAATGTACACTACAGTGGGGAAAGTGCAAGAGGAAAAAAGAGACCCCTACTCATGCTGTGCTTCCATGGTAGGACAGCATGAGAACAGGAAACAAAAAAACTCCTTTGCACAAAAAGCACATAAATGTCCACAGCATCACATTGTGAAGACATGACAAGCCACAGGGGTGGGTGGGGGGTGAGGAGTAATCCGAAGTGAACGCAGCAGCCACCCTGCACAGCGCTACCATTCCAGCGCGGCACACAGCCCGCCGCGTTCCCTCGCAGGAAACAAGCATCGAAGGCGTTGGAAGGGGAGGGGGGATGAGTGAGTGCCTATCAGTGTAAGTGTGTGTGTGTGCGTGTCCATAGTTCAGCTGAGACAGTGTCCTTCGGCCTATCAGGCTAAGTAAACAGTCCTCCAGCCAATCCAGGTGTAAAGTCATTATTCAATACATTGTTATTGTTAACCCTTTAAAGCTGGTCAGAGCACACTGTAAAAAAAAAAATTGTTGCGAAAACTTAAAAACTCAAGGCAACCCACTGCATTTACATTTTTAGGTTCTGATGGATAACATATAATTTCAAGTTTAGGAGAAAAGTTGCTTCAACTAATGTTTTTGTGTTTACAAGATTAATAACTGTGCTTTTTCTTAACTCATATTTTATTGTTTTTTATTGTGTATTTCCTTAAGTTTACACAAGGTATTAGTTTTAATTTTGGCAACATATTTCCTAAAGTTTACAAAATATATTTTTTATTGTTTTAACAATGTAATTCCTAAAGTTTACACAACATACTTTTTTTGTTTTGCCAATCAATTTCCTAAAGTCTAGAAAAAGTATCCTTTATAGTTTTCATAAGGTGCTCCCTGTTGTATTAATGAATGAATGTTGATTTTCAAATAACTTTATTGTGTTCAAACACAACTGCACCACTGACAATGTTTTGAGATGAGCCATTTGTAACATACCGACAACATTCAGCCACAAATAAAGTCCTTTTCCAAAAACAAAAAAAAAAAGGCAAATTTTTGTAATAAATGTTACTCATCCCATTTTAAAGGTGTGGTATAGTCAGTCAGAATATCAAACCTATCTTGATTGATAGTCACTAACAAACAGATCAAAACATAAGATGGCAGGATGTGAACTCTTCTATCTGGTTTCCATACAGCAAACAAATGTGTACTTGAGTTCTTTTGGAAACTCCATGTTGAGCCCATAAAGTAGGCCAAACAGGTAGGCAAAGGCAGTGGGAAGGTCTGTCAGATCATCAAGAATAATGTCCTCTTCCAAAACAATGGCAGTGTTGACCCCTGTGGACTGCGAGTTGGGTCCCACGCAGTCCTCCAGAACAGTGAGGATGCCCACCGTAACACCGCGGGTTGCCCTCTCAACTGGATCTGTATCCTATGCAAAATTAACAACAGTACATATAAGTGCCTTGTAACACAGTAAGGGGAATTGTTGAAAAGAATATATCAATGGACCAATAGGCTCGACTATAGGAGCACAGGGGTGTGTTCAAATGAGACACAGAGACAAGAATGTAACTCAAAAGAACCGGCCAACTTTAGTGACATAAACCATAAGGTTGACAAGCACAGGTTAAAGACACTTTACAATGGTAGAAAGGAAACTTACAAAAATTAAAAGAAAAGTAAAACACAAACTACTAAAGCAATGACTTGGCCAAGTGTTATTTTTGGTTTTCAATGTTCGGGTTTCAATGCTCGGGTGCACCCTAGTAACCTGACTCCTTAACTCTTATAGAACAGATTACACAAATCCAATGTACATTCAAATGAAAATCTCACACTCTTTTCACATGTGGAGAATGTTCTACACAACAGCTCATTATTTAAAGTCCCAAATAAAAAATGTCCAAGGGGTAAAGTCCAAAAAAATTCCCAGGGTGTGAAAGAAAATAGGGATGAGAGAATGTCAGTCAGTGGTCTTATGTATAACCAGCTGTGCGTGAAAGTGTGAGTGATACAGTCCTACCACACCGCAACGTGCAGCAGATCATCAAGTGGAAAAGAAGCGAATCTCAGTCTCTCTAAGTCCAGGTGGGAAGGCTCGCCATCTATTTCACCGGAGGAATCCACCTCAGGAACAATTCAGCATACAAAAAAAACCTGACCTGTCAACAGACAGGGTCAGAAGAGCAATTCAAATATTAATTATGCTGTTCTAGCTATAATTCACAACTTAGGATTTTGTTTAAATCACATTCAACATAAATTTGCAATTAAAATACTCAATTTTGCAAAAATAAAACATCTCTCTTACACAAACTATGCATTAAACCAAGTAAAGTCAGTGCATATGCATATATGTCGCATATGCGACAATTATTAATCAAACAATTGAGATTAATTCAGTTTCTCAACAATAAAATGTGAAACAGACGTGAACTAACTGAGACATACAACATGTGCTCACCGATCTCAGCGCATCACGGCTGAAGACAATGGCATAGTGTCTCTCGGTCGGAAAATGCAGGGCTCTAAATAACGTAACAGGACATGTTTTCTCTTTAATAACCGTAATACGACATGAAGGAAAAATAAACATAAGTTGCGCTTCAAGTGTTACCTTACTTCTGGAAGCAGATTGAGATGAACTTCCAGGCAGTTGATAGCAACCAGAGCTAACAAAGGCTAACAGTTTAGCTCCACGCGGTACTTTTTAAAGTCACCAGAAAAATGCAGCATTTGCCTGCTTACTCACTGTGGCTACTTTTAACATGAAAGGTAGCTGATAACCAGTGAACTTATGTGCAACACAGTTGGTTGCAACTTATATCTAATACTTTTTTCCAGCTCAAAAGCTTCAGTCTCTCTTTTCTCCTGCCAGCGCGCGACTACCTCCACACATAGCAGCAAACACAGAGCACGTAGGTGGGACATACAGCGGCAGACTGCTCTCCCATTGGTCAAAACATACTGGGACCTGTGCATTTCGATTGTTTGGGCAGGCTGTCCATCTCTCCTCATATCAGTCCTTAAAGTGGTACCCTCATTGTATGTGGGTTACACCGTAAACCAAAACTGAAGATTGAGAAGATTTGCATACTCACCAGACATGTTAAGAAGAGTTTGGTCTCGTCGTCGCGAACAAATATCGGTAACCCTTCCAAACTGATGGTTCGTCAATGCTGGACTATGTTTGAGACCTAAAACACAGAAATCAAATAAGACTCAGTCTCATTTATAAACCTACCATTTTGTTTTAAAAACACATTAAGTGTTGTTGCTAAAAATACAGCCTTAAGAAATAAGATGTTAAAATTAGTTATTCCAGATAATTGCTCATGGTTTTGTCAGGGTTTTTTTTTAAGTAATTTTGATGCAAAACCAATGTAAATCAAATCAAATCAAATCACTTTTTATTGTCACATCACATGTGCAGGCACACTGGCACAGCACATGCAAGTGAAATTCTTGTGTGCGAGCCCCACAAGCAACAGAGATGTGCAAACACAACAACACAAACGAGCAAAATACAAGAATGGCCAACCTGAAACTAATAAATATATGTACAATATATAATAGTATATGCATTTCTGGATGTGTATACTAAATATTTTCCTACGTGTGTGTGTGTGTGTGTGTGTGTGTGTGTGTGTGTGTGTGTGTGTGTATACACATTTTTACAAATTAAATAGTAAAAAAATAAAATAAAATAATAATAATAATAATAATAAAATATATAAAATATACAGAGTTGAATATGTGCAAAACAAGTGGCATTTATATACAGTGTGGAGTGCATAATGTTGAAGTTCCAGTAGTGAAGCTGAGGTGTCTATGACGTGTTCAGCAGTCTGATGGCCTGATGGAAAAAGCTGTCTCTCAGTCTGCTGGTACGGGACCGGATGCTGCAGAACCTCCTTCCTGATGGAAGCAGTCTGAACAGTTTATGGCTGGGGTGACTGGAGTCCTTGATGATCCTCCCCGCTTTCCTCAGGCAGCGCTTCCTGTAGATGTCTTGGAGGGAGGGAAGCTCACCTCCAATTATCCGTTCAGAGCACCGCACTACTCGCTGGAGAGCTTTGCAGTTGTAGGCGGTGCTGTTGCCATACCAGGTGGTGATGCATCCAGTGAGGATGCTCTCAATGGCACAGTGATAGAAGGTCCTGAGGATGCGGGGGCTCATGCCGAATCTTTTCAGTCTCCTGAGAAAGAAGAGGCGCTGCTGGGCCTTCTTCACTGTTTTGTTTGTGTGTACTGACCACGTAAGATCCTCAGCCAGGTGTACGCCAAGGAACCGGAAGCTGCTCACTCTCTCCACAGCAGCGCCGTTGATGGTGATGGGGGTGTGTACTTCTCTGCACCTCCGGAAGTCCACTATCAACTCCTTTGTCTTTGCGACGTTGAGGGTGAGATGGTTGTCTTGACACCAGTGGGTCAGGGCGCTGACCTCCTCCCTGTAAGCCGTCTCATCACCGTTGGTGATAAGACCCACCACTGTAGTGTCGTCCGCAAACTTCACAATGATGTTGGAGCTGTTAGTGGCTGTGCAGTCGTAGGTGTAGAGTGAGTATAGGAGAGGGCTCAGTACACACCCCTGTGGAGCACCAGTGTTCAGTGTGATGGGGGATGAGGTGATGCTGCCCAGTCTGACCACCTGGCGTCTGTCAGACAGGAAGCTAAGGATCCAGCTGCAGAGGGAGCTGCTCAGTCCTAGATCCTGCAGTTTCCTGTCCAGCTTCGAGGGAACGATGGTATTGAATGCTGAGCTGTAATCTACAAACAGCATCCTCACATACGTGTCTCTCTTCTCCAGGTGTGACAGGGCAGTGTGTAGTGTCAGGGCTATGGCATCATCAGTGGACCTGTTGTGGCGGTATGCAAACTGTAGAGGGTCCAGTGAGTCGGGTAGTGCAGAGCAGATGAAGTCCCTGACCAGCTTCTCGAAGCATTTGCTTACGATGGGGGTCAGGGCTACAGGTCGCCAGTCGTTCAATGAGGAGATGGTGGAGGATTTGGGTACAGGGACGATGGTGGCCATTTTGAAGCAGGCTGGGACTACAGACAGAGAGAGGGAAAGGTTGAAGATGTGCGTGAACACTCCAGCCAGCTGAGCCGCGCATGACCTGAGGACGCGGCCGGGAATCCCGTCCGGACCAGTAGCTTTGCGTGCGTTCACCTTCCTGAAGCACTTCCGTACATCCTCCTCAGACACAGTGTGCGCACTGACGTCATCCGCGGTGCGCACACTGTCCGGTCTCATGGTGTTCGCTGTGTCGAATCTAGCGTAGAATACGTTTAGATCCTCACACAGAGAGGCCGTGGTCTGCGGTGTGCTGGTTTTCCCTCTAAAGTCTGTGATCGTGTTTAGTCCCTGCCACATACTCCGAGGGTTGTCAAACTGTTGTTCCACCCTGTCCCTGTACTCACGTTTGGCTGCTTTGATCGTCTTCCGGAGTTGGTAATGTGCGTGTTTGTAGTCCGATGTGTTCGCGGAGGCAAAGGCGGTGTTCCGTGCCACGCGAACATCTCCGTTAATCCAGGGTTTTTGATTTGGGAAGGATTTGACTGTTCTGGATGGGACGACATCTTCCACGCATTTCCTGATAAATCCACAGACTGAGTCTATGTATTCATCAATGTCTCTGGCGGCCACGTGAAACATTTCCCAGTCCGCGTGATCAAAACAGTCCCGCAGCGCAGACTCCGATTGGTCCGTCCAACAGTGCACCGCCCTCCGGGTTGGAGCTTCCTGTTTCAGCTTCTGCCTGTAGGCGGGCAGGAGCAGGATGGAGCAGTGATCTGATTGGCCGAATGGGGCGCGGGGGAGGGCTTTGTACGCATCCCGGAAAGAGGTGTAACAGTGGTCAAGTTGCCGGTTTCCACGTGTGTTGAAAAGGATGTGTTGATGGAGTTTTGGTGAGACTTTCTTCAGGTTTCCCTTATTAAAGTCTCCGGCTGTGATAAACGCTGCCTCTGGGTGTGCGGTTTCCTCGCTGCTGATCGCGCTGTACAGTTCCCTGAGTGCACGGTCAGTGTCGGCTTGTGGGGGAATGTAAACAGCCGTAATAATCACTGCTGTAAATTCCCTCGGTAGCCAGAATGGCCGGCACTTAATCATCAGGTACTCCAGGTCCGGTGAGCAGAAGGATTTGACCGGGTGCACGTTCGCATAATCACACCAGCTGTTGTTGATCATGAAACACACACCACCGCCTCTGCTTTTCCCAGTAAGATCCTGTGACCTGTCCGCGCGGTGCACAGAGAACCCCGGCAGTTGTATTGCGGAGTCCGGTACTTTGTCCGATAGCCAGGTTTCTGTGAGGCAGATCACGCAGCAGTCCCGCATCTCTCGCTGGAATGAGATCCGTGCCCGAAGCTCGCACAGCTTGTTCTCCAGAGACTGCATATTAGCCAGTAATAAACTGGGTAACGGTGGTCTGTAAGTGCGCTGTCTCAGTCGAACCAGAACGTCAGATCTTCTCCCTCTGCGTCGGCGTTTGCGGCCTCCAGGGCCAGAGAACAAAGGCGTCTCAGGTGAGATGAATGGGGGGTCTGCAAACGGAGCGTCCGTGTTGCAAAACTTGAACTCCGGAAAGTTATAAGAAAGACCGTCTTTTATGTCCAGTAAGGTTTGTCGGTCGTACACAAGGAGACAAGTGCTGCTCGTGAAAAAATAAAGGAAAAGTAAAATTAAACACAGAAGAAAGCCGTTGCTTGGAGGAGCTCGCGACGAGGCTGCCATACTCGGCGCCATCATGTGTAGTAATGTAGCACACTTATGAATACATTTATAACAAAAAGTGGCACGAGAGTTGAACTGTCCGTCATGACCTGCCATCTGCCAAACACACAGCACTGCTTGTTATCTTATAATCCCATTCAGGAGGACACTTTTTTTGAAAACTAACAATTTTTATATCAATTTGGGAACTTCGGGTTCATGCACAAGTTTTGCAAACAAAGTTATATGGTACTATTTACCTAAAAATGCAGGCAAGGCCTCAGGCGTTTTTTATATAACCATTTAAATCTATTTACAGAACAATCAGGTGTTCTGCATCAAATAAGAAGGCACACAAATTATTTGTGCCAGTCCAAAAAAATAGTTTGTGTTCGGTATAAGACAGAAGAGAACAGCACAGGCCTAAACCCTGCAGGTCTGACAACAGGAGGTGTATCAGTCCGGTTTTCCATGTGGGAACAGCGTTTACACTGGAATCTGCTTTTGATGGCTTTTTTGGAGCAAATGTGACATTCAGCAGTATAACTGACACACAATACAAAACAATAACTACACTACACATTAACTCTAGCCTCTAAACACGCTAAACGTCACTAATGTCTCACATATGAAAACGCACGCTCTCTTTCTTTTGCTCGCCCACTTTCCGTCGCAGGTGTCACTCCTAAAACTACCCCTTCTCCCTAAACAACCAAGTGCCGCATGTTGCCATATCATTTTTTTTTGATTGGCTGACATGGTAAATTCTAACACCAATAGGGAAGGGGTGTTTTTTTGTTTTGTTTTTTTTTTACTCACAAGTGAAGAGTGTTTGGTAGCGCGGGCCGCAGAAAACGTCGTTTTTGCCGTTCTTCCCGCTATAAACACCACTGTTTTGTTCAAAAAACCCAAAAAAAACCAAAAAAAAAACCATTGTGTGTATTTTTTATCATAACTCTGGTTTTACGTGGCCTATCGACACAATTCAAAAACTGGTGTATAGTCTTTCAGGATCTTACAAAGCTTCAAACGACACATCGACTTTTAAATTAGTCGTCGATGATTTTGATAGTCGATGTAATCGTGACTAGTCGACTAATCGTGGCAGTCCTACCTGTTTATCCTGCATTACCTGTAGAGTAAATTCAGTATTTTGCAGCAAATTTTACAAGATAAAAAACATAATGTCAATTAATCAATTTATTGATAAGCACATTTAAAACAACACAGGTTGACCAAAGTGCTAGTTAAATTTTTTTTTTAAAAATTACAGGCCCGATATCTGATTTAAAAACATGAGGATTTACATGCAACCTTTAAATTTCCAGTTTATCAAATCCCACGGAGCAGTTCTTACCTTCAGGGAAACAAAGGCTACATTCACACTGCTGGTCTCAATGCTGAATTCCGATTTTTTGATCAAATCCGATTTTTTTTGTCTGCTTGTGACAGCAAACGCGCTCTTGTGTGAACCCTCAAAGCGGCCCACCTTCGCAAAAGAAGACGTCACACACAACGCGTTCTGTTTAGACCCAGTCCAAACAGTATTGTTTGACTGATGGCCCTTAATATAAAGACTTGTTTCGGACTTTACGTTTCCTAATTTAGCTTTAAGTTGTAAAGTAATTTTGTTATTTACATATGGCCTAATAATTATCCTTATTGCTGTTTTAGAGAGGTGCAGTGCTTCAAAGGATAGATTTCTGTCAGAATCTGCAGATTATACAGTAGGGCCTGCAAATAAAATGTTCACGTTTCTCCAATACTGTCTTCCCAAAAGTTTCACTAACATCCACAATGAATGGCCAGGAAGCGGTCACGGTGTCTTCAGCCGGCGCTGATAATTGGTGTCTGTCTTGTGTCAGTGACGTAAAAGACGGATTTAATGCGACATGACCATTCAAACAGCAGTCGCTTTCTAAAACATCAGATTGGACCTCATATAAGATGGCGCCGAGTATGGCAGCCTCGTCGCGAGCTCCCCCAAGCAACGGCTGTTTTCTGTGCTTAATTTTACTTTTCCTTTATTTTTTCACGACTAGCACATGTCTCCTTGTGTACGACCGACAAACCTTACTGGACATAAAAGACGGACTTTCTTATAACTTTCCGGAGTTCAAGTTTTGCAACACGGACCCTCCGTTCGCAGACCCCCCATTCATCTCACCTGAGACGCCTTTGTTCTCTGGCCCTGGAGGCCGCAAACGCCGACGCAGAGGGAGAAGATCTGGCGTTCTGGTTCGACTGAGACGGCGCACTAACAGACCACCGTTACCCAGTTTATTACTGGCTAATGTGCAGTCTCTGGAGAACAAGCTGTGCGAGTTTCGGGCACGGATCTCATTCCAGCGAGAGATGCGGGACTGCTGCGTGATCTGCCTCACAGAAACTTGGCTATCGGACAAGGTACCGGACTCCGCAATACAACTACCGGGGTTCTCTGTGCACCACACGGACAGGTCACAGGATCTTACTGGGAAAAGCAGAGGCGGTGGTGTATGTTTCATGATCAACAACAGCTGGTGTGATTATGCGAACGTGCACCCGGTAAAATCCTTCTGCTCACCGGACCTGGAGTACCTGATGATTAAGTGCCGGCCATTCTGGCTACCGAGGGAATTTACAGCAGTGATTATTACGGCTGTTTACATTCCCCCACAAGCCGACACTGACCGAGCACTCAGGGAACTGTACAGCGCGATCAGCAGTGAGGAAACTGTACACCCAGAGGCAGCGTTTATCACAGCCGGAGACTTTAATAAGGGAAACCTGAAGAAAGTCTCACCCAAACTCCACCAACACATCCATTTTAACACTCGTGGAGACCGGCTACTCGACCACTGCTACACCTCTTTCCGGGATGCGAACAAAGCCCTCCCCCGCGCCCCATTCGGCCAATCAGATCACCGCTCCATCCTGCTCCTGCCCGCCTACAGGCAGAAGATGAAACAGGAAGCTCCAACCCGGAGGGCGGTGCACTGTTGGACGGACCAATCGGAGTCTACGCTGCAGGACTGTTTTGATCACGCGGACTGGGAAATGTTTCACGTGGCTGCTAGGGACATTGATGAGTACACAGACTCAGTCTGCGGATTCATCAGGAAATGCGTGGAAGATGTCGTCCCATCCAGAACAGTTAAATCCTTCCCAAATCAAAAACCCTGGATTAACGGAGATGTTCGCGCGGCACGGAACACCGCCTTTGCCTCCGCGAACACATCGGACTACAAACACGCACATTACCAACTCCGGAAGACGATCAAAGCAGCCAAACGTGAGTACAGGGACAGGGTGGAGCAACAGTTTGACAACCCTCAGAGTACAGTGGGGCAAAAAAGTATTTAGTCAGCCACCGATTGTGCAAGTTCCCCCACTTAAAATGATGACAGAGGTCAGTAATTTGCACCAGAGGTACACTTCAACTGTGAGAGACAGAATGTGAAAAAAAAATCCATGAATTCACATGGTAGGATTTGTAAAGAATTTATTCGTAAATTAGGGTGGAAAATAAGTATTTGGTCACCTCAAACAAGGAAAATCTCTGGCTCTCACAGACCTGTAACGTCTTCTGTAAGAAGCTTTTCTGTCCCCCACTCGTTACCTGTATGAATGGCACTTGTTTGAACTCATCATCTGTATAAAAGACACCTGTCCACAGCCTCAAACAGTCAGACTCCAAACTCCGCCATGGCCAAGACCAAAGAGCTTTTCGAAGGACACCAGGAAAAGTATTGTAGACCTGCACCAGACTGGGAAGAGTGAATCTACAATAGGCAAGCAGCTTGGTGTGAAAAAAATCAACTGTGGGAGCAATCATCAGAAAATGGAAGACATACAAGACCACTGATAATCTCCCTCGATCTGGGGCTCCACGCAAGATCTCATCCCGTGGGGTCAAAATGATCATGAGAACGGTGAGCAAAGATCCCAGAACCACACGGGGGGACCTGGTGAATGACCTGCAGAGAGCTGGGACCAAAGTAACAAAGGTCACCATCAGTAACACACTACAACGGCAGGGAATCAAATCCCGCAGTGCCAGACGTGTTCCGCTGCTGAAGCCAGTGCATGTCCAGGCCCGTCTGAAGTTTGCCAGAGAGCACATGGATGATACAGCAGAGGATTGGGAGAATGTCATGTGGTCAGATGAAACCAAAGTAGAACTTTTTGGTATAAACTCAACTCGTCGTGTTTGGAGGAAGACGAATACTGAGTTGCATCCCAAGAACACCATACCTACTGTGAAGCATGGGGGTGGAAACATCATGCTATGGGGCTGTTTTTCTGCCAAGGGGACAGGACGACTGATCCGTGTTAAGGACAGAATGAATGGGGCCATGTATCGTGAGATTTTGAGCCAAAACCTCCTTCCATCAGTGAGAACTTTGAAGATGAAACGAGGCTGGGTCTTCCAACATGACAATGATCCAAAACACACCGCCCGGGCAACAAAGGAGTGGCTCCGTAAGAAGCATTTGAAAGTCCTGGAGTGGCCTAGCCAGTCTCCAGACCTCAACCCCATAGAAAATCTGTGGCGGGAGTTGAAAGTCCGTGTTGCTCGGTGACAGCCCCAAAACATCACTGCTCTCGAGAAGATCTGCATGGAGGAATGGGCCAAAATACCAGCTACTGTGTGTGCAAACCTGGTAAAGACCTATAGTAAACGTTTGACCTCTGTTATTGCCAACAAAGGTTATGTTACAAAGTATTGAGTTGTATTTTTGTTATTGACCAAATACTTATTTTCCACCCTGATTTATGAATAAATTCTTTACAAATCCTACCATGTGGATTCATGGATTTTTTTTTTCACATTCTGTCTCTCACAGTTGAAGTGTACCTCTGGTGCAAATTACTGACCTCTGTCATCATTTTAGGTGGGGGAACTTGCACAATCGGTGGCTGACTAAATACTTTTTTGCCCCACTGTATGTGGCAGGGACTAAACACGATCGCAGACTTTAGAGGGAAAACCAGCACACCGCAGACCACGGCCTCTCTGTGTGAGGATCTAAACATATCCTACGCTAGATTCGACACAGCGAACACCATGAGACCGGACAGTGTGCGCACCACGGATGACATCAGTGCGCACACTGTGTCTGAGGAGGATGTGCGGAAGTGCTTCAGGAAGGTGAACGCACGCAAAGCTACAGGTCTGGACGGGATTCCCGGCCGCGTCCTCAAGTCATGCGCGGCTCAGCTGGCTGGAGTGTTCACGCACATCTTCAACCTTTCCCTCTCTCTGTCTGTAGTCCCAGCCTGCTTCAAAATGGCCACCATCGTCCCTGTACCCAAATCCTCCACCATCTCCTCATTGAACGACTGGCGACCTGTAGCCCTGACCCCCATCATGAGCAAATGCTTCGAGAAGCTGGTCAGGGACTTCATCTGCTCTGCACTACCCGACTCACTGGACCCTCTACAGTTCGCATACCGCCACAACAGGTCCACTGATGATGCCATAGCCCTGACACTACACACTGCCCTGTCACACCTGGAGAAGAGAGACACGTATGTGAGAATGCTGTTTGTAGATTACAGCTCAGCATTCAATACCATCGTTCCCTCGAAGCTGGACAGGAAACTGCAGGATCTAGGACTGAGCAGCTCCCTCTGCAGCTGGATCCTTAGCTTCCTGTCTGACAGACGCCAAGTGGTCAGAATGGGCAGCATCACCTCATCCCCCATCACACTGAACACTGGTGCTCCACAGGGGTGTGTACTGAGCCCTCTCCTATACTCACTCTACACCAGGGGTGCCCAATCCCGGTCCTCGAGAGCTACCGTCCTGCAGCTTTTAGATGCATCCCTACTCCAACACAGCTGAATCAAATGAATGGCTTGTTATCAGGCCTTTGCCAAACACGATGGCATGCTGAAGAGGTAATCAAACCATTTGATTCAGCTGTGTTGGAGTAGGGATGCATCTAAAAGCTGCAGGACGGTAGCTCTCGAGGACCGGGATTGGGCAGCCCTGCTCTACACCTACGACTGCACAGCCACTAACAACTCCAACATCATTGTGAAGTTTGCGGACGACACTACAGTGGTGGGTCTTATCACCAACGGTGATGAGACGGCTTACAGGGAGGAGGTCAGCGCCCTGACCCACTGGTGTCAAGACAACCATCTCACCCTCAACGTCGCAAAGACAAAGGAGTTGATAGTGGACTTCTGGAGGTGCAGAGAAGTACACACCCCCATCACCATCAACGGCGCTGCTGTGGAGAGAGTGAGCAGCTTCCAGTTCCTTGGGGTACATCTGGCTGAGGATCTTACGTGGTCAGTACACACAAACAAAACAGTGAAGAAGGCCCAGCAGCGCCTCTTCTTTCTCAGGAGACTGAAAAGATTTGGCATGAGCCTTCGCATCCTCAGGACCTTCTATCACTGTGCCATTGAGAGCATCCTCACTGGATGCATCACCACCTGGTATGGCAACAGCACCGCCTACAACCGCAAAGCTCTCCAGAGAGTAGTGCGGTGCTCTGAACGGATAATTGGAGGTGAGCTTCCCTCCCTCCAAGACATCTACAGGAAGCGCTGCCTGAGGAAAGCGGGGAGGATCATCAAGGACTCCAGTCACCCCAGCCATAAACTGTTCAGACTACTTCCATCAGGAAGGAGGTTCTGCAGCATCCGGTCCCGTACCAGCAGACTGAGAGACAGCTTTTTCCATCAGGCCATCAGACTGCTGAACATGTCATAGACACCTCACCTCCACTACTGGAACTTCAACATTATGCACTACATACTGTACAGTAACGCCACTGTTTTGCACATGTCTCACTCTGTATATTTTTATATATTTTATTTATTGTTTACTCTATTTAATTTGTAAAATATGTGTATACACACACACACACGTAGAAAAACATTTAATAGACACATCCAGAATTTTTTTTTTTTTTTTTTTTTTTTTTTTACATATACTATTATATATTGTACATATATTTATTAGTTTCAGATTTAGCCATTCGTATATTTTGACTGTTTATGTTATTGTATTTTGCACAACTCTGTTGCTTGTGAAGCTCGCACACAAGAATTTCACTCGCATGTACTATACCAGTGTACCTGCACATGTGATGTGACAATAAAAAAATAAAAAAATAAAAAAAGTGAAAGTGAAGATATGCATCGGATTCAGTACCACATACGAAGGTACCGGGTCGGATTTGAAAATATCGCATTTGTGCTGTTCACACTGTCATACCATGGTCGGATATCAGTTGCATAGGGTCAAAAAAGTCATATTTGATGTGCTTTCACCGGCAGTGTGATCGTAGCCAGAGACAAAACAAAAAAAAAAAAAAATGAATGGGACCAATTAACCACCAAGACAACTGTTAGAGTTTGTATTGTTGATTGTCATTTATGCTTAGAAATATTTAACCATAGATGCTTAGAAGTATATAATCATTTGTAGATTGAAAGAATGTCTCATCCTACACTCAGAAAAATAAAAGGTGCCAACTGCAACCAAAAGTGGTTCTTTAGACTGATGCCATAGAAGAACCTTTTTTGGTGCCACAAAGAACCTTTCAAACAATGGTTCTTTGAAGAACCATTTCTTTCAGTGGTTCATTGAAGAACCTTTAAAGGTGCCCCAAAGAACCATCAAGAAATGGTTCTTTGGGGCACCTTTAATGGTTTTTCAATGAACCTTTTTAAAAATGGTTCTTTAAAGAACCATTTTTAAAAAGGTCCTTCAAATGGTTCTTTAAAAGAACCATTTTAAAGAACCTTTTTTGAGTGGTTCTTTAAAAAACCATTTTAAATCTTTCAAAATAAAATGCATCATAAATTGAATTTGAGTAGGGTAAAAGTAAATACGAGCACAGCATAGACATATATTAATGGTTTATTGTCATTTTGTAGTTACCAAAAGACAAAAAGGCATTTTAACCCTCAGCACAACATCACTACTAATACATGTCACATATTAGTGTTTTAAACAGTAATAATTTAATATATTTGCTATACTATAAATAAATATATATAAATACTATAGCTACAGATAACACAACAATACATTTATTGTTTAATTAATAAAACATCAGAAAGTGATAAAACACATTAGAAATAGCAATAGCTTCATAACAGACCAATAAATCAACACATTTTCATCAGCAGATGTTTGCATGTTCAGTAAAAATATTTCAACAACAAGTTTATGATTAAAATGATCAATGAACTTTAGCATTACGCTATGTAATGTACGTTTCATGTTGTACTCATGGTCTTTTGTTAGTCCAGTTTAGGATAATGTCTCTGACGTATGTTTCATATCAAATACAGGGAGTGCAGAATTATTAGGCAAATGAGTATTTTGTCCACATCATCCTCTTCATGCATGTTGTCTTACTCCAAGCTGTATAGGCTCGAAAGCCTACCACCAATTAAGCATATTAGGTGATGTGCATCTCTGTAATGAGAAGGGGTGTGGTCTAATGACATCAACACCCTATATCAGGTGTGCATAATTATTAGGCAACGTCCTTTCCTTTGGCAAAATGGGTCAAAAGAAGGACTTGACAGGCTCAGAAAAGTCAAAAATAGTGAGATATCTTGCAGAGGGATGCAGCAGTCTCAAAATTGCAAAGCTTCTGAAGCGTGATCATCGAACAATCAAGCGTTTCATTCAAAATAGTCAACAGGGTCGCAAGAAGTGTGTGGAAAAACCAAGGCGCAAAATAGCTGCCCATGAACTGAGAAAAGTCAAGCGTGCAGCTGCCAAGATGCCACTTGCCACCAGTTTGGCCATATTTCAGAGCTGCAACATCACTGGAATGCCCAAAAGCACAAGGTGTGCAATACTCAGAGACATGGCCAAGGTAAGAAAGGCTGAAAGACGACCACCACTGAACAAGACACACAAGCTGAAACGTCAAGACTGGGCCAAGAAATATCTCAAGACTGATTTTTCTAAGGTTTTATGGACTGATGAAATGAGAGTGAGTCTTGATGGGCCAGATGGATGGGCCCGTGGCTGGATTGGTAAAGGGCAGAGAGCTCCAGTCCGACTCAGACGCCAGCAAGGTGGAGGTGGAGTACTGGTTTGGGCTGGTATCATCAAAGATGAGCTTGTGGGGCCTTTTCGGGTTGAGGATGGAGTCAAGCTCAACTCCCAGTCCTACTGCCAGTTTCTGGAAGACACCTTCTTCAAGCAGTGATACAGGAAGAAGTCTGCATCCTTCAAGAAAAACATGATTTCCATGCAGGACAATGCTCCATCACACGCGTCCAAGTACTCCACAGCGTGGCTGGCAAGAAAGGGTATAAAAGAAGAAAAACTAATGACATGGCCTCCTTGTTCACCTGATCTGAACCCCATTGAGAACCTGTGGTCCATCATCAAATGTGAGATTTACAAGGAGGGAAAACAGTACACCTCTCTGAACAGTGTCTGGGAGGCTGTGGTTGCTGCTGCACGCAATGTTGATGGTGAACAGATCAAAACACTGACAGAATCCATGGATGGCAGGCTTTTGAGTGTCCTTGCAAAGAAAGGTGGCTATATTGGTCGCTGATTTGTTTTTGTTTTGTTTTTGAATGTCAGAAATGTATATTTGTGAATGTGGAGATGTTATATTGGTTTCACTGGTAAAAATAAATAATTGAAATGGGTGTATATTTGTTTTTTGTTAAGTTGCCTAATAATTATGCACAGTAATAGTCACCTGCACACACAGATATCCCCCTAAAATAGCTAAAACTAAAATCAAACTAAAAACTACTTCCAAAAACATTCAGCTTTGATATTAATGAGTTTTTTGGGTTCATTGAGAACATGGTTGTTGTTCAATAATAAAATTATTCCTCAAAAATACAACTTGCCTAATAATTCTGCACTCCCTGTATATGTCATATCAAAACAAGCCCACACCTGCAGTTGTTTCAGTTTTTCACTGGTGTTTCCTGTCAGCTGGTCAACCTCACATCCATATCAGCCAACCAAATGACAAGTTCCTCCCTTTGTGCTTCAAATCCCTCCCACTCTGAGACAAGGAGCTGAAAGAGAGAGAAAAGAGTAAATTATAAAGAAGAGAAAAGTGAAACCCTCCTCAGAAGGTCTGACTCGCATACCTGCAGTTGACCTGTGATGGACTCCAGTTTGGCGTTCACGTCATCCCTCGCCGATGCCAACAGCCGAGTCTGCAGGGTGCCCTGGAAGAGCTCAGTTAATGTTCGACTCCTCCTGGTCAGGCTCTCCAGCTGGATGAGCCGAGGTCTCCCCTCTCGCCGCTGCCTCTGAACACAGAAACACAAATTGCATCTGAAGCAGGAGGTGCAGATTTTTTTTGCTATTCTTTTCTAAATCCAGGCTAGATCACGTGGAGGTATTTGGAAAACTTTTTTGGCCAGCGGACAACTGTTGTCTTGCAGAAAGTCAAATCAAACATATGCGATACACAATCAATTCACAAGAACACATAAAAAAATAAGTCCAGTTCTTGCCTGATTTCAAGTGAAATCTGCATCAAAACAGGGTGACAGAAGTAAAACGAGTGCACAAAGCCTCACTTTTTACAAGCCTGCTATTACAGTTCTCCTCTATGCAGACGACTTTCCTGTTTTCAAGGCACAACTTGGATCTGCTGTACGAATCTTATGGATACACACTAAATGAAACAATAGTGTGCATGACTCCAGATTCTGATCCCTCATCCTAATATGGTCCCAACATAGCAACAGCAAGAAAGCAAATGTTGAGGCTTCAAAATACAAAGTCCATAAACCAATGGCTGACATGGGTTTTATCATAAGGGTGATAAATATACAGATTTCAGTCTGTCTTAGAGATTTGATGTTCATTTACCTGCAGATGCACTATACGTACCTGCTCCATGGTTTTTCACAACATTTTGCACATCACTATTTAATACAGGAAGTAGGTGAACTAAAACAAGTCATCGTTCTTTGTGAGAGGACCATATTAATGAAACCAACCTCAATGACATCATAGGGATCCCTAAAGATGCTCCTGCTGCTTTTCTTCCTCCTCATCCTAAGCTTCCTTCTCTTTGTCCTCGCCTTCCATCCAATTGTAATTCAACCTAATTGTGTTTCTCCCCCTCCTCTTCCTCATTTTGTTGGAGCTGTGAACACAATTAATGTGAATCTGGATTAATTTGTGCAAACAAGAAAAATCTACAGCTTTTTGGTCAGAGGTGCTCTTGTGATTTAAGCCGGGTAGAGTAGATTTATGTGTTGATGCTACCTGCTTCAGCTCTGGCTGCTGAGTGATATTTACACCCTGGCTGGATTACAAACTTTAACCATGTGCTGAACTTTGGCCCGGCGTTGATACCTCTTGTTAGTATAACGACCTCTTCTTAGCTTGTATGTATGATGTATGATGGTGGATAAATGAAATATACAAAAAAATTAACTATATTACAAAAGAACATCTACCTTGGAAACATCAAATGACCGGAGCATAACTTGTCAACTAGTCCGAAACTAAGTTATGCAGGAACAGTCAAAGACACACCTTCTCATGTCACATTTCTATTCATTTCTATATAATTCGATTAGACAATAAAGAGTTATCTAATCTAATTATTCATTCAAAACACTTATGCATAGCTGTATTTTATACAGCTCATACAGAATTCAAAGTACAGGTTCATGTGAGTATTTAATGTACGGCTCAGATCTACAGAATTTCAAGAGTTTCTAGAGCAGACACAGAGCTCACGTCATAACAGGCTTCAGGCGCCATTTTAGTGACTTTAACAATATATTACATTTTAATTTCGGTCTAGCTGACATTAGGTTATGTACGCAGCACGCAATTGAACCACATATTTTAGAAGCCAAAGGTTCAAATTAGCTGGGAGCAGCTTCACTTAATTATAACAGTGGTTTTGTTAGGAAAACCGTTGGATACTAAATTGCGTTGACCTCAACGGCTAACGTATCTAGCTAATCGCTACTGTTAGCACAACATTAACAGCAAGCTACAATGACGAGTAACAAAAACAAAACAGTAATAAGGTTTTAATGAAAATGTTTTACCTTTTCTAACAGTCCCAGAATCCACAGCTTCAAAGTCCAGCAGGTACTGAAGACTGTTATCCGTTTCGCTGTCACCGTCCGTGAGTTTTTTTTCCCGAAGGTCAAGGCCCGCCGCTCGCACACTCTGTCTGCGCATGCGCATGCGCATCCCAACGACTGACCCCCTCCGTCCGCTCCCGGGAGGTTATAGTATGACGTGTTCTGACGTCTCTCTCTCTCTCCCTGTCATTTATTTGTCTCGAAACACATATTAACAAATTGATCAGTGATGAACAACTACTCAGATCATTTACCTAAGCAGTGTGCTTTGTCAAAACGAAGTCTGTGTCCATTACACTGACATTCTGTTCTGCAGTTGTTATTTACTTGTATTTTATAATTTGACTTTACATACTGCTGGGTGGTTTGTAAAGTTTATTATTATCATTATGCTATATTTTCAAAAATATATAATAATCTCAAAAGTAATGCCTTGGAGTAGAAAATAGTAATGCTTTATTAAAATTTAAAACTAAAGTACAATATTTGAATGTGTGTATTGTGTCTATTGTTTGCAATTATTTCTAACTTTTATTTGAATATTCAGTTTCCTACCATCTTCTCTTAAAGGGTAATTGCCAGGTATCCCGCCCTTCCCCTTCGCACACACATGCACACAAAGAAAACACACAGTATAATTCACAGCCTCATTATAGTGAATAAATATTTATGACATTTACACCATCAAACTTAGATTTGATAAAGAACCTTTTGTTCTTTAAAGAACTATTTGTAATAGCTGAAGAACCATCCACAAAATAAAAAGGTTCTTTGACGTATGATGGTTCTTTAAAGAACCATGAAGACATCTGAAGAACCATTTAAGAACCATAATTTTTCTGAGTGTAAGAGGTCTGTAACAACTCTGTGTGGCATGAAGAGGGGGTGAGTTCACTCCCCTACAGAGGAGAGATCGTATCTTCCTTTGCTGATTTATGGTATAGTAAACACACGTATATCTGTTTAAGTATAAGAGCCTTTTGTTTAGATAAATGAACTGCTGGACTTCCTTACTGTGTTATCTAGGATGAGGGGGGTCTACCCTCTTCCTGACCAAGGATGTTTGCTTGTGTGCTTTTATGACCCTTCAGCAGTACCCCCCCCCCCCCCCCCCCCACACACACACACACACACAGGCAAGGTACTCTTTGTGTGAATGTAGACGTCATATGTTAATGAACCTATGCATATTCATGTAACCTCAATAAAAGGACAGTGGTACGGGAGAACGGACGAGAGCAACTGGGGTCAAGCGAAGGAACGGTGCCTGTCCGGTTCTCTCCCGTGCACGAGAAACATGAAGAAGCTTGCCTACTTGTGTCTTGCTTTGCAGTGTAATTATATTGTCTTCAACGTTCCAGCGGATAGATTCAAGCTACAAACCTATCATTAATTGGTCCTTCGAGAGCCGGAGCCCTGGAGTCGACATTCACCGAGGGGAGAAGAGGCACGCTGAAAGACTGACGTCAGCCAGGAAGTTCCTGTGGATTCGCTGTCTGTCTTTTCTCCTCGATGAATGGCGATCGGCGGGATTCGAGGCTATACTACACGCTAAGCAACACCAAGTAAGTTTAAGTCTTTGCCGCTGTGTGCAGCAAAGCACGCATCCACTGTGTGAGGTTGCGTTGAAAGTCTTTATCACTGTGTGCGATAAAGCACGTGCGTCCGGTGAGTGTCCGGTTTTGAAATCGCCCTGGGTGTGTGTCCCGAGCGTCCCTTCATTGGGTTTTGTCGCGCGACTGGGTGAGCGTCCCACAACTGGGTCAGGGTCCCGAGCGGTCCGGTGTGAGTCCGGAGTAGGCCTATTTTGTGTTATTGTCATCTTCGTCCTCGTCTCGTTGTTGTTGTTGTTGTGTGAGTGTGTGCGGAGCAGAACACGTGGTCTGTGACACCGACTGTTGTTGTTATCATGGGTTTCTAAGCAACCAAGAGTGAGTTGGAGGGAGACAGACGTTTGTGCTGGACTTTGCTCCTGGCAGCTGACACAAAATGTTAACTCTTTAGCTTGCCCTGATCGACAACAGCCTGTGTGCCAGACCATAGACGTAATTGAGGTGGATAGTTGTTAAAAGTAATCTACATTAAGCTTGTGGTTGCTTAAATTCAGTACAATGACATATGAGGAGAAGTGATATAGGTAAATATTTAAACTAATGAAGTGCATAGAGGCACTTGACCTGTGAGGAAGACTGTCGTCTTATTATGAGCCATTGTTGAAATATACAGCACGCCTGTGAAAACAACTAATATGCTGCAACTACTGTGTGATGTTGCATTGCAGTTTTCTTTTCCTGAGCTGATGAGCAGGCTACACATTATCAGATCGAGAGCTGTCTGAGAACTACTCAAAGAGAGGAAAACAGAGCTATGACTCGTGTGTGTGTGTGTGTGTAGCATCAGCATCATGTTTTTGTTTATTTGTTTTGTTGGGTTGAAAATAATTAAATAAACGTGTGATCATGCCTATGGATCACCATGGCACATATCTCCAGCCATATGGTTTATTTATGCAGATGAAAAAGTGAGTGTGAATGTGTCTGACATCACAGTGTTTTTGTGGACTGTGCAAAAGTAATTGCCTTTGATTGTGAGTGAGAGCGGTGATTTTGCGGATCACAAGCTATTATAAAGAAAAAAAAAGAGTGAAAAAGAGACAAATTACATTGTAGACGAAGAAAAATAATCACAGGAAAAAGGTTTTTGTGTTGATCAGCCGAAAAACAACTACAATGTCATTTTCTGCTTTTAAGAAAGGATTGTTCACAAAAACACAGAGAGAGAGAGAGAGAGAGAGATGTGTGTTGATTAAGCAGTGATGATGATAATGAACATGTCTTAGTTTGTCACTTTCAGGTCAAAAGCCGACCTGTATCAATTTTCCACAAGCAGCGGTCGGACGAAAATTTAAACAATAGTTGTTAAACAATAGTTTAATAATTGGAAACGTTCAAGCCAAGTTTCTGGCTGACTTATTTATAGCACGATCTGTCTCAAAACTCTCACTCTTACCTGAAGAAAAACCTGATCAGCAGCGGCAGTATCGGAGCAGAGGCTGCAGAAGCAACCTAACAAAGCACAAGAGAAGAAGAAAAGCAAACCCATCTTCCTATCTGATTGGATGAATTCCACGGAGGGGCGAGCAAGATGGCGGCGTGAAGAGGAGTTTTTGTTTGAACTCTTAGAACGAGACATTTATTTGACGTCTTTCTGGCTTTCGGGACCTTTTGGAGATCAGCGCGCTAAGCTTGCTGGATCTGAGGCCAGGTTCGGCGGCGGCAGCATGTCAACATGTTCAGAAAGGACTGAGTGACTCGGCAAGCCACATGCGGCTAGCATGCTGGCTAGCGACCATAGCTACATGAAAGAAATGGACCCTGAATGATGCGCTCAACGTGCCGGCTGTGTCGGAAAAGCTCCATCATAAACACGCCCTGTGCAGAGGTCCAAGCCGAAGAAGGTCGGCCCCAGCGTGAGCGAGCTGATCGTGAAAGCCATGGCCGCTTTCAAGGAGCGCAACGGCGTGTCCGCGGCCGGTCTCAAGCAGGCTCTGGCTGCCGCAGGCTACGATGTGGACAAGAACAAAGCCCGTGTCAAGACCGCCTTCAAGAGCCTGGTGGCGAAGGGCACTCTGGTGCAGACCAAGGGCACCGGGGCCTCCGGATCTTTCAAGATGAACAAGGCTACTGAGACCAAAGCCAAGAAACCGGCAGGACCTGCTAGAAGTCGCCCAAGAAGGCAGCAGCAGCAGAACTTCAGCAACCGCATCAGAGGACAATAGAATGAGAGTGGTGAGAACACAAATTTTGTTATTAAATGTGGGAAATCAAAATTTGGGTTAGCAAACCTGGGGAAAAGAAAACTGACTGCTTAAGTTGGAAAATTGTGAAGGAGTCTGAAACATATACAAACATATACAGAATCACACAGAACAGGCATTAACCCTACTAACACAAACACAAGAGAGCTTATGAAGATTAGACAACATCTTCAGCATGTGAGTCTGTTTATCATCTTGTCCAAGTCACTTAGTGTGATGCAAAGACCAGTGGACTCATAGCACATTGGTTAAGAAATGATCAAATAATAGTAGAGAAATGTGTAGGAAAGGCAGAGAACATGCTCTGCTGGATATGCAGCACCACAGACATGCATTAAACCTGCCTAAAAACACAAACACACATGCAATGAAAATTAGCTTGTTATCTTTCATCAGTGTTAAAATAGTGTCAATTTAGCAGACATCCATCCATCCATCCATCTTCATCCGCTTTGTCCGGGGCCGGGTCGCGGGGGCAGCAGCCTAAGCAAAGAGGCCCAGACCTCCCTCTCCCCAGCCACCTCCTCCAGCTTGTCCGGGGGAATACCAAGGCGTTCCCAGGCCAGCCAAGAGATATAATCTCTCCAGCGTGTCCTGGGTCTGCCCCGGGGCCTCCTCCCGGTGGGACATGCCTGGAACACCTCACCCAGGAGGCGCCCGGGGGGCATCCTTGTCAGATGCCCGAACCACCTCAGCTGGCTCCTTTCGATGTGGAGCAGCAGCTGCTCTACTCTGAGCCCCTCCCGGATGGCCGAACTTCTCACCCTATCTCTAAGGGAGAGGCCAGCCACCCTTCGGAGGAAGCTCATTTCCGCCGCTTGTATCCGCGATCTCGTTCTTTCGGTCACTACCCACAGCTCGTGGCCATAGGTGAGGGTAGGGACGTAGATCGACCGGTAAATTGAGAGCTTCGCTTTTACACTCAGCTCCCTCTTCACCACGACGGACCGGTGCAGCGTCCGCATTACTGCAGCTGCAGCCCCAATCCGTCTGTCGATCTCCGGCTCCCTTCTCCCATCACTCGCGAACAAGACCCCGAGATACTTGAACTCCTCCACTTGTGGCAGGAACTCATCCCCGACCCGGAGTGGGCACTCCACCCTTTTCCGGCTGAGAACCATGGCCTCAGATTTGGAGGTGCTGATCCTCATTCCCGCTGCTTCACACTCGGCTGCGAACCGTTCCAGTGTGAGCTGGAGGCCTTCACCCGATGAAGCCAACAGAACCACATCATCTGCAAAAATCAGAGATGAGATGCTGAGGCCACCAAAGCGAAAGCCCTCCGCCACTTGGCTACGCCTAGAAATCCTGTCCATAAAAATTATGAACAGAACCGGAGACAAAGGGCAGCCCTGGCGAAGCCCATCACCCACCGGGAACGAGTCCGACTTATTGCCGGCAATGCGAACCAAGCTCTTGCAACGGTTGTATAGGGATCGAATGGCCCGTAGCAATGGGCCAGACACCCCATATTCCCGCAACACCTCCCACAGGACACCCCGAGGGACACGGTCGAATGCCTTCTCCAAGTCCACAAAACACATGTAGACTGGTTGGGCAAACTCCCATGCACCCTCAAGTATCCTGGAGAGGATAAAGAGCTGGTCCAGTGTTCCGCGACCAGGACGAAAACCGCATTGTTCCTCCTGTATCCGAGGTTCGACTAACGGACGAACTCTCCTTTCCAGCACCCTGGCATAGACTTTCCCAGGGAGGCTGAGGAGTGTGATCCCCCTGTAGTTGGAACACACCCTCCGGTCCCCTTTCTTAAAGATGGGGACCACCACCCCGGTCTACCAGTCCACAGGTACTGCCCCTGATCTCCACGCAACATTGCAGAGGCGTGTCAACCAGGAGAGCCCTACAACGTCCAGAGCCTTCAGGAACTCGGGGCGGACCTCATCAACACCAGGGGCTCTGCCACCAAGGAGTTGTTTAACTGCCTCAGTGACCTCGCCCCCGGAAATTGGCGGGCCATTCCCCTCATCCCCAGACTCTGCTTCCTCCTCGGAAGACGTATCAGTGGGATTAAGGAGGTCCTCGAAGTATTCCTTCCACCGCCTGACAATTTTCTCAGTCGACGTCAGCAGCGCTCCGCCAGCACTATACACAGAATTTAGCAGACACTTGTTATCAAATACTGAATTTATCCAAGAAAAAAAAATTGACTCTCTAGGTTGCAGGACAACAATTTAAACTTATGTGGAAAAAAGAAAAAAGATCCTGGTTTGACCAACCAGAGATCAGACAATAAATTTAGTTGTTGATATAGTAAATTGGGAGAAGCTTCCTGCTTGATTGAGCAGCATAAGTAATTTACTGTATGAGGGAAATTGTCTTTTGTGATACTATTTTGAACATGCATTTCTGTTGTCCTGTCAACTTAGTGGGTTAATAGCCGATATGCAAATTATTTGATTGGTTTTTAGATTAATGAAAGGTGACTGAATTCTTGCACAGGTGACTGAATTCTAGCACGAGTGAATGGGATGTGTTGGAGTTTGTTAGAGTGGAGACTCTAAAACACTGAGTTTCCTGTTTTGATGTGCGAGTGAATCCTGTATTTAGATACACAACTCTGAATACGTCAGAACAAACGTCTTTTGTGAAGTGCATGACAGCATGTCACATGTTTTATGATGAAGGGAAAAGGAAAATTGAATAAAATAGATCTGTGGCCTAAATGAGTGAAGAGCACAGACCTGGTGATTAAACTCATAGTTATGTGGTGTGGTGTGTTGTGCAGCTGATGGTTGGTTTGGAGTGAATCTAGCTGATGATTCTTCTCCTGTTGTGAAGTTGATGAGGAGTTTGTGTCATGACTTAACAAGGCCTTTTTATTTTGATACTTTCACAGTGCACTGAGAGTTTGGTTTGATAATCTTTGTTATTTTTCATTTTTATCTTTTGAACAGGCACTGATTTTGTTTGTCTATTTCTTTTCTTTAAGCAGATCTGCACGTCAGAAATTAAAAGTGCTATTTTCTCCACATTAAAATGGGTTCTGGAGAAAGCTACTTATTTGGGACAATTATTAAATGAGTGTCCCAGCCTAAAAAAGGATTCAGCTATGTAATCCGACCTAAAGTTCCTCTTTTTCTTTTTGAGATGACGTCATTTTGCTGGAAGTGGAAACTAAATGCGACGACAGGTTCCACTATCAGCAAAGAAAGAAAGAATGAATGCATGAATGAATGGAAATAAAAAAGAAAGCTGACTGACTGGTAAAAGAAGCTGTGAGAAATTGTATACATCTGCGCAGTGCTAACATTTGCATTTTCTTTTCTACAGCATTACAGTTCTTCATGTGGTTTGATCACATGATTTATACCAGGACAACTGGTTGATGTTTTTCCTATTACAGGATTTTTGGGTTTATGTGTGAGGAAAACTGTGTTTACCGGTTATGAGTGGTGATGCTGTTACATTGTGTTTTTGGGAAAATGTGACGGTTACTTTGATGATATGAATAACATATTTTCCACAGCAATGGATGGTTGATTTTATGGTGTTTTTATGGCACCTCTGGAACCCGTTGACCTGTGTCTGACCTCCGTCTGACCACAGTCAATGTGTATTGCTAATGTTTGTTTCTTTGGGAATGCTGTGGAGGATTCAGCTGAAACGGACAAGTGACATGAGTAAAACAAATGAGAGATTACGGTATTTATGGAATAGTTTATTATGGGCTCATTTGCTGGCCACTTTTGGACCCATAATAATATATGAGTGGAGTGACTTTGCTTAAGAGAAGTCTCTGATTACATTAATGTTAACTGAGCACATGGGATGATCCATGTTTGAGGCGAATTATGGTAATGATAGTGATTTAATGATTTGAGAAAACCTGCACATGACACTTGTCTTGCCCGTGCTGAATGCTTATTACTCTTTTGATATAATTGTTTATAAGTGTGAAGGTTGATTTTATTTCCAGATCTTGTGTATGCAGGCTCCTGGTGGAGCCAGTTTTTAAGACGGGGATCCAGGTTTGGTGAGTTGACGCATGATTGTCCATGCGTCAAGAGGTGGGGTCCAGAATTAATATTAAACAATGTTTACTATTATTGTTGCAGTGATTTGTGTGATTAGCTGTTTATTTACAAGTATTAAATCTATGCAAGTGGTGCATCCATGTTCAGATGAGGCTTTGATGGCCTATAAGTGGAGTTCACTGAACTAAAGAATGTGGTTTGATGATTGTTGACATGCTCTCCAAATAGAAGTCTTTCTGAAATACAGGTGCAGCAGTGAGAAGCAGAAACATTCCAGGCATAGCCCAGGCAGTGGTTGAGGTCAAAGGTCAAGCTGGTTGGGGCCCATCATGAAATCAGCTGAACTAGGAGGAAGGCAGAGAAGCTGAGTGTTTTGAGACAGATCAAGCAGGCCCAAAATCAGGACTATGCATGACGAGAAGGAGTGCCTGAGAGGATCGTCCACAAGATGGGAGCTGAGGCCCGGAGAGAGACTTCAGGAGGATCAGAAATCATCTTTAGCACAGCAGACATGACACAGAGAGCTGTGCTACTGAGCTCCAGGAGATTTTAAATAAAATGAAAGATTCAATATTGACGCTGAGGAAGACAACTAAGGTGTACGACGTGCTCTGCCTTAAACCTTCAGCAGCATTGGAACATGAAAACTCGAAGGATGAGGGAGCGTGCCAAGCTCCATCGACAGCGCAGAAGGAGTTCGAGGATGACATCATGATTCTGTGAAAAGCACAGGAACCAGAAGCTATGGTGGTGATGACAGCAGTTTCCTATGAACATCACCTAATGCTGTACCACTGTACTGTGAATACGATGATACCCCGAAGACTGCTGGGATCATAACAGCAGTAAGACAACCCTGCACCCTTTCCACAGAGGGGTTTTTCTGCAGAGCGTGGACAATTAAGGAGTCATAAATATCCCCCTCACAGAACGAAGGCTTGAATGAGGTGATGGGGGTTGGTGGAGGCCATAAAACTAGAGTGCTGAGAGGTCTGCAACTTTGGAAATAGCTGAGACCCATGTTGACAAACAACAAAACTAACTGGTATGTTTGAATGTTTATTCTACATACATTTGGACTCTGGTCCTATGGACAATGAAACAACTGGAAGAGACATGTATGACGCCCTGCAGAACTCAAACCACTCTGCAGAGACATGTGATTTGCACACCTGAAGGAAGCGTCACCAAGCTGAGATGTTTTTGAAAATGTTACTTTCTTGTTTTCACTATTAAATCAACAATTTCTTTGGTTGCTCGTAAGATGCAGTTTGCCATGAGATGAGCTCAATGAATGGGATAACCGCTAATACATTTGTTAAACTGTACTTTTACAGTAATTTAGGGTGATTTGACATATGCTGAGTATAAAAATGTTTGCATTGAAACTAGAGCTGGGCGATAGAACGATAACGATATGTATCGCGATATAACTTTTACTCGATAGAGAAATTAAGCTATCGCGATAGACCTCGCCGCTCTTGTCCTCTTAAAAAAAAAAAAAAAAAAAAAAAGATCAGCCAATCCAAATTAAGTAGCGCAGAGCCGAACCAATCACAGCCGCAGCGTCACGTCGCGTGACTTGTAACGTACAGCACAAGTGCCAAGCCGCATGTGTGTTTGTTTGGGAAGAAGCCAGCGGGTAATGGAGGAAATGAGTGTGCCGACTAGAAAAATCAACCGAGCGTGACCGAAGAGAAAACAGATAATGGTTCCAACGCCGGAGAGATTGTCGAACGGAAGAGCCATAGAAGTTCCGTAGTGTGAAGGTATTTCGGCTATTTCAAGTCTGACAAAAAACAGAGTAGCGTGCACTGTAAATTGTGCCGAAAGCAAGTCTGGAAATACAATGAACTGGTGCATGCGTCACACTGTGCGCCACGTTATTGTTTCGGTGAAATGAATTTCTACAATACTGTTAATTCTACTCTCTGCAGTGTTTAAATGCTTACATATACACACAGTTACTGTCCCTCCACACATACGACTCGGTTCTGCTTCTATGCCCCAGCTTTGTTTACTTTTTCCCACCGAGGCTTCTAGACTTCTGATTGGCCAACATTTCTGCACGGTTAGGAATCTAGCGCCACCTGCTGCTTTGGCATGTTCATAGCAGCGTTTTCCTTCATTTCTGCCTTTATGTGTGGACGGGATTATTTTTTAAAACGGAAACGGAAAATCTCCGTTTTCAAAAATACCCGTGTACGTGTGGACGTAGCCTCAGTCTCTGACTGGAAGCGCTAATTCGTCATTCGGCTTTTGTCAGACTAAAGTAACCGTTAAAACTGTTTGAAAAGCTAAGCTATACAACAAGGAGAGATTGAGAATTTCCTTTTAGTTCTCAGTTTATTTGATATTGACAAAAGTTAGTCAGTTTTGTCTGTTCTTCTGAATAAAAAAGACTCAAAACTATTAACAAAAAACACTGTGTAAACCACCCAGGGACCATAGCGCACACATAGTTTGTGTGCTTTCGGATGTTTGTTGCATTTGAAATTACCTGCAACTTAAACATCCTTTAACTTTAACGTCCCTTTATGCTTGCTACTCTTTTGTAGCTCAAATTCAAATTTTATTTGTGACATTCACAATAATACACACAGTCCGACATGCAGTGAAATGCTTATTGCTGTGCAAGTCCCGAGAAGAAATAACTTCAATGATACTGAAAACAAACAAACAAAAAGCGACTTTAACCCCTGACTATGGTGCACGGTTTTGCCTTTTTGATCTCTTTTTATGCGACATCTCTGGTAATTAATAAACGAACAGGACTGTGTATCATGTGTTATTGTTTAGGCTTAAATCGGCTCACAGGCACGTGAATAATTCCCTAAACCTTTCTCTCCACCTTCTTCCTGTTGAGAATAGATTCTTAATGTACATCAAAGGTAAAGAGAATATAGTTTGTGATTGCTTGCAACATTATAATATTGCGGTTAATGAGTGTAAGAATACAAAATAGCAAAAAAGGCCTGGGATGGGAACAAAGAACTGAGGTACAGGGCAGAAGGACAATCAACCCCCACCCCCAGGACAGTAGCAAGAGTTACTGAGGGTGAGGAGCAGACAAAGGGCAAACGGGCACTACCTTAAAAGGAGATGGGGGTCAGGGTGTCAGCACCCTTGGCCACTGTACTAGTGTATTTCCATTGTGGGGGTGTTTACTGTAGGGGGGAGGAGACCAGAGGTTATAACTGTACTGTTGTGTGGAGTTCTTTAGATCAGCCTTTAGCATAGGACTGCATAGGAATGCAGTGTGCTGATCTCCAGATGCATCTGTAAGAATAATGGGTAATAAAAGGATTGTGTAAAACATGGAAACATCTCAGGGTGATCTCTACCAGGACCAAAAGAATCGCATAGACCGGCGTTGTCTCGACATTCCAAATGAATCTTTTTATCTACAAGCTGTGTGAGAAATTTGATTTGTTCATCATCTCCGACTCTTTCAGGAGGATTTTCAATCCTTCCAGCTGGAACCACCCACTTCACTGGAATACTAGAAAGAAGCACAGCTGTCTTACTAACATACAAAAACATGATCAGGATAAGATGGTGGATGAAAAAAAATCCTTCACTGGAAATGGGACAGGGCCGTTTCTAACTTTTTTGAGGCCCTGTGCAAGATTTTGTTTGGCCGCCCCTATTTTATAACATTATACAGGGAGGTTACAACTCTTAAAGATGATCTGTGGTGATGCATCAGCGAGGTACACTTTAAAAAGAAAAAGAGCTGGATATGTGAATCTAAAATTCAAATAAACATTTTTCATGTTCATCCAGCTATTCAGTCAATTCAGTGTCCTGCTATTTGTAGTTTAATTTTTTAAATGAGATGTTTGTTATCGTATTGCATAAGTATTCCTCACACATCAATCAGATGCTACACAGTATAATTCTACTGACGACAGGACATGGAGACGACAGACTGGAGACAAAAAGAAGAACTAACATATAAAAAGAAATCAAGAGCTATAACTAACAAACTCATGGGTACTTAACCATAATATACTCAGGAACGAGAACATAAATAATTTCTGAATTTAAAGACTATTTATGATAAGTACATAACAAATTCAAAATACTGAGTCAAAGGCAGCAGCCGAGTATAAACAATGAGTTAAAATCAATTAGAAAGGACAATGGGAGCAAATGAATGGACGGAAGTACAGAAAGACCAAAGATTACAGAATAAATCAGGAAATTAAGTCACCCTCTACCTAGAGGATTTAATAAAGTCACAGAATCAAAAATGTCCAAGAAGTTTGGTTTCTTAATTGCAGTTAGAGTGTGAATAAGAGTCTTTGAGTTTCAAGTATAGTTTTCCATTACTCACGACTCTGTTAAGACTACAGATAATCTCTAAATACATCAGATTTTTATAGTAATCTCACTTCCTCTGCACAAGTTGACACACACAGACTTATAGCGAGACAAACAATTGTCTCTGTCTTGTGCTGTAGTGGCATCACAGGGCTTGTTTTCAGTAACCCTTCCCTGTCTTCTATAGAAGAGCCAGTCCAATTGCCATTTACAAATCACAAAATATAAGAGAGATGCATAACAAACAAGTCATTCAAACATTTCATGGTTATTAGTATATTGTGTTTTAAATATCTTTAATGCATTAACCAATGATAAATGAACCTTTGTGACATGTGAAGATGAAATCTTAAAATAAATGGAAACTTTCTTTAAATCATGGTTAAGAGTTACGTTGGGTGAGTGCTGAGTATTTGTATATGTGTGCATGAGGGTGGGAATGCATGTTTGTGTCTGTGTGTGCCTGTTTGTCTGTGTCTATATGTCAGGTCGGGTCTTAGATTCCACCTTTCTGGGAACTCCCAGGCCCTCCAAAGTATGGAGGCCTATCTCCCCTCACCACACTACCTGCCGGTGACTGATGCCCTCGGGGGTCGGTGCGTTGGTGGTTCTTGGTGTCCAGGGCTGGGTGCTCAGGTATGTACCAGCTCACTCCCGGTGGCTACTTCAGCCAAGTAGCCACCGAGAGGGCCTCTTCCAGGGCGTAGAGGCCCCTTGGGCCTCTGGGCCTGCGGCTCGGTTCACTCTAGCACGCCAGTGCAGCCCCCTCTGGCTTCTGCTCTGTGACTACTGGGTGACCACTCGTCTGAGGTTCTCCTCAGCTCTTCCCAGGAGGGTGGCACGGATGCCCCTCTGGTGGTCCTCCTTGGGCTCTCGCACTCTGGGGCCTCTGGATATCTGGAACCTGGATCTCCTCCATACCTGCTTCATGCCCTGGGGGACGGGGCTATGGCCCTCTACACCCTCTAGCAGACCGTTACATGGGGAAACCTTTTGAATACAAGCGCGCTGATCCACACAGGTGTGCACACAGGTGTTCACTGTTCATAGACATAAACTACACCTTTCTTGGCTGCTACTTCAAAGCACATTGTGCACTGTCTGTCCTGCGTGCTGCACAACAACATTCAATATTTAGTATTTACTGCTGTTTACACTTAGCTAGATTAATGCGATGGTGTTGTGTTTAGTATGTTGCTTTGTTTTGGTTTTTTTTGCTTGTTTTCTCTTCTTTTTCTCTCAACAGTTGATCCAGGAGATTGTTTTTTCTTTCTCTTTTTAAGTTTCTCACTGTCCCTCTTCCCTTCTGTTTTTCTTTTCCTTCATCTTTCTTTCTCCTTTTCCTATCCCCCAGTCATATCTGTCCTGTCTGTAACAACTGAAAATAAAATAAAATAAATAATAACAACAAAGGTCGATCAAATGGACCAATACGGCAAGGCCGTGATGATCCATTTGGCAAAGTAAATCCCTTGGGTATCCTTGTTGATCTTCAGACAACAATTCTGACGGCTAAAGAACCAAATGGGACAGGCAAAAAAAAAACAAAAAACAAGAGTTACACACATGCCTATGAGAAGACCAGGGCCCGTATCCCTAAAGCTTCTGAGAATCCTCTCAGAGAGCTCCTAACTTAACCTAAAAATTCCTTGCCAGGAGTTTTAGCTTAGAAGTGATTCCAGAACATTTTCAGTGAACTCTGAGCAAGGAATGGATGGAAAATCCTATCTCAGTGAGGAGGTGTGGTTGACCCCGTTGCTAGGTATGAGTCATCATTTCAAAAGCCGTGATTGGTTGATCCTACAAGTTTGATGGAAATGAGCTTTTGGTGATAACGAGCAAAGGATGTACCCTCAAATCAATAAACATAATTATACACTCTAATCTTATGCTGACTGTAATTGTAAATAATATTTCACATTCAAGAAAATATCTGGAAAATGAATAGTAAGCTGTAGGGGTTATAGCCTAACATTAGAATCTAAAATATGTGAAAACTTAAACTCATTACACCCTGTTCAAATAATGATTCGTGTCTTATTTGCTCATATTAATATCCTAGCTGGCATATTTTGTACTTTCACTCCCATATGGACCCTGTTGAAAACAAGATGGCCTATCTCAAGGGGCTGTCCTTAATGAAGTAGAAATCACAACGTTACAAGTCCAGTGTGGTCTTAACGAGGGTAACACGGCTCAGCTTTTAGCAATGTCTGTGATTGCAGACCCAAGTCATCACTGCTGCATTGTTGCATTTTCCCGGTTGCCAAATACCTCAGGGTTGTGATTACTTTCGTCTCCGGTGTAATAGCGTTGTGGCGTCGAGTTGGTGAAGTAATTGCATCTCTAAGGAGATCCACCACAAACATGATTCCTGCACGATCCAATCTGTAGCGTCTCAATAATTCCCTGTCATCCAGTGTTTGCAGGACATCTCTCCTGCCTCTTCTGTTGGCCATTTTGTGCAGCTGCTTAGGGGAACTCCTAAGCCACTAAAAGTCCTCTTCCCTGCTCTTAGCAGATCTTGCCTTAGGAGCCCTTTTAAGCGTTAGGAATCTTGAGGAATAGCTTTTATATTAACTGGGATTGTTGTGTCACTTTTAGGGGAAATTCTAAGAAAACGTCATGACTCTGAGAATTTTCTTAGAATTTGGCCGCTAGGAGCCACTTTTTGCACAAAGATTCTTTAAGGATACGGGCCCAGGTTTCTTGTTATTCGAGGTCTTCCTCAATTTAACAGTAACATGCAACACACACTGTATTCATATTGTATTTGATCTGAATGAAAAAGGTACTTTACTCACTGTTGAATATTATGTAATTGTAAATTAAATGTAAATTGTACTGAAGGTCTTTATTGTTTAAGCAATAAATTCAGTCTCTGGATAAATGAAGATTTATTGTTCAAAAAGAGTCTTACAGTACTGATACATCTGTTTAGAAAACAGGAAGTGGTGGGCTTACATTACTTAACATTTCTGGCATAAAGCAAAAATGATAGCACATCCTTTCAAGCATGAAAACAAAGAGAAAGCATCACACTAGTTAATGAAAAAGGGTAGAAGCTAATTGTTGAAGAAAAAGCTGTTCCTGTCTTCCTTTTTTCTTATAGCTTTTTATATTATATTTTTGTTTTGTTTTTTAAACATTTTTCTTATTATTCATTTATTTTTACTGAAGCTGATATGCAAATGGGAAGAAGAATGTAACCATTTGACTTTGGTCCCCTTCTTGATTTCATGTCATTGCCTGAAAAGTAAGAAAATACATGTTTGAAGTATATATGTGCGATTTTAAGCAAAGAACAAAATACAGAAACAGAAGGGAACAGGGCTGTTTTGTTTCTGTCCTTTGATCCAGTCGGAGCCTTCAAAGATGTGTGGGAAAACAAACATGAAACACAAGGAACTTTCAAAAAGTGAAAAACAACTAAAAAGAAAAACAAAATGCATAATGTGTCTCTAACTCTACATCAGTTTCTAAGACTTTTCGAAAATATTAAATTTTAAATTTAATATCAAAACAACCAACAAAAATCTGCCCTGTTGCTTGAAATGACTGTGAGACCATTGAGGCATTTGTGCACGGAAAGTTAGCGGTGAAGTCAGTGGAGAGCCAAAAACTCAAAAGCCTTTAATCAGAAGGACTTAGAGTAATTTAATTAGAAATGTAATCTTGAAGATGTGTGTGGATGTAAAATTCCAAATATTTTGCATTTAAAAAATCAAAACATGCATGCGCATTTAATGCTCCAAACTGTAAAAACAAAAGAAAAGAAACATTTTTTTTCTCACCTCCGAGATAACCTGGAAAGCCTGTTCCACATGCTGTGATAAATGAAAACAATCATTATATTGTTATCATATATGATGACAGACTCAGAAACCAACTGCATCTGATCCAAAATATTTTTCTACTTACGTTCCGTATATATATATATTAAAGAGAGTACTGTAGAACTGATGAGAGGAAAAATGTCTCCTCCTTGTTAACAGAAAGCTTGATTCTCTATAAAAAAGACTCACTTGTATTTTTTTTCCATGAAAATCCAGAAGATGCCAAAGAGCAGAGCTGTACCAATCCCCACTACAGCAGGAATGATGATGTGATTACAGTTCTCAATACCTGGAAATAGACAGAGTTGGTATTTGCTTGGGTTTTTGTTTTTGTTTTTTTGCTATTGCTTCTTTAGAATACAGACAACATTCATCTAAACATACTTTTAATAGTGATATTAACATTTTCTTAATCATGCAAAGTTAAGGGTTAAAAAATATATTGGAAGTAAACTACTGAAAGGATCTCACGTTTTACATGGAGTGTGAAAGTTTCAGATGATTTCAGCCCTCCATTAAATTCAGCAGTGCAGGTTATCTCTCTGTTGTCATCCTTCTCCTCAGGAATAACTGTCAGGATGGACTGTGTCTCCCAGTTTCCATGTTTAATATCTTTATGATGCACAATGACCTTTGTACTATCCATATTCCATGTGAGTTTAGGAACATGAGTGGGGCAGGTGTGGATGACTGAACAGGTGACAATGTAGGGCTCTCCTTGAGTGGCTGTCTTTGGTTTGATCAATGTAGGCTTTGGAGGCTCAGCTGAAAATGAAAAAGTCAGACATAAAGTAAGAGGCAAAATGATTTAACAGAAAACTGGTATAGATGTTTGAAGTCATGGAAAGTTGGTGACATACTGATCATGTCCAACTCAACGCAGTCTTCAACAAAGGAGAACTTGTCTTTGGTGGGGTCATTGTTTTCTGTTCGCACTAGTTCAACCCGGAAACAGAAAGGGCCATTGTCATGAATTCTAATTTGAGTTATTTCTAAGGTGCAGTTGTTCTGGCCCAGCTCTCCCAACATCTTTGTTCGGTCCCTAAAGCTGTCCTTAATCAGTGTAGGATCCTCATGATAGATGTTGCTTTTTTTGTCATTTTTTTCATGCCAGATTCCTCTGAGTCTGGAGGAGGGCAGGTTTCCTCCAGTATGGGAGAATGAACATGGTACCACAACACAGGATCCAACCTGTGTATAAATGCTTTTTACAACCGTGGCCTTCCATTCATCACTGGACACGAAGCTACAGATGACTGAAAGATAATTTTTAAAATAACAAGGAAATTATTTAATTATACACATTAAGCATAAAGAGACTGGAAATAAATAGCTGACCAGTGATGTTACCTGCAAAAAGCAGAAAGAATTCCTTCATAATTTTCTGCTTGGCCATTCTTCTCTGATGTTGGGATGTTTGATTGACACTAAAGAAATCAAAACACTACATTTTACTATGATAACCAAAGCAAACCACAGCTGTCGAAGTGGACTTTATTCAAACAGCATTAATGCCAATAGACATTTATTTAGAATTATTCATACAATTTATATCTGACAAATACGAGCCATCATTGTAAAAAGTGATTTTCCTTGTGTGTAATGTCAATAAAGTGCTAAGTATATCTTACAAATAAATAATGGCATTATTTCAGTAAAAGTATCATACATGCTTATATGTATATGTGTCATTTATACAAATGGGTGAGACAGACAATACCAAAAATACAGCCACATAACAAAACCTTCAAGCAACACTAGAGGGCGCACCCTTCATCATCTAGACTCCAATGTTAAATTTTTATTTTATTTTTTGATATACTTTCTGAATGGAAGAAGAGAATATCAGTCTTGTGTAGATTTGAAAATTTGCAGTCTTCAACAAAGGAGAACTTGTCCTTGGTGGGGTCATTGCTTTCTGTTTGCACTAGTTCAACAGAAAGGGCCATTGTCATGATCTTTAACATCGGTTATTTCTAAGGTGCAGTTGTTCTGGCCCAGAAGTCCCACCAGCTTTGTTCGGTCCTTAAAGCTGTCCTTAATCAGTGTAGGATCCTCATGATAGATGTTTTTTTTTTGTGCCATCTTTTTCATGCCAGATTCCTCTGAGTCTGGATGTAGGCAGGTTTCCTTCAGTATGGGAGAATGAGTGTTGTGGTACCACAACATAGGATGTAACCAGAGCGTCAATGCTTTTTACAACATTAGTCTTCCATTCAGCACCTGACACGGAGCTACAGATGACTGAAAGAGAATTAAGGGAATGGCACCGTAATAATGACTTCTCTGCAATTTCTTATAAAGGTATACATTATTTGTAAAGCAATTGTTAACCAAGAGGTGACTCATTATGTTACTTGTAAAAAGCATACAAGTTATCATAAACTTTGTTTTGCATTCCATGTTTCTTGAGGGTCTCGCAAAACACTGCAGGATTTTTCCATGAAAAAACATACAAATAAATAAATGCATCAAAATCACTTCAATACATGGAAATTACAACACAGTTTTAGAAGTTAGACAACTTTAAAATATATTTATAATAAACAGACATAATTAATATTCTCATATGGACTATGATATTGCCATTTATATTTTGTCTGCACTATTTGTCTCTGAAAGCAGCAAATCTCTCACTTGTCAGTAGGGATGGGTATCGTTTAGGTTTTATTTGATACCGGTGCCAAACCGGTACTTTTGAAACGGTGCCGGTGCTTAAACGGTGCTTAAACCGGTGCTTAAACCGGTGCTTAAAGAATGGAGAACACAAAATTGGTCCAAAAACCTCTCATGTTCGGCTGGTTTTTTGTAAAAAGATAACAATGTTAGCCTTTTCTGCAGCTATAGGGGATTTATGGTATCACTCTTGGCTGGAAGCAGTGCTTAAACAATGGAAAAAACACAAACTTTGTCCAAAAACCTCTCATGTTTAACTGTTTTCCACTTTTTCTTTGGTCATTTTAGCCTTTTTGGCCAGGGTGAAGGGAGTATCTGCCATCAAACAAGAAGACAGCCGCATGTAGCTATGATGATGTTTGCTAGTTCACCTTACATGCATTAATTTAATAACGTGGTTAGCCTACTCAACGTAAATTACACACAAACAACATTAAGCTACTCACGCAAAGAAGAACGGCTGCTGCCGTCATCATTTCTGCTACACTTGCAGGGCTAGGGGCCAGGACTCTCCTCTTCGTGTTTTTGGGAGATGTTGCTAACTCCGGGTCCCTACTTGTCAGGTTCCCTGTATATCTACCTTTAATGTCTTTGCCATCATACTGCAAGAAAAGTATCAGGGGTTCCTAAAGTCCCCGATCAATATCTCAGGCTTCATCACAGTGACTTAAAAAAATAGAGAGAAGGTCATGCCAGAGCCAGTGAATTTTCTGGCAAATAGGCTACATGACCATCTTTATTCTCCAACACAGCCTGAACTCTCTTAGGCAAACTTTCTTAAAATCTCTTTAAGTAGTTCTCAGCAATAGTTCTTCAGCATAACTTACAATAATTTATTTTGAGTGCTCCAGTAGATTTTCATAACGTACAGGCTGTGATCAGCTGACCTGCTGCTCTTTGTGGATGTATACACCTGAATTGAACCAGATGTAAGCCAATGTTTCTTTAGTTATCCTGCGTGATTTACATTTTCCACACCAACAGTATACTTTTTATACTAGACTGGCACTGTGCACCAGTCACAGACTGGTTTTTTTTCTTTTTTTTTTCCCCTTTAAATCCATCACAGTGCAGCATACTAACCTGTTTGTCCTGCATTACCTGTAGATCATTTTCATGGAATCTTTAATTGACATAGTTAGTCTAGCTTAGTTTGTTTTGCAGCAGGTTTCACAATATGAAAAACATAATGTCACATGTATACATTTGATTTAAAAACATGAGGACTTACATGTAAGCTTGAAATTTCCAGTTTATCAAATCCCACCGAGGAGTCCTTACCTTTAAGGAAACAGTCAAAACAAAGGCATGAACAGGACCATTTAACAACCAAGACAACCTAAAATACAAACACTGATACATGATATATACAAATAAACTAAAAGCACAAGCAAGCAGAACTAGTAAACATAACACAAACAACATAATAATGAGTAAACAAGACTCAAAACTCTATTAACAACAAACACTGTGGAAACGACCCTGGGACCATAGCACACACTGTCATGGTCCGCGGCCCGGCGTCCGGGGTGCTGCTGGGATGTCCACGCCCACGAGCGTGGCTGCTAACCCCACACCTGCATCCCATCCCAGGCGATCACCAGGTGGACTATTTAATCCTGCCCTACCTGCTGCTCCACGCCAGTCCGTAGTCGCCTCTCAGCGATCACAACTCGGCGTGTTTTTTTTCGAGCCACCTGCCTGTCCACCTGAGATTTGGTTCACATTCAGCTTCGCCGTCTCGACCCCTTTTGGAGCTCCACCCCCTCTGGTTCACTCGGCCCGGCTATCACCGTGAGACGCACACTCCACCTTCCCTCGTATGCTGCCTTTTTTTCCGCACCCCAGTAATCTGTCTCTCTTTTTGTTTTACAGCCTCTCACAGCCCCGCTCTCGGCGTTCCCTGTGCGGTCCCTCGGTTTCGTCTGGTTTCATCCGTTGTTTTTCTGGCTACCCTCACGGGACACCTTTAGTTGCAATAAAAATTACTTTCTTTATTCGCTCCTACCCTAGTGTGTGTGTTCTGCTACTGGGTCCTGCCTGCGCTCGGAACTTCGGTTCATGACACACACACACAGTTTGTGTGTTTGCTAATGTTTGTTGGGTTGATAGAAACGTTGCATTTTAAGTTGCCTGCATTTTTAACATCCTTTAACTTTAACATCCCTTTATGTTCGCTACTCTTTTTTTTTAGCTCAAATACAAATTTTATTTGTCACATACACAATCATACACAGTATGACATGCAGTGAAATGCGTATTGCTGTGCAATTTCCGAAAAGACACGAGAATGAAACTAAAATTAAATATCAAGTATAAATTTAAGTTAAAAACCACAAGTGTGCAAATCAGCAGTGTGCAAACCGAAACCGCAACGAACAAGTTTAACCCCTATTGGACACGATTGTGCCTCTTTAATCTCGTTTTATGCGACATCCCCTGGTGATTAATAAACGAACAGGACTGCGTATCATGTGTTACTGTTTAGGCTTAAATCGGCTCGCAGTGACGTGAAATATTCCCAAATACGCACTAAACCTTTCTCTCCATCGTTTCGCCACTTCTTCCAAACTAAACTTTTTCCTACTTTTTTTTACGTAAGAAATTTGATTGGGCAATCCAGTGTCAGTAATGAAAATGAAGAAACGGGCTGCTGCCTTTGCTTCCTGGTCGGTCCATAAGCCCGAAAGTGTGCCTGTCCACCAGGAAAATGCCCGGTTAACCAGATTACCAGTCCAGCCCTGCCTCGGGCCGAGCATGGTTAAAATGTAGACTGAGAGTGTCGCCTTTCGGCTCAACTCTCGCTCCATCACGACAGACCGCTACTGATCGAGGTGGTTACTTTCAACCTAAGCACAAAACTTAAACACAGTTCATACTGTTATCTATTGTGTTGTCATTACAGTACTGTTTTACCTGCTTCTACTCAGTTGTTTGTCTCTGCAAATTTCTGACACCATCTCCGACTCTTTCGGGAGGATTTTCAAATCTTTCCAGCTGGAACCACCCACTTCACTGGAATCCTAGAAAGAAGTACAGCAGTCTTACTAACATACAAAAACATGATCAGGATAAGATGGCGGATACAAAAAATCCTTCACTGGAAATGGGACAGGGCCGTTTCTAACTTTTTTGAGGCCCTATACAAGATTCTGTTTGGCAGACTCTATAACATTAAACAGGGGGGGGGGGGGGGGGGTTACAACTCTTAAAGACATTGCTGTGGTGGTTGCTGTGGATGTTTTGGGTGAACTTGGCGTGTACATTTCCTGTTTTAAGCTGTCTGCCAAAGGGGGGCTGCATTTCATTTCAGAGTGCCAACAGTCTGCTATAACTTGAATTCAAACCCTATTTTATACTTTCAGAAAAGGCCTGTTATTGACGTTTATAACACACACACACACACACACACACACACACACACACACACACACACACACACACACACACACATATAATTACACCCTGTTGAAACTTTATCTCACCATGACAATGTAACTTCACTAAAACCTTTAAAAGAGGTATAAAAGAGAAAAATGGTGAAACTAATATGTGATATAGACTCATTACATGCAAAGCGAGGTATTTCACGTCTTTATTTGTTACAATTTCGATGATTACAGCTTACAGCTTATAAAAACCCCAAATTCAAAATCGCAGAAAATTAGAATATTACATGAAATCAACACTTCAAAGACCAAGGAACTGGTTGTGAACTTCGGGAGGTCCAGACCATGTCCACTGCCGGTTCAGATAGAGGGAGAGGAGGTGGAGGTGGTCAGCACATACAAGTACCTTGGGCTGTCGGTGGACAACAAATTGGACTGGTCATGCAACACGCAGCACCTGTATAAAAAGGCCAAAGCAAACTGTATTTCCTCAGGAGGCTGGCTCTGCGGTTGGCATGAAGCTGGACACTCTGGTGACAGTGACAGAGAAGAGGACATTAAAGAAGCTGTTGGACATTATGGACAATGCTGGGCATCATCTGCACACGGTCATAAACAACCAGAGGAGTCTGTTTAGTGACAGGTTACTTCTCCCAAAGTCAAGGACCAACAGACTTAAAAACTCCTTTGTCCCACACGCCATTAAACTGTTTAACTCCTCGCTGGAGGGGAGAGGGAGGAGAAACAGGGGGACAGTTGAAGGCGAGAACATCTAATCTGCAGTGCCCTTTTCACTGTGCAGTATTTTTCCATATTAAACGGTGCAATAGACTTAAAATAGTTGAAATGTGCAATTCCCTGTTTATTCCTATTATCCTATTTATCACTATTATATTTATATATGTCTCTGTGTTTATATATGTGTATATCTGTATATATGATATATTTCTATTTCTGCTTACATTCTTTTGCAACTTCTGTCAGTGCTGTGCTACTGGAAACAGAGGAACCCACCCAAGGGATTAATAAAGTTTTATCTAATCTAATCTAATCTAATCTAATCTAATCTCTAAATCAATAAAACAAGGATTTTAAATAGAAAAATGTCAGACCTCTGAAAAGTATAATCATACATATGTACTCAGTACTTAGTTTGGGTCCTCTTTTTAAAAAAAAAAAAGGTAAATGGCCTGTATTTGTATAGCGCTTTACTAGTCCAAGGACCCCAAAGCGCTTTACACATCCAGTCATCCACCCATTGGTGATGGCAAGCTACATTGTAGCCACAGCTGCCCTGGGGCGCACTGACAGAGGCAAGGCTGCCGGACACTGGCGCCACCGGGCCCTCTGACCACCACCAGGTAATGGGTCAAGTGTCTTGCCCAAGGATACAACAACTGAGACTGTCCAAGCCGGGGCTCGAACCGGCAACCTTCCGATTACAAGGCGAACTCCCAACTCTTGAGCCACGATCGTCCACAATTATTGCCTCAGTGCGGCGTGGTATGTATGCTATCAGCCTGTGGCATGGCTGAGGTGTTATGGAAGAAAAGGATGCATCAATAGCAGCCTTCAGCTCTTCTGCATTGTTCCGTCTCATGTCTCATCTTTCTCTTGGCAATGCCCCATAAATTCTATATGGGGTTCAGGTCAGGCAAGTTTGTTGGCCAATTGAGCACACTAATCCCTGTGTGATATCGCCGTATAACTACCTATATGATGACTTAGACTAATAATGCATGTTAGATAATAAAAGTTATGCATGAATTCAGCTAACACAATTATTTATTGCATATTTTCTTTGGATTTTCTACAATAACTTTATAAATAAATGCAAATCTCATATTGTTACAGCTTTGAAATACAGAACTTTAAAACTTTCCCTCATGAAAGGTAATAAATCAGTCATCAAGACATATTTTATATGCAGTAAAAGACTGTCAAGATAATTCTGACTATAAAGTCAATGTATTAACATTAATTTCCTTTGTCAAAACATGCTGCTGACAAAAGCTGAAAACATGACAACTCAATATAGTAAAGCTATGTGAACCCCCCCCCCAAACTTAAAGCAATGTGGTGAGTGACAAAAGGAATGTCATGTGACGCTATGCATGGAAGGCAGAGTTGTGGAGCCAATATTGCAGGACTCAGGTGAGTAACTAGAGTTAAACCACAGCTTTGTTGCTGGAAATCAAAGGAAAGGAAATTCAAGGAACTAGTGATGCTACGTCTGATACTGAAACCCCAAGACCTGTGTTGAGCATAGGGGGCATGTCCAAATGAAGTCCATGTCAAGGCCCTTATCAGGTTACAGAATATGGCATGACCAAACATAAATGAGGCCCCGTTTCACTGAAATGAGGGAACTCTTTATGTGATTCGATCTGTTGAAAATGCAGGAATCGATTTCTTGCTTAAACTGGATCCGAGGTGTTCCCTAACATCAGCTGTTAGGGAGCATTTTGACACAGTATCTCACAATGACAACATACATCTTTAATCAATCACAGATAGGCTTATTCAGGACATCATATGGGTATTCTGCAATTTGGTACATCTTTATGTTTATATATCGACTGGCATGTAGCCCATATGTAATATCACAGCAGGGCTGCTGTACATTGAATAACCAGCAGGTGTCAGTACTTCCAAATGAGCTGTTGAATGGGTCTTCATGTGATCTGGATTTTGGCAAAGCAAAAAGGCAGATAACACGGCAAAAAAGGCAAACTGTCATGAGAATTGGACATATTCTTGGAAATGCTAACTAAAGAAATACACAGGAAACCACCAAACAGACAGGACAGACACCTATAGGGAGGTTGCAAAAAAGAAAGAAGGAAACTAAGGACTTAAATAATCATTAGTTAATCGGGAAGATAGAACACACCAGGCAACAAGACTAGGGCAACAGAATTGAAACACAATGCACGCAGGACAAGAGACTACCAAAAGAAGACAGGACACAAACAGAGATAGACCCAGATTCCAGACACATAAACTTAAACACAGAGGGAAGGAGTAAACACAGACATGTGAATAACAGGAAGACCAGACAACCATAGAGACAGGGCACAGAGTAGATACGGAGACATGACCAGGGCCAATGATGAAGATAACTAAATATTGCAAACTAAGGAGAGATCAGGATATAAAAAGATTATAGTTTCATGTTTAGTTTGTAGTCTGTAAACTAGACACAAACCAAAGGTAAGTCAACACCGAAACAAAGACTGACACTTCACAGACCCAGAGAAACCATACAGGGGATATGACAGACTGGAGAAACTGAAGGTAAACAAGCACAAAGATGCTGAAGACAGGACATGGATAGAAGGACAGACTGGTCACAAAAAGAAGAACCAACATATAACAAGAAATCAAGAGCTATAACTATCAAACTCAGAGGCACTCAAACATAATATACTCAGGAACGAGAACATAAATAATTTCTGAATTTCAAGACAATTTATGATAAGTCCATAAAAAACTCAAAATACTGAGTGAAAGGCAGCAGCTGAGTATAAACAATGAAATACAATCAATTACAAAGAAGGGACAATGGCAGCAAATAAACTGAGGGGAATAAGATATGACCAGAGATTACAGAATAAATCAAGAATTGAAGTTAACCTTTACCTGGATTACTTAAGAACTTTATAAGTCACAGAATCAACAGTTTCCAAGAAGTTTGGTTTCTTAATTGCAGTTTGAGTGTGATTTAGAGAGTGGCTAGTAAAGATAAAAAAAAACAAACAGAATGCAAAAAGTCATAGTTTGCTCATAATAATCATTAATAAATAGAACGCATCAAAAAAACAAGCGCAGATTTCTGCTCTGGCAGGGGCTGTCTCTGGTGGTGCCCACATGGATGGCAACAACAGCATCTGATACATGTTGGTGAAACATCACAATACACTGGTGTAGCCATGTCAGCTATTTGACACACTGGATGGAAAAACCTGTTACACCACGCTGCTATGACATCCACCCTAACGGAGGGTGGAGGCTGCTGGATATCATTGGAGCATTTTGTGGAGGGGCTTCTAGGAGGATTGGCAGACTGGGTCAGACGTCACTGGCCAGCGAATCCAAGGGCCAGATATAATTGTAATCAGCCAGTGGGCACTATGTCTGCCACCCCTGCTCTACGCCTTTGACCAGTTGATAAAAAATCATGGTCAAGCGGCCTGCCCTTCCGTATTTTGTAAAGATTATAAGTAAGTTGATACATTTTTATAAGTTAACAGTTATATTGTGACTGATTATTGTCACCGTCCCTCTGTCCTTGCTGGCTGAACCTGCCATTTCTGTTTGTTTCCCTACATCCTAGAGCTCCCTGTCTCTCTCTCCCTTTTATGTGTGTTTCTGTGTTTGCCTGTGTCCTAGGTTTTGTACAGCGCTGGGGTCTGAGAGGTTCCCTCTCTGGAGACAGCCACACCTGCTGATGATCATACTCACCTGTTGCTGATGAACCGATCACAAGCGGTTGTTGATCAATGGTCATGACAATTTGCATAATTAATGATTGTGTTATTGAGTTATTGTGCAAACGTACTATTTATAACAGGAGTCTCAAACTGCAGTCCTCGAGGGCCGGTGTCCTGAAACCTTTCCATGTGTCCCTGTTGCAACACACCTGAATACAATTAGTAGGTCATTAGCAAGAGTATAGAACTTGACTGCATGGTGAGGTGGCAATTCAGCCATTTGATTCATGTTGAAGCAGCTCATGAATGAATGAACATGGTGCAATAAAAGTACTTTCAGAAGTACTTTTTTCTAAACACCTACATTTACTTAAATTTACTTGAGTAGGGTTAGGGGTTGCCACTTCAGCATGCAGTCAAGTTCTATACTCTTGCTAATGACCTACTAATTGTATTCAGGTCTGTTGCAACAAGGACACATGGAAAAATGTTTCAAGACACCGTCCCTCGAGGATTACAGTTTGAGACATCTGGTTTATAAGGTTGGGGAAACCTGCAGTCCACTGAGACTGAAGAAGTCACTTGGATGAGTGATGAAAAGTTTCTCACACGGAAAACGCTGCATTCAGATGAACAGAATCAACTTTTCATCAAAGTAAATTCAAATTTTTATAAACATAAGTGTTTATAAACTACCATGAGTATCAATTTTTCAGAAAAGTTTTAACAAAACTCAAGTAATGTCATCACTCAGAATATAAAGCATGAGCAGGTTTTATCATGAGCATTCTGCAGAGGGTCTGTATACAGGTAACACCGATCAACCAATAATGAAGTAACTACAGTCTAAACAGTTTAAGGTTTGAGTTTCAAGTAGTTAGTTTTCCATTACTCACGACTCTGTTAAGACCACAGATAATCTTTAAATACATCAGCTTTTTATAGTAATCCCACTTCCTCCACACAAGTTGACACACTCAGACTTATAGACTTATAGTGATTGGCTGCAGACTCCCATCTCTGCAGGACCTGTACACCTCCAGGACACTGGGGCGTGCAGCTCGGATCTCAGCTGACCCTTCTCACCCTGGACACAGTCTGTTTGACCTGCTCCCCTCAGGCAGGAGGCTCCGGTCCATTCGCACCAGAACCTCTCGCCATAAGAACAGTTTCTTCCCCTCTGCTGTCGGACACATGAACAATAAACGTACGACTGTCCCCACCACTAACTCATGACCCTACGCTGTGTTCACTGCATGATTCCATGTTTTGGCACTGATCACCACCTGCACTCATGTATATATCTTTCTACGTAGCACTTTTAATTCTTCTTATTCTCATGTATATATCTCATGTATATCTCATGCATATATCTTTCTACGTAGCACTTTTAATTCTTATTCTTACTTTTATTTTTTCATGTCTATTTAAGCGCAATTTATGACAGCATGTTTGCACTGAAGCACCGCAGCAATTTCCTAATGTTGTAAACCTGCTCAACATTTGGCAAAAAAACCCATTCTGATTCTGATTCTGATTCTGAGACAAACAATTGTCTCTGTCTTGTGCTGTAGTGGCATCACAGGGCCTGTTTTCAGTAACCCTTCCCTCTTCACAACTGAGTATCTTCTTTTCAATCTCATGTGCTGATCAAAATCTCCACATTAAAATTAGTTATTACTGTTCGTCTTAAAATATGACAGATCGCATTTTGATTCTCTTTAAAAGCTTTAAATAGCTCTACAATTAGAATTAAAATCCATCTTTAACTTTAGAGCGTCTTTGTTTCCCAACATTTTCCATAATTTTCCCCTTAATTATATTCAATAACGAAATGGAGTGTGAATGTGTGTGAATGCTAGACAGAAAGCACTTAGAAGAAGGTGCTTGCGCGAATGGGTGTGAATGGGTGTGCAAGTCATGTTGTATAAAGTACTTTGAGTGATCCGGGAGAGTAAATTAAATTAAAATTTTACTGAATCCTGAAGGTCTTTATGGTTCAAACAATGAATTCAGTCTCAAGACAAATGAAGATTTATTCTTGAAAAATAGGCTTACAGTATTGATACATCTGTTTAGAAAACAGGAAGTGGTGGGCTTACATTGCTACATGCTCAGTTAACATTTCTGGCATAAATCATCTATCATATGATAGTGCATCCTTTCAAGCATGAATACAAAGAGAAAGGATCATACTAGTTAATAAAAAAGGGTAGAAGCTATCTGTTGAAGAAAAAGCTTTTTTATATTACATTTTTGTGGGTTTTTTTAAACACTTTTCTAACATATTTTCCTGAAGCTGATATGCAAATATAAAGCAGAATGTAACCATTTGAATTTGGTCCCCTTCTTGATTTCATTTCATTGTCTGAAAAATAAGAAAATACAGGTTTGAAGTATATACGTACGATTTTAAGTTCAAGCAAAGGAACAAGATACAGACACAGAAGGGAACAGGACTATTCTGTTTCTGTCCTTTGATCCAGTAGGCTGGAAGCCTTCAAAGATGTGAGGAATAACAAAGCACGAGACACAAGGAACTTTCAAAAGTGAAAAACAACTAAGAAGAAAAACAAAATGCATAATGTGTCTCTAACTCTACATCAACTTCTTAGACTTTGTAAAATGAAGGGGGAAGTGAAATCAACCAGTGCGAAGAGGACTCCTGCAAACCTAATTCGACTCTTATGATCAGACTATTTTACTTGTATTTAATTTTTATAATTTTAAAAAATATGATGAAATCAGGACTGTAAATAATGCTGAAAGGAGCTTTAAGTTCAAGAGAAATGAAATTCAAGAGTAATAACATAAGTAATTAAGCAATAACATAATAAATCTGTCTTAAAGAAGCATTCATTTTTCATATCTCACCTTCAGCGTCTTCCCCTGATGAAACCACAGACAAACAAGAACAGAAAATGAGATATCATTTTAAATTTAGTATCAAAAAAAACAAAGAAAAACAAATCTGCCCTGTTGCTTGAAATGACTGTGAGACCATTGAGGCATATGTGCACGGAAAGTTAGTGGTGAAATAAGTGGAGAACCAAAAATCCCTTTGGCCTTTAATCAGAATGGCTTGAATGGTTTAATTTAATTAGAAACGTAATCTTGAAGATGTGTGTGGATGTACAATTCCAAAGATTTTGCAATTAAAAAAAACCCATACATGCGTATTTAATGCTCCAAACTGTAAAAACAAAAGAAAAGAAACATTGTTTTCTCACCTACGAGATAACCTGGAAAGCCTGTTCCACATGCTGTGATAAATAAAAACAATCATTATATTGTTATCATATATGATGACAGGCTCAGAAACCAACTGCATCTGATCCAAAATATTTTTCTACTTACGTTCCTTCTTGATTTTGAAGCTCTGCAATGCGGTTCCTTAAACAGAACAAAAAAACGTATATTAAAGAGCGAACTGTAGAACTGATGAGAGGAAAAATGTCTCCTCCTTGTTAACAGAAAGCTTGATTCTCTATAAAATGACTCACTTGTATTTTTTTGCCATGAAAATGCAGAAGATGCCAAAGAGCAGAGCTGTACCAATCCCCACTACAGCAGGAATGATGATGTGATTATAGCTCTCAATACCTGGAAATACACAGAATTTATGACATCATTAAGAATGCATACAGTCATTGAAAGATACTTTTAACAGTGATGTTAACATTTTCTTATTTATTCAAAGTTAAGGTGAACCAACATATTGGAAGTGAAGAACTGAAAGGATCTCACGTTTTACATTCAGTGTGAATTTTGAGGAGGATGTTTGCCCTCCATTAAATCCAGCTGTGCATGTCAGCTCTCTGTTGTCATCCTTCTCCTCAGGAATAAATGTCAGGATGGACTGTGTCTCCCAGTTGCCAGAACGAATTAGTCTATGGTACACAATGAGCCTTTCTGTCTTCCAGTTCCATGTAAGTGTAGGTACATGGGTTGGACAGGTGTGCATGACTGAACAGATGACAGTGTAGGGCTCTCCTTGAGTGGCTGCCATTGGCTGAGTCAATGTAGGCTCTGCAGGGTCAGCTGAAGATGAAAAAGGAAGACATAAAGTAAGAGGCAAAGTGATTTAACAGAAAACTGGTATAGATATTTGGAATTGGAAGGTGGAAAGTTGGTGACATACTGATCATGTTCAACTCGACGCAGTCTTCAACAAAGGAGAACATGTCCTTTGTGGGTTCATTACCTTCTTTTTTTACTAGTTCAACTCTGAAACAGAAAGGGCCATTGTCATGATTTCTAATTTGAGTTATTTCTAAGGTGCAGTTGTTCTGGCCCAGCTCTCCCAACATCTTTGTTCGGCCCTTAAAGTTGTCCTTAATCAGTGTAGGATCACTATGAAAGATGTTGTTTCCTTTAGTATCTGGTGTTTTGCCTTTATAGTGCCACATTGCTCTGAGTCTGGAGGAGGGCAGGTTTCCTCCAGTATGGGAGAATGAACATGGTACCACAACACAGGATCCAACCAGAGCGTCAATGCTTTTTACAACCGTGGCCTTCCATTCATCACTGGACACGGAATTACAGATGACTGAAAGATAATTAAGCGAATGTCACTTATAAAGGTATAGAGCACTTATAAAACAATTGTAAATAAAAAGCTGGCTCATTACCTGCAAAAATCAGACAAGTTATCATAAACTTTGCCTCTTTGTCCATGCTTCTCCTTTGTGTAACACACTGGAAAAATAAATAAACTGAACAAATTAGCAGTCAAAAATGAAGCAACTTGAAAAATATATTCATATGAAATTCAAATAATTAAGATTTTCATATGTATTACTATATATACTCTCTGTATTTTGTCACTGCCTTGCCTCTGTCATTTATATTTTGCCTGTTTTATTTTTACTTGTATGCAGCAAATCGCTCACTACCCTCAGTAGTTCCTTATCTTTGTATATTTAAAGTCTTTGCCATTTGACATCAAACTGTAAGAGGGTATCAGGGGTTCTTAGAACCTTCAGTGACTATAAAATATAAAAAAATAGACATGACCAGGTCAGAGCTTCAAATCTGGCAGTATCTCTATGCTTTGACATCATTCATTACCTTGAAATTCTTAGTAAGTTGCATAAGCTACAGTATTGCACAACAGTCTTGAGCCACTGTTCATTTCTCTATATTTTGCAAGGAAAATGAGAAATAAGTGCAGATATTTACTAAAATATTTACCAACACATGGAAATACAGCACATAAAGAAAAAACAAGTTTTTGCAATTCTAACAAACTTAAAGTTGATATTTGGTTTGAACACCCTTATTCTCCAAGACAGCCTTTACTCTTTTATGCACGCTTTCTTGTTATTTCACTAAGAAGTCTTAAGCAATAGTTCTCAAGGCTTCTTGAAGGACACTGAATGCTTTCTTTTGTTCCTTCCTCTTTCAATGCCCATTTAGCCAATGTCCAAAGAAAAACTTTGCAAGACCTTCAGAGAACTATTTTTCAAGACTTGTTATCTAATAATCATATAATCATGTAAATATCTTACCTGCTGTCTGGCTGATTTATATAAGGCTGATTTATATAAGGCTACAAAACACTTTAGCAATGTGTCTGAGTCTTTCAGATCTTTACTTTCAAATCCCCCTCAAAGGGACCACCCACTTACCTCTGACTGCAGACAGAAGCACAGCCTTCTAATTGGTTTTTTTTTAAATAAAATATGCTTTTCTTTGTGACATGTTAGTTAGTTTCAGTTCTCCATGAACACTTTATCTCACTACAATAATCTGTACCCTTTTTTCTTCCCAGTTGAACTAACAACACGTAAGATAGTGATATCTTAATATGATTCCATATTTTTTTCAAAATATTGTTTATTTGTAAAACACCAAAACATCTGTGGAGAATAGATCAGTGTGCCATGGAGCAAAGGCTCATTTCTGAGAAGTATTACCGGAAATTAATAAGGATACCAACATATTGCACATTACATTTAATATGTAACACATGGATTTTATTTTATATTTACCTTATCTAGGTTTTACTAAACTCTAAATTAATAAATAATAATGGGTGGGACAGTTATTGGTATGCACTATACTACCACACTAGTTTCAAATCCAGTGGCTGGCCAGGGCCTTTGTGTGTACAGTGACATGCGCTCCGTGTTTCCTGTGTGACTTCTGCGCCTTTCTTCCACAATCTAAAGACCTGCATGTTAAGTTAATTGGTGATTTTAAAATTGACTTTAGGCGTGAATGTGAATGTGAGCTCAAATGGCTGTTTGTCTCTCTATGTTAGCCCTTTGATAGATGGGTGAACTGTGCAGTTTTCAGCCCACCTCTATCCCCCAATGGATGGAACAACAACAATAACAATAACAACAACAACAACAACAACAATAATAATAATAATAATAATAATAATAATAATATAGTTAAAACGTTTCCGATAATTCCAACTCTATCCATTTTGAAGAACCTAAACTTAATTGTCAGAGTGCAATTTTTGCTAATTAAATGCAATTAAGCAACTCATCATCATTTTACTTCCAGAAACAATAAACTTGTCAAACAGACACAAACACAATTTACCTTTTCACTTGTTTAGATTCAATTCAATGTCTACTTTAAAGATATATGTTGTATTTAACTTGTCTTTGTGCCATTTTGAAATGGCACATTTGAACCAGTGAGCTACTTTTGATTTTAGCAGCTCATTGTCTTTGCACAGGAAGTGACTGGTTCACTGTGCAAGATCTAATCGTGGAATAAATGCACATGTTCTGTGTGGGTAAATTTGTAAAATCTGACAAAAGCAGGGCAGCCTCTTCCTGTGTTAAAGGAACAGAGTGCATTCAGGTACGTTTGAGGGTGCAATGATATTTTGAAAATATGCATGATGAAAATAAAATAACCTGGAATTAACTCAAAGGCAAAGGAGAAACTTGCCTGTTATCAGCAGATATCCACCACTAAACATATCTAAATACAGTTTGTTGAGTTTCTTCCGCTGATACAAGGCCAACAGTAATTTTTCTATCTGATTTTAAAATAACTTTGACAACATCTGAACTAATAGTAAAACATGTATTAATAACTTACTATGCATTTTTTCTCATTTATTGTGTTAAATGCTTGCTTCTGATAAGGCCATAGAAAAAGCAGAACAGAAAATTAGAAAGCGTGTTATCACAAATAAACACTCTATTTCTGGAAGCATGGGGGGAAATTACTGTGAGCCCAGTGATGCACTGGGGTGTGAAAGCTGAAGTTTAAAGTCTATCAGTTATCAAAAACGGCTGCAGCACCCTAACCAAAAAGAGAATGACGTCAAGGTTGTTATTTTTAGTAAAGACAGATCTGTACGTCCTCACATCAACCCAAAGAAACAGTGGTATTCATCTATGAAAAAGTCCCATATGCTAAATGTAATCTATATATTACTGCATAAGTCACATACTCACAACACTGAAGCAACTGAGTGCACACTCAGAGAAAGACTATAAACTGACACTAAAAAAAATATTTTGTAGCTGGGCCTCTAGAAGAAATCTTCTTTCATTCTTTTAATTTATTTCAGTATTGCCATAGAGTATTTATATTACATAAAAAGAAAAGGAACACATAGAACTAATTCGTCTTGATGCATGCTCAGTCATCCAGGTAAGTAAATCCAAAGGTTGATTCTGTTTATCTGAACGTAACGTTTTCAGTGGGAGAAACGTTTAATCACTCATCCAAGTGACTTCTTCAGTCTCAGCTGACTGCAGGTTTCCCCATTCTTATAAACAGTACATTGCATAATGACTGAAACCAGCCCACTGAAGGAACAATGGGCTGGGAGGTCAGTTCCTTAACCTTAATTACGCACATTCTTATAACCATTGATCAACAACCACTGACCAAAACCCACTGATCAAAGACCACTTATCAAAGACCACTGATCAATGGCCATGAGTACCATTCACAGAGAGTTGGGGAATGGCTGCAATCACAGCATTGTAAGATGGTGAAAGATGTACCCTTAGGCCCCTCCTCGATTCAGAGATGGTCTTTCCCTTTTCACGTAAATGGCCTCATTGACTCTGCTCTCAAACCAGCGTTCCTCCCTGTCCAGGATGTGTACATCCTCATCCTTGAAAGAGTGTCCACTGGCCTGTAGGTGTAAATAGACTGCAGAGTCCTGGCCTGACGAGGTAGCTCTTCTGTGTTGTGCAATCCGCTTCACCAGAGGTTGTTTGGTTTCCCCGATGTATAAATCCTGGCAATCCTCCTGGCACTTAACAGCGTACACTATGTTACTCTGTTTGTGTCGGGGGACCCGATCCTTGGGGTGGACCAATTTTTGGCGCAGCGTGTTTTGGGGTTTAAAAGCCACAGAGACCCGGTGTTTAGAAAAAATGCGTCTCAACTGTTCCGATACTCCTGACACATTGACACATATGGGATCACTACAGGTTTTCGCTTGGGCAGCGGTTGTCCTTCTCTCCTGGATCAGCTTTCTTTAGGTGCCTTTCCAGCTTTGACAAAAGTCCAGCTGGGATAACCACATTTACTCAGGGCCTTCCTGATGTGCTGTTCTTCTGCCTCCCTGGGTGCTGTGTCAGTGGGGATGGTGTTCGCTCTGTGTTGTAGCGTCCTAATGACACCCAGTTTGTGCTCCAGTGGATGATGAGAATCAAACCTTAAATACTGATCCGTATGTGTAGGTTTACTGTACACGTCAGCTTTTAGATGTCCCCCATTACTGATGGAAATCTCAGTCTAAGAAGGCTAACCTACCACTTTCATATCCTCCCTGGTGAATTTGATGTGTCGGTCCACCGAGTTAATGTGATCCTGGTTTGAGCGCGAAGTCAAGGAGGCCATTTACGTGAAAAGGGAAAGACCATCTCTGAATCGAGGAGGGGGCCTAAGGGTACATCTTTCACCATCTTACAATGCTGTGATTGCAGCCATTCCCCAACTCTCTGTGAATGGTACTCATGGCCATTGATCAGTGGTTGTTGATCAATGGTCATGAGAATGTGCATAATTAAGATTAAGGAACTGACCTCCCAGCCCATTGTTCCTTCAGTGGGCTGGTTTCAGTCATTATGCAAATGTACTGTTTATAAGATTGGGGAACCCTGCAGTCAGCTGAGACTGAAGAAGTCACTTGGATGGATTTCTCCCACAAAACGCCACGTCCAGATGAACAGAAACAACTTTTGGAGATAGAACTAATTCATGAGATTAAAATCAATCATTGACTAACAACTTAAAACAAGTAGCTCCTTATATTTGATTTGGCATACTTTTACAGGAATGCCCTTTCTGACACAAACAGAGAGTGGTGTTTGTCCCCTTCGTGATTCCCTATTTTATTGTATGTTTGTCACACAAATATTCCAGATGAACTAATTTAAATATTAGACAAAAATACTACAAAATGCTCTTTCTAAATGACAGCGCTTGTTATTAAGTGAAAAGAAAATTCAAAGCTACATGGCCCTGTGTGAAAAGGGATTGTCAACTAAACCTGATAACTTGTTGGGCCACACATAGCAGGAAGAACTGCAATAAAGTGTTTGTGATAACTGGCATCTGAAATATAAATCTAATACAAAATGTTTCTTGCTGAATTAAAAACACAGTGTGTGTTCTTTAATATTGTAATAATAAAACTACATAATTATAATGATATGTGTATCAGGTAGCTTTTTAAAAAAAATATATATATAAGCCTTTCAGAAAGGCAGAGAAAAGCCCTGTAACTTACTTTAAAACTAAATATGTTTCCCAAAACCGTGAACAGAGCTACAGACCCATGATACCCTTAACCAGGTTGCTAAACCATTCACAAACTTACACCTATGGGCAATTTAGAGTTACCAAATTACATAACCCCTCTAACTGCATGTCTTCAGAATGTGGGAAGGTCAGAGCACCTGAAGAGAACCCATGCAAACACAAAGGGAACATGCAAACTCCACACACTCCACACCCCGTCCCCCAGGGCATGAAGCAGGTATGGAGGAGATCCAGGCCCCAGACAGAGGCCCCAGAGTACAAGGACCCAAGGAGGACCACCAAAGGGGCAACCGTGCCACCCTCCTGGGAGAGGGGGTTGCAGTGACGTGCCCGCGGGCTCTGCCGGCAGCCAGCTGTGCCAGAAAGGACCGAGCCCCAGGCCCAGAGGCCTGAGGGCGCCCCACCCCCCAGAAGGGGCCCAGCTGGGCCACAGACGCCAGGCCCCACCAAGCGGCCACCAGGAGTGAGCAGATACATACATGAGCTCCCAGCCCCAGACACCAAGAACCACCAATGCACCGACGTCTGAGGGCATCAGCCACCGGCAGGGAGTGTGGTGAGGGGAGATAGGTCGCCATACCTTGGAGAGCCGGAGATGTTCCCAGAGAGGTGGAGTCCAAGACCCAACCTGACATATAGACACAGACGAACAGGCGCACACAGACACAAACATGCATTCCCACCCCCATATACACATAAGCAAATATTCGGCACTCACCCGACGTGGAGACAGACAAATAGACATTGTACCCAACAATCACACTTCCAAAAAACTCAGGTCCAGGTACCCCTGCCCCCAGAGGGGCAAACCGTACCTAGACCCAGGAGATGTAACTAGGGCTGGGTATCGGCACTGATTTCTAGAATCGATTGGATTCCGATTCACAAGGTCCTGAATCGATTTGATCCACGATTCAATTCGATTCAATTCTATTTGTATCTGGGAATTTTTTCCTCAGACAGTGAGAAATATTATAATTCAGATCAGTACATTTACATATTTTTGTATCTATAAAAAGGAAGCTGACACTTTCCAGACTTTATCAAAGGTGTAAGCATCACAGCAGATGCCTTTGTGCAGCTGAAGATAAAACACAGAAAAACATGAAGGTGATTTTCCTGGCCTGGGATTTTATAAAAATATTCTGCAGTACATCATAAACGAAAGAAAATCATTAATCAACTTATGAACATTACCTCTGAAGTTACAGCAGTTTTATTAGAGACACGGCTAAGCATTTTGCCTTTTGTATAATTTTAAAAAGTTTAAATTTGTTCAGAAGCCTGTTGAACAGCAGAAATTAGGTTTTCTTTTCAGAAGTAAGTAAAAGGAAAAAAAAACCATCGGCCGACAGCGCTGTAAATAACTGTAGTCTTGTGCGTAACAAGCAAGCGAATAATGCAGAAAACAGATTTCGGGGATAGACGGGAAACTGTTCTTGAAGTACACTGAGAAAGAGAGAGAGAGCTGTGCATGAAGTGTGATTTTATTGTGGTGGAAGCAAAACAGCAAAAGTAAGAGGGAATTCATGACGATGTTTATGTGAAGCTTAGTTTGGATCTTCTTTTGCTGCTGGTTCAGTCCATATTGTTTGGAGAGAGATAAAACTAACAGCTTTAGAATCAGCGCAAAAAGGGCGTAAACACAAAGCGCGGACCCGCCGAAACATCAGAATCAGCGAGCTGTCGGCTTTCAGGCCTGAATTTGTCCGTGCCGTCGGGTGAGAAAGGCGACATCTCACTGATTCTGATCCGCGGGTCCGCGCTTTGTGTTTACGTCTTTGTGCAGAAGCCGTGTACCTGCTCTTATTTACTGTTTTAAATGTTTGGAGGTTGTCAAAATTTTGTGACGTTTCACCTGAGATTCTGGAATTTTGGGCAAAATACATTTATATTAAAAAATCGATCCAGGATTTTAATGAATCGATATCACGTTATCCAAGCCAGAATCGATTTTAATCGATGAATCGATTATTAAAACCCACCCCTAGATGTAACCCTTTTCCCTGGGGTGGAGGCAAGCAAACCGCCACCTTATCTTCAGTAACAGGAAGGCCCCGCATCCCAGACCCCAATCTGACCGCCAACACCTCCTCCCAGCCCCTCAGCCCCGACGGTTAACAGAGAACGGGGCTGAGAGAAGACCCCAAACTTCCCTCCGACCGCTAATATGTAGTGTTCCTGCGTGCTGTTCTAAAGTGCATTTAAAACACAGGAGGGCATGGTGCTTCCTGCCAGAGAGCAGCACGGCTCCTCCCGAAAACCCTCAGTGTCTATATGCATTTAAGATTGAGGGTTGGTCACCAGCCCCAGAGGTGGGTTTGAATACACAGACCATCCTCTGGATGCTGTATAACTTGTCCAACCCCAAGGCCCTGTATGTATGTGTTATGAGAGTATGAATATGAGTATGATAAGACGATTTTTAAAATTTCCCCTTTTGGAGAACAGTTATTAATGTCTGGCATATTTAGGTATATAGAACCAGATATTTTTTGATAAACAAGATAACAACATAGACCACAAGTTCCCAAAAAGATAGCCATCAAAGGTAATGAAAATAGAGGGTCTACATGATTTTGAGCATCCAACAGCTCTCCAAATTGAAAAAATATTAACTTCAATTTTAAAAGCCTGCTGCAAGTGCAAAAAAAAGTGACATATGCTGGAGACATAAGAACTAAAGATGGCTCCAGTCCAGTTCATGCAGTTTATGTAACATCATCCGGGAAATGTCTGTTTTTAATAATTCATTTCTTAATTTAGGTTATAGCAGCTTCATCAGTTTTTAGTTCCCGATTCTGTCTTCTCAGAAATTTAGCACAATACAAGTTAAAGTTTAATTCGATGACTTTTTTTCTGCTTGCCTGTGAAGCCTCCAGAACAGAATTGGGTTGGTAGCAGAATCAGAATCAGAATCAGAATCAGAATCAGAATGGGTTTATTGCCAGATGTTGAGGTTTACAACATTAGGAAATTGCTGCGGTGCTTCAGTGCAGACAATAAGAATTAAAGTGCTATGTAGAAAGAAAGATATGTGCATGAGATATACATGAGATATATACATGAGAATAAGAATTATGAGTGCTACATAGAAAGATATATACATGAGTGCAGGTGGTGATCAGTGCCAAACATATATACATGAGAGTAAGAATTATGAGTGCTACGTAGAAAGATATATACATGAGTGCAGGTGGTGATCAGTGCCAAACATGAAATGATGCAGTGACACAGCGTAGGGTCATGTGTTAGTGGCGGGGACAATCATGTGGTTATTGTTCATGTGTCCAACAGCAGAGGGGAAGAAACTGTTCTTGTGGCGAGAGGTTCTGGTGCGAATAGACCGGAGCCTCCTGCCTGAGGGGAGCAGGTCAAACAGACTGTGTCCAGGGTGAGAAGGGTCAGCTGAGATCCGGGCTGCACGCCGCAGTGTCCTGGAGGTGTACAGGTCCTGCAGAGATGGGAGTCTGCAGCCAATCACCTTCTCAGCAGAGCGCACAACACGCTGCAGTCTCTGTTTGTCCCTGATAGTGGCTCCAGCGTACCACACGGTGATGGAGGAGGTGAGGATGGACTCGATGGTTGCAGTGTAGAATTGCATCATCGTCCGTGTTGGCAGGTTGAATTTCTTCAGCTGCCTCAGGAAGTACATCCTCTGCTGGGCTTTCTTGATGACGGAGGTGATGGTGGGCTCCCACTTCAGGTCCTGGGTGATGGTGGTACCCAGGAAGCGGAATGAGTCCACAGAGGTGATGGGGGTGTCAGTCAGGATGATGGGGGGGAGTGGGGCTGTGTGCTTCCTGAAGTCCACAATAATCTCCACTGTCTTCTGGGCATTCAGCACCAGGTTGTTGTGGCTGCACCAAGACACCAGACGTTCAACCTCCCTCCTGTAGGCAGACTCATCCCCATCAGAGATGAGCCCAATGACGGTGGTGTCATCTGCGAACTTGATTAGCTTGACAGACTGGTGGGTGGAGGTGCAGCAGTTGGTGTACAGGGAGAAGAGCAGAGGAGAAAGAACACAGCCCTGAGGGGAGCCGGTGCTGATGGTCCGGGAGTCCGAGACATTCTTTCCCAGCCTCACGTGCTGCTTCCTGTCCGTCAGGAAGTCAGTGATCCACCGGCAGATGGGATCAGGCACATTCATCTGGGAAAGCTTGCCTCGGAGATGGTCTGGAAGGATGGTGTTGAAGGCAGAGCTGAAGTCCACAAACAGGATCCTGGCGTAGGTTCCTGGGGAGTCCAGATGCTGCAGGATGAAGTGTAGGGCCATGTTGATGGCGTCGTCTACAGACCTGTTGGCTCTATATGCAAACTGCAGGGGGTCCAGGAGGGGGGCCGTGAGGGTCTTGAGATGGGAGAGAACTAGGCGCTCAAATGACTTCATGACCACAGATGTCAGAGCCACGGGTCTGTAGTCATTTAGTCCAGTGATCCTAGGTTTCTTGGGGACAGGGATTATGGTGGAGGACTTGAAGCAGGCAGGCACATGACATGCCTGCAGTGAGGAGTTGAAGATGCCAGAAAACACTGGGGCCAGCTCGTTTGCACAGTGTCTGAGGGTGGCAGGAGACACACCGTCTGGGCCGGGAGCTTTCCGAGCATTCAGACCCAGACGGTGTGTCAATCACACTTCGGAAAATTATGGGATAAGTGACAGTTGACCCTGAATCATCACGTAGTTCTGCTGAAATAAGCTTTTCACTATTTTTCTCTAATAGTGTGTCTTTCACATCCTGTTTCTCTCTGTGTTCGCTTCTATTTTCTGTCACCCCAACAATTGCAGATGACTGCCCCCTCCAAAAGCCTGGTTCTGCTGGAGGTTTCATTTGGTTAAAAGTGTTTTTTCCTTACCACTGAAACAGATCAGATTCATGATAGTCTATATACAGCGGGGAAAATAAGTATTTGACACATCAGCATTTTTATCAGTAAGGGGATTTCCAAGTGGACCATTGACACAACATTTCCACCAGATGTTGCCATCAAGCCAAATATTGACGTCATACAAACAAATCAGAACATATAAGTATACAAGTTAAACCACAATAAATAAAGTGAAATGACACAGGGAATAAGTATTGAATACATGGAGATAACAAGGGGCAAAATGACATAGAAAGCCAGGAGATCACCTGAAATCTGTCAGTATTGATAGAGAAATCCTGTCCCCTATCAGTACTAATTGATATCAGCTGCTTTAGTCCTAATTGATGGCCTATAAAGGCTCCTCATTACCCAGAAGGCACACAGGAAAGACTTCATGATGGGTAAAAGCAAAGAACTCTCTCAAGATCTTCGTAATCTTATCGTTGAAAAGCATTTTGATGGGAATGGTTATAGGTGCATTTCCAGAATGCTGAATGTTCCTGTGAGCACTGTGGGGGCCATTATCCGGAAATGGAAAGTGCATCAGTTCACCATAAACCTGCCACGATCAGGTGCTCCACGCAAGATCCCTGTCCGAGGAGTCCAAAGAATAATCAGGAGGGTTCTCCAAGAGCCAAGAACCACTCGGACAGAACTTCAGGAAGACCTTGCATCAGCAGGTACTGTTGTTTCAAAGAAAACTATAAGCAATGCACTGAACCGCCATGGCATCCATGCACGCTCACCACGCAAGACTCCATTGCTGAACAAAAAGCATGTCAAGGCTCGGTTAAAATTTGCGCAACAGCATTTGGAGAAGCCTGTGGATTATTGGACGACTATAGTATGGTCAGATGAAAGCAAAATTGAACTTTTTGGCAGTCATTCTACACACCATGTTTGGAGAAGAAATGGCACTGCTCACCACCCCAAGAACACCATACCAACAGTCAAGTTTGGGGGTGGAAGCATCATGGTTTGGGGCTGCTTTTCAGCAAGGGGTACTGGCAGACTTCATATTATTGAAGGCAGGATGAATGGAGAGATGTACCGGGACATTCTGGATAAAAATCTGCTGCCATCTACCAGGAAGCTAAAAATGAAAAGAGGGTGGACATTTCAGCAAGACAATGATCCCAAACACAAGGCCAAGGAAACAATGAAGTGGTTTCAAAGAAAGAAAATCAAGTTGCTTGAATGGCCCAGTCAATCACCTGACCTAAATCCCATAGAAAATCTATGGAGAGAACTGAAGATTAAAGTTCATAAAAGAGGCCCAAGGAACCTTCAAGATTTAAAGACCGTTTGTGTGGAAGAATGGGCCAGAATCACTCCTGAGCAATGCAGACGACTGGTCTATCCATACAAGAGGCGTCTAGAAGCTGTAATCACCAACAAAGGCTTTTCTACAAAGTATTGAATAAAGTGTGTTCAATACTTATTCCCTGTGTCATTTCACTTTATTTATTATGGTTTAACTTGTATACTTATATGTTCTGATTTGATTGTATGACTTCAATATTTGGCTTGATGGCAACATCTGGTGGAAATGTTGTGTCAATAGTCCACTTGGAAATCCCCTTACTGATAAAAATGCTGATGTGTCAAATACTTATTTTCCCCGCTGTAAATGACATTGAGAAAAAAGAAGTGAAAATGTTACAAACACAACTAATGGCTAATCACCAGGGGAATGTCCGAGGTTAAATTTACTTAATTTTGTCTGTCTCTAGTAAAACCTTGTCTTGATGCATGTTCAATCATCCAGGTAAATCCGAAAAGGTTGAGTCTGTTCATCTGGACTTAGCGTTTTCAGTGGGAGAAACGTTTTCGTCACTCATCAAAGTGACTTCTTCAGTCTCAGCTGACTGCAGGTTTCTCCAAATTTATAAACAGTACATTTGCACAATGGCTGAAACTAGACCTGAAACAATCGCACAAGTCCTGCTGATTGGCTGAGGAAGAATAAAGTAGTCATGGCCAGTGTTGGGTAAATTACTTTAAATTAGTAACTTAGTTACATTACTAGTTGCTCATATCAAAAGTAACTCAGTTACTTCAAGTTACTCGTTACTTTCAGAGTAACTAGTTACTAGGGAAAGTAACTTTGGTTTTACTCAGAATTCTCTTGTTAATGTGTTGCTTCCGTAACTGGATACCCAGCAAGATTGCCATTCTTCTAGCTAGCTTACTTGCCACAAGTGCACTGTGCCACCTACCAATAGAAAGGAATAAATAATGTGCCCATTTCCACGAGAGAAATCCCACGCCTGATTCTATCCTAGCCTGCTTTTTACATCCAACACAAAAACTGCAGTCGTGGTGCTTTCGATTGCACTCAGAACTTGGAAATTCTGCCTTCTGCACTTTGAATCACCTTGTTGTTGAATTGTGCTATACAAATAAACTTGCCTTGCCTTGCCTTGCCTTCTGAATAGGAAGATGTAGGTAACACCAGACTGCAGATGAGCTGCATACAGGGCTAGACTGGGACAAAAAAATCGTCCCGGGCATTTTGACTAGAGACCAGCCCACCATTATAAGAAAAATCATAAAACCTTTGAATGAAAATAAACACACAGTGATGTACACTGTTCTGATGGTATATATGTATCAATCTATCCATTGTTTGTTGCAAGACTCAGATAATTATTTTTTTAAAAGTGAGACATTTTAAATGAGAATAAGAAAGTATTTCCTTGTGCCCCGCTTTCCCTTTTAATGCCCTACATGGACCCCTGGCAACACTTTGCTAGACCCGCCCCTGCACAGTTACCAGCTGTCAGCTACTTAGAAAAGGATCCTGGTGTTATTTGTCTCTCAGAAACAGTTCATAACTTCCCTTCAACTCATTCATGTCACCTAAAAGGTAAACCTGTTTCTCCATCACAGCTCTGATGATCCAGTAAGGACATCTCCTGGTTTCATCTTCATGTTTCCCTCTCATCACATAACCAAACCATATCATGACCAGCAGGTTTACAGCTGTGGCTCCAGCAAACATCAGCTGATACTAGAAATTAATATTAAATAAATTCTAACAACAGCTGATCAAGCTTAAAAGTGCTGCTGTTGTTTACCGCGACATCCGCTGGTTTCCTCTTTCTGGCGCAAAGTGGGCGATAAATAAACAAGATAGAAAAGCCGATCAGCTGATCATTGATCGGTTTCATGATTGAAGTAGAAACAGGAGAGGGAGGGGGAGAGGATGAGAGAAGAAGAGGCAGCTGTGCAGCGTAAACACAGAATAACTCCAGCTTTGTGTCTTTGTCATTGTAGCTGAAGTCCGGGACAAACTGTTCCTTTTCACCTCAATACGAAACGCGTAATATTTTCTCTGAATACGAGACGATTCCATTTTTTACGGGACGGTTGGCAACTCTAATAATTAACCTTATGAACAAAATAAAGTTCAACATTAGTAACATAGCACCCACCCAGCTGTATAGAAACTCCGTCATGCTAGCTAGCACGCAGTAGGAAAAAGTCAGCATAACGAAAATAAACTCCACCTAAACTTGGTTCATATCTGACCCAGATGGACTGCAGGTTATAACTTCTTACCTGAAGTTCAGTTCACCTGACACTCTCGGACCAGCGGCCGCTTCGGGTCTCTTTTCCTTCTGCCTCCCTTTTCCTTCATCCACCTGCCGGCCTCCACCACTTGCTAATGTTATTGAATCTGTGGAAGCTCCGCGATAGCCACCACACAAAGTAACGAATAACGAGCCTATCTAAATCCCAGTAACGAGTAACGCGTTCCCGGTTTTGGCATAATAACTAGTTACCGTGCTCGTTACCACAATAATAACGTAGTTACTGTAACGCGTTACTTAATAACGCGTTAGTCCCAACACTGGTCATGGCAAACCAATCACATGACCAATTTACAGTTTTTCCCAATTGTTAAACTGCATTTCAAAATCCATTTCCCTTTCCTGTTCGCTCAGGGACGAACTTTTGGATTAGCTGTTGGATTAACAACTTCATTTTAAAAATCTTGCGGCTATTCAAATTAGCCACACCGTGGGATGTAAGGAGCTCTCTGATTGGTTGGACAGACGCAGACTGTCTGCCTGGATTTTTTAGCTCATAGCTTCGCCCTGCTAAGAAGCATGTGTGCTTGTACAAAGGCCGTTCAGCCTCGGGATTTACATTCGGCTCGATACATATATGTGAAGAATGAAGGGACCCTGCAGCGAAACGGAGAGCGCAACCTCTGAGTGCCTGTTTACGCAGTTTGACCACCTGTTGAAGGTAAGGTGCTAACATGGCTAACGCTAGCATCACCGCTTGTAGCCCCGTTATTTTAAGGTCATCTTAGCTTATGAAAATTTTACGTCGCAGCTGTACAAGCTAGCTACGTGTATTGTAAGCTGTTGTGCTCTTCACAATAGTGATGGGATTTCCGGCTCTTGTTGGAGAACCGGCTCTTTCGGCTTGGCTCACTAAAAAGAGCCGGCTCTTTCGGCTCCCAACCGGCTCTTCAGGTTGTTTTGTTGCTTTAATTAATTTATTGTTGATCGATTGATCGATATGATCGATTTTGTAATCGTATCACCAGACCTGCGACCATATGTTCTGGACACTCGGGTAAAGAGAGGGGCTGAGCTGTCAACTGATCACCACCTGGTGGTGAGTTGGATCAGGTGGCAGGGGAGGACGCTGGACAGACCCGGTGCGCCTAAACGTGTAGTGAGGGTGTGCTGGGAACGTCTAGCAGAGGCCCCAGTCCGCGAGATCTTCAACGCACACCTCCGGCAGAGCTTCAATAGCATTCCGAGTGAGACTGTGGACATTGAGTCCGAATGGACCATGTTCAGCGTCTCCATTGCCAAAGCTGCTGCATTGAGCTGCGGCCGCAAGGTGGTTGGTGCCTGCCGTGGTGGTAATCCCCGAACCAAATGGTGGACACCAGGTGAAGGGAGCCACCAGGCTTAAGAAGGAGTGCTATCGGGCTTGGTTAGCCTGTGGGACTCCGGAGGCAGCCGACAGGTATCGACAGGCCAAGCGGAATGCGGCTCGGGCAGTGGCTGAAGCAAAAACTCGGGTGTGGGAGGAGTTCGAAGAGGCCATGGAAAAAGACTTTCGGACTGCCTCGAAGAGATTCTGGCAAACTGTCATGCGTCTCAGGAGGGGAAAGCAGTGCTCTACCTGCACTTTGTATAGTGCTGGCAGAGTGCTGTTGACGTCGACTGAGAAAATTGTCAGGCGTTGGAAGGAATACTTCGAGGCCCTCCTTAATCACACTGACACGTCTTTCGAGGAGGAAACAGAGTCTGGGGATGAGGGGAATGACCCGCCAATTTCCGGGGGCGAGGTCACTGAGGCAGTTTAACAACTCCTTGGTGGCAGAGCCCCTGGTGTTGATGAGGTCCGCCCCGAGTTCCTGAAGGCTCTGGACGTTGTAGGGCTGTCCTGGTTGACACGCCTCTACAATGTTGCGTGGAGATCAGGGGCAGTACCCCTGAACTGGCAGACCGAGGTGGTGGTCCCCATCTTTAAGAAGGGAGACAGGACGGTGTGTTCCAACTACAGGGGATCACACTCCTCAGCCTCCCTGGGAAAGTCTATGCCAGGGTGCTGGAAAGGAGAGTTCGTCCGCTAGTCGAACCTCGGATACAGGAGGAACAATGCGGTTTTCGTCCTGGTCGCGGAACACTGGACCAGCTCTTTATCCTCTCAAGGATACTTGAGGGTGCATGGGAGTTTGCCCAACCAGTCTACATGTATTTTGTGGACTTGGAGAAGGCATTTGACCGTGTCCCTCGGGGTGTCCTGTGGGAGGTGTTGCAGGAGTATGGGGTGTCTGGCCCATTGCTACGGGCCATTCGATCCCTATACAACCGTTGCAGGAGCTTGGTTCGCATTGCCAGCAATAAGTCGGACTCGTTCCCGGTGGGTGATGGGCTCCGCCAGGGCTGCCCTTTGTCTCCGGTTCTGTTCATAATTTTTATGGACAGGATTTATAGGCGCAGCCAAGTGGTGGAGGGCTTTCACTTTGGTGGCCTCAGAATCTCATCTCTGCTTTTTGCGGATGATGTGGTTCTGTTGGCTTCATCGGGTGAGGGCCTCCAGCTCGCACTGGAGCGGTTCGCAGCCGAGTGTGAAGCAGCGGAAATGAGGATCAGCACCTCCAAATCTGAGGCCATGGTTCTCAGCCGGAAAAGGGTGGAGTGCCCACTCCGGGTCGGGGATGAGTTCCTGCCCCAAGTGGAGGAGTTCAAGTATCTCGGGGTCTTGTTTGCGAGTGATGGGAGAAGGGAGCTGGAGATCGACAGACAGATTGGGGCTGCAGCTGCAGTAATGCGGACGCTGCACCGGTCCGTCGTGGTGAAGAGGGAGCTGAGTGTAAAAGCGAAGCTCTCAATTCACCGGTCGATCTACGTCCCTACCCTCACCTATGGCCACGAGCTGTGGGTAGTGACCGAAAGAGCGAGATCGCGGATACAAGCGGCGGAAATGAGCTTCCTCCGAAGGGTGGCTGGCCTCTCCCTTAGAGATAGGGTGAGAAGTTTGGCCATCCGGGAGGGGCTCAGAGTAGAGCCGCTGCTGCTCCACATCGAAAGGAGCCAGCTGAGGTGTTCCAGGCATGTCCCACCAGGAGGAGGCCTCAGGGCAGACCCAGGACACGCTAGAGAGATTATATCTCTCGGCTGGCCTGGGAATGCCTTGGTGTTCCCCCGGATAAGCTGGAGGAGGTGGCTGGGGAGAGCCTCGGATAAAGCGACCCGGCCTCGGATAAAGCGGATGAAGATGGATGGATGGATGGACAACACAAAACACTGCAAACCACAACACAATTAAATATAAATTACAGTTTTTTACAGACGCTAGGACACATTTCCCAATACTTAGGTCACGTTTGCAAAACTCCTCACACAGTGAGCACAACAGAAGTCTATGTGGGCTAAACTGAGGACCAGTTATCATTGTCTTGGCTCAAAATGCATTCAATGACTACATCTCTCAAATTTCATGAATCATCTTCTCACTCAGACACAACAACTGCCAAAAAGCTTTGTACGGACAGGACATTTTGCATGTGCTTACATACTGTTTTCAAAACTGTTAAACTTATGGTCAAAACAATAACACAATGCAAAACTTGAAAAGACAGCAAAATCCAACGGCAATATTTTATTGAAACATATTTTAAATCTAACAATGCAGTTTAACCAGCCACAGCTTGTTCTCATTGTAGATGAACATCTACACAGGTGTTACTCCTTCAATTTTTCAACTCCTTCAATTCTGGCATGCCAGAAGATTCTTTCCTAGGTGTATTACCCTAGATGACATAAGATGTGATGTGGATGAGAACCTGTGGCCAAATGGAGGAGACCGAGTAGATTAGCATTACTATTGTATGTGTATCAGTGGATGGTGTGTATACAAATTCTTGTATTTTGGGATTACTTAGTGCAAAAAAATAAAAATACATAAACATAAATACATGATGTCTGATTCATTCCAGTAACATATATTGAAATTATAAACAGAGATGTGTCCTTGTTTTACACAGGAAAACACTGTGTAATGCTACATGTTGTTAGTGTTTTTTAGGTCATTGTTTTGTGGGTGACAAAGTGTGTTTGTCGGCTGTCAACCTTTGCTAGTGTTCTGGAGGAATGTGTTCATTTGAGACCTGAATGAAGTGTTTTGGTAGTTGTAGTGCATTTTGAATTTGAAATGAACTGCTTTGCCAGGCTGACGGTCAGTTAGGAGAAATGTGTGAAGAGTTTTGCAAAAGTGACTTAAGTATTGAGAAATGTGTCCTAGCGTCTGTAATATGAAAACAAAAAGAAGATGCAGATTCTCTGTTTTATGGGCCTGCTTGAATAAACTTTCTGAATTCTTTAAACTGACACATCACGACTTCACAAATAAAGCTGGAAGCAGCTCAGACTATTGGAACCAGCACTGAGGCCTGTTACATTTATACAGTGTTAGAGCAATGGCTGCAACCTACAGCCTTTAAACTAGCGATTACAATGCTGACAGCAAACTCATCAGTCCAGATGTTACCACATAACTTTGTGATACTTAGAGTTAAAACAACTGAGACAGGCTGATTAAAATAACAGCTGTCAGTTCTCTCATTCCTTATATCAAGACTGGAGATCGCACTACTGATTTCAGTTCATTTAATATGTGAGTGAACAGATTCATTCTCAATTGGACATAAATGATGATCAAAGGTTGTATATATGAATTCATCAAATCCCAGCCTCTAACACAGTGCGCTGCATCTTAGCTTTGAATGTCCAGTATATTCTAATCAGTGCGATTTAAGCATTCACTGAACCTACAGTATCTACACCTGTGTGGCAAATGTGTGGTAAAGATACAGTTAATGTAATGCAATTATTACAGTTTTTTTCAATCGCTAACAAGCGCCTACCCATACTTCAGATACTTTTTCTAAACTCTTAACACAGACTCACACCTACAAAACACAATTGGCCAAATGGATAATTTTCTTCTCAAAAATACATTTTGTTAAATATATACTAACTCTTCATTTCAAAATAGAACACATCTTTCTCTGCACACACTAACTGTACAAAAACACTATAAATCTGACTCAAAATGAAATTAGTCTGTCAAAGAATAACACTTGTTTTCACTTCACAAGGTACATGCAGTCAATCAAAGTACACCAGGTTTCAAAATACTGGCTATTATTGACATTACAAAAACTGCATAGACTTTTATGTTTCAGTTTTACAGGTATTTGCATGCGAAACATGCAATCCACCATTTTGACACCAGAAATGTCTTGGTTGGTAACTGTATGTCCACATGTACAGTAATGTTCACATTCAAAAGCATTCCAGTAAAAAGCAAACAAGTTTATGTTTCTTTACTGTTTACTACAGGAGGTACAGTAGAAACACAGTATGATAGGACAGAGAAAGTTTTACAGTATTGCTTACAGTGAACAAAATATCCATGAAACACACAAGAGCATTCTGAACAAAAAAACAACAGCAAAAAGCCAAGATCAAAAGGGGGGGAGGGGGAGGGGGGCTAAAAAAAAGGCAAAAACTTTGCATCTAATCTCTGCGATCTTCAGGGTTAGGCCACATTTTTTCATCAACATCACATCTGATGTGATCCAAGTCGATGCACCTGGGATAGAACCGCCTGGTATGTCGGATCCACCCTTGGCAATCGTCAACTGTGATGTCCCTGGAGCCAGCATCCATGGCTTCGAGGAGGGACATCTGGTCATGTGGCTGATGGTCATAAACCTTCCACCTCCATGCAGAAAAGAACTCCTCTATGGGGTTGAGGAAAGGTGAATAGGGTGGAAGGAAGAGACTTACCAGTCTTGGGTGGACTTCAAACCATGTTGTTATTGCTTGCGAGTGATGGAAAGCCACATTGTCCCAGGTAATTACAAAGGTCCTCATGTTTTCACCCTCCTGACCTTGCTCTGGAACCAGGCGCTGGTGGAAATCATTGAGAAAGGCAAGCAAGCGCTCTGTATTATAGGGTCCAACCTGACATCTGTGAAGGAGTAATCCTGCATTTGCAATTGCTGCACACATGGTAATGTTTGCCCCTCTCTGTCCTGGCACATCAACTGTGGCCCTTTTTCCAATTACATTTCGTCCACGTCGACGCCTTTTGGCCAGATTGAATCCTGCCTCATCGATGTATATGAATTTATGAGGGGCCTGGTTGGCCTCCAATTCCATAACTCTCTGAAACAAAGTTTATGTAAGTCATGTTATTACTGTATACCATACTGTACTGTAACCTAGTATTGTGTAGGTTACCTACTTGCAAAGTGCAAAGCTTATAGAACTGGACATTGGATTGAATATACACTATACCTGGACATATTGTCGTCGTAGCTCCTTGACCCTCTCACTGTTCCTCTCAAAGGGAACAGCGTAGAGCTGCTTCATCCGCACTCTGTGTTTGGACAATGTCCGCGTAATGGTTGTGAGGCTGATTCTATCGATATTGTCAAATATCTCATGGTCCGCCACAATTCTAGTTTGAATTTCACGCAGTTTTATTGCATTATTTGCAGTAACCATTTCTACAATGGCAAGCTCCTGATCATTACTGAGGAGCTTTCCTCTTCCCCCAGAGGGTGGAAGACATTGCATTCTTTAGAAAGACAAAAAATTCAACATATGCATTACTGTATGACCATATTGACATGTCAAGTGAGAATAGAAACAATCCATGTAAAATGCAATACTTACCTGTTGGTTTGTTGAAAGATGCGTATAATGGAGGCAACCGTTGACCGCCTCAAATTGGGCTGCACTCTTTCACCAGCCTCTCTTAGTGAAAGACCATGGTTGATTACATGGTCAATGATAGTGGCACGAATTTCATCACTGACTACTGTTCTTGCAGCCCTTGGAATGCCACCACCACGCATTCTTACACCTCTACCTTGCCCTCTCCTTGGGCCTGCTCTTCTCCCTGGGCCCCTTGCTCTTACTCTTCCTCGACCAGACATTACAGTGTTTGTCTTTTTTTTGTTTCCAAAAACATCACTCCTCAAGGTCTTGCCTTATAAACCCCACTGAGTCTAAGCCAGAATGGAAGAAGCTGTCGTTGGCCCAATTTACCCAACATAAATCAGCTGTGTGTCAATTATTCAATTGTTTGTTTATTATCAGCTGATATATATTTTTGATATTGATATTGTTTTTGTACTGATATCATTGCAGAAGCAGAGGTTTTTATACTGTATCTACGGTTTGGAATATTGTTTTTGCTATTGTGGGATGTTGTGTGTTAACATTCGTAAATACTACAAAAACAGTCCATAATTTTGTTGGGAGGTATAGCTTGTCTGTTAAGAAAATGTAAGCATTGTGGAAATGTGTTCACTGACTGCATATTGGGTGAACACGACATGAAATGTAAGAATGGTATGGCCACAACAGACCGATGCTGTGCTAATTGTGTTTAGAGTTTTGCAAATGTGACAACTGTTTGGACAAACGCTTGTTAGCGACTGGAAAACACTGTAATACAATATACATCATAAAAAACAAAAGCTGAAATTGATTCAGTTTAGTACTTTTCTCTGTATGCTCTGTGATTTTAAAGGCCTTAAATTCTGTGATATATACTGTAAATGATATTCACAGAGGTCCTAAAGTAGTTAAATCACTGCCGATTGTCTGTTTGTTTATATTTTCACATGTTTTTGTGTCTGTAGGGCTGTTTGATGACGATTTAGACTCCTCTGGGAGATGAGGACACGTCAACATTTACATACTATGATGTCAAAAAACTACCTGTTCTCTTCTCTAAATCTTCAGATTATGGTGGACACGGTGAATCTACTGATGTTTGGTTGTACCCTTAGTCCGGCCTCCTTCATTGTCATACCATGGACAACAACACGGTCAATCCCAGTAGCTCTGATTTCATCTGACATTACTGTTCTTTGTCCTGGCTGACCACCTTGACCTACTTGACCTCCTCTCACGCGAACTCCTCTTCTTGGATTTTTATCCATTGTAGTGCCTCACATACCAGTGCTCTGACTTATATGTACCTTCACATCATTAGCCGCAAGTGTGATAAATTTTGAGTTGTTGTGTTCAACTGGTGACACCTGAGCTTTAATTGTGTTTGACTTTTGCCACCTGTGCTCACCATTATGCAACACAGGTGCATCACAATGACAATGTGTTGACAAGATGTGTCTAAACAGGTGAAAAGTGCTTATGGTTTTTCCAAAAGAGTGACTGATTCAATAAGTGGGTTCAGGCAACTGAGACTACTGACTAAGAAATCCGAGCTTTATAAAAGGGCAACAGGTGAGTTCTTCTGTTTTTGGCGCAATGGATGCCAACATAGAAACAGAGGCAGAGCCAGAGGAGTGAGAGTAAGAGGAGGAGGACGAGGACGACGAAGACCAAGTAATGATGAGATTGCTCTGATGAGATCAAGGCCACTTTGGTTGACTGTGTGGTCAACCATAGTCTAACAATGAGGGAGGCTGGGCAAAGAGTACAGCCAAATTTGAGCAGGCACACGGTAGCATCCATCATCCGAAATGAGAATAGGTAAGAAATCTCACTGTACTCAAGAAGTACATTACTATAGCACAATATTGCCTGTGGACTGTTCTGTACACTTTGAAAATGCTGTCAAGTATGTTTCACGTATTTGGAAAATGTATTCCTACTTTGGATTCCTACATAGTAGGTCCATTCACAGTTTTTTACAGTACTATTTGTATTGCAGAGCTGAAAGCTTACCAACACAAGGTGGTCGGGAACGTCTGTCTGCTGAACAGGAGACTGAAATCATAAAAATGATTCATTATAAATGGTTCTAGAAAATAATGACAAAAACAGTACAGCAAATACAAAGAAAAATAACAGAAGACAACATATTTCAAAATATTGATAGGGTCAGTTTATCAACATTGGACCATTCCTTGAACAGAAATAATCTGAGGATGAACCAGCTCTACGGGGTGCCATTTGAATACAATTCAGAAAGAGTCAAAGAATTGCAATACAACTATGTGCAAGTAAGTCCCATACAATCCCACAATTGATGCATACTCTCAAGACTATAAATTACAGTACTGTACAGTAATCATACTCTGATTATGCTTCACAATAGTGACCACTCCAAGTCTATATTATGTATCATGTGTGTTTCAGAGTCGGTAAATGGTTCATTGTCCACCCACGCTTTTTAGTTGTTTATCTCCCTCCATATTCTACATTCTTCTGTTGTTTGTACATAGTATACCAGGGGTGTCAAACTCAAATACACAGTGGGCCAAAATTCAAAACTGGAACAAAGTCGCGGGCTAACATTAATATTTATTGAAAAAAAATCTTCCTCTAGATATAAGAATGAATCTTTTCTTATGGACTCAAACAAGTTTTGATGAAAAACTGAATATGGAACAAGCAAAGCTTAATACTAAACAATATGTATATTAGCTATATAATACCAGCAGGCCAGCTCTAATAGTAATTTGGTATGGCTTCGCGGGCCAAATTTGGCCCACGGGCCAGAGTTTGACACCTATGTAGTATGCCATAGTACACCATAGTATATGCAACTTTGTGTTGGTTGGGATGAACACTGTGTACATTGCATTTTTGGGAAAAATACAGTGTATACAGTGGGGCAAAAAAAGTATTTAGTCAGCCACCGATTGTGCAAGTTCCCCCACTTAAAATGATGACAGAGGTCAGTAATTTGCACCAGAGGTACACTTCAACTGTGAGAGACAGAATGTGAAAAAAAAATCCATGAATTCATATGGTAGGATTTGTAAAGAATTTATTTGTAAATTAGGGTGGAAAATAAGTATTTGGTCACCTCAAACAAGGAAAATCTCTGGCTCTCACAGACCTGTAACGTCTTCTGTAAGAAGCTTTTCTGTCCCCCACTCGTTACCTGTATGAATGGCACCTGTTTGAACTCATCATCTGTATAAAAGACACCTGTCCACAGCCTCAAACAGTCAGACTCCAAACTCCGCCATGGCCAAGACCAAAGAGCTTTCGAAGGACACCAGGAAAAGTATTGTAGACCTGCACCAGACTGGGAAGAGTGAATCTACAATAGGCAAGCAGCTTGGTGTGAAAAAATCAACTGTGGGAGCAATCATCAGAAAATGGAAGACATACAAGACCACTGATAATCTCCCTCGATCTGGGGCTCCACGCAAGATCTCATCCCGTGGGGTCAAAATGATCATGAGAACGGTGAGCAAAGATCCCAGGACCACACGGGGACCTGGTGAATGACCTGCAGAGAGCTGGGACCAAAGTAACAAAGGTCACCATCAGTAACACACTACAACGGCAGGGAATCAAATCCCGCAGTGCCAGACGTGTTCCGCTGCTGAAGCCAGTGCATGTCCAGGCCCGTCTGAAGTTTGCCAGAGAGCACATGGATGATACAGCAGAGGATTGGGAGAATGTCATGTGGTCAGATGAAACCAAAGTAGAACTTTTTGGTATAAACTCAACTCGTCGTGTTTGGAGGAACAAGAATACTGAGTTGCATCCCAAGAACACCATACCTACTGTGAAGCATGGGGGTGGAAACATCATGCTATGGGGCTGTTTTTCTGCCAAGGAGACAGGACGACTGATCCGTGTTAAGGACAGAATGAATGGGCCCATGTATCGTGAGATTTTGAGCCAAAACCTCCTTCCATCAGTGAGAACTTTGAAGATGAAACGAGGCTGGGTCTTGCAACATGACAATGATCCAAAACACACCGCCCGGGCAACAAAGGAGTGGCTCCGTAAGAAGCATTTGAAAGTCCTGGAGTGGCCTAGCCAGTCTCCAGACCTCAACCCTATAGAAAATCTGTGGCGGGAGTTGAAAGTCCGTGTTGCTCGGCGACAGCCCCAAAACATCACTGCTCTCGAGAAGATCTGCATGGAGGAATGGGCCAAAATACCAGCTACTGTGTGTGCAAACCTGGTAAAGACCTATAGTAAACGTTTGACCTCTGTTATTGCCAACAAAGGTTATGTTACAAAGTATTGAGTTGTATTTTTGTTATTGACCAAATACTTATTTTCCACCCTGATTTACGAATAAATTCTTTACAAATCCTACCATGTGGATTCATGGATTTTTTTTTTCACATTCTGTCTCTCACAGTTGAAGTGTACCTCTGGTGCAAATTACTGACCTCTGTCATCATTTTAGGTGGGGGAACTTGCACAATCGGTGTCTGACTAATTACTTTTTTGCCCCACTGTATATATTTGGTACCATGTATGTGTGTTTTGTATACACATGCACTTATGTAGACCTATGTACTGTCTGTAATAAGTGTAACACTAAAAAAAAAAAAAGGCTTACAGTAAGTTATTTTGATGACTGGAGAAGAAGTGGTCATAGTGTTTTACATTAAGCACATCAGTGTTCAACTATTTCTTATACAGTTTTTTCTGATTGCTTAAGCACATTTTTTTGTAACTTTTGGCTAATTTTGCAAAACTCTTCACACAAATAAGAAAACCTGTCACCCAATAATCAAAACATTGTAGTTCTCTTGCAAAAGCAAACACAGCTAGATTAACTCTTCACACCTTCGTAAAAATGGTGTTTCCGTATCAAACAGTACACACAAGCCATCATCTACTAAGCACACAATGCGCCAACTGCACACTGATGGTATGAATACAAAACACATCTGGCTTTTGCTTTCTCTGTGCACAAGGTAGGCTATGTCAGTTTGAGCTCATACTTCTGTCATAGATCCATAAGCATAGAGGGATCCAAACTTCAAGTACTGGTGTTTATTCAAACACATCAAAACAAACACAAGTGGTTATTTCCAAGTATAGGATTATTTGCAATCGCCATAATGACTATATGGGTTACTTGGTCTGCAGTGAACATGCTTCCTCTGCCCCCAGCATCTGGTCATCTAGCAATTCTGTAAAGTAGCAATTTCAGTATTTTTACATCAATGGTATTGGTGTGTTTCTCATTGGCATATGGCAGTGCTACAAATCTTTGTGCGAAGTGACTGTACTAACCGATTCTCATTTCAAGATGTCCTTATGGTGCTTGCTACAGTGTAGCGGCTCGAGTTAGGCTGGACCCGTTGGCCAGCTACCCTCAGGGTCATTCCACGGTTGATTACATGGTCCACTATTGTAGCTCTGATGTCATCAGCAATTCTATTTCTTACTCTTCCTACCCTTCCTCTCCCCCCTCCTCATCTTCCTCTCCCTCCTCCTCGTCTTCCTCTTGCTCCTCCTTGTCCTTGTCGTCCTCTTCATCCTACTTCTTCACCTCCACGTCCTCTTCCTCGGCCTCCTCTACTTCTCACTCTTTCTGCTCCCTCCATTGTACTCCGCACACACAGCTTACCTGTATTATAGTGCTTAGGCTGATTGCAAAGTGAACTAATTATCTAAAAAAGTTTTCACATGTGAAAGTGTGCCAGACAGTTGGCAAGTTAGTGTTAATGATAGCCATACATGTGTATACTTTTGTTAGGAGTGTGTTGGAAATTTGGTAATTGAGTGTTGTGCAGTGAATTGTGCCTACAGTTTTGCAAAGTGTGTGTTACAAAATTGCAAACTGAGTGCAAAGCAGTTTTTGTGCTTTTAGTTTTGCAAACTCAGTGAGTGGTTTTGCCATAAGTCTGAATAGTTTTTAGAGATTGTGCTACAGGAATCACAGTTAGGGTTTAAGCATTCAGAAAAAACTGTAAATGTCTATTCATGTGATGGTTTGTGTGTCTCATTTGAAAACAAAATGCCATTTTGACAAGAAATTACATTGTTTTGAATGTAGAGTTTCATCTTGCAGAAGAATTGAAGGGTTTTATCCATTGTGTGTGTGTGGTTTTTTTTTATTTGTGTGTAGAGTTCTGAAATATGAGGCATGCTTTCAGAAAATGTGTGTAAACAATTGGGAAAAACTGCAAGATAAAATAGAAACAAGATGCTGTCAACCCAAGACAACCATGATTCTCCATTTTCGTGTTAAAAGTGTGGCCTTCAAATATATATATACCAGTTTTAAATTGTGGTGATAGGCCATGTAAAACCAGAGTCATGATAAAAAAAATATACTCAATGCTTTTTCCTGAATACTATCGTTCACAGTCTAACGACAGTGCTTGCAAACACTCTGCTTGTGAACAAAAGGAAAAGAGAAGAAAAGAAAAAAAAACACCCCTTTCCTATTGGTGGAAAAATGTACCATGTCGACCAATCAACAAATTATGTGGCAACATGGAATTTGGTTGTTTAGGAAGAGGGGGAGGTTTTAGGAGTGATGGCAGTGAGAGAATGAAAGAGACGTCCTTTGAGATGTGAGAGATTTGTGATGTTTAGTGTGTTTGCAGTGTGTATCTACTGTGTAGTGTAGTCAATAGTTTTGTTTTGTGTGTCAGAACAATGAGGTGACTGGTCAATGTCACAGTTCCTGCCAAAAAGCTACTACAGGCAGACTGTAGTGTAAACGCTGTCTCCCGGTGAAAAAAAACAGGAGGAGTGATACACCTCCTGCTGTCAGGCGTGCAGGTATCAGGCTTGTGATGTTCTCCTCTGTCTTATAGTGGACAGAAATTGTTTTTTGGAGTTGCACACATAATTTGTGTGGCTAAGTACTTTTTCAAAGTAACTTGCCCAACACTGATGGTGACAGGAAGTGTGCTTAAATAGTGGAATTTATGATTTATGAGGAGCAGGTGAGTTAACCAGCTGATCATTGAATATGTGAATGGGAATATCAGGCAAACATATGGAGACGCTGGGGAGGAGCACCTGTATGAAGAAACGTTTACCACTGACAGGGAAGAGAAAGAGAGAAAAATAAGACCCAGACTGGGCTAAAGAGTTATTAATGATCACAATCTGTTTATTTTCTCCGTTTTTTTCATTCATTCATCATGTAGTGTGCGTTTCATTCATCTTTTGAAAAAAATTTGTTTGCACAGTGGCTTTTTCTTTTCACAAGGATATTAACAGAAGTAGAGAGACAACGGCATCAATGTTTTTGTTCTTTACAACAAGAGTGAGTGTTGCTGATGTTTGACAATCAGTTGCCAAGCCCTTGGGATTTGTGATCATCGCCTTCTAAACAACATAATGCACAAATGGAGAAAAAACTGTGAGAAATTCTAAGCCTTAAGTCACCAACAGGCAGATCCATAAACTGACTTATTATGAGATTTTGATCCAGTTTTACTCTGCACATCTGTTTTTATTATTACGGTAAGGTTATTTCATTCTGCACAGCTTTGCTGTCTTTACGGTAGTCAATGCAAACACACATCCACATTAAAGCCACAGAACAGTCACGTTTTGTACTTATCACACATGACACTACCCAGCGAATCAAGTCATTCCTTCAGAGTCGAAGTGCCATCGAGGAGACGAGACAAGGAATTCTGAAGTAGTAAGTGATATAGGAGGTTAAATGTTTTTGTGAGATTGTCACATTTGAAGTTTAGTTGAGGAAAAAGAAGTAAAGAGGGAAACTGAAACTACAACTTTTCCTTATGTTTTGTTTATTAAGTGATTTATTTGAAGACAACTTTCTCAAAAGTTCTATATTTTACTTTTGAATGCAAAAGGTACATTATTATTATTATTATTATTATTTTTATTATTATTATTATCATTTTATCAAAGAACCCTCCAGTTCAAATAAATTAAATGATAAATGTTATTTAAATTGTTATTGAATTGTAGTTTCTTTCTTTGACTTGGCAGCCAGATGTTGAATAAATAAAGACATGGATTCCACGATTACTACTATTACTAACACCATTACTACCTCAAAATATATTGCATTGAATCACAATTCACGTGAAACAGTAGAATATTCTGGACCTTTTTTGGGCACATTTTCTCTGACTGGACAACTTTAAATCTTTATTGAATACACCTGTTAGGCACCCTTTCTGAACTCTGTCTGAATTGGTTATTTTCTATAGTGACTGTATGAGTGCATTTTGACCGTGTTTCAATTAGCCTGCAGTTTTTTGTGTTGCCCCCAGAGGTCAGAGTGGGTATCTAGGTCAGAGTATCTAATAGTAAAACAAAATGCACCCAAATATGGAAGACACAGAACAACAGAGACCCCTCCCAGCAATCTGCACAGACAAATCAGTTACTACTACCTCGATATCAGCTTTCATGGTTTTTTTTTCTACATAGAGAAATAAACTGACTTTGTTTTCTATTCTGGTCGTTTGGTTTCTTCTTCTTTTCTTTTCCCCTTTTTTCCATTTGACAGGGAATCCAGTGCTAATCATCATCAGACCAGATTAGCTCACATTATTCTCAAGAAAGAGTACTGAGTGAATGTTGCGTCTCAGATCAGCCAGGCAGCAGCTTTATCAGGTAAGTGAAAAAAAAGTCATCCTTTACAATGTTATACACCTGTATGTGGTGACACTAGTACATAGATCTGATAAAGATTCAGTAGATTTTTGTGTTCATTTTATAGGTTTTATCATACCTTTGAAATCAAAATAATGCACCTTAGCTGTTATGGGGTTTGTTTTTGTTTTGGGGGGTTTTCTTAAAGATTTGGGGTAATTGTAGTGATAACATATACAGTAAAGCAGAGTGTATAAACATTATACAATAAATATGACTACACTACTGTGTCACAAAAATGTTAAAAATTATTTTGAAAGTTAAATATTAGTGTATATTGTGTGTAATCAAAATTGATTAACCTTAACACTATTAAGACCAAAAAAGAAAAACTAATTTAAAATGAACATAAAAAGAAGCCTAATGAACAGCAGAAAATTGCTTGGCTAGAAAGTGAAATATCCACTATGTTTGCTAACACGTTTGTCAGTCACTGCTTGGGGTTTTCAACCTCAGGTGAAAACTCGATAGGAGAGGCATTGTGCGAAGACATGGCATTCATAGTTGTCAGTACTATTGAAATGTTGTATTCCCAAATGCTGAGTGGAACATTAATGTCAGTCTCAAGACGCTTCAGAAAAAAATGTCTAACATGATAGTGATCCAAAAGAAACCGCAGCCATCCTGCAAAAGTTTTTAAGAGAGTTTTAAAAAAAAACTCTGACTTGGATGAGTATGTGCACAAAATTAAAACAGCTAACTGGCACAAAGAGTGATACACAATATCTTTTATTTTTCATATCTACACAAGACTGACATTCTATTCTTCCATTCAGAAATGTATTTAAAAAATGAAATAAAATTTTAACATTGGATTCTAAATAATGAAGGGTACGCCCTCTAGTGGTACTTGAAGGTTTTGTTCCATGGCTGTATTTTTGGTATTGTCCGTTTTACCCATTTGTTTAAATTACACACATACATATAAGCAATATATGATACTTTTACTAAAATAATGCCATTATTTACTTGTGAAATATACTTTATTTACATTACACAGAGGGGAAATCCCTTTTCTACTGTGATGGCTTGTATTTGTCAGATACAAATTGGTATAAATAATTATATATAAATGTCTATTTGCATTAATGCTGTTTGAACATTCACTTTGACAGCTGTGGTTTATTTTGGTTATGATGGTAAAATGTAGTGTTTTGATTTCTTTAGTGTCAATCAAACATCCCAACATCAGAAAAGAATGGCCAAGCAGAAAATTATGATGGGATTCTGTCTGCTTTTTGCAGGTAACATCACTGGTGAGCTATTTATTTCCAGTCTCTTTATGCTTAATATGTATAATTAAATAATTTCCTTGTTATTTTCAAAATTCTCTGTCAGCCATCTGTAGCTCCGTGTCCAGTGATGAATGGAAGGCCACTGTTGTAAAAAGCATTGACGCTCTGGTTGGATCCTGTGTTGTGGTACCATGTTCATTCTCCCATACTGGAGGAAACCTGCCCTCCTCCAGACTCAGAGGAATCTGGCATGAAAAAAATGACAAAAAAAGCAACATCTATCATGAGGATCCTACACTGATTAAGGACAGCTTTAGGGACCAAACAAAGATGTTGGGAGAGCTGGGCCAGAACAACTGCACCTTAGAAATAACTCAAATTAGAAATCATCACAATGGCCCTTTCTGTTTCCGGGTTGAACTAGTGCGAACAGAAAACAATGACCCCACCAAGGACAAGTTCTCCTTTGTTGAAGACTGCGTTGAGTTGAACATGATCAGTATGTCACCAACTTTCCATGACTTCAAACATCTATACCAGTTTTCTGTTAAATCATTTTGCCTCTTACTTTATGTCTGCCTTTTTCATTTTCAGCTGAGCCTCCAAAGCCTACATTGATCCAACCAAAGACAGCCACTCAAGGAGAGCCCTACACTGTCACCTGTTCAGTCATCCACACCTGCCCCACTCATGTTCCTAAACTCACATGGAATATGGATAGTACAAAGGTCATTGTGCATCATAAAGATATTAAACATGGAAACTGGGAGACACAGTCCATCCTGACAGTTATTCCTGAGGAGAAGGATGACAACAGAGAGATAACCTGCACTGCTGAATTTAATGGAGGGCTGAAATCACCTGAAACTTTCACACTCCATGTAAAACGTGAGATATTTTTAATTAGTTGTTGAATTTTGTAATGTTGAATAGAAGTTTTACTCTGCTTTAAAAATAAAACTAGGTTTAGTCTCATTTCTACTGTTGCAGCAAAAAAGAAGGGCACTAACACGACTTCTATTTTTTTCAGGTGTAGAGAACTATAATCACATCATCATTCCCTCTGTAGTGGGGATTGGTACCACTGTGGCCTTTGTACTCGTCTGCATTTTCATGACTAAAAAATACAAGTGAGTAATACAATGTCACCGATCTTAACTGACAGCAAATATCTGATAGGCAAAACACCTTGAGGAAAAATAAGTATTTTATATTTATAAGGCGTGTCTTCAGTTTTAATTTAAAACAATTATGGAATTTAACTTTTTGTGTACAGCATCTTAATTTGCATGCTTCTTAATAAACAACTTTTTTTGTTAAAGGAAACGCATTGAAGAGCTTCAAAGTCGAGATGGCAGGTAAAAAAACAACACAGTGATTTTAAATTATTTCAAATGTATTCTTTCATTATCATAATGTAGTTTTCCCCAATTTTTAGCATGTGGAATCGGCTGTCGAGGATGTCTCGCAGGTGAGAAAATAGTATTTGTTGGAGAGGAAATAGAGGAAAAAACCAGCTGCCCTTACCCTCCAGTGTTGTTGTTTTTTTAAAGGCTTAATGCGTCTTGCATTTTTGTCATATAAAATCACATTTGCTTAGCCCATTAGTACGTTACAAAGAGAAACAAACGCATGCCACATTCTTGAGTAAGTCATCCTCCTAAGACCCAAAGATCCACTTTTGTCATATGTGGAGGACATGAGCCTGAGACCTCTATGTAAAGGACCATTTTTGCAGATATTATGATTCTGTTGCTAAAACAAAGTCAACAAAGTCAAAAGGATTTTACTCAAAATTGTGGAAGGGGAGTCAAACTTGGAGCTTTAATGAAATGAGGCAGAGAAAGGCCAAACATTATAGCAGGAAGGTGAAACCTCAGAGCAAGACATATTAGCTTTTGTTTAGGAACAATATAATTGCACCCAGCATCTATAGTAAAACATGGTTTAATGTAGACCTCTGAATGCAAATTCACACATTACACCCCCGCTAAGGCCACAGATGGTTGATTCCCTTCATAGAGGCAACCTCTGTGGTAGCTGAGAAACAAAATCCCACCACTTCAGAGTAATAATACTTCTTATCAATAATGGACATCAGGTGTCATCATTTTGTCCCTCCTTAGAAGCTGTATGTCGCTATCTGAGCTTTTATCTTTTTGCTCTGTTATTTGTCCTTCCACTACTTCATCTGGATGACTAGGATGACTCTTCTTCTGCCTCACTCAGCCCTCTGTCATACCATCCATGGTCATTGTTAGTGCCATGGGTGACATGACTTAACAACCCAGGTTGAGGTGAGTGTTTGGCATGCAGAATGAACTTTTGTTCTAGTACAGGGGACAAAATAAAAATAAAAATCATAATTTTGAAGAAAGAAAATATGTAAAAATATGTAGCAATATATAACATGTTCCTTTCAACCACAATATTTAAATTATCTAAAAATAATGTAAATATCAAAGATTTTTTCTTCTGGGTGTCAACAGGATAAACACTTAACCATATTTCTTTTTCATGTGGTATTGTAACTGTTAACTGAATTAACGAATAATTTAATTCGTGGAATCTCCAGGATTCGTTCTGGAGCAGGACCATCTCGTTCGGATCAAAGGCAAGAGTAATTCTAATGAACTTTAGTTCTCTGACTGCAGTAGATATTCTTAGTGTGTAGTTCTGTACAACCCCTTCCACAGTTCTGTAAAATGCTGCAGATGTTTGGCCTCACTGTAATTTGCATTTCTGTGCAGAAGTCCGAAGCCTTTTCTCATTTTTGATCAAATCTACACTTCTATTTATGTTTCTTAAAACATATGCCTGTTTCTCTTCCTCTTTTTTGCGTACAAGGTCTATTTGGAGCAGATTTTCAAGGTAGGGTGTAAAAAAAACATTTATAGTGGCCAGCCTTGTCAGCTTCTTTTATAAGCGGTATTTATATATATATATATATATATATATATATATATATATATATATATATATATATATATATATATATATATATATAATTTATTTGTATTTTTCAACAGAAGGCCTAAAGGGGACATAGTAGATTTTGGTCATAGGTAAATATGCTCTAAGTTCTTAAAGAAGAATTTGTCTATTGTATTTGTTTTTCTGACTGTCTAATTGTTGTGCAGTCCAAACAATGTGAATTCGAAATCCTGTGATAACCAGAAAGTCACAAAACCTCGTTTCCCATCTCCCAAAAGGTACTCATCTTCCTCCCCCTGAATTAACCATGTGTTAAACTGCAGGCGTTCATTTGCATTGTTCTAATGTTATTTTCCCTATGTCTCCTTTGTATTGCTGCTGTTGCTAATGGCTCTTAGCCAGCCCAAATCTTACAATTACAAAGAGGTATTGTTAATTTGCCATCCATATGTTCCTTATAATTAAGTTCACTGATGCTATTACTATCTGTGACACTAACAAACTTCATCTCTCACAGGACCCTGATGAAGGTGATGACTACATTAATACCGCAGACCTCAACATCTATGGAAACATCTGAAAAACAAACAAAAAAAGAGGAAGAAAAAAAGCCAGCAATTAATGTTCTAATAAATTTAAATAAGTATAAAACAAATCTATGTGCACTCTTTATGATCACTTGTCCTTGGGATTTCTCATGCATGTTTCTTGTGATGATGTCTTCTGTCCATTAATTACTATAATCCTGTAATTTATGTTGTTTGGTGTAACAAATGCTTGTATCCATAATTCTGAAAATAATATTTGTAAAAATGCTACTCATGTTTTGGCTGAATAAATCAACATGAACCTTTTTTTAACTGACTTGAATGCTGTTTTGTTTGGCCCCAGGGTTTGGCTGAGGGAGTCCCTTTTCAAATCATCACTGCTTTTGTATATATGATGTAATTTCACCATGATTTCATATTAAATTACCTAGATTTTATAATTCTTTTAATGTGCACATAGAAGGGAGCATAGAGAAAATTAATAAACAACAGTTGGCTGAAACAAGAGACACTGAATGCCTTGGTGAAAATGTCAAAGAATGAATCAAACAGTCTAAGAGAGGAGTGAATGTTAAAATTAGAATCAAATCTTAGAGATTAAAATGCAGATTGTATCAACTATCCCCCCCCCAACAATTTCCAAACTAAGTTAAGCTAAACTAAACAGCTGCTGGCTCCAGTACTATATTTGTCTAACAGTTAGGATAGTATTTAATTTTTTTTTTTGTCTTACTCTGGGCAGTGTTATGACAAGATAACTAACAAATGTAAGGTTCACCCCCACCCCACCACACCCCACCCCACCACAACCACAAACACCAGCACCACCATGCATCTGCACAAAGAAAACAAAACTGACTTCTAAAAATTTATGATCTCTCTCAGTTCCTTCAGTGCAAGCATAAAATTAGCCACTTCCTCCAACAATTATGAGAAGTTCCTCAAGTTACTCAAGAAGTTGGACTGACAAGTTTCACAAAGACAAGTCATACTTATCACCCTGAAGAGTTTAAAAGTGTAACTTATAAATTACTTATAAGTTACACTTATCGCATAAATCACACTTATCACACAAAGGGACATTTTGGGTTCTGGTCATATGTATTTATGAGCAAGAAAATTAAAAGACTTAATGTTTTTCTAACTGCACATTTGCACAATTGATTTTAAAAACCTTTTATCACAAGAAGGTCAGTGAGAAAGAGAACAAAGTGATAGTAACTGTAATTATTCAGTTATGCTTTTTTAAATTAAAATTAAACGCTTTTTAAATTATGTTGTTTTGTTAAGAAAATAACTACAACTTTAATAGTTTATTCAACCTGACACACACCATTAGGTTTTAGAGCTTTTCCCCACTTGTGGGTGGAAAATCATAACCTCCGCCCACACTGGGTGCTTAAAAAGCTGCATTTTTAGTGTTACTTGTATCTTCATGACTATTCATCTGTGTTGGTAAGTAAATCACTATTTTTTTTTCTTTTTGCTGAAGTAATATCAACAGATGTTTTTTTATTAGACAAAATTTGTTCAGAAAAAGAATTGTAGTTTTAAAATGTAGCATTCTCCACTTCTCCATTTTACAAATGGGGGGGGCGGGGGGGGGGGGGGGGATTAATGTTATTTAAAGAAAAATTTTTTCCCGTAGGATTGTTTATATATATAATAATTACCTTTTTTCTGGCATGAAAACCTGTTCTGGTTTAATAGTCTTTCAGTCAGTAAGAAAGTGGGTTGGGTGCTGACTATATCCATAATGCTTTCCAAGTATTACCCTCTTAAAACCTATTAAAACTCTTTTTTGTTTAAGTGACCCTAGAAAACAATGCTGTACCTACTACAGTCTGGAAAACCTCTGTAACAGTACCGTTTATATATTACTCGAAGACACCACTGTACCCCGATGCATACAGTAGTAGGGATGGGACCATAATATAATAGAGATCAATCCCTTAATATTATATTATACTTAATTTTGGTGAAAATCAAGTGATGGTCAAGATCAAGGTAACACCAAACGTAAAAACTAGTAAAGACTTTATAATACATGTAATATCTTATGGATTGTCTTCAAATATAACAAGAAATACTAAGCCTAAGGGGTCATGAGTACGTGTATTGGCTAAGCATTTGATCTTGATCTTCATTGTTAGTGCCCAAGGTCAAAGTTGACCTTGAAAGTTTTTTTTTTCAAGAAACCACATTAAGTAATATATCACATGACAGAACGTGGAGAGAGTAGCACAACACACATTTTATTTTTTCAATATGATACCCTATGACTTCACAAAGACAACGTAACTGACTGATGTCATCATATTGTAATAAAAACATCATAAAATGTCAAGGTTTTAGTAAGTTTTAATTTCATATATTTGTTTCAGGAATGCTATACCATTAATAAGATGTCTGGGTCTGGACCATTTTTCCTGTGCATCTATAGCCTAGGTATGGTCATTTCAATATATATATATATATATATATATATATATATATATATATATATATATATATATATATATATATATATATATATATATATATATATATATATATATATATATATACTCGTGTGTTTTTGTGTGTTTTATATTTCAGTTTCTCTCATTGCGTCATGATTCTCTTGCAGGATATATTTTGTGCAGCTCCAGTGCTTGGCAGGTGAAAATGCCAAGAAATATCAAAGGATTGTTGGGTTCCTGTCTTGTTATCCCTTGCAGTTATGATTACTATCAGTATCCACCTAGAAGACCAGATCGTGTAGTGTGGTATCAGTATGTGAAGAGAGGATATCCAATAGTATATGACAACTGGAACTGGAATGATGTGTTGGACATATTTAAAGGAAGAACACGTGTATATACTTCTTCACACCATCGGACATGTAGTCTGTTGATTGACCCAGTGACCTTGGCTGATCACAGTCAGAAGCTTTATCCCTGGGTGGATCCTGAAAATGTTGGATGGAGAACCTACCCTTTCTATGACACAACTGTAACTGTTGAAGTAGTGGGTAGGTAAATAATTTAAGATTTCACTATAAATTGATCACTATGTTGTTATATGATTATGTAAATCTTCACATTTTATGATTTAAGGCACATCTGATCCACCGGTTATCGAGATCTTTGGGAACACAGTGGTTGGGCAGTCTGTAACAGTGCAATGCAGTGTTTACCACACTTGTCCCACTTATCCCCCAAGTCTGAGGCTCAACATCCCCCTGCGAAACGAACGTCTAACTCATAGCCGTCTATCTAATGGAAGATCCAAAACTATGGTGACAACCACTCTGTTCATAGAGAAAGAATATCAAATTGTGGAGTGCTATGTGGAACACCGTGGTGGTCGCTCTGCATCAGCATCTAAAACCTTAACCTCATATTGTAAGTGGTGAAAGTAAATTGCATTTTATCCTACACCATCTTTGATATTTAACCATTTTTAATTGTATCCCAGGCTCCATTTCAGGGCTGACTGTCAGCTCTGCATCATATGAATTTCTGGAGAGAGATCAAAGTACAGTAACTTGCACTGTTTCATACACATGCTATCGAAATATTCCAACTGTGACATGGAATTATGGTAATATGCCAGCCTCCTCTGATACTAGCAAGTTATCAGGGGGGGCTCAGTGGAGGACTGTCTCCACACTGACATTTACTGCATCAGCTAATGACAATGGAAGATCGCTGATATGTTATGCACGTTTCGCTGGAGGTCAGACACGACGAGCAACCATCATTCTGCGGGTAAAGAGTAAGTACAAATATTTATTAAATTAAATTTATTAAATGTAACAGCTAACCATACACCCAAAACTCTTACAGCATTTATAGGATTGTCCTGCATTTGTTTTCTCTCACAAACTACATCTGCAATAAAAGTGATATTACCTAATCATAGTTTACATATGCTTTTGAAATGTATTTCATAATAATGACAATAATAATAGGCAGATGACCAAGTTTTCTAGTGGTGCGTGCAGTCATTATCAGCAATTAAGCATTTTTTAACCATTCATGAATACTCGAATGCATATCTCAGAAACCCCCAAAAGTTGATTCTGTTCATCTGGACGTAGCCTCTTCAGTGGGAGGAAGGCTTTGTGACTTCTTCAGTGGCTCGTCACACAGAAGAGCTACCTCAAGGACTCCACGGTCTGTCATTTTGTAACGTATTCTTTTACGTTACTCAATGAGAGTAGAATATTCTGAATAGTCTAAGGAGCTTGGAAAGAAAAGCATCTGGACTTCTTTGAGTTGCTTGAAGATGTTTCACCTCTCATCCGAGATGCTTCTTCAGTTCTAAGGTCAAATGGTGGAGAGTCCCAGATTTAAACCCAGTGGGAGTTTCCCCCCAAAGAGGGACAAAGGATTAATTAATTAATTGATTAATTAATTGATTATAAAAATCAGTTGGAAACCCGTCTGGACCAGGGGCTTTTCCACTCTGAAGGGACGTTATTGCATTTTTAATTTCTTCCAGCGTCAGACTTTGTTCCAATTGTTCTTTCCAGTCAGAGTCAATTATAGGAATATTGAGATTGGAAAAAAAAGCGATGAACTTATTTTGAGCTGGTGCTGAATCTCAGGAATATAATTTAGCATAAAACTCTCTAAAATAGTTGTTAATAGCTTGATGATCCTCAGTTGATGAGCCATCTGATAAGATGAGTTGTGAAATAACACGAGATTTCAAAATGAGCTTCTCTGCTTGGGTAGTAGTTAATAGATCAATTTCAGTTTGTAAGGCCACTCTCCTCTTAATCAAATCAGGGGTCGGAGAGCCATATATGAGTCCGTCCAGGGTCTTGATTTCTAAGGATAACTCCTCAATATGCAGAATGAGAGATAAATTGTCCCCGGAGATACGCTTTAAGCGTCTCCCAGAGGGTCGAAGCTGAGATGCCATCCGTCCTATTTACCTGTAGAAAAAAATCTATTTGTTCTGTAATGAACTTCACAAAGTCTGAATCAGCCAGTAAGAGTGGATCCAGCTGCCATCAACAGGGATATTATTATTAATGTAGGCCAGCGCCACTGCAGGTTTCGGGAAACCTCAGGCGTTTCCGGTTGTGTGTGAACTGCAGAGTGGCTGGGTAGAAGAGACCTAACTTGACCTTTGCAGTGTGGACCTTCCTTTTGGACTCTGAGAAGGCTGCACGTCGTTTGTTGAGCTGTTCTGAGCTGTAGTCAGGAAATATGTGGAATCTCGATCCGTTGAATAGGAGCGGGCCCTTCTGTCTGGCGAGGCGTAGGATCAGCTCTCTGGTTTGGAAATGGTGGAGTCTGACAATGAACGGACGTGATCTGTTGTCACCATCTGCTGGTTTAGGAGCCAAACTTCTGTGGGCTCTATCCACCGATGGCGGCCTCTCGAAGTTGTTCTCCCCAAGCACATCAAAGAGTAGTTTGGCGATGAATTCCGTTGGTAGTGGACCCTCTGTATTCTCTGGTATCCCCACAATGCATATATACTGCCGTCTGGTTTAGTTTTCCAAGTACGCCACCTTCTCTCTTAAAGCCTCTTTCTCTTTAACTAGCGAGGATTGGCAGGTCTCCATGCTGCTCAGTCTCTTGTCAACCTCATTCGTTCCTTCTTCCATGTCGGTAATTCGTTGGCCGTACCCACTCAGGATTGAATGCAGAGAAGCAATAGATGCCCGGTTCTCCTCCCGAAATGAGTCGATAGAAGGGACTGCTCTCACAGCTAGAGATTGACGAGGTACAACACAAATGCTACGGCAAGGAGGAGTCAGGACGCCAGGTCAGGGGGGAGATATCATCACCCCCACCCGAGATTGGGTACATAGCCCCAAGTGCGATAGGAGAAGGATCGTTGAGTGCGAGAGGAACTGACCTGAAAGATAGGATCATGGCCAAGCTTGAAACCTGGATCCCCCGTAGCCGGTTACCAAGATTACGTGAAGTACCCTCAGAAGGTCTGCTAGATTATGTTAATGCAGCACTGCGGACAATACCTACAACCACGATTACCGACACTAACAAGCTGATCTACAATATGGCAGCAGTGATCAGTGAGATGCTTGGCTACAAGTTGAACAGCCACAAGGGGCAGTACCCTCCATGGAGAAGGAGGCTAGAGGGCAAGATCAAAGTAGCGACAAAGAAGGTGCATAAGAAATACAGCAAGCTGTCCATACCTGAGGCCTTGGAAACTGCCACCAGAGAGATAGAAGGCAGGAGAATAAACCAGCTGTTCTCCACAGAACCAGCAAAGGTGTACTCTCAGTGGCAAGGGAACAATAATAATAATAAGAGAACAGCACCACCCAGGCTGGAGACCGAGCAACACTGGAAGAGCATATGGGAGAAGGACACAACCCATAACGGCAATGCTCAGTGGCTAGTGGATCTGAGGGCAGACCACAGCGACCTCCCCGAACAGTAACCATCACAGTGGCAGATATCCAAGAAAGGGTCTCCAGTATGAAGAATTGGACAGCACCAGGGCCCGACATGGTTCACGCCTACTGGCTAAAGAAGCTGACTGCACTCCACGAGCGTCTGGCAGCACAAATGAACCAGCTGCTAGTTAACGAGAGACACCCGGAATGGCTAACCGAAGGTCGGACGGTCCTGATCCCCAAGGACCCCAAGAAGGGACCGGTCCCCTCCAACTACCGACCAATAACCTGCCTCAGTACTACATGGAAGCTCCTGTCAGGCATCATATCGGCTAAGATGAACAGGCACATGGGTCAATACATGAGCGGGACACAGAAAGGAATTGGCAAGAATACCAGAGGCGCAAAACACCAGCTACTGGTAGACAGAACAGTCAGCCGAGACTGCAAGACCAGACTGACCAACCTGTGCACTGCCTGGATTGATTACAAGAAGGCCTATGACTCAATGCCCCACAGCTGGATACTGGAATGCCTAGAATTGTACAAGATCAATGGGACCCTAAGAGCCTTCATCAGGAACTCAATGGGGATGTGGCGCACAACACTTGAGGCCAACTCCAAGCCCATAGCACAAGTCACCATCAAGTGCGGGATCTACCAAGGAGATGCTCTGTCCCCACTGCTGTTCTGCATAGGCCTGAACCCCCTCAGTGAGATCATTAACAAGGCTGGCTACGGATACCGACTACGGAACGGAGTAGTTGTCAGCCACCTCCTGTACATGGATGACATCAAGCTGTATGCCAAGAGTGAACGAGACATCGATTCACTGATCCACACTACCAGGCTATACAGCAATGACATTGGAATGTCGTTCGGACTGGAGAAGTGTAGTCAGATGGTAACAAAGAGAGGGAAGGTAGTCAGAACTGAGGGGATTGAACTACCAGAAGGCAACATTGCAGACATAGAGGACAGTTACAAGTACCTGGGGATCCCACAGGCGAATGGGAACCATGAAGAGGCCGCTAGAAAAGCTGCAACCACCAAGTACCTGCAGAGGGTCAGGCAAGTCCTGAGGAGTCAGCTGAATGGTAAGAACAAGATCCGGGCCATCAACACGTATGCCCTGCCCGTGATCAGGTACCCTGCTGGGGTAATAGGCTGGCCAAAGGAGGAGATAGAAGCCACTGACATAAAGACAAGAAAGCTCCTTACCATGCATGGAGGGTTTCATCCCAAGTCCAGCACCCTGAGGCTGTACGCTAAGCGGAAGGAAGGGGGCCGGGGACTGGTGAGTGTCAGCACCACAGTCCAGGATGAGACAACGAACATCCAAGAATACATTGGGAAGATGGCCCCAACTGACCGAGTGCTCAGTGAATACCTCAGGCAGCAGAAACCCAAGAAAGAGGAGGGAGACGAGGAACCATCATGGAAGGACAGGCCCCTGCACGGTATGTACCACCGGCAGATAGAGGAGGTGGCTGATATCCAGAAATCCTACCAGTGGTTGGACAAAGCTGGACTGAAAGACAGCACAGAGGCACTAATCATGGCAGCACAAGAACAAGCTCTGAGCACAAGATCCATAGAGGCTGGGGTCTATCACACCAGGCAAGACCCCAGGTGCAGGCTGTGTAAAGATGCCCCAGAGACAATCCCGCACATAACAGCAGGGTGCAAGATGCTAGCAGGCAAGGCATACATGGAACGCCATAACCAAGTGTACATAGTGTACAGGAACATCTGTGCCGAGTATAACCTGGAAGTCCCGAGGTCAAAATGGGAGATGCCCCCAAGGGTGGTGGAGAATGACCGAGCTAAGATCCTGTGGGACTTCCAGATACAGACGGACAAAATGGTGGTGGCTAACCAACTTGACATAGTGGTGGTAGACAAACAGAAGAAGACGGCCGTAGTGATCGATGTAGCGGTTCCGAATGACAGCAATATCAGGAAGAAGGAACACGAGAAGCTGGAGAAATACCAAGGGCTCAGAGAAGAGCTCGAGAGGATGTGGAGGGTGAAGGTAACGGTGGTCCCCGTGGTAATCGGAGCACTAGGTGCGGTGACTCCCAAGCTAGGCGAGTGGCTCCAGCAGATCCCGGGAACAACATCGGAAATCTCTGTCCAGAAGAGCGCAGTCCTGGGAACAGCTAAGATACTGCGCAGGACCCTCAAGCTCCCAGGCCTCTGGTAGAGGACCCGAGCTTGAAGGATAAACCGCCCGCAGGGGCGTGCTGGGTGTTATATGTATATTACTTCACGTCATTATGCGGGCCGCAAGTAGAGATGACATGGGCCACGAGATTGAGACACAGGCATTAGAGCCTCTAAATGCTTGCTTTGTTTTGGTTTCCTCTGGTGTTGAATTACCAAAAATAGAGAGGGTGCAGGCTAATATATGAAACAGGAAAAGACCTCCGTGTAATCCATTTATTTCAACAAAGTAACTGTATTCTGATTACCACCTTTGTAAACGGTAACTGTAACGGAATACAGTTACTCATATTTTGTATTTTAACCCTTTAAAGTGGAGCGGGCACGCTCTGTTTTGCGTAACTATTTTTAAATCCCTGTAGAACCGGAACCACGTAAGCTAGCGCAATAATTTTTTTTTGCATAGGAAACCGGAGGAGTTGTACTTACATCTTATGCCCTCAGCTTGTCCTAGGTCACAGTTTCTTTCCACATAGCTTTGCAAAAATTGCATAAAAAGCACTTGCTGCAACAAAAACATGATATTCCAGAAACACGCTTTGCCGATCCGATCAGCTGTTCGTAACACTTCCTACATTGAAATAGACGTCAACGCGAACTATCGCATGTCCGCCATTACCTGCCCGAAACCGGAAGTGATGATTTTTGCGGGAAATGTAGTTTTTTACTTGCAGGCCTTTTAAAAGTCATGTTTGACTTTATGCTTTTCTGGTCTTAAAGGGTTAAATATATAACGCTGGTACATGTATTCCGTTACTCCCCAACACTGCTCATGGTCATTGATTAATGGTCTTTGACCAATGAGCTTTGATCAGTGGTTGTGGATCAATGGTCAGGGGAATTTACATATTAATGATCAAGGAACTGACCTCCCAGCAGATTGTTCATGCAGTGGTGCTAGTTTCAGTCATTATGCAAATGTTATGTTTATAAGATTGGGGAAACCTGCAGTCATCTGAGACTGAAGAAGTCACTTGGATGAGTGACAAAACGTTTCTCCCACTAAAGATGCTATGTCCAGGTAAACAGAATCAACTTTAGGGGATTTACTTACCTGGATGATTGAGCATGCATCAAGACATATTACAGAAATACAATGACTGACAGAGGACTTGGATCTATTATGATACTAGACCTGATGCAGAGACTGAATTGTAAGATTTTCAGGGTTAGAGGGAGTAATGTGCAAGTCCTGGCAATGTCAGCAGAAGTCCACTGTCATCTCTACAGTCTTAAGAGTGTTCAGCTCCAGATTGAGCTGACTGCACCAGAGTACCAGCCGCTCAACTTCTTGCCGGTATGCAGACTCATCACCATCTTGAATGAGGCCAATGACAGTGGTGTCATCTGCAAACTTTAGGAGTTTGACAGCCGAGTTCTTGGAGGTGCAGTCGTTAGTGTTGAGGGAGAACAGTAGTGGTGAGAGGACACATCCTTGAGTGGCACCAATACTGAGGGACCGGGTTTCAGAGGTGATCTCCCCCAGCCTCACTTGTTGCTTTCTGTCTGTCAGGAAGCTGGTGATCCACTGACAGGTAGCTGGTGACACGCTGAGCTGGGAGAGTTTGGAGGAAAGAAGTTCAGGCACAATGGTGTTAAAAGCCGAACTAAAGTCCACAAACAGGACCCTGGCATAAGTTCCCGGGCGGTCAAGGTGTTGCAGGATGTAATGCAGCCCCATGTTCACTGCATCATCCACCGACCTGTTTGCCCGGTAGGCAAACTGCAGAGGGTCCAGCTGGTGGCCTGTAATGTCTTTCAGATGGGCTAACACCAGTCGTTCGAAGGATTTCATGACCACAGACGTCAAGGCGACAGGTCTGTAGTCATTCAGTCCTGTGATGGTGGGTTTCTTGGGAACAGGGATGATGGTGGAGCGTTTGAAGCAGGAGGGAACTTCACACAGCTCCAGAGATCTGTTGAAGATGCGAGTAAAGATGGGAGCCAGCTGTTCAGCACAGGTTTTGAGGCAGGAGGGTGAGACGCCGTCTGGTCCGGGGGCTTTCCTGGGCTTCTGTTTCTGGAATAGTCGGCTCACATCCTGAGTGTGTATTCTGAGTTTCAGGGAGGAGGAAAGGGGGGTGAGAGGTGTGGTGGAGGTCGTTGAGTCTGGATTGGAGAGGGTGGTGGTGGTCGTTGAGTCTGGATTGGGGAGGGTGGGGGTGGTCGTTGAGTCTTGATTGGGGAGGGGCAGGGTGAAGGGGGGAGAGGTGGAAGGTGTGTTGGGGGTCAATGTCTGAAGCAATGTCCCTGGGGAGGGGAGGGTGGGGCGTGGGAGTCTGTCCGTCACAAACCTGCAATAGAAAGTGTTTAACTCGTTGGCCAGGTCTTTGTTTGCTTCAATAGTGGGTGGGGGGCGTCTGTAGCTGGTGATTTCCTGCAGGCCCCTCCACACTGACGCAGGGTCGTTGGCTGAGAGCCGTTCTTCCAGCTTCTGGGAGTAGATGCTTTTAGCTGCTTTGATCTCCTTGGTCAGTGTGTTCCTGGCTTGCTTGTACAGGACCCTGTCACCACTTCTGTAGGCATCCTCCTTGGCCTTACGAAGATGTTGGAGTTTAGGAGTGAACCATGCTTTATTGTTGTTGTATGTGCAAAAGGTCTTTGTTGGCACACACACGTCTTCACAGAAACTGATGTATGATGTCACAGTGTCCGTGAGCTCATCTAGGTTCTCAGATGCAGCTTCAAAAACAGTCCAATCAGTGGAGTCAAAACAGTCCTGCAGTTCCTGCTTTGCTGCGTTAGTCCACTTCTTCACAGTTTTGACTACAGGCTTGGCACGTTTGAGTTTTTGCCTATAAACTGGAATAAGATGGACCATGCAGTGATCAGAATGTCCCAAAGCTGCCCGGGGCACAGAGCGATAGGCATCTTTTAGAGTGGTGTAGCAGTGATCCAGTATGATGTTGTCCCTGGTGGGGCAGTCTATATGCTGTCTGTTATTATTCCTCAAAGTTGCAAAGAGATGTTTTGTCTCAAGTTCATTTCATTTCAAACAGAGTGTGAGCCCTTTTTAAGTGTTAGGCAGAAAAGGCTGAGGGTATTGTTGTTGCTCCACCATTGAGGGCACTTGAGTTTGAGAATGCAATAACTCAAGAATTAAGTCATCTGGTTTAAGTTCACAGGACAACTTTTGGAAAATCATCTGGGGTTTTCAAATTTATACCATACCTGCAACATCTAGGAGGCAGGGGGTAGCACTGGTGGCTGCCAATATTTATTTATTTTTTGTTAAGATCAAAAGTGCTTCAAAAGCTTCTTCTCTTTTGCAGGAAACATACTGAATCTGGGTTGGTCCTTCACTGCTCCAGCCACCATAACTGGGTTAAAAGGGTCATGTCTCACCATTCCATGCAAATTCTCCTACAAAAACTCTCAGCCTAAAGACCTTCAAGTTATATGGTACTTGTATCAGAGGAACGAATACCCAGCTGTATACAACCAAGAAGGGACAGTTATTAGAAAGTTTAATGGTCGAACAAGCTTGACTGGATCAGTAACTGAGAAGAACTGCAGTCTTAAGATTGAAAGGTTGGAGATGTCAGACAACCATAACCAACTTTATCCATGGATAGATAAGAACACAATTACTTCCTACCACACCAAAGGTCACTCATTTTATGATGGATCTACTGAACTTATTGTTTCAGGTAAGCATTCATTAATTTCTTCAATTCAACTTTAATTCCATTGCTATACATCCAAGTTACTACAGAAAGAAACCCTTACCACGACAAACTGAGTCCTCTCTGATTTATTTTTTATTTATTATTTATCTGTATTTTAGTTTTGTGCATGTATAATTTGCAATGATTTGCCTCAGCATATAAATTGTAGTTAGAATCTTTAGCTTTTTCCTGGCACAGTGTTGTCTAAACCCAATAAATGTATTTCAATAACACTTAAAACTACAATACTTATATCAAACCATTAAGAGAGACACATAAACTAATGTGAAGAAATATTTATTTTCAGCTATCTGTATTTTTTTCTTCCCTATCACTTTTAACTAAGTTTGTTTAATTGCAGTTATTACTTCCTGCAAATGACTCAAAAGTTGCTGTGTTGCTGTAGCTCTCAATTTTTGCTTTGAATTAACAGAACATGCACCAGAACCACAGTTGAGCATTATTGGTATCCTCAGAGTGGGAGAGCAGGGCACTGTGTCCTGCAGTGTGCAGCATACATGTTTCTCTGCTCCCCCAACCTTAACCCTAAAGGGTTTACCTGGAATTGATCAGAACATGGACACTCTGGTATCTGAAGGGATTTGGGAAAGTAAAATAGTTCAAACTTGGACAGTAGAAGAAGAGCACCAGAGTGTAAGTTGTGCTGTTAACTACCCTGCGGGTCAGAGTGCCGAAAGGTCGATTCCACTGAATGCTGAATGTGAGTACCATGTAATATATTCAATGTGCAATATATTTCATGTACTGAATTTAATGTGACATGAAAATGTAACATTTTCCATTTATATCTCAGGCTCCATTTCGCCATTGAATATAAGCTCTACATCAGATGAATTTCTTGAAGGGTATGATAGCAAAGTAACATGCACTGCCTTATACACATGTCACAAGAATACACCAACTCTCACATGGAACTATGGCAGTGTGGCAGCATCCACTAATACAGAAAAGGTACCGGGGGAGACTCAGTGGAAGACCATCTCCATACTGTCATTTAAATCTTCACCCAGCGACAACGGGAGATCTGTTACCTGCTTTGCAAAATTCAAGGGGGGGCAAACACAAGAAGTGAGCATCAGGCTGCGGGTAAAGAGTAAGTGCAAATAGTAATTATCTTCATTTAAAAGCTCAGACAGACAGACAAAAAGTTATTAGAGTAGATATATACCAGAAAAAAATGAATGTTGTTAGTGTGGTAGGAATGACCGTCATTCGGCAATGTGATTGCAAAGTCTTTATTTACAATGTGCTTTTAAGCAGCTTTTCAGTTCCCCATAACTTTACAGCTTATTCATCTTGCTGCTTCTGCTACCTCTTCTCTTTCTTCTCTGGCCATGGCAGCTACGTCCATGTCTGTTTTGTCTGTTAAGATTTATTTTTAAGATTAAATAGTTCTTCAAAAGTTTTTTTTTTCTAATTTTTTTGCAGGAAACATACTCAATCGGGGTTGGTCCTTCACTGCTCCAAGCACCATAACTGGGTTGAAGGGATCGTGTCTCATCATTCCATGTAAATTCTCCTACAAAAACTCACAGCCTAATGACCTTCAAGTGATGTGGTACTTGTACCAAATCAATGGATTTCCAGCTGTATTCAACCAAGGAGGGAATGTTATTAGTAAGTTTGATGGTCGAACTAGTTTAATTGGATCAGTGGTGGAGCAGAACTGTAGTCTTAAGATTGAAAGGCTGGAGATGTCCCACAACCATGACCGACTTTATCCATGGATAGATAAGAACGCAATTACTTCCTACCACACCGTAGGTCACTCATTTTATGATGGATCTACTGAACTTATTGTTTCAGGTAAGTGTCATTGAACTCCCATTTACAGTCACTTCAACTTAAATCCAAAAAATGATTACAGAAAGCTTGAGTCAGGACTTCACTTGTCACTACATTCAGTCATTTAAAATTTACTTTGTTGGTTTGTTGCTTTTCTATAAAAAACAAACAAACTAACAAATGCGCAGTAAAATATTCAGTATAACAGAGTAACCAATGCATTTAATTCCCACAAACTGGCTGTTAAACAAATACTACAATTATGTAAACATTCATATTTCTGGAACATAGAACTCAGAAGTTACTGTATCACTATAGCTCTTGAATATTTCTTATTCACAGAACATGCACCAGAACCAGAGCTAAATATTATTGGTACTCCCAGAGTGGGAGAGCAGGGCACTGTGTCCTGCAGTGTGCGCCACGCATGTATTTTTGCTCCCCCAACCGTAACCCTAAATGGTATACCTGGAAAAGACCGGATCACGGACACACTGGTATCTGATGGGATTTGGGAAAGGAGAGTAGAACAAGTTTGGGAAGTAAAGGAAGAGCACCAGAGTGTGGCTTGTACTGTTAGCTACTCTGGGGGTCAGAAAGCCACCAAGGAAATTCCACTCAATGTTGAATGTAAGTTTAATGGGAGGGTTTACTTGAATTAAACAACAATTGCTATCATTAAGCTTCACTCTAACTTTCTTGCTCAGGTCCATTTCAGGAAATCACTATGAATGAACCACCAGGGGAGTTAACAGAGGGCATGGCGAAGAATGTCACTTGTTCTGTGATCTTTAAGTGCAGGAAAAACACACCAAGTGTCATCTGGAACTACAACAACATGCAAAGTTCATTAAACACCAAACAGACTCCCAACAATACATACACTATAGTGTCAAATCTAACTTTTATTCCCTCCCTAAGTGATGATGGTAAACTTTTGACTTGCACTGCTCAGTTTATTAGTGGGGAGTTCTCAACATCTGCAACTCTTACTGTAAAACGTGAGTTCCTACATGTCGCCCTCCTGATTGTTTGATACTTTACAAAATATACCTATTAGCTTTCTGTTGGAAAACTGATTTTGTTAGATTGGTAAAAAAATAAATAAATAAATAAATAAAGCCAGCCGCCAATTAGCTCAGGTTAGCACATACACAAGCAGAAGAGGAAGCCATTAGCTTGACTAGAATTAAAGCTAGCGTGTTTGATTTGGGCATTATATATGAACATATAGCTGAGTCATAAGCTGGAAGTCACTGAGAAGGGAAAAGAGGGAGAAATACAAAACTTTTAGATAATGTATCCAGAAAGACATTTTACATGTGCATTAAAGTGCCAGACCTGTAATAGATGGGCAACTTGTCCAGGGTGTACCCCACTTTTCACCCTATGAGCGTAAATTGGATCAGCAGAAGAAAATTGAAGGATTGCTAGATGGATGAAAAGTGCCACAAAACATTTGTAAAGAGAAAACTAGAAAGAAAAGTATAAAACCTGCCTCCATCTAGATTTAAAAGATTGTCTCCATTATTGCCCAGGGACCAACAATTTTTATAACACTTTATAAGTCTTATAACTGTTTCTATAAATCTGAACCAATAGGCTTATGGCTTACACCTTACATATGAGACCTACTTTCATCTAACTTTCCAAAAACACAAAAATACTCCTCTAGATGTTGAATTGTTATTAATTGGTTGTTATCATTTTCCCAGAATATGAGAGAGATCCATTTGAAAATTACAGTAAGTGCACTTGTCAGCACTCTCAAACTCTTTTTGTTTTCATCATGTCACATCTCAAGAGGATTAATTTAAACCAGCATCTAACATTTTTCCCATTACAGCAACCTCTGCTTTGCCTGCCGACGTCCCTTTAAGATTTAGTGCCTTGACGCGCTCCTGTGTGGTGATTCCCTGCAGTTTCCAGTACAAAGAGGATGAACCGATGACCCGTGGCATCTGGTCCAAAAAAAGCGGAGACATTGTATTCCATAATGGCCAAAGCTATGTAATTGACCATTTTAAGGGCCGAACCAAAATGTTAGGAAATCTAAATGAGGGAAACTGCTCACTGGAGATTGATGACATCAAGCCCTTTGACAACGGACCCTTCTGTTTCTATGCAGAGAAAGGACATGAGACACATACATTCAACAACAGCTGTGTATTTATTATCATGAAAGGTTTGGAGTCCCACTGTAGATCACTGAAATGTGACAAACACATTGCTTTCTAAGTATCAAGTATAATCTTCTTTGTGTTTGTCATGCTCAGCTTCTCCAGAAAAACCAGTGATGACCCCCGTTCCAAAAGAAGTTGATGCTGGTTCAACTATAACTGTTTCGTGTTCTGTTACACACACATGTTCATCACATCCTCCGGTGTTCTCATGGAGTGTCTCTCACCTCACCATTGAGGTCTCAGAGATCATGATGTCACGAGGCACCTGGCAGACAACTTCCACAATCACTTTTATTGTTACTGAAGGAGATGGAGTCAGAAACCTCACCTGTAACGCTATCTTTTGGCGTAACAGGGAACAAGCCCACACAGTCAGCTTAAATGTGAAGGGTTAGCAGACACACTTTATCTCTACTCTATATGTTATCGAAGTATTTCTTCTGTTGAATTGTGTTTATTAACCTCAAATGTATCTACATCACCAGGATCACTGATGTACCAGTTTAAATGTTCTGCTCCAATGGCCTTTCCAGTCTCATTTGTGGCTCTCATCATAATCACCTTAGCTGCAGTGTTTGCAGTGTTCATCTGGAGGAAAAGGTTGAGGAAATATAACATTAATTTATATCATATCATATTTCTGATAGTGATTGCAGCTGTCTGTGTAACGATGTTACAATGTGTTGACTCTGAAGCTGAAAATGTTTTTTTTCTCCTCCAACCAAATATAGGAAACACACAGATGAATCACTGAAACCACCACCTCGACCAGAAAAAAGGCAAGTTATTTTAACATAAAAAGTGAATAATAATGACATAATTCAGTCATGAGTCAAGACCTCTCATCACAACTGAATACAGGAGTTCGTACTTTAAAGATGTTCTAAAATGATTCAAAAGAATCTAAAAGCATCCAGAGCCTGCTTCAACAACATATCCATATTAATTAAATATAAATAAGTTTTATCAGTCATATCATATCTGACACAGAAAAATGAAGTTGAGATGGTCAAATGAGCTTTATGAGCAACATGATAAAAAAAAAAGTTGATGGTTGCAATGGTTGTTTTATACACCTGATGTCTATAAATGTGATGTTTGAGCTAATATTTGTAAAAGCATGTGTGAAAAATGTCGCTAATTTGTTAATAACTGTTAATTTTTTTCTTTTTTAACGTCTCCACCAAAACAACCCTGTAAATATTTCTCCCTGTAATTTCACAGAAGATCACTTTGGGATAGATTATCCAGGTAACCATTTTGAAGGATTCCTTCTTGACTGTTCTCTTCATTGTATCATGTAATGAAATAAAGTGACTCATGTGATTTATTGTGTATAGACTGTGCCTTGCATTTTAAAAAAACTGACTCCTAATTGTCTCACAAAATATTTAGGAGATACACAGATGACAGAGACAGACCACCAAGGCCAGAAAAAAGGTATATCACCAGTGTTCTGCAAACTGAAGAAATACAGTAAAACAAACCAACTAACAATGCTTTGCTTTCAAAATAGGAGGTCCATTTGGAGTCGATTTTCACGGTAAGGAAAACAAAAAAAGAAAGCCACCATTTGTAACCCTGATATGAATGCTTAACTGGAAATATCCTGTTGATTGTACTCTTAATAGAAAAGAAGAGGATCGCATGGCATGGCAACATGAGAGGAAGCCCAGGTACTGTTGGATTTTGATTGTACAATTTTTTACTGTTAAAGTTGTTTCTCCTTCTTTTTCTTAAGTAAAACTGCAGAAATGTCTTAAAGACCTATATGGCCTCTAGCCACCTGCATTGAAATTCATATAAAACTGAGGTTATTGAACACGGCCCTAAACTATTTAGAAATATTGTATCTAATCATTGTGGGGAAACTTGTGGGGATAGGTTAATTGGATAATCCAAATTGTCACTAGGTGTGAATGTGCGAGTGAATGTGAGTATGAATGGTTGTCTGTCCCTATGTGTTAGCCCTGCGACAGACTGGCGACCTGTCCAGGGTGTACCCTGCCTCTCGCCCTATGACAGCTGGGATAGGCTCCAGCGCCCCCCGCGACCCTGAAAAGGATAAGCGGAAGCGAATGGATGGATGGATGGATGGATGGATGGATGTATCTAATCAGATGCTTAATCTGGATGGCACTACGTTGACATTCAGTAACACTGTGAGGAATCTTGGAGTTGTTTTGACCAGGTTTGACCTTTGACCTTTCAATGTGCATATTAAAAAATTTGTAGGATTGCTTTATTGTATTTACCTAATATCTCTTAAATTAGAAACATTCTGTCTCAGATGCTGAAAAACTAGTTCATACATATTTTACTTTTAGGATGGACTACTGTAATTCATTGCAATTGGGCTCCCTGAAAAGCCTTCACTTGATCCAAAATGTTGCAGCAAGAGTACTGACAGAGACTAGAAAGAGAGGGCATATTTCTCCCCTTTTGGCCTCTCTTCATCACCTCCCTGTTAATTCCAGAATTAAACTTAAACTCCTTCTCATGACATACACGGTCTTGAAGAATTAGGCCCCATCTTATCTGAAAAACTCATAGTACCGTATAAGCTCTCAGACTGTGGGCTTACTTGTGGTACCTAGTATATTTTAAAGTAGAATGAGAGGCAGAGTCTTCAGCTTTCAGGCTCCTCTTATGTGGAATCAGCTCCCAGTTTGGATTAAGAAGACACTCTTCCTACTTTTAAGATTAGTCTTAAAAGTTTCCATTTTAATAAAGCATATTGTTAGAGTGGGATTAGATGACCCTGAATCCTTCCCTAATTAAGCTGCAATAGACCAATAGGACTTCTTTTTCGTTGACCTTTTTTCACTCACTTTATGTTTATATGCCACACTATATTTAATTATTAGCTATTATTAATATCTGGCTCTCTTCCACAATGTGTCTTTTATCCTGTTTTCCTCCCCGCACCCCCAACCTGTTGCAGCAGATGGCTTCCCCTCCCTGAGCCTAGTTCGGCCAGCTGTTTCTTCCTGTTAAAAGAGAGTTTTTCTTTTTCCTGTTGCCAAGTGCTTGCTCTATTGCACAGGAACAGTGCCTAGAAGCAACTGTTCCTGTGATTTTGCACTGTTTAAATAATAACTGAATTGAAGTGACTTGAACTGAATTGAAATCTTTCCTTTGTCTTGTCTTCTTCTTCTTATTATTATTATTATTATTATTGTTTTCATTCTATAGGCAGTCATTTTGGAGCCGATTTTCAAGGTAGTATTTGTAGTCTTCTTGTTTGTTTTTATATAATTTTTAAATTTCCCTATATAAAAGAAATATACATACACACATTAAGTAATATTTAAAAAAATGTTTATACATTCTGCAGACGCCAAGACTGCACTGCGAACATCAGTGTTGCCTATACGTAAGTATTCATAGCAGTACGACAACTGCCATAATGTCATAGTAAAAACAGTCATAAACTAACATGTTATTTTCTTTAACCCCCATAGTAAACACAGCAGCAATGTAACCTGTGGAGCTGTGTCCAAACCACGCTGTCCATCCCCAAAGGAGTGAGTTTTATTCATGCAATTTTTTCTTTAAATGACATACCAATGTGTTTTATTTCTTTATGTTTGAACAACCTGCTTCCATTTCTATGTTGTTTGATACAGTAACAGGAGACGACCATCCCCTTTCAACCCTGAGGTTAGTGGTGTCGCAGTGAATGACAAAATCCAAATCAACCAAACTTAAGACTTTTTTCATTAAATAACATTACAACATCCAAACTGATCGCAGATTATTACTTAATCTATTAAAAATGTTATACTTTCTCTAAAGTAATTTATTTTGTTATGCTTGATAACAATGCCAAGGTTAGTGTAAGGAACTTGAATTATTTATATGGATGAACTTTTTTTGAAACAAATCCCTGCTACGTAGACTTTGATTTATTTAAAGTTAATTTAGTTTGTTTTGTTGTGTTTGGAAAAAAACAAAAAAGCTAATTATTTAAGAATCATTTTAGATTAAAACTGAATAAATTTTTACTCAAAATTCTTGCAGAATCAACTGTACGGCAACCTTTGACTTCTTCAAAGACATCCCACAGACATCTTAATCTTTCAGGCTCATGTCTCCCAAGTCTCCTGTTTCAAAGGTTATCATCTAGCTGAACAGCCATTATCAACTGCAAAGACGCCTGTGGTGGCTTCTGTTATGAATGCATGCTAATGCAAACTGTACTGTTGATGTCGATGCATGATATGTGGGGGAAAGTTCTTAATGATACTGCAAGATCTAATGTTGTTATAGTTTAACTTTCACTTGGCTTTCTTTAAATTTCATTTAACTTGGTCAATTACAAAATGATCTAGTAACTTGCTTTGCTTAATCTTCTCACATGATAAACAGCAATAAACATGTTTTTTCTGACGTTGCCTCAGTTATTTGTACTGTTTAGTATTTTATTTTCAAAATTGCTCAGTTTCCAACTACTGTCTCACAGTCGCTGTGAAAAAGAAAAACCGAGAGTTCACATTTTAAGGCAGGCAAGAATAACAAACGCATTTTCATTCATTGTACGTCGCTCTGTTTGATCCCAAATAGTCTAGGCTACTAAAAGTATTGCATAGTAATCTATCTTTGGGTAAAAATACATTCTGAAAAAAATACATTTAATAAAACATATATTTACAAAGCATGATTCACAATTAGACATAAATGTTTTATGAGAGGTGTGTTATAATTCAAAGATGCTCTACAAAAGCACAAATACATGTGTATTTGTTGGAGGGAAACTTTCCTTTTTATGATATACTGTATGATCTTTGGTACTTTAAAAACTTATGACAACTACTACTAGACCTGGGTATTTTGAAATAAGCTTTGACGTGAAAGAATTCTGAATAGAAGTACCAGTACCAAATCATTTTTAGCAACAAACTAAATCAGTCTGACAAAAAGCTCATCTGTCAGCGTTTCACTAAAGAAACTGACAAGTAACTATTCATACAGTTATATTTAACATTCTTGAAGCAAATGATTTATCAGTACTAAGTTATTCTGTGCAGGGTTGTGACAAAAAACAGACTCGTCTTCTGGGATCAGATTTCATCATTCGTGAAAGTGCCTACAAAATTAGAACATATCAAATCTTCAGAAAATTGTACATCACGGAAAGTGGCCCATTTTTTTTATATAAAATCCATCTGGATGAAGATTGGTGACATCCATCTGGATGTAAATCCATTTGTTAGAACAGCCTTATAATTTTGTTCATGGGTGAATCAAGATGGCGCCGGTGTGTGTGGCTGCTCGTCTGTCACTGCCAAGTTTGTTCCTGTTTATATTATTTCTAACTTTTGTCATCCACGAAACAAAGTCTCTGCTAAAGTATGATCGCCAGACACTACTGGACCTCCAACCTGTGGTCCAAAATATTGTGTCGTTTAGAGCTGGTGGCAGCAACCCCTGCCCCCAGTTGTATCGGCAATCCCGGGTTACCTGTACCGGGTTCCTAGGCTACCTTCTCGGCGAAGGCGTTATCGTTGCCGGGGTAAATGAAGCGGTCGGCTGGTGAAGCTAAAGGTTTAACTAAGGAATTGTTCTGCTGTTTTCCGACCAGCACATGGATTATTTCCAAGATTGTTTGTATCTCGGGATTTCCTAGATCCTGTTGATGCCTGTTTGGTGCCAGTGGTCGGCTTTGATGATGCTCCTTGGCCTCGCTGCCCATGCCCTCCCAGGCTAAACCTCCGCCGTCAACATCATCGAAACCTGAGATTGCTGCGTCGGGTTTCTCGAGTTACTGAAACCGGTGCTCCAGCTCCAGCTCCTGCCAGGATTGCCCTGGTGAACGCCAGATCACTTTTAAACAAAACTTTTATTCTTTGGGACTTCGTCAGTTCCCGTGATCTGATTTTCTGTGACGTGGCTGAGTTTGGTGAGTCCAGTGCTCTATCTGAACTTTTACCAATGGATTGTGCTATTTTAATTCGCCACGGACGTCAGGCAGAGGTGCAGGCACAGCGACTGTTTACAAAAAGGATCACAAATGTAAGCAGTGTTTTCTACAGCCTTCGTTCTCCAGCTTCGAACTTACCTTGTTTTAGGTGAGTCGCTCAAACACGGTTTTCTGCACTGTCATCTATCGTCCCCCGAAATACAATAACAACTTCATAAATGAGATTATGCCCAACTTTAATAGTGTTCTTATTGTTGGAGATTTTAATATGCATGTATGTTGTCCTGATAAGCCACTGGTAAATGACTTTTTTAAGCCTTATTGACTCTTTTAGCCTGGTACAGTCCGTGCCTGGCCCTACACATGAGCATGGACACACACTGGATCTTGTTCTGTCATATGGTCTGCCTGTCACTAACTAGATTTGTGACTGTGCACTCTCAGATCATATGCCTGTGTTATTCAACATTGGTTTTACACATACTGCAGTTAAATCTCGCGCTGCTGCTCGGCGCTGTCGGGTTGTTAACCCCTCCACTGCCGCGCCTTTTTCTGCTGCTTTTAATCAGCTCTGTGGCCCTTCTGACTTTGTTTCCTCTGACACAGAAGAGCTTAATTCCTGGATTTATCTCTCTGCACTGGCTGCCTGTGTCTTTTAAAGATAATTCTCATGTTTGTTTTTAAATGCTTTCACAATCTTGCCCGCCTTACCTCTCTGAACTTCTTCATCTCCGCACACCCTGTCGGTCTCTAAGGTCAGCTGACCAGCTGCTCCTGGAGGTACCGAGATCCAGGAGGAAGCTCAGAGGGGACAGGGCCTTTTCTATCGTGTGTCCTAAATTATGGAATAATTTGCCCTTGCACATTAGAGAGGCCCCTTCACTGTCCACCTTTAAATCGCGTCTTAAAACCCACTTTTATTCTTTGGCTTTAAACCTCAGTGAAACTTAGTTTCTCTTGTAATGAAATTATTAATTTAATTAATTATTTTACTTTTTCTTTTATTTATATCTTATGTACTTTTATTATATAGTTCCTATGTACAGCACTTTGTGTCAGCTGTGGTTGTTTTTAAGGGCTTTATAAATAAAGGATGATGATGATGATGACTACTTTTCTAACAATAAAAAGGCCACTACACTAGCCATTAAAATTGTACTTTGTATACAATATCTACACGCATTTGAATACAATATTTTATGTCATCTATTTTAGACACTAAGAATCTTTAAATCTGAACCTTTGTTTTAAAAGCTTTTGTTTTTTATGAATTCTAATCAGTTGTGAATTAAACAAATATCGATTGTCGATTTTCTTAGTTTCTTATGCGCATGATGCATTTATGCTGCCCCCGCTCAAACACTAACTGTTGTACAACTGGGTACAAATGTATTTGCATCAAAAGCAGGGCTGAACTGGTAATTTGACATTATGGTCATTTTCCCTGTGGGCTGGTGCAATTTTGGGCTGATGGGCCAGCTTGAAGGGATGCTGTGCAACAGACAGACCAGCATTGACAGCACCCCATTTGTTCAATCAAATCTCTTAATGTGATATATATATATATACACATATATATATATATATATATATATATATATATATATATATATATATATATATATATATATACATATACATATACACACACACACACACACACACACACACACACACACACACACACACACATATATATATATATATATATATATATATATATATGTATGTGTGTGTGTGTGTGTGTGTGTGTATATATATATATATGTGTATATATATATGTGTGTGTGTGTGTGTGTATGTGTATAACTCTCTTCACATTAACTCTGTAATTGCCTTCACATTTGCTCATGGCTTATTCCTACTATTTGTTGCCATTTTCAGGTTGTAACTCTGTAAATAAAAGAAAACAAAAAAATACATATTTTAGCGTTTCATCTGAAAGAGAGCTTGTTACAAGCATTATGCTATAATGAGTTTATCAAACATTATTCAGGCCAAATGTATTTCTGTTACATATTTTGAATGTACAATTACTTTCATATGTACATTTTCTAGTCTGCAGCTCTGTATTTTGTATGTTCCATCTTATTTTGTTGTTTCCCTCGTCTCGTCTCGTCTTGTCTTTTATTTAGTTTCTGTCGCCCCGTATTCCCATCCTATTGTCTTAGTTCCCTAATAACCTCCTGAGAACAGAGAGAACGTTTTATGATTTCCTACCTCTTTGAAGCTAAAAGAGCCCATACAAAAACATAAGATATCAATTGAAAGCCCAGAACGTCCTTTATTTGCCACATTAGGACTTAGTAAGGTACCTCAAATAAGTCCAAATATTATAGACAAAAAAACAAATGTCCATTACAGAGAACAAACGTACAGGGTGGTTCTCAGGAGGATACATCATCTTTTCATTTGTATGCTGTCTTTTTACTTAATTGTTTCCTGTCTTATTTCCACTGTCTCTTTCTCATGTTTCACTTTTTGTGTCTCCTTGTGAAGTCAGTCTTGTCTGTTTACTCAGTTGTCTGTCTTAAGTTAGCGTGTTTGGTCTTTGTGTCCTGCTACTTCCTGTTTTTTTGGGGGGGGGTTTTGTTTTTTTTCTTGGTGAGCTCATGCCCCTTGTGTGTTGTCAAACTTTCCAGTGTTTTCTTCAACGTAGGTTTCAGTTCCCATTTTGTGTTTTTTTCCCCCCTTTATTATACTATCTTTGCAATCAGTCTCAATAAAAAGGCCTGTTTGCCGTTAAGCTCAATTCTTGTTTGTCGTGTTTTCCTGGATCTTCACTCACTGAATCTGCACATCTTGCAGACTTTTGACAGAAGTGGATAATTAAATTTTCATATTTCACACATACTGCAACTTGTGGGGACCAAATGAAAGTCCAGAGTTTGTGGATGTTGCAGATTCACCACCACATTTGAACCTGTGCAACTAACCAAAGGAAAGGAAGATTGCCACAGGTCACCTGATAGGATGCAGGCTTTCTGCAAACAGTCACAGTCTGACTTGAACAGCAGTTGCTTTTAGAGAGATTGTCAAACATTTCTAAAGTAATTGCTGTCAACTGATAAAGAAAGACAGATTGCTAATATCTTGCCATCAGTCTGAATGAGTGTTTGAGCACCACTCAACCCAAGTTGCTGCCATTTGGTTGTATTGTGGTTTTATTCCTATAGTAGTGATCACCTAATGAAGCTTTCTGAAGCACTTAAGGGTTTGTTACTCAAAGATTTTCAATACAGTGATCTTTGGTGCCATCTGCTTGCCAAAAGTATGAAGATCAGATTGAGCCTACAAGTTGAAATGAACTACTTCATTATGATTAACCACTCTACAGAGCTGAGTTGAGTGACTTCTTTACACTTGTAAACATAGATTTAAAAAAAAAACCCATATGAAATAATGTAAAAAACACAATCTTATATTAGGTTGGGCATATGCTTGTACTGTGAGCTCCTGCCTCTACAAGCTTTTGTAATTAACCAATGGACAGATACATTCATATATAATATACTATAGCTTATATGTATACTGGATTTCTTATGGTGGCAGCACGGTGGCACGGTGGTTAGCACTGTTGCCGCACAGCAAAAAGGTCCTGAGTTCAATTCCACCATCAGGCCGGGGTCTTTCTGTGTGGAGTTTGCATGTTTTCCCCGTGTTTGCGTGGGTTCCTTCCAGGTACTCTGGCTTCCTCCCACCGTCCAAAGACATGCAGCTTGTGGGGATAGGTTAATTGGCTAATCCAAATTGCCACTGAGTGTGAATGGTTGTCTGTCCCTGTCTGTTAGCCCTGCGACAGACTGGCGACCTGTCCAGGGTGTACCCCGCCTCTCGCCCTATGACAGCTGGGATAGGCTCCAGCGCCCCCCGCAAAAAGGATAAGCGGATGGATGGATTTCTTATGTATGTTGTTCACCTGGGAGAATAATTGCTTGTGAACGAGTAAAAGAAAAATACAACACATATAAAATTCAAATTCAAAATTTTATTTGTCAGCTACACAATCATACACGGAACAACTTGCAGTTAAATGCTTATTGCTGTGCAATTCCCGGCCACTGAAAGTAAAAGAATAAATAAAAAAATAAAAAATCAAGTATAAATGCTCTGGATGGTGCATGAATAGAGGTTCTTAAGCACCTTCAGAAGTAAATGGAAGTCTCTAAGTCTTTTGAGGAAGAAGAGACACCAGAGTGTTTATGTCACGGGACCATGACAGATCCTGTGTGATATGAAGACCCAGGTATCTGAAATTGTCTACTCACTCCATTAGCACACCACTGACGATGCGCTATTTTATTTTATTAAATGCATTTCATTAAAATGCATATTACACACTGTTATGTGGGCCACATTGGTGCACTATTGCTCGTAATTTCGCACCTGCTGTGTGATAAAGTCCACAATCAGCTCCTTGGTTTAGGAGGAGGTTATTCTCCTGGCACCAGTTCTGCAGGTTCCTGATCTCCTCCAGGTAGGCCTTTTCAATGTTATCAGAGATCAGGCCCACCCTCACAGTGTCATCAGCAAACTTGAAATGGAGGCATGACATGGCTAACCAGTCGTAGGTGTACAATGAGTACAGCAAGGGCCTTAAAACACAGTACCGTGCCACTCCAGTGCTGAGTGAGATAGCAGGAGAGACATGATTTCACACCCTCACTGATTGAGGTCTGTCTTTGAGAAAGTTGAGGATCCACTGACACAGTGATGAGCTGAGTCCTAGATCCTTCCACTTGGTGAAACGATTTAAGGGGATTACTGTGTTGAATGCAGAACTGTAGTCCACAAATAGCATCCTAACATAGTTTCCCCTGCCAGAGACCAAATGGCTCAGCGTCATGTGTAGCAGGTGTGTTATGGCATCGTCTGTAGAGTGATTAAGCTGGTATGCGAACTGTAGTGGATCAATGGCGTCAGTGCTACTGGGCACTACTCATTGAGACTGAGTAGACTGGGGTCACCCAGCACTTGAACTCTTCACCCTCCTGCCCTTTGAGAGGCGCTACAGGAGCCTCCTGATTAAGAACAACAGGTACAGCTTCTTCCCTACAGCTGTCAGACTCCTGAACTCTGCCTTCTGACATCTGACCCACATTAAACTCATGGACTGAACATACACACACCCACAACCAACTGAACTGAACACACACAATGGACAAAAACAAACAAATGGATAACTGTACCCTCATACACACAATAACAACATGGACTGAACCACCACTCACAACCACTAGTACTTTATATAGCCTCTGTAGGAGTTATCCACATATTCCACTTATCTTAACTGCACTACTGTAAATGCTGCATATCTAACATTTCTGGAGTCGTCACAGTACACTAGGGCCAGTTGGGTTCGACCACTAGAGTAGTAATGAGTGTAGCATGTAATCAAGGCTGGACTGGGACAAAAAATCGGCCCGGGCATTTTGACTAGAGACCGGCCCACCAGGATAAAGATTGAAAATGTGACGTCATTCAGGGGTAAAACCGTAAAGGATTCTGGGAACTTGTGGCAAGAGGTACTAGCACACGCAGGCTTTCAATTGAACTCAGTTACACAGCGATAAAAAGAAACCCACAAAATGGCAAGAAGCTGTTGTATTATTAACTGCAATAGCCGGTCGCATGACAGCCACGGGAAGCCGACGGGTAAAGAGATCGTTTTTTTTTTTATCGGATTACGTCGTTGAAGAGAAATTTTTTAAGCCATGTTTCCGAAGTAAGAGCCGACAGATGGTCTGGATATACCAAATATAATGTCTCAGAACACTCCAGCTCACATGTTAGTCTGCTCCAAGCATTCCCACAAAGGTCAGTCTGTTGTAGTTAATGCGTCATTTTTCTTAACATAATTGGTGATATGGGTTACAAGCAAGTCTGGCGCTGAACAGAAATTGTCGCTCCTTTGTTTATTGTGCATAAATAGTAAATTGTCCTGACACAATATTGCGTTTCGCTTCTGTTATTATGGTACATTGACAAAAACATATACTTTTATTCACAGGATAAAACAGTTGTTTTGTATCACTAATTGTCCAGTGCGATTACAGCATACAGTATTATTGTCACTGCTACATTTCTGTGATGCTACCAGAAATTATTTCCACTACTAATTAATTACCGTTGAGCTCAAAGGTCCTATTAATAAACGGTTAACGAATGTGTATTTATGACGACGATTTGTGAGACTGGTAAACTTACCTTTGTTCGTACGATGGTCTTTACTTTCTACACGGTCATTTCAAGGTCCTGCACCCATCCGTCGGTAAACTGTACCTGGGCTTGTTGCAGTGATCTGAAGTTACTAAACTTCATGAGTGCATGCACTCACTCCAAGAACCGTATAATTATAAATCTGAGCGTGGTGAAAGTTGGGCAGCACGCTAACGTCTTTTGTCCACTCTGTGTGCTCGTAAGGGTCTGACACTTTCACTCCTTTGATTTTTCCTCGCATCTTTTCTTTGTCTTTTCGTCGAGTCTGTCTTTGTACGGACCGGCATTGTTCTCCTTTTGTTTTGTACATTCCTTTTTTGTGCGTCAAAGAAAAAACAAGAAGGTATTGGAACCGGAGAATGAACGTTTTGCGGTGCTGCAAATGCTTGCATTTGATGCGGTGCTTGGATTGTTTTGCCACGAGTTCCCGGCATGCAATGCGCGAAAATCACGTGATTGCTAAACAAGGGGGAGGGTGCATCCGGCCTCCTCGGCTGTAATTGGTCCAGCCCAGAGTTGATCATGACCAATTGGCCAATCCAACACCTTTCATTATATATACCCTTCCTAAAAAAAATAAAAAATAAAAAATCCATCGGCCCATAAAAACAAAAAATCGCCAGCGGCCCACCGGGCAAATGCCCGGTATGCCCAATGGCCAGTCCAGCTATGCATGTAATAAAGACCCCAGACCAGAAAATACGTTTAAATTGCCGGCTTATTATTCTGTAAAAACAGAGAATAGACAGTTGACACACATTACATAAAACATTCAACAACACATTTAAGGAAGAAAAAGAAGATATTTCCTTTCCCTTTTTAGTTCAGTCATTTTGGTTAATTTATCCTATTTATCTGAAAACCTTTTATTTGGCTTTAAAAGGATGTTATTTTCAACCTAGGTTATTGTTTTATTTATTTCAAGTTCTACGTTTGAGTTCTTTAATCTATTTGAATTAACACTGTGTTATTTTAAATCAAGTTTAGTTCTTTAGGCGCAAGATTTAATTTAATTTTCGTCTATTTCACTTTTGGATTTCAACCATTTCTTATTTTGTTTTAACCCAACAAAATTATTTACATTTCCGTTAACACCATTACAGCCTTAGAATGTAAGGTTGACCACAAATAAATTACAAAAAACAAAAAAAATGTAAAAAACTGAAAACAATTCAGCAAAAGGCTGAATAACCCCTTAAACAAACAAACAAAAGAAAAAGAAAAGCTGTCTCTGTGTCCTTTAACTATTAATCCCGGAATTATTCTGAATGGTTATCCGGTGCTTTGAGAGTCCACTGTTCTTTTGCAGAGGTGTATGGATTAATCCTACCAGCTTTTTTTTCAGCGAAAGAGCACAACGTGCAGCAGGGGGCGTTTTTCCTGCTTGGCACAGTTCAATGGGTCCGTTGGTGGCTCACCATCTTGTTTCTTGCTCAGCGAATCAAACTCCGATTCTAATTCGGCATTTCCCGATCCAAACTTTAATGGCCTACCATAACAACAAAACAATGTGCATAAACATTTGAAAATAACACACGGGTAGCCCTTAAAAAACAGTGGCTTTTTTCTGCATTTTGTGCAGCATGAGCTGTTGGAAATGTGCTATATCAATAAACTTGACCTTGACCTTGATAGAACCCCAGCCAACTCCTCATGAAATCTAACTGTCAAATAAGTAGAGGTTCTTTTGACATTTTTACATTTTCAAAAGCAATTTAATTTACAGCTCAATAATAATGTAGTAAATATTGGGATAATAAAGTGGAAAAAAGAAGGTAATGGTGTATAACTAGCAAGTTATTACCACTTAATCAGCAAAAAAAGTAATTAAGTAATAGGTAATTATATCAACAATAGCTACAACTGAGCAATATTAAATTGAAATTTATGGATCTTATTCCCATAGTGCTTGAAACTAACAGTGTAAATTTAATGTAATGGGGAAGGCTTTAGGACCTGGAAGATTTAGGGGAGAGTTTAAATCGGAAGTGGTAGTGAGCTCACTTTTTCTCTCTCCCACAAAACACGTAAGCACGATAGTGGCTAGATTTGTGGTGTGCAGAGACGCTAAGAAATTGTTGGAGTGCTAAAATAAAGCAGTAAAGATTCCTTTCATGTCAGGGTCAAGCTCCCATTCAACAGAGAGGTGAGGTATCAAAAATGTTTAAGGTCATGCATCTTTTACTAAAAGAGTATATTAAATTCTAATTGTGTGATGTTCATGATATCCTGTTCTCTTTCAGTATTGTGTAACATCACACTAGCCAAGCTGCATAACAGGTACATAATTCAACCTAAGTTATGACATCATAGTACAAGCTCCTGTAAAGCATTACTGTAAATCCATGCTGGGATGTAGCCTAAATTGTATGCATTCCTATGCAGGGCGGTCTGCATGTGTGACAAATAGAATTCTATTCTATTCTATAATTTTACTTAGTCCAAGATAATCAGGACATAATCAGATGCGAGATGTAATTTTAATTTATTGAATTTATGTTTGAACTTACAGATGGTTAATTTCCTGGAAATAAATAAATAAATACTTTAACAATACTAAGTTTCTTCTAGCCTACAAGATTAACTCAACCACAGAATGCTAATGACTTCTCAGGCTACACAGGCATGCAGCAGTTTTGCTACACAATGTCACCTCAACACAGAAAATCTATGAGAAACATTTGGAACTTTTACTGATTATAGTTTACAACATCATAACATTATTTTGAAAGGGGAAGTAGAAATCAGAGCCTCACAGCATAAAGTTGGATATGGTTTTCATGCCGTGAAACATGTATATATACGCTTTTCTATGCATCGGGGCACTCAAAGCATTTTATACAATTTGCCTCATTCACCCATTCTTACAAGGTCATTTTATATATTTCAGGAGTCCGATACCATGTACAAAATGTCTGGATTTGGACATGTTATCCTGTGCTACTATATTCTAGGTATGGCAATTTCTAAGAACAGATTAATGGAACACTTTTTAATCACAGTATAGCATTGTTGGGGGAAAACTCTGTAAAAGACCCAGGAGAAATAAAGACACAATGAGACAAGATCACTTTTTATGCTTTAACGTGCACACGGGTAAGCTGTTCAGAACAACTCACAACGTGTACAGAGGCTGGGCACTTTTTATAGGAAAGACAGTGAGAACAGGATAAGAAAATACAAAACAGATAAAATAAACAACTCCATATGTGGCGCTAGTCTCGTCAGCAGAGAGCTGGGAGAAAGCTGTGAGAGATAAAACAATCTAAAACAATATGTCCCAAAACAGTATGTCTTTGCTGAGAAAGTCTAAAAAGATAATTCTAAACTAATCTAACCATAGACAAAAGGGCATCTTTGTACATTTAAAAGAAGGTAAAGAAACATAGAATCATTTTTCCTGTAACATTCCCTCCTGTTTTAACTTATTTTAAATGTATACAACAATTGTCTGTGAAGGTTATTTATTAAGTATCTTAAGCAATTTTTTAATTTTCAAAATGTCAGCATAGCAGAAATGGAAATCATTTGGTCTAAAGAATAAAACAAAATAAAATAATAAAAAGAACAAAGAAAATCATAGTAAATGAAATAACAAGTGGAATAAACAAGAAAAAATAATAAAACTAAACTACAAAAAATAAAGGATAAAAACCTTATATTTAAAACGAAAACTACAAAAAATAAAAGGATGAAAACCTTATGTTTAAAAGGATGAAAACCTTATATTTAAAATGAAAACTACAACAAATAAAAGGATGAAAACCTTATATGTAAAATGAAAACTTCAAAAAATAAAAGGATGAAAACCTTATATTTAAAATGAAAACTACAACAAATAAAAGGATGAAAACCTTATATGTAAAATGAAAACTTCAAAAAATAAAAGGATGAAAACCTTATATTTAAAATGAAAACTACAACAAATAAAAGGATGAAAACCTTATGTTTAAAATGATGAAAACCTTATATTTAAAATGAAAACTTCAAAAAATAAAAGGATGAAAACCTTATATTGTACCTGCATAAACTACTAATGTGTTAATCAGTGCATGATCACTTGACAAGTCATTTTTAATCACCACGTCATTCATTAGCAGTTATTACAAGTTCTCCTCTAACAGAATTGCAACGGGATGCTGTTCTTCTTGAGGCACGGCAACATAAGCAGTCATTGTAGTTGTTATCATCTTTGAAATCATTACTCTTAGACATGGCGGTGTAGCTGCTCCAGATGTGTGGTCAGTGACATATTTCTGCAGAATGGTCAAATTCTGCAAAGCTTCATAAATGTCTCCGCTTACAAACTCCTCCTTGTGATGCTGTTAGCAGGTCTAGAGTCAGTCTGTTCTGCAGCACCATCGTTCTGATGGCCTTCTGTTCTCCTGCTAAAGCCGGTCCCAGGGTCTTTGTCAAAGTTGATGCGTCGTAGCAGAGCATATCGGTTGATCTCCACATGATCCCGCACCTCGGCAGCTCCAATGCCGGGGATCAAGCTCTGTAAGAATTTCACTCCTCCTCAGATGCGAAACTCTGGTTCCTTTACTGCTTGGTGCCGTCCGTGCACATCCTGTCTGGTACTGAGTCTTTGTTTGTAGTGGCATCCGGTAGATAGGTGAGTAGGCAGCTCCCCCACTGCCCGCGATCCATTGTTCATCACACATACTGGCAGTTGCGCTGCGTTCAGTTTGTTTAGTAGAATTACATCAGGCAGTGGGTCTGAGACTTGGGGCCAGGTCAGTAGGTAGGTCTGTCCGGAACAGTTCACATTTGTGGGTGATGATGACCTCCAGGTTGCTTTTGCTGGGATGCTGTAGTTGGCCTTGGACCAAAGAGTACCGTAGCCTGGATGTGTTGCCAGGCCCAACAGACACCAACTGCGATCTTCAGGTATGCTGTACGGCCACAGGCCAGACGTCTGCGAGGATAGGGGCATATGGGTACATGCATAGCAGTCAGTTTTATTATTCCAGTGAGCTGTAGTGTTCATAAACTGCCACCAAAAGTTAGTGGCGTAGCCATGGGGAAACTTGGTGTACTGTCCTTTGTCATACAGTGTCTGCCTTTTCTTCATATTGCGTGACTTGTTGTCCCTCACGGAAGCAAAGATGAGGAGCCCGGCCATGGTCAGGGCCACTGCAGTTATTAAGAGCCACCACCTCATGACGACGGGACACACCCTCCTGTCGCGAGTAGACCCCCCGGCCAGGAAAGCTGACCCCTCCACCGGGCGAGATCACAACAAGTGGGCAAGCCTGCTGTCAGCTGTGTTTAGATGGCTTCACTTACTCGCCTGCAGTGACTCTGATGGATCCAGGATGGTCGTTCCGCAATTTTGCAAGCGGTCGGTGTAGTGAGGAGGACTTGGTATGGCCCCTCCCACCTGGGTGTGCTCCAGTTTTTCCTTTGGAGCACCTTGATCAGAACCCAGTCACCGGGCTTTAGTCTGCAAGACACTGGAGAAACATCATCAGGTTGTTGATTATGTACAATGATCTCTTTGTTTTCCAATAGCTTAGACATCCATTCTGCTAATGTGTTTTCTCTGATTGCTTTGTCTATTGGTTGACTGGTGATCGGCAGTGGGAACGGCCTGCCATGAATGATTTCAAATGGAGTTAGTTTATGGGAGCCTTGCGTTAAGCGCATCCACATTTTCACTAAACCCAAACATTCAGGCCACGGCCTTCCTGTTTCTGCCATGCATTTCCTGAGCCTTTGTTTTATAGTGCCGTTAGTTCTCTCTACAAGGCCTGCGCTCTGAGGGTGATAAGCACAGTGGTGTTTTATTCTGAAACCGAGTGCTTCAGAGACCTTAGTGATGACATCATTTACAAAATGAGTGCCGTTGTCTGATCGTATCAAAGCTGGGATGCCATATGTGGGTATGAAGTGATTGCACAGGCACTTTGCTACTGAAATTGCATCTGCCTTTTTCACTGGTTAGATTTCCGGCCATTTTGAGAACACGTCTATAACCACTAGGGCGTATTTTGACCCTTGACATTCGCTTAGTTCAATAAAATCCATATGAATTGTGTGAAAAGGATAAGGTGGAGTGGGAAAACGGCCTCTTTTTGGTCGCAGATTTCCCTGAGCATTATATTTTTGACACGTCATGCACGTTCTGACAAATTGTTTTGCTGAAGTTTCAAAATTTACAGTGTAGAAATGAGAGTTGACAATACAGGTCATTCCCCCCGATGACAAATGCGTATAGCCATGAGTCACTAATGCCGCCATCTTGTGGAGAGATTTTGGCAGCACTGGCTTGCCATAACACATCATTAAGTCGTTTGTCAGAACTGCACCGTGTTTTAGCCATTTTGCCTGCTCTGCTGTGCTTGCTGCTTTATGTTCATTTTTCAACACATCCAGTGGAATCTGATGTGTGTTTACTGCCATCAATGTGATGTTTGTCTTTTGTGCCGCCTGTTTTGCTGCTCTGTCAGCAAAGTTATTGCCTGTAGCAATGAAAGAGGCGTTGTAAGAGGTTGGCATGCTGAACTGGTTTTCCGGTTGGTGTAATCATTCCTCTGGTTTTCCAGATTTTTTGCAAAATGATGCACAGCAGAGAAAACATACTGGCTGTCTATATAAATGGTTATTTGTTTATCTTTGTGTATTTCACATGCGCAAATCACAGCTGACAGCTCAGCGCTCTGTGCAGAATATGAAGAAGAAAGTGGTTTTGCTTCTATTATTTTACTATCTGTGGTTACTGCGTAACCTACACAATTTCGGCCTGTGCTGTAAGGTCAAATGCTGTTCTCCTAGCTTCCACACTTGCTGATCATAAGGTGGATCTGGGCCTGGAGTTTGTTTAAATCTCAGAATGTTGTGATACTCGGTCGGTTTCTGGAAAGTGGATGTGGCGGGTGTCATTTAGCATGCACTCAGGTGTAATACCAGAAAAGAATGGCATGACTGCTATCTTAAGTTTTGTCAGAGCGTCTCTACCTAGCAAATTTACTGGACACGACGGGTCATATATGCATTTAATAAAGCACCTGCGGCCACTTGCTGTATGTACTAGTTCTAAAGGGGCAGTTAATTGTTGTACAGTTGTGTGGCCTGAAGCTGACTTTACAACTAATTTGTCCTTTGAAAACTGTAAGTTTAAGTGGCTGCCTCAAAACTGTTTTGCATTATTTCTCTGTGGCTTACTCCTACAATCTCGTGTGAAGTGACCTTCCTCTCCACGGTTGTAGCAGGCGTTGTCTCTATGTTATCTGCTGTTTCTGCGTGGCTGTCTGCAGCCTTGGTGTTTGTGACTTTGCTCGCCTCTCTGTTCCTGATAGCCACCTGCGAATTAGTGTTTTAGTCTGTTGTCAACACGTCAGCCTTATTTCTAAGTTACAGAATGCTTCTTCTCCTTTTTTTTTTTTTTTGGTTTGGGAGAATAGATGCAACTCTACATTTTCACTTAAGGCATTTTTAGATAATTTCTAGTTCTTCAAACAATTCATGGATCTCACACATTTCAAACTTTCAAGTTAGGGTTGTTTCCCATCTATACAAATATATATATATTTAACTTTGCATTGCTCACAGCTCATAGCTCACAGCTCTAAACCTAGGCATTTTTCAATCATATGCCTAATCACTATGTGTCACTGTGATTCTCAAGTATTGTCACAAGTTCGTTTAAATTCGTTTCCAAAACCAACAAAATAATCAAACAAAAACAAAAAACATAAACGTGTCAGGACACAAAAGAAAAAAGAAAAATGCTGCCACCCGAACAAGGCAGAAGTCTGCATATGTTGGCTTGTAATAGCATGCAGCTTGTAACATGGTAGACTAATGTGCCTGTGTTAATTCAGCTCCATATTATTGTGTGAAGTTGCACTGGGTTGGGAGTGGTTTTGTGTGTGTCACATTTTTGGTGAGCCAATGGCTGGAATGGGGTTGGACTAATTAGAGGCAGGTGTACTTGATTGCACTGACACACTGGTCTACTTATAGCCCACACTACAAACACTGCTGTGTTGTTTTGTCTCTCTGTGCAGGTATGTAATGTGATGAAATCAGATATGTTTGGGATGGATGGGTTTTGCCCTATGAATTTTATATTAAGTGTGTCGTTTTGTCTCTCTGTGCAGGCCAGGGCCTATTATATGCCACAGCCTAAAGGCAGCTGGGTTGCAGAGGCTTGAGTGACCACTGACTATATGCTTGCAGGGTGGTGGGTCTCCAAGGACAACTTCTAACCCTGTTAAAGGCAACATGTGGAGTGCAACTTGGCTGTGTGGCATAGCTGGCTCTGGCCTTGGGACTGTGTGTTTTTATACAATTCTTAAGTGGGACACTGGACTGTTTTATCTTTTATCTCTTGATATATTTTTTGTCAATAAATTATCTTTTAGAATTTTATTGACTGACATCTTTTTGCCCATGACTGAAACGGTTGGTCAGACCTAGAGTCTTTCTTTGGGTGTGTTACAGCAGCTTCTGCTCTAAAAGAAACAAATAAATAAAAAGAAAAGAAAATGTGTAACATGCTCATCAGCTTAGCAGTGTCTACATATTTAATTCAGCTTCTCAATCCTGTAGTTGTAACTGTTGTCTACAGGGTTTTGCTTATTGGTTGTTATTATAGGTGTGCTCTATCTCAGCAATGTGTCATTCTAGGATGATAGGTTTCAAGCTGGTCAAGTGCCTCTATGCACTTCATTAGTTTAGTTATTCTCTGTATTGTCTTCATCTCACATGTCGTTACACTGAGTTTCAGCAAACCTTAAGCTTGATGCAGACTACTGCTTAACAATTATCCACCTTACATCATAACCGATTAAGGTGCCTCTTCATATTAATATTATGTCATTGTTAATATTATCCTCTTTGTCTTATATAACAGCAATAGCATATTATAATATTCTATTAGTGTGTACCATTATACTACTCCTGAGCCAATTTGTTAGTTAGGATCATCTTATTCAGCAAACAGATAATTTTGAATTCATCCAATCTGCGGTCACATTTGTTCTCTCTGTTGCATGGCGGACCAGGCAGTTCTATTATAATATATTATTTATATTTTATTTTGTATCCATCAAGGGCTTCAGATGACCTGCAGAATCATCCTTTTCCCAGGGTGGAGACAGTTACCTTTTCACACACTGTCCTTGGCTGTCCACAGCCTTAATATACCTTATTTATTTTATTAAAATATTTTCGTGTGAATTATTTGCTTTATATTCATTTTATACATGCTGGGCATGGTCATCATGCCAACTGTGTTTCATTGTTAATATCACTTTACAGGTTGTTATCCTTGCTATTATTAATTTCAAATACTCTAAAGATAATTTCTACTGTAACTTTCCCTTTGTTCATCTTTATTTCGTACTTTTTATATTTATATCTACTCAGTGGGGTCTGTTTTCAACCCTTTTAAACTACTACAAAACTACTGTGATCTCTAGTTTTCACTTAATAAGGGATTATTATGTTCTTCCTGATATGGGTGTTGCTGCACATGCGGCTGCAGGAGTGAGTGATGGTTTACTAAAAGGATTGTGGGGACTGCACAGTGTCTCGTCTTCTGGTTTTACTAAACTGGCAGTTGAGTTCTGTTCTTCTGACTGTTTATATTTTGTTTTCTTAAATCTCTCAGTTTACAGACACTGTTTTTGTCCGGCGTCTGGACTTTTCTTTTCTCACCACTGCTCGTCAGCAGGAGTGAGTTTTAATTTCACTTGCTTGATTACCCATCTTATTTATGTATTTACTTATTTTTGTTTAAGTAATATATACACAATACAGCTGCTATCACCTTCGCTGGTATTAGAGACGAGAGTGGTTGCTCACACGCCCTTCTACTTTCGGACTATTTCCAAAAGCGGTGTGAACTTTACGAGACGGAACTCGACCGTTCTCTCAACTCACCAGCACGTCAGTGAATAGCAGTAAAAGAAAAACACAGTAGGAGCAGCTCAGTCTCTTATTGGACCGTGAAAATTCAGCTTGCTCCATTAATTAAAACAATACACACATTCACATTCACAGCTTCGACGCGCGCGCGACCAGAACCCTTATGATAAGGGGAGCTCCCAGAGCTACTTACTCCCTAGACCCAGTCTAGACCCAGCTGGGGGAGCTACCCAGAGCTCCAAAGCTACCAGTCGACGAGCTCCCAGAGCTACCAGTCGACGAGCTACGCTACCAGTCGACGAGCTACTTCCGCTATTTTAAATTCCCTGAATTCAAAATGCGCTTTTACGCAAGATTGTGTCAGTGTGTCTGTATCTACCTGGTCAGTGTCGCCGGGTCTGGTCCACCTCGATCGGGTCCCACCACCGTGGGTCGCTTTCTAAGACGTTGGCCAAGACCCGAATTTAAACGCTCTTGGACTTTTATCACACACCTGGTGTGTGAGCTGTCGACAGACGAACAACGTGGACTGGTCACGGAGATGGGACACGATGGAGGCGCTCCGGCTGTCGAAGGACCAAGAAATGTTGGGGGAAAACTCTGTAAAAGACCCAGGAGAAATAAAGACACAATGAGACAAGATCACTTTTTATGCTTTAACGTGCACACGGGTAAGCTGTTCAGAACAACTCACAACGTGTACAGAGGCTGGGCACTTTTTATAGGAAAGACAGTGAGAACAGGATAAGAAAATACAAAACAGATAAAATAAACAACTCCATATGTGGCGCTAGTCTCGTCAGCAGAGAGCTGGGAGAAAGCTGTGAGAGATAAAACAATCTAAAACAATATGTCCCAAAACAGTATGTCTTTGCTGAGAAAGTCTAAAAAGATAATTCTAAACTAATCTAACCATAGACAAAAGGGCATCTTTGTACATTTAAAAGAAGGTAAAGAAACATAGAATCATTTTTCCTGTAACAAGCATCAAATCTATCTATCTATCTGTCTGTCTGTCTGTAAATATTTTGATTTTATCTTGTATATTGGAAATAGTTTGCATTTAAAATTATAATTTATTTTAAAATTATTATAAATTATTTTAAAATTATAATTTATTTTCATTTTTCTCACAACCCTCTTGCAGGATATATTTGGTGCAGCTCCAGTGCTTGGCAGGTAACAATGCCGAGTAAAATCAAAGGATTGTTGGGTTCCTGTCTTGTTATCCCTTGCAGTTATGATTACGATCAGTATCCACCGAAAAGACCAGATCGTGTAGTGTGGTATCAGGATGTGAGCAGAGGATATCCAATAGTATATGACAACTGGAACAGGAATGATGTGTTGGACATATTTAAAGGAAGAACACGTGTATATACTTCTTCACACCATCGGACATGTAGTCTGTTGATTGACCCAGTGACCTTGGCTGATCACAGTCAGAAGCTTTATCCCTGGGTGGATCCTGAAAATGTTGGATGGAGAACCTACCCTTTCTATGACACAACTGTAACTGTTGAAGTAGTGGGTAGGTAAATAATTTAAGATTTCACTATAAATTGATCACTATGTTGTTATATGATTATGTAAATCTTCACATTTTATGATTTAAGGCACAGCAGATCCACCGGTTATCGAGATCTTTGGGAACACAGTGGTTGGGCAGTCTGTAACAGTGCAATGCAGTGTTTACCACACTTGTCCCACTTATCCCCCAAGTCTGAGGCTCAACATCCCCCTGCGAAACGAACGTCTAACTCATAGCCGTCTATCTGATGGAAGATCCAAAACTATGGTGACAACCACTCTGTTCATAGAGAAAGAATATCAAACTGTGGAGTGCTATGTGGAACACCGTGGTGGTCGCTCTGCATCAGCATCCAGAACCTTAACCTCACAATGTATGTAGTGAAAGTAAATTGCATTTTATCCTACGCCATCTTTGATATTTAACCATTTTTAATTGTATCCCAGGCTCCATTTCAGGGCTGACTGTCAGCTCTGCATCATATGAATTTCTGGAGGGAGATCCAAATAAAGTAACCTGCACTGTTTCATACACATGCTATCGAAATATTCCAACTGTGACATGGAATTATGGTAATATGCCAGCCTCCTCTGATACTAGCAAATTATCAGGGGGGGCTCAGTGGAGGACTGTCTCCACACTGACATTTACAGCATCAGCTAATGATGATGGAAGATCGCTGATATGCTATGCACGTTTCCCTGGAGGTGAGACAAAAGAAGCAAGCATCACTCTACGGGTAAAGAGTAAGTACAAATATGTATCTAAATTTAACAGCTAACAATACACCTAAAGCTCTTACAGCATTTATAGGATTGTCCTGCATTTGTTTTCTCTCACAAACTACATCTGCAATAAAAATTATTTTACCTAAGTTTACTACATGCTTTTGAAATGTACTTTAATACTACTACTACTACTACTACTAATAATAATAATAATAATAATAATAGTAATAATAATATTTCCAGTGGTACCAGCAGCCATTATCAGCAATTAATCGTTTTTTTAAACCATTTATGAATATCTGAATACATATTTCAGAAATACAATGACTGACAGAGGGCTTAGACCTGATGACGGATTTGTTAGATTTCCAGTGTTAGAGGGAGTAATGTGAAAATCCTGGCATTGTCAGTAGTAGCAAATAAGCCTGTGTATGCAATGTGCCTGTCACACACGCAGAAAGGACTAGCGCAGACTGAAATCACAAGAGTTGGTTGTTTATTTCTTCCACAGTCACCAAGTGCAATATCTACAAGTGCGGGGAACGGGTCCAGGGGTTCCAAGGGTCATGAGGGCAGTTTTAGGAAAACACTCCAACACAAATACTCCTCCTCTCAGCTCGCACCAGGCCGACTCACCCACTCACGACTAACCAGGGGTAGGAAGTCCTCAGGCAGGCAGGTAGAATCTAACACAGAGACAAGTGAGTGACATGAGACTAGTTCGCGAAAATTACTCGAAGAGGTAAATGGCCTGTATTTGTATAGCGCTTTTCTAGTCCCTAAGGACCCCAAAGCGCTTTACACAACCTGTCATCCACCCATTCACGCACACATTCACACACTGGTGATGGCGAGCTACATTGTAGCCACAGCCACCCTGGGGCGCACTGACAGAGGCGAGGCTGCCGAACACTGGCGCCACCGGGCCCTCTGACCACCACCAGTAGGCAACGGGTGAAGTGTCTTTCCCAAGAACACAACGACCGAGACTGTCCGAGCCGGGGCTCGAACCAGCAACCTTCCGATTACAAGGCGAACTCCCAACTCTTGAGCCACGATCGCTAGAGAATCGGCAGTACACTAACAAGAGTTACACAATAATCCAGCGACGAGGCACCTCCAGCCAGCTCCTTGAGTGAGCGCTGATCACAGGAGATTGTTTGCAGGTGTGGGAGCCAGGGACGGGAGCCCACAGAGAAATCCGCCCCGGTGGTGCGCTGAGTGCGAGAGGGAAGAGAGAAGGGACAATAGACGCAAAAACACTTGTAGCCAGACTGGGCTAGCCGGGGAGGCACAGGGCCATGACACTGCCATTCAACACATAAGTTATTAAAGAGTTTCCTCAGTGTGGTGGAAACCAAAACAGAAGTAAAATGACATGGAACATTTAGGGATACAAATACAAATAATGGAGGTTAATATTGTTATCTGACTTTGGGATGTGTGCACTCAAGTTGTAGTAATAAGATCACAAATGTTTTTCTGTCATCATTCTTCAAATTTGAAAATAGATGTTTTGTTTCAAGTTCATTTAATTTTAAATAGAGTGTGAGCCCTTTTTTAGTGTCAGGCATAAAAGGCTGAGGGTATTGTTGTTGCTCCACAATTGTGGGCACTCAAGTTTGAGAATGCAATAAGTCAAGACTGAAGTCATCTGTTTCAAGTTCACAGGTCAACTTTTGGAAAATCACCTGGGGTTTTCAAATTTATACCATACCTGCAACATCTAGGAGGCCGGGGGTAGCACTGGTGGCTGCCAATATTTATTTATTTTTTGTTAAGATCCAAAGTGCTTCAAAAGTATTTTCTCTTTTGCAGGAAACATACTCAATCAGGGTTGGTCCTTCACTGCTCCAAGCACCATAACTGGGTTGAAGGGATCGTGTCTCATCATTCCATGCAAATTCTCCTACAAAAACTCACAGCCTAATGACCTTCAAGTGATGTGGTACTTGTACCAAGGCAATGGATTTCCAGCTGTATTTAAGCAAGGAGGGAATGTTATTAGTAAGTTTGATGGTCGAACTAGTTTAATTGGATCAGTGGTGGAGCAGAACTGTAGTCTTAAGATTGAAAGGTTGGAGATGTCACACAACCGTGACCGACTTTATCCATGGATAGATAAGAACGCAATTACTTCCTACCACACCAAAGGTCACTCATTTTATGATGGATCTACTGAACTTATTGTTTCAGGTAAGCATTCATTAATTTCTTCAATTCAACTTTAATTCCATTGATATACATCCAAGTTACTAGAGAAAGTAACCCTTACCATGACAAACTGAGTCCTCTCTGATTTAAAAAAAAAAAAATGTATAATGCCACAATCATAAGGCCTTGTGGCAAAAGCTTCTGTGGTTTGAAAAGAATCTTCATTTTATATTTTCATTATTTATCATTATTTTAGTTTTGCGCATGTATAACTTGAAATGATTTGCCTCTGCATCTAAGTTGTACTAAGAACAAGTTGTACTAAGAGAGTTTTTTCCAGCACAGTGTTGTCTAAACCCAATAAATGTATTTCAATAACACTTAAAACAACAAAACATTAAGAGAGGCACAAAAAATAATTTGGAGAATTATTTACTTTCAGCTATCTGTATTTTTTTCTTTCCTATCTCTTTTAACTAAGTTTGTTTTATTACAGTTAATAACTTCTGCAAAGTTGCTGTGTTGCTGTAGCTCTCAATTTTTGCTTTGAATTAACAGAACATGCACCAGAACCACAGTTGAGCATTATTGGTATCCTCAGAGTGGGAGAGCAGGGCACTGTGTCCTGCAGTGTGCAGCATACATGTTTCTCTGCTCCCACAACCTTAACCCTAGAGGGTTTACCTGGAACAAACCAGAACATGGACACTCTGGTATCTGAAGGGATTTGGGAAAGGAAAATAGTTCAAACTTGGACAGTAGAAGAAGAGCACCAGAGTGTAAGTTGTGCTGTTAACTACCTGTTGGGTCTGTGTTTCCACAAACCCCGCTAATTCTAGAGACTTATTCATCATGAAGAAAACAAGACAGTCGATCGATCGATTACTTGCGCAAGGGAGGCCTCGTCTGTGTCCAGCACGACAATGACCCCCGATGATGGCCTCCTCTCGCTGCCTTTTATTAACAAACTTCAAACAATAGTTTACAAAACACCTCCCCTTGCAACCCCCTTTGGTTACAAAGACAAGGCACTGTATGTAAATGTATATGTGTGAACTTCTGTAAGAATGTGTGTGTGTGTGTGTGTGTGTGTGTGTTAGACCTCCTGCTGACCAAAGGGTCGTAAACGCAGGAAGCCTACATCAAAAGAAGCAGATCTTCCAGATAGGATGTATCTGCAATAAAACATTACAGCCCCCCACCAGAACCTCGAGAATCTGGGGGGAAGGACAGTGGAGTTTCATCAGTTAAAACAATGTACAAATGGTAAACATAAAAATGACAAACATCTAACAGTTCAACTCTAACACTACCCTGCGGGTCAGAGTGCCAAAAAGTCGATTCCACTGAATGCTGAATGTGAGTACCATGTGATATATTCAATGTGCAATATATTTCATGTACTGAACTTAATGTGAAATGAAAACTCTTTATATCTCAGGCTCCATTTTGCCATTGAATATTAGCTCTACATCAGATCAAACACAGGAAGTGAACATCAGCATGAGGGCAAAGAGTAAGTATAAATAGTAATTATCTTTATTTAACCGCTCACTTTAAGGGCCGAACCAAAATGTTAGGAAATCTAAATGAGGGAAACTGCTCACTGGAGATTGATGACATCAAGCCCTTTGACAACGGACCCTTCTGTATCTATGCAGAGAAAGGACATGAGACAGGGAGTCCCACTGTAGATCACTGAAATGTGACAAACACATTGCTTTCTAAGTATCAAGTATAATCTTCTTTGTGTTTGTCATGCTCAGCTTCTCCAGAAAAACCAGTGATGACCCCCGTTCCAAAAGAAGTTGATGCTGGTTCAACTATAACTGTTTCGTGTTCTGTTACACACACATGTTCATCACATCCTCCGGTGTTCTCATGGAGTGTCTCTCACCTCACCATTGAGGTCTCAGAGATCATGATGTCACGAGGCACCTGGCAGACAACTTCCACAATCACTTTTATTGTTACTGAAGGAGATGGAGTCAGAAACCTCACCTGTAACGCTATCTTTTGGCGTAACAGGGAACAAGCCCACACAGTCAGCTTAAATGTGAAGGGTTAGCAGACACACTTTATCTCTACTCTATATGTTATCGAAGTATTTCTTCTGTTGAATTGTGTTTATTAACCTCAAATGTATCTACATCACCAGGATCACTGATGTACCAGTTTAAATGTTCTGCTCCAATGGCCTTTCCAGTCTCATTTGTGGCTCTCATCATAATCACCTTAGCTGCAGTGTTTGCAGTGTTCATCTGGAGGAAAAGGTTGAGGAAATATTACATAAATTTATGCCATATCATATTTCTGATAGTGATTATAACTGTCTGTGTAATGATGTTACCATCTGTTGACTCTGAAGCTGAAAATGTTTTTTTTCTCCTCCAACCAAATATAGGAAACACACAAATGAATCACTGAAACCACCACCTCGACCAGAAAAAAGGTACGTCCTTTGAAAAAAAAAAAAAAAAAAGGAAAAAATAATGACATAATTTAGTCATGAGCACTTGATACTGAGCAAAGACCTCTCATCACAACTGAATACAGGATTTGGCAGAAAAGTGTCTACACTTTAAAGGTGTTCTGAAATTATTCAAAAGAATCTAAAAGCATCCAGAGCCTGCTTCAACAGCATATCCATATTAATTAAATATAAATAAGTTTTATCAGTCATATCATATCTGACACAGAAGAATGGAGCTATGATGGCCGAAATGAGCTCCATGAGCAACATGATAAAAAAAGTTGATGGTTGCAATGGTTGTTTTATACACCTGATGTCTATAAATTTGATGTTTGAGCTAATATTTGTAAAAGCATGGCAGAAAAATTGTGTTTCTGATTTCTTGATAATTCTTGTTATTTCTTTCTTTTTTTTAATGTCTCCACCAAAACAACCCTGTAAATATTTCTCCCTGTAATTTCACAGAAGATCACTTTGGGATAGATTATCCAGGTAACCATTTTGAAGGATTCCTTCTTGACTGTTCTCTTCATGGTATCATGTCATATGAAATAAATTGACTCATGTGATTTATTGAGCATAGACGGTGCCTTGCATTAAAAAAAAAAATCAGACTCTTAATTATCTCACAAAACATTTAGGAGATACCCAGATGACAGAGACAGACCATCAAGGCCAGAAAAAAGGTATATCAACAGTGTTTGTTTTGCAAACTGAACAAACACAGTAGAAACAAACCAACAAACAATGCTTTGCTGTCAAAATAGGAGGTCCATTTGGAGACAATATTCCCGTTAAAGAAAACAAAGTAAGCCTTAATTTCTAAACCTGATATAAATCTTTAATTGGAAATATCCTGTTGATTGTACTCTTAATAGAAAAGAAGAGGATCACATGGCATGGCAACATGAGAGGAAGCCCAGGTGCTGTTGGATTTAGATTGTACAATTTTTTACTCTTAAAGTTGTTTCTCCTTCTTTTTCTTAAGTAAAACTGCAGAAATGTCCTAAAGACTTATATGGCCTCTAACCACCTGCATTGAAATTCAGATAAAACTGAGGCTATTGAACACAGCCCTAAAAATCATCGAAATATTGTATCTAATCAGATGCTTAATCTGGATGGCATTACGTTGACGTTCAGTAACACTGTGAGGAACCTTGGAGTTGTTTTTGAAGCAGATATTTCCTTCAATGTAGAAATTTTAAAAAATTTGTAGGACAGCTTTATTGTATTTATCTAATATCTCTTAAATTAGAAACACTCTGTCTCAGATAATGAAAAACTAGTTCATGCATATTTTACTGTTAGACTGAAGTACTGTAATTCATTGCAAACAGGCTCCCTCAAAAGCCTCCCTGTTAATTCCAGAATTAAACTTAAACTCCTTTGTATGCCATACACGGTCTTGAAGAATTAGGCCCCATCTTATCTGAAAAACCTCATAGTACCGTATAACCCCAATAGAGCACTTTGCTTTTAGACTGCGGGCATACTTGTGAGAGCCAGAGTCTTAGCTTTTAGGCCCCTCTTTTGTGGAATCAGCTCCCAGTCTGGATTCAGGAGACACCTTCTCCCTTCTTTTAAGATTAGTCTTAAAAGTTTACATTTTAATAAAGCATATTGTTAGGGTGGGATTAGGTGACCCTGAATCCTTCCCTAATTAAGCTGCAATAGGCCAATAGGACTTCTTTTTCGTTGACCTTTTTTCACTCACTTTATGTTTATATGCCACACTATATTTAATTATTAGTGTTGGAGCTATTTGTTCTTATTTTTTATTATTTTGAAATTAGTTAAAGTTTGTTGTTAGTTTACTTATATTTTGGGATTTATTTACAAGTTTATTTGTTGTATTTTGTTTCAATGTTTGTTTGATGTTACTTTGTTAAATTAGTCAGTAAGAGCTGTAGGGCCATTTTGTTTCTATAAAGAAAGAGACTGGTATAGGACCAGCATGCACTGGGGTGGGCCTATGGGTAGTGATGGCCAAATGAAGCTTTCCGAAGCACTGAAGCTTGTATTGAAAAACGGTTCATTACTCGAAGCTTTTCAACACAGTCCTCTCCGGTGACATCTGGTGGTGAAAATTTTGAAGAGCAGCTTGAATCTGCAAAATAAAACGGACTGCTCAATTATCACTGCTCACTCAAGAGTGGAGTTCTCTCTGATATTGGGCCACCGTTCCGTTGCTTTGAACATGTAATTGGTTTTGTTTTCTCGATTGGGGGGCTGAAAAAAATGTAATGCGTATCTGCGTAATACATTTTGATCAATAAACTTTCCCTATTTAAACATGCACTATGGTGTGGCCTTTCTTTGCTCATAACTCCTTGATGTTGGTAAATACAATAAGTGAGCAATATATATAATATACATATGATAATGCACAGCACATTATGGAGTATGCCCCTGCTGTGAAGTCCTGCCTCCATCTACTTGTCGTTTAATCACTGGACAGCTGGACAGGTTCATACAAAATATTAGATTAGGCCAATTCCTATACATATTTTTGACCTAGGGGTGGGATTGATTGTGAACTGGAAAGGGAAAATGCTTAGGGAGCTGAGTACGGCTGCATCGTCACTGATTTGTAGAATCATTTTTGATTCGATACAGGATCCGATTCAATTTGATTGGAATCTGGAAAGTTTTGCCTCAGTCAGAAATATTACAATTCTGATCATTTAACAGTATATATCCATAATTTCGTATCTATTAAAAGAAAGCTGACACATGTGAGACTTAATTAGAGATGTAAACAGAGAGTTATGAAACCTGCAGCTGCAGAAGCCAGCGGGAAAAAAAAGAGGCAAACACAGCGCGGACCCGACGACACACCAAAATCTGACTCTGACGCGTCGGGTCCGCGCTCTGTGTTCACGTTTGTATGCAGAATCCGTAAACCTGCTCCCAGTTACTGTTTTAGCTGCATGGTGTTTGACGACATGTTGTGAGGTTTAACCTGAGATGCTGGCGTTTCAGGCATAATAACGTTAATTTACAAATCGACACGGGATTTTAATGAATCAATATCACTTTATTCAATTTACCATGGATTGTAATCAGAAAAGCGATAATCAAAACCCACCCCTAATCAAGAACTTGCAAAGTAAAAACATGATCTATGTAAGGTAGCCCTTTTGTTATTTACATTTAAAAAGAGGATTAGTGTTACTGTGCGCTGGCTGAGTCTGTTTCTTTTCTTAGAAATAGTTTCTCCTGCCCTGGAGAAAATCCACTTGCATGGAACAGAAGAGGCTGTGGAGTGCAGGAACTACACTGCAAGCTGGTAGATATGCAGGTATTCCTGGGTCCTGCAGACTATCACCTAAAAACAATAAACAAAATGATTTTCTAAACTGTAGCAATGTAATGTACGTATAGTGTCAAATACATTGTTGTAGTCTTCATTAGCTTTAATTCACATGGAAGTGTTCCTGAAGTCATATGCTGTAATGATATTTCCATTATGAAAACATGATTTTGGACATTTCAAGTTTTTCACTTCGGCAGATAAAATGAATTGAGCAAAATCAACTCAAAATATTCCCACACGCCAGAACGTCCTCTCTTCCTCGCTGGCTCCATATCTGTCAGTGGAATGATCACCTCTTCGCTCTCTGTCACCATCAACACACTCCACGAATCCCGTGGATGATTCACTTCCTTATATCCGTTTGAATCAGGTACCGAAGCAGTTACGTGCGTAATGAAGCTTCGGACGTCACTGGTCACGTGACTTTTGCCAAACGAAGCAAGCCTCGACACAGTGCTTCTGAACCAGTGTGTTGTTTTTTTCGACACACGCTCCGGAGCGTCAGCTTCAAGCGGGCCATCACTACCTATGGGTTTTTTTTGTTTTTTTTACCAGAGCAGGAGAAGCAGCAAGAAGTAACAAAAAAATGGATCTTGTTATTGCCAAACTGGATAAATAAACCATAAAAATGCAACTTTCAAGTTTGGACAGTGGACTTCTTTTGCCTGCGTACGAAATATTATCTCAGTGCAGCAGTGGCTTGTGGACTTTTAATTGTGGGATGTTTGGTTTGTCAAACAAAAGGAATTGCCACTACATAAAGTAAAAAAAAAAAAAACCCGTGGACAAAGGAATAATCCTTCATTAATGGATATGTTGGATATATGGATTTCAAGGATCACCGTCGAACTCGAATAAAAGTTACTGGATCGTCTGTGAGTACTCCCAACAGATTTGATGTTGAGGCCTGGATCAACATGTCACTCGTTCATCAAAACTGGTGAGTGATAATATTGTTTAAGCCGTAAAGGAAAACGGTGAAGCTATTGGAGTTTAAAGACATTATTTCACTACAAAGACTGATGAACTGAGTTTTGATGTACTAAATTGGTGCATAATTGGATCGCTAATTGAAACATGCCAACGCCCTCTGTGGAAATGTTTGTTCGCTGCAATCAGCAGGTAAATGGATGTCATGTTTGTGCTCTATGCTATGGATTCTCAGTGTGCTGTGCATCTTTATAATGTTTGAAATAATCCAAGAGGACAATAAAAATGTCGGATATTAAGAGTAAACAAGAGGATGACACTCAGATGCAAGCAGAGAAAAGAAGCATCAAATTTACACCAAAAGGTTTGGATTGGTATATAAAGACATGCCAAGAAAAGCGGAGTTCAATGTGTAAGAAAGCATCAAAGTATATGGGGAAAATTTCCGCTTTAATGACCTCACATGAACGTTAAGGACGTGTCTTCTGAATTTGGGAAGTTTATTAAATGCTATCAAGATGCAAACGCTTTGCAAGAATCCTTTTTTAAGTTTGCCACTGCCATAAGATGAAGTGAAAAGGCAAACCGCACATTATCAGTCTAAGGTGACAGCATTCTCTGTTTTTATGGACAAAGTAAAGATTTGGTTGCAGGAAACAGGCGAGCCGTATACTGAACAAAGCAATACTGTTCTTAATGATCAAGCTGTTGAAAGTTTGGATGAAATAAATCCTGAAGACAGTGTCTCTAATATCTCAAGTGTAAAGCCACCTTCGAAAACATTGTCACAGCAAAGTCGAATTTCATCAACATCTTCCGCACGCATTAAAGCTGCGGCTGACAAGGCAGCGCTCATGGAGCGACTCGCTGCATTAAAGAAAAAATATTCTATTGAAGCGCAAGAGGAAAAACTGAGAAAAGAAAAGGAGAAACTGAGAAAAGAAAAGAAGAAATTATCCTTGGAAACAGAGCTGGCAGCAACCAATGCAAAGCTTCATGTCTTAAAAATAAACTCAGTTTGTAGCTCTGAGCGTTCTGATGGAATGAACTCTTATTTTAAAAGAGGGCACGTACAAGAAGCGCCTAGTTTAAATCCTTGTGCTGATACATTTGTTCCGGCAGAAAGAGATTACTCTGGTACAAATTCTGCATTCTGAATCACAAGTAATCATACCTAGACAAAGTCAAAACCAACATCAGGTGGATGATTCAGCTCAAGTGACGCAGCAAACACAGCCTCAGTCTCCTACTTTGAGTGAGAATTGCACGAAGGAGATTGTCAATATTATGCAAAAACAAAATGACATCACTACTTTGCTTGTAAAACAAAATTTATCTTCTGTCCTCCCAGCCAGAAACATCCCTATGTTTGATGGAGCCCCTTTACAGTACAGATCATTTATGAATGCCTTTGAAAATGGAGTGGAAACTAAAACTGATAACTGGAGCAACTGTTTGCATTTTTTAGAGCAGTTCACTAGGGGGCAGCCTAAAGACTTGGTGCATAGTTGTCAGCATTTACCTCCTGAGCAGGGCTATTCCACAGCCAAATATCTTCTTGAAGAACATTTTGGGAATGAAAATAAAATTGCCTCTGCATATATGGAGAGGATTGTGAGTTTGGCACCTATTAATGTTTATTTACTCACTCTCAAATACACACATAGGACCAATTTACTAAGATGTCAATTATAAGATTTAGATATGTTCTTGCTATTGGAAGACTTTTTCCCAGACTTTGTACAAGGGAGGCGGCAGATTAAAGGCATGCTTATGGTCAGAGGCAGTGAAACAGTTCTTGCACACAGCCTCACTGAGAAATGTCTAGAAGAGTTCAGACCTGCAGTCGATGTGTGACACGTGCTTTAGTAAAACCTAAGTTCTAATTAGTGTAATGAGACCTGGAGTAATAATATAAAAAATTATGAATTGCCTACAGTGGAGTGCTTGCATGTTGATATTTTTCTCTTATTATTGTGTTTGCGCTATTACTATTGCTACTCCGTCTTACACATGTTTTAAAAGCTCTTTCTGTACTTTCCTCTTCATTACTCTTTCTCCCTCTAACACACATATACACTGACAACACAAATTCATGGATGTTCATCTAACCTCTCTCCTCCTGAAGCACACTGTCTTCATGTAGCAATAAAGATTACATTTAATTAAACATAGTTAGTGTTATAAATAGTAACTTTTCTAAAGGAGGCTGGTTGGCATAAGATGTGCCAAGACAGCTAAATGAGTCTTTGCCATCCCCAGTAGACAATCAGTGGCCCCATCAGACTTTCAGGTAGCAGTGGTACAGTTTGGTCCAATTGGAGCTCAAAAGGATGCCTGCCAGCTCTAACTGAACCAAAGAAGTAAACTGAACAACAAGCAGTGTCAATGTCCTCAATACACCTTGCAAACCTAGAGCACTTATCCTCGATCCTAGGAGAAGAACTCAGTTCCCAAAAAGAAACTTCCACAGTTTAAATGAAAAACGTCAAAAGAAATACAGCAACAGTGAAGGTGGAAGGTGGAAAAAAAAGCTAACTGAATCATACCTTTGTTCACTTATTTTTCAGACAATTTATTTAATATCTTTTTGTTGCTATATATAGACACTTTTGAAAATTGATTTTCCACAAATTGCTTTATTTGCAAGATTATTAAGTCTTAAATGTGAAATGCACAAAATCTGGTACTTTAGAATAATGCAATTGGTGATTTTTAATAGTGATTAATTTATTTTCCTAGCACTATTCCAAACTGTCTTTACAATACATGAAATACAGCAATAAGAGTCGCAGAGCTTTTTTTTTTTTAGCTTTATGGATCCCATGTAATGATTTGTTGTTAGGACAGTGTTATACCTGAATAAATTGAATATTCAGCAGTTTAGTTCATTCGATTTTTCTTGGTGTACATCTTTAGTACCCCATGTTTAGCCTGCCGCAGGTGTTGGTTATGGAGCAGCTGCAATAGCACTGTAGACTTTAAGCCGTATTTAAGATTTGTCTTCATATCAAGATCTTATTGAAGGGATGTGTATGAATCAGCCGCATTTTATTTTATAGTTATACATAAATGAAATATAACTTTAAAGTAATTTATTAATTGCATCAGTGTTTTACATTGGCAATCATAAAAGGCAATTTGTTACAAGAGAACATTTACAGGTAATATTAAAAAAAAAAAAAAACAGATTTGGAACAAGGCAGCACGGTGGGGGCAGCACGGTGGTTAGCACTGTTGCCTCACAGCAAGAAGGTCCTGAGTTCAATTCCAACATCAGGCCAGGGTCTTTCTGTGTGGAGTTTGCATGTTCTCCCCATGTTTGCGTGGGTTCCCTCCGGGTACTCCGGCTTCCTCCCACCATCCAAAGACATGCAGCTTGTGGGGATAGGTTAATTGGATAATCCAAATTGTCACTAGGTGTGAATGTGAGCACGAATGGTTGTCTGTCCCTGTGTGTTGGCCCTGCGACAGACTGGTGACCTGTCCAGGGTGTACCCCGCCTCTCGCCCTATGACAGCTGGGATAGGCTCCAGCACCCCCCGCGACCCTGAAAAGGATAAGCGGAAGCGAATGGATGGATGGATTGATGGATTTGGAACATTTTGACGAAGGACACAAATATTAAATATATTTAGTCATTTTTCGCACTAAACTTTAAATCATCTTTGGGTTCTGGAGAAACAGCTGGAAGCAGTTTGAACATGAGAAAAAATATTAAGACAACAGATTAGCAGAGATTAGCAATGCCACCAAGAGCAGAAAACTTGCACTTGTACTGCTGGTGCTGTTGCAGAAGTCACCCTGGCAGCAGTTAAGTTCTCGAATGAATCCTTTCTCAAATACAGTTTTTGGTTTTTGGCAAAAAAACTTGGAGATGCAGCCCTTTGCAGTTGCCTGTGCCCCTTCTGAATTCACTGAGGAAATTAAAAGATTTTTAGTACACTGCACTTTTTAACAGAGGAATCTCTGAATATTCTTATGAACAAAGGATAAAGAAACCTGTTACCTGTTGCTGAGAAGCAGAAGTCCTCATTTTTGTAGCAGTGATGTGTTTTTTTGCAATTTTGTTGATCACAGTAGAAACACTTTTTTCCATTCAGAGAGAGGATATTGCCAACTGTGAAATATAAAAGTAAATGTAATAATTAGAGAAGAAAGATTATGGAAATTGGATTATGAGGTTGAAGCCTTAATTCCTTTTTCAAAGTTAATTCATCAAGTAGGTTTTTCCCAGCTCGTTAACAGGTTTAACAGCAAATATTACTAATATACAAAATACAGGGACTCATCTCTTATTCATTTTGGACACTTTTTGCTCATGGAACAATGCCAGTTCAAACAATAACATCCAAATACTGAGAAACACAATGAAAGTTACCAGAGATTTCTGTGTTGCAAAGGTCAGAACTGCAACACTTGGTGGTGAAAAAGTTCCTGCCGACTCCAGTGCTGAAAGAGCCCTCATCACAAAATCCAGCACAAGTTTTCACTGTGACATCAACTTTTGAACTACCTGCAGCCAAAGTGTAGCCATTGTAAATTGGGCTAGTGCAAAGCTGATTAAAACAAGAACTATAAAATACTATACCTGCATATGTAATCTGTCTGATTGAAGCACACTGAGTACTGAAAGAACATTCTGTTGTCTTATTGCAGTTTTCAGAGGATTCCCCTATGCAATCATAACATTTCAGTGCACAGGCTGACAAAACACAAGATATGAAAAAATAAAGTGAAGTTAAATCAGTGTTTCTTTCAACATTTGTACAAAGCATGAACATATTCTTAAACATTCAGGCTAATTTTAGACAATAACAATTTGACAAGTATTTGAAAATAGGTCTAAAGTATATGTGTTTTAACAACATCTGGGAAAAAACACAGCAAGCAGATGGGGGAGAGAGGAAATAAAAGAGAGCACAAAGAGAGGCAAACAAGAAAAAAATGGAGATCCAAAATGTAATTATTGCTGATGATTAAATGCAACAGTGGTATACAAATGCAGAGAGTGAAAAGATGCCACTGAAGAAGTGCTTCATGGAACATCCTATAGTCTAAGCCTACATAACTAAGGGATCGTTGATGGTCATCTGATCCAGCCCTACCTATCAGAATCCAAATCAGTAACAATCAGCACTTTGTGAAACACGGCTGCTAGCAAACTTCAGTGATTTGCAATCCATGTCATTTGTGCAAAACTAGAAACATCTTGTCTCAGAGTGAAGCTGAGAAACTAGTTGTCTTGTCATAAATTCATCATTTATTACTCTTTGGCTTTTTCAGCTGGTAATTCATTAGTTTCAGGTTGTCTTAAAAACTCCATGAAAAGCCTTCTCTCATACTGGCTTTTCTTGATTAGCCCCTTGTTAAATCCAAAATTGAATTTGAAATTTTTCTCATCACATACAATGTCTTGAATAATTAGCCCCCATCTTTTACTAAAGGTCGCCTTGCTCTCAGACTGCTGTTTTAATTGTCGTTTGTGTTGTGTTACAACGGGAGGAAGCCTTAGGTTTTTAGGACTTTTGTTTTGTTGAAACAGTTCCTAGTTTTGATTCAAAAGACAAATACACTATCTGCGTTTAAGATTGAGGAACAAAATTTTCCTTTTTGCTAAAGCATATAGTTGAGATTGGATCAGAGGTCCTAAATCCTCCCTTAGTTATACTGCAATAGGCCTATTTCTTAGTATTTCTTATTTACTCACAATGTGTTTATGCACCATTCTATATTTAATCATTACTCATTGTTCATTTCTGGCTCTCTTCCACAGTGTGTCAATGTCCTGTGTTTCTCCCTTGACCCCAAACCTGTCAGATAACTCAGATGGAAGCCTTGCCTGAGCCTGGTTCTGCCTAAGGGTCTTCCTGTTCAAAGGGAGTTGTTTTTACAACTGTCACCAAGTGCTTGCTCAAAGGTGGTCGTTTGGTTGTTGTAGTTTGTCTTTATTGTTGTAGAAATAAGCTGCCTTGAGGTCACTGTTGTTGTGGCGCTATATATAAACGAATTGAATTAAATTGAATTTAAATAACAGATTTTGCTAATGCTAAATAACGTTTTTGCTAGCTAAGCACCTTGACCACCAGCATGTGTGATGTAGAAAATATGGGGTGTGTAAAAGTTTATAATAAAATAACTCCTTTAGGACATTAGCAAGTGTAAGGGCAAGAAATGTGTGATTGTGACAAAAAATAAGACACCTCTCCATAATTGAAATTTCATTATAATAACATATTATGTTAAATGCTCTGGTTGTTCAAATATTTTAATTTCTTTAGTAGTTTCAAAATAATGTGTGTCCCAGTCTCCAAACAGACACACTACTTAAAGAGTAGTTATTCCTCCATTGCATCACAAGAGGGGGTATCTCCTAAAATGAGCAAACAAAAAAATAAAAAAAATAAAAAAAATAAAAAATAAAAATAAAATAAATAAATAAATAAATAAATAAATATATACAGTGCCTCGGATCATCTGATCAGGGAGATGAAGTTCAATCATCTCCCTGAGATGATTAAGCTTTAATCAGAGCAACACTGAGCTGGACAGCGGACTTACAGCGTATTACAGAGACATTTATGGGTGTAACAGCAATAAAGGCGATTATGAACTTGACAAATACTCCCACTGTGGAATCGGAATGTGTAAAACAAAAGTTGTCTGTTAGATGACAGCTGACGATGTTTGTTGTTAAACGCCACACTTGATGCGTCCTACCCACCCCCCCGTCATTCTCGGCAAGAAGAGTTTAACTGGTCACAGAGGTGCAATGTTGCACATCCGCAACAGGCAGCTTGAGCAGCTAATGTTGAGCTAGTTAATAGCCCTCATTGTCATCTGTTGTGATTTTATTTTGAAAGAATGCTTCCTGTTATGCGGCGGAGTATACACCAGAGTCCACTTCTGATTATTCCTCTATCTAGATAATAAGTATCTTCAGTATTCATGCAGATTCTGCTGGAAGACCCATCTCTGCTAACAGCTAACCTTTGAACACGCTGTTGTGAAATGAATGGAAAGATATTGTGATAAGATTCTCTGCTCAAAGTGACCTGCACACAGTTCTAATATGTGGGGAGGTCATTTATCCAAATTGAATGGCCTTCTCTTCCTGCAAAACTACAAACAAGCTACATTAATTACATACATGTGGGTGCTAAACGAGGTGCTAACCAAAACTTTTGCACGCTGGTTAAGAACTGAAGAACCTCAGGTCACACTGCTAGTGACACAACAAATGAATAGCCCTCTGTAAATACAATTTACAGGTGGCTTACAGAGCCGGTGTGCTCTAATAAAGCGCATGCAGGTTGCAGTATGACATAAGTAAATGAAATTAGGTTGAAATTAATTGAGCTACACATATAAAGTTACACAAAATACCACGCTGTGTTGTAAGGGAAAGAGGAAGTGATGCTGCCTGGTCTTGATTTCTTTAACGACTATGTATTTATTTATTTTAAAGAAAGGTGTTTTTGTTAAAGATTTAATTAAAATTTACTTACATTTAGGGAACAGCACAACCCCAATGGTCAGCATAAGGAGATGCATTTTGAGATGGTCACATACAATTTTGCTCTTTTCTTTTAGTTTCTGTTAAGTTTGTAAGCAGTTCTTATGAGAGGGGGTTGTCTTTTTCCTCAGACCACTTCTCCATTCCTCCTTTGATGACAGATTTTTTTTAAGCGTCTTAAAAAAGAAACTGAATATGAAGCCATTGTAAACTGAATTAAATCATTTACATAGCTTACAATTAGTTCAGCTGTTTATGACTCAATACACTAAACTTGCAATGTCAAACAACCAAAAGGTTCAAGCTTCATAGGGCCGTAATTAACTCAGAAATCTGAGTCCTTGTTTTGCTGCTGCTTTTGTAAAGCTCTATTTTCAATATTTAAATTGTCTCTTTTGTGAATTTGTTTTAAAGTTAATGATGCATTTGAATAAAACTGAACTTGTATTATTATTTGACATTATTATTATTATTTGATTATTATTATTATTATTATTAATTGATTATGTAACAAATAAAATTTGAATTTGATTTATTTTGATTTTACTGTTCCATCAAATAATTATTTTCATACACAGACTTGATGATAACCATTATTTAAAACCTATACCAAGGTTTAATTCCTTGGCCTGTATAAGCTCCGGCAAATATGTCAATATAAAGTCAATGTAAAACAAAACTGTTTTCTTTTAAGGAACTGAAAGCTTCCCCAGTCCACATTTGGTTTCGCTGTTACTGAAATGTCAGTTTTTACTGTTAAACTGTTCATTTGCAGAATTACCCTTGTCCTTAAAAAGACAGGAGCACAATATTTTTTATCTCAGAAATGTTAGCCATCAGCACATCACAACTACACAATCAAAAAGGACTTAAATATTCTTACATTTTTCTTGAGTGTTACGAAAAATTTCTCACTTACTAGTCACCTTTAGTTGTCAGCACAGGATTTAAAAACATTAAATTTTCTTGTGGGTCGAGGACGGGTCGAATACTTTTTCATGTCATCCCTGCTTCAAAATTAGATAAGTAAATGAACTGTATTTGCACAAACCCAAATTAAAACTACAGCTTTTTAACATGTTGATGGCTTTAGACTTACAGACCAATGTTCTCATCTAATCCATCAGAAAACAAACATATATTTCTAACTGGCAGTAAAATGGCAGTATGTGCATTTGTTGTGTCTCTTGAAAGCCCTCCTTTCATCTTGTTACATCTTAATTACAGCTTAATTTATATCAGTAACTTATTGAATTATTATGAAATGAAGAAAAAAAGTTCACAACTTGTCAATACAGTAATATAATGATGATTGAGAATGCATCAAGACTTTATAACATAATTTTTGTGTGTATTTCTGGTAACATTTGTTTTTATTTTATGAACATTGAAACAATTACATGAAGGAAACTTCATAATCACTAAAACATTGTTTTAACAAGTAACTTTACACAGTCAAACTTTTTGACTAAACGACATTCTCTATACCTGCAGTAGGAGTGACCTACAGTTGGGTTGTTAGGTGGTATCACCCATTACATTAACAGTGATCATGCATTATACGACAGATGATTGTCATTAAAGCAGGACAGAGGATGAAGTGAAGGAAGGCCAGACAGTAAAACAGGAAGGTGTGAGCCAATGTTCCCTCTAAGCTGCGTACGTGCACAATTGCGCACTGCTGGCATGGTCTCTGCGCACAGAAAATCTGCATTGCGCACAGAAAAAAAAAATCTAACCTGAATTGAAATTAAAATGAATACTTTAACGATTCTGTTTTGCAGTGTTAGTCAGTAAGTGACTGGCTGCTCCCGTATGGGATTTCAATGATGCCACCTTATCCCATAGTCCAGCCAATGATGCGATTCACATTCGTATATACGCAGCTAATCAACGTCGTTGATGTGAGTAAAATGGTAAATGGTAAATGGCCTGTATTTATATAGCGCTTTACTAGTCCCTAAGGACCCCAAAGCGCTTTACATATCCAGTCATCCACCCATTCACACACAGGTGATGGCAAGCTACATTGTAGCCACAGCCACCCTGGGGCACACTGACAGAGGCGAGTATACCAGAAAGCTGGCGAAACAAAAATTATGCCTTTTGAGTTTGTGAATTCAATTAATGAAGTAGTGCAGAATGAGACAATGTGTGAAGTTAAAAATGCACCTTGGCACACCCTGATCATAGATGAGAGCACAGACATAACAGTGCACAAAATGCTAGTCCTGTATATTAAATACAGGGAGGAAAATAACATCAACCATAAAACTGTGTTTGGTGGCATCATCCAGCTGACCGCATGCACGGCTCAGGATATTGTGCAGGCAATAACTCAGTTTTACACCAAGCATGAACTAAACATGCAGAGAATGGTGATGCTGACCTCCGATGGTGCCTCAGTACTGCTAGGAAAGCACAACGGAGTTGCAGCTTTATTAAAGCAGAAAATACCACACTTAACTGAACAACACTGTGTAGCCCATAGAGAGGACTTGGGCATTGATGATGCGTGGAAAGATGTACCTTTGATGCGTGATGTGGAAACTCTTCTTAGAACAGTTTACTCCACTTTCTCTAGATCCACTGTAAAGAGGGGAAAATTGGAAGACCTAGCAAAGGTTCTTGATGAGGCTGCACTGTCATTCAGGCCTCTGAGTGAAGTGCGATGGCTGTCGCGTCAGCAAGCTGTGAATGCTGTTCTGAGGAACTACACTGTGCTGGAAGAATACTGCAAGAGAGAATCCAGTGAAAACAGAGATCCAGTGGCAAATTACTGTTACAAAAAGCTAACCGATTCAAACTTCAAGGTTACTCTCACCGCTCTGGGAGATGTTTTGGGTGAGCTGGCACACCTGTGTCTTTCTTTTCAAAGATGCAACCTGACTGTGATGGAAGGGCACTGCTTGGCAAGAGCAAAGATTGAGAAGTTGCGTTCCCAATACTTGACAGAGGAAAAGGATGTTAAGTGGAGTGACCGTGTCAGAGTCGATGAGGGCCTCATCTGTCCATAGCAAGAATACCAGTGAGATTATTCGTGTTATTCGTAAGCTTTGTGATCACTTGGATGCTCGTTTTCCAGAGGATGAATTAAAGGAGTGGTCTGCATTTGACATTGAGGCATTGAACTCAGACATCAGCTTTGAGTATGGAGCAGGAGACATTGCCACGCTGGCAAAGAAGTGGAGGTCATAAACAGTGAATATTCTGATTTCAAGTACATAATGAGGCACAAACTTAAACATGGGTCAATCAGCACATTCTCAGATATGGTGGCTGCAACGCTAAAATGTGAAGAGCTAAAACACATCTCACAGCTTGTGGATATTTGTGCTACATTTCAAGCATCCAGTGCAGATTGCAAAAGAGGCTTTAGTTTAATGAATCATATCAAAACGGCATCCAGAAATCATCTTGTGGTGGACCATTGGGAACAGCTGATGCGCATAAAGTCAAAGCTGCAAGCAGACGAGGCCATCAACCTGGACGACGTGTACAACCACTGGAGACGTGAGAAGGACAGACGGGAAAAATAAGGTGAAATTTAAGCTCTTGATAAGTTTACTACTCATCTGGTGTCATTTATTGAGTTTTCATTCATGGATATTGATCATTAAATACTGTCACCAGTTTATGAGTATTAGAAATGCAAATAATTGTGTCATTATATACTGTATTTTGCAGACAAAGAGTTACAGGACAGTAGGACTGTCTCCCAGACCGCAGTAGAATAGAATAGAATAGAATTCAACTTTATTGTCATTGCACATGCACAGGTACAGGGCAACGAAATGCAGTTTGCATCCATCCAGAAGTGCTTTAGTGATATAGATATATTACAATATATATTAGCAATAATATAGATATATAAGTATATTACAGTAGGACAGGAGGACCAGGAGCTTCACAGACTGGCTCATACTCATCATAACACAAGTCAGAGCTTTATAATAAAAATATTAAGTTTCAAAATTGGAGTTTATAATAGGCTTGATTTGGTTGGCAGTTCATGATTTGCCATAGTTAAAGTCAAATATTCATACTTCCAATAGCGTTGACATAGTGCACAGGTCATTAAAAAAAGATTTTTGTAATTTTCTCTGTAAATGGGCTAAAGCTTTTAATTAAAGGTATTCTAACAGAAATGTAAATGCTGTAATTTGGCTCTTTTTATAAACCATGTAACTTCGATGGATGCGATGCTGTCGTGACCACATTGTACACATCTAATGTCGCTCACAGTGGTCCAAGGGTTCGCTCAGGGGGTCTGTGAGTTCGCTCACACACCTGAAAATTTTGAGGGAACATTGGTGTGAGCTCAGAAAAGGATATACTAACTTTTGAGAAGCCTGAGCAAAGACAAAATTACAACACCCAAAATTTATTATGGATGAGCGGTATGAGCTATGGCTCTGAAGTTGTGAGAATTTGTTTCCTTGACACAAACTGCAGTCAAAGGCAGCAACCTGCTCATCAACACAGGCCTTCTGTGGTTCGACTGATTGAGGCAGCCTTGTTGCAGTCGGTTTAAGAGAGCTGTCATCTTCCAGATGGTTTTATTCTTTTCCCCGTCATCAGAGACACTGAGATCATATGTAAATTTGATGGACTACCTGATCTTGATGAATCTGTCTCAAGTTACAGTACTGGGGATATTAATTACCCAGTCTATCTGGATCCTAGGGTATGAAGTCATAACTGGAACAAAGATTTGCTGAGAAAATTTTTCAGCTCAAGAATGTTTTCAGTTATAACATTTTCATGTTGAAAACAGTTTCAACACAATTTCAGCAGGATTGAAATTAAACTGATAAAGCAATGAGAGGTACAGTTTAATGGACTTTTAGCAAATATTTCATTAATAATATAAATCAGCAGTTAAAGAAATTGAATTTTAGCTGATTATGTACTCTACATGTATTCATTTTGCACAAACCCATGTGTATTCTGTGTTCAGCTGAAAAGTTTCTTTGCTATACATTGTAATGCCAAACAATTATTCTGTTTTAGTAAGCAATCAAACAATAATTAAAAAATTAATAAAATACAAATTATTCCAAACTCATATCTTGTTTCGTTTGTGTGGTGGGTGCCTTCATCTTCTTCCTGCTCAACTCTTCAAAAACTGGTATGTCCTCCTTTGAGCTCTCACCTTTCTGCTCTAATCCCTGCCCAGTTCAAAGTCATCACCTAACAGCAATAAGCCTGACTGACGTCAACATTTTTGAGTAAAATCCTTTCTGCTTTAGTCAAGTTTTTTGTAAGTTTCTAAACTCAAAAGTTAACTACTGTCAGAACTTACAAATCTGTATTGAAATGACATGAGGATTCGGACTACAGAGAAATTAAAATGATATACTTGCTGTTCTGTTTTTTGATTCTTCTTGTAAGAATCAGGGACCACAGTGTTTTTGTTTTTTGTGCAGCCAATTCCCTCGTTGCTGGGTTTCAAAAATGACGGTTTTGTTTTTTGTGATTTTCGTCATGGTTTCATAACTCAGTGATGCCACTGACAAGCCAGTCAATGGCATGCAATCTTTTGACATCACATTTTGGATTGTCTTGGATTACTTGGATTCTAGGTAGAGTAGGTACCAAGAAAGTACCTGCTACCAGGTATTAAAACCTAATAGAAAACCCTGAAAACTGTGACAAGCATTAGGTACTAGTGGAAAGAGTGGAGTTTTCATCTATGCAACCACACAAGAAAGCACCTGGCTTTCCTACACGTCTCCTGCCTTGGCAACATCAGCAGCTGCCTTTCTACTCAGTGCTCGTTCCCAAGTGCTCACTGCGATAGCACTGTCCCCCGGTTCGGTTTGGCAACTTCTGGAGGAGAGCCAGTCATCTCAGCCAATCCCCTGGCTCTGGCTGATGAGATGTGACCTGTCCTCAGGGGAAAGCCAAAGTCCCAAGTCTGCTCTATACCCTGCAAGTGGAAGAGGTGGGTCCTGGTAAAGGGTAGGAAGGGACATACCAGATGCTCACGCCATCTGCCAAAGCCATTAAGCTAACAAACAAATTTTACCCAATGGAAAATGTGGATGCTGTTCTGTGCGTCACCACCTGAGTGATCACTTAAGTTCAGCCCGACTTTCTCTTCCAAAGTGAGGTGATGCTTCTGCTTCGATGGCTACTACAGAGATGCCTCACTCTGGGGATGAGGAAAGTTTTGACACTGAAGATGGAATGGCTCCCCCAATTTCACTACTTAACCTCCCTCTCTTGTCATAGCCTGTCATTCTACAACTGGAATGATGCATCTCAATTCTGATGATGATTTAAGGCTATAACAGTCATCAAAAAATAGTGTAACAAGTGAGTGCTTTTGTCCAATGCAGCATCAAGTTTCAGTACTTGGCAGTAATTACCTATTACTGTGCATTTTTTTTTTTTTTTTTTTTTTTTTTTTTACACTGCAATACAATTTTAAAGGCAAAAAAACCCTCCTGGCCAATCCCATGTGTGCTAAGTCGATGGTAGCAAGGGGGTTAGAAGTCACACAACTACAGTCTAAATGAGCTGTCTCCGTCATCAGGGAAAGGTTGGTAAACTCTCAGACCAGTTTTTTATTTTTATTTTTTGAAACAATCCAGATCTGAACATGGAAGCCTTAAACATTACAAGTAAGAAATTTGTTTTCAGTGTAGTAACTACATTGTTCTTGTCACAAATCAGTACAATCAGTGGATAAATATATACTAATTATAGTAATTAATTACTATAATTATTTTAATATTTGAGTCAGAATTCAAATAATTAAATTAAAACTTTTAGTAGTTACTTTAATCCCAAAAGGAAATTAAATCTAAGAAAACAGGTATTCCACCAACAGTGCTATTATCAGTGATGAGTGGAGAGCCTACAAGAATGTTTTGACTGACATGGGGTACAGACATTACAAGGTAAATCACAGCAGGTGGTTTGTAGGTCCTCAATCTGGCAGTCATAGACAAGATATCGAAAGAGCTTGGATGACCAAGAAAGGACATGTCCATAGACTGACAATCATACTGAGATGTTGTTGGAGGAACATCTCATGGTTCTTGAATGGTTATCTTGTCTTGGTTGACGAATTACGACAACCTGATGAACCACAGGGATGCTTATTCAAGAATATACAAAAGATGTTTCCAGTCTGAACCTGAATGTCTTGCCATTGCATGTTGGCATGAACTTTTTTTTGGAAGGGGGGGCTATTTGGTGTTCTTAACAACGCATTTAATTTTACATGTGTTACTGTTATAATACATTACCATTTTTGACGATAATTACATGTTATTTTGAGCACTGATTGTAATTTAGGTCTAGGTATAATAAATAGTGACATGTTTTACACTTTACAACAAGGCTTCCTTTGATAACTGTGGATATTTGTAATGCATCGACAAAGTGCTATATTATATGCTAAAAATGTTTGCAAGTGTCTAAAATGTTTAATATAGCAATTCTTGATGAAATATATATCTTAACAGATTTGGCAAGAAACTGGTCAGGATTTCCTCTTTCTCAACCTTAATTAATGCATAATTAATAGTTTTGAATGATTTACAGTGTTTACAGAGTAAATAACAACATTGTCTTATTGTAACGTGGTACTCTATTTCATAAGTATAAGTGTTGCTAGTATTTATGGAACGCCAGGACTGCCATAATGAAATTAATTAAATACACCATTAAATAATTAATTAAATGTGTCAATAATTAATTAAATAAATATTTACGACACATTTAATTAATTAATTGACACATTTAAATAATTATTGACCGTTTAAATTAATTAGTTAATGATTTATTTATTTAATTAATTATGGCACTTTTGTGCCCTTCATGTCTCAACTTGAAATTATTTTATCTGTCAGCCCAGCATGGTCAGCCTCACCCATCAAACTAAGTGGGCGGGGTTCTTGGCCACTGCAGCTTCTCTAGCATTTGATTGGTTGCTGTGCAAAGTAAGTCAAGACAGGTCAATCCTAGATAATCGATTGCTTGTGTGGACTTGGGGCAGCCCAGAATGCATTTCAAATCACAGGCAGCAATGGTGGTATTGTAAAGTTTTAAAATACCCCGTTTTTCTGTCACCAACTACACTTTAAATAGTGTTTTAGGCGAGAATGTCATGGCGTAATCTTCACATGTCTGGTCAGGTTGTCAACATAGAACATGTTTGCAAAAGTTATCGTTAACCGGTTCCTTTACATATTCCACTGTCCGTATTCCACATGTTGCATTCGCAGATTCTCATTTTTACCAAACGGTCGTCTCTTCCCACCTGGCCTTGTGTCTCTGTGCTTCTGTAACATAAAGAACGAGCTGACATTTTCCTCACGACACCAGCGATCAGCTCAACAGACCCTCAGTTTACCTGCATGCATCCTCCTCCTCATCTGTCAGCTGTTTAACACCTGCTGCTAATTCAAGAAACACGCCCACGTTACCTGGTGATAGTCACAGTTTAACTGGGCAGCCAGTGCTCGATATAACGCAATGTCGGCGCATTTTTCTGCACAAGATAAGTAAATATAGTATTTTCCCCCGAGGGCAGAGCTGCTGGAGCTTGTTTCCCTGCAGAGAACTTTAGGCGAACCGCTTTATCAGCGGCTGATGTCCAATCACCGGCACACAGCTTTGAAACCTCACCTGAGTTTTAGCTCTCAGTGGTTAAACGCTGGACTTAATTCACTCAGGTTTTGTCTGTCGGGTCACGTTTACTTCGCTGTTTTATTTACAACTGAGCAAATCGGTTTGGCTGAGGTTAAAGTTACGTTTCAGAACTGCATAGTTTTACTGAAGTTTAATGGTTCACTGGCACATGTGTTAGACTGAACCATTCACTTTTCTTTATCTGATGAGTTTTGGATTTAACAGTGAATTTTGAGATTAAACTGACTTTTAAAATGTTTTTATACAAAGAGAAAAGAGAAGGCGCATTTTCACCGAGAGGAGCAGAGTTTGCAACAGCATGTTCATTATGAAGACTGCAAACTGGACAGAAATATTATATCATCAGTTTTATAATAGTTATTCAACTGTATTCTAAGCACCAGCGATCTGTTATTTTTAGAGTTTACCTAACTAAAAATAAATGAGGTTAAATAAATGAACTTGCGACACACATCTGCAGCACGTTTGAATTCCTTTCATGCACAACACATTTGTACCTTTCAATTGTGTCTGTTTGTGCGTCATGCAAATAAACCTTTGAAATGAATGAAATGATATCATGTATTTATTATTGGCCTACATTTGTACAAAATTCCAAATTATATACAGAAAGCCATAGGAATCACCACCCCTGTTCATCATGATTTTAATATTTTTGCCCATAAGAAAAACGTCTTGAACAAATATATGACACTAATATTTCACTAGTGTTGTAACATCACATGTCATTAGCGTAGTCTGCCTGTGTCTTTTCTCTGCTAACAAACATTTTAGAGTTAGTTGTTTATATATATATATATATATATATATATATATATATATATATATATATATAAAATTAAAAAAAAAAAAAAAAAAACACCCAGCACGCCTTCAAGCTCGGGTCCTCTACCAGAGGCCTGGGAGCTTGAGGGTCCTGCGCAGTATCTTAGCTGTTCCCAGGACTGCGCTCTTCTGGACAGAGATCTCCGATGTTATTCCCGGGATCTGCTGGAGCCACTCGCCTAGGTTGGGAGTCACCACACCTAGTGCTCCGATTACCACGCGGACCACCATCACCTTCACCCTCCACATCCTCTCGAGCTCTTCTCTGAGCCCTTGGTATTTCTCCAGCTTCTCGTGTTCCTTCTTCCTGATATTGCTGTCATTCGGAACCGCTACATCGATCACTACGGCCGTCTTCTTCTGTTTGTCTACCACCACTATGTCCGGTTGGTTAGCCACCACCATTTTGTCCGTCTGTATCTGGAAGTCCCACAGGATCTTAGCTCGGTCATTCTCCACCACCCTAGGGGGCATCTCCCATTTTGACCTCGGGACTTCCAGGTTATACTCGGCACAGATGTTCCTGTACACTATGCCGGCCACTTGGTTATGGCGTTCCATGTATGCCTTGCCTGCTAGCATCTTGCACCCTGCTGTTATGTGCTGGATTGTCTCTGGGGCATCTTTACACAGCCTGCACCTGGGGTCTTGCCTGGTGTGATAGACCCGAGCCTCTATGGATCTTGTGCTCAGTGCTTGTTCCTGTGCTGCCATGATTAGTGCCTCCGTGCTGTCTTTCAGTCCAGCTTTGTCCAGCCACGGTATGTACCAGTGTGGGCTAGTGTGGATGTAGCCATAGACAGAGACAACCATTCGCACTCACATTCACACCTGTGGGCAATTGACCTACCCCCACAAACTGCATGTCTTTGGACTGTGAGAGGAAGCCAGAGTACCCGGGGAGAACCACATGCAAAGAGGGGAGAACATGCAAAAGTTGCTCAATTGAGGATGAAAAATGTTTTCTCACATTTATTTGTAATCTATACTGCGCTAGATGACATAACTTATGACATGGATATGAGGTTTGACTCATTCTGTGTCTAAGGTCGTGATTACATTAAATCTGCAATCCTTTGTTCTGTTGTTAATCCACCCGCTCGGGATGTTATCTCTTCTAGAGTAAATTCAAACTGTAGCAATAAATGCAGCTGGGTGAGGTGGAGACAATGTGGACTTAGACTCCTGTTGGAGAAACAGGGTCTAAAAGAGGGATTCCCATTAAATTGTACACACCAAATTCATAGAAATGGTGCAGCAGGGAGAAGTAGACATGGGGTGTATACACATGTCTGTATGTGTGTGGTCTGTTAATAGAGAAAACAGTAGCACATGTTAGTTAAGCAATTTTGATTCTCCCAAAAATCATTAATGTATATATAGTTTGCATAACCCTTGTTGAACAATGAACTGGTAAATGTGAACAAATTAACACATTCAGACAGACTCATCAGGTAACTCAAGAACATTCATTAGACTATCTAGACTAGCATATTAATGCGACCCACCACATGGAATTGTTACATCCCCCAGGAGGATGTTACTACTTCCTACTAACTCTTTGTTTTGTCTAGGCTCCACCTCCTCTGTCCTGATTGGATGCTGCTCAGAGTCCAGCTAATTAGCAGATTGTTAATCAGCAGAGCACTACTTAAGGCCTGTGAAGCTGTGTTTCTGGGCCCTTTGGCCATTTTGAGTGCCATACCTGTGCAGGCTTGCATGCCTTTGTGACTTGTATGTGCATTTTAGTTTTCATGTTCAGACTGCCTGTAGGGGAGAGCTGCCTTTTGTTTTGACACCCTGTTTTCTCCTGTTTATGTGTTGTTAGGTAGGTTATGGTTATAGGTTGTATATTTTGTTTTCTTTGGAGTTAGGTAAGTTTCTTTTATTTTCACATCAGGGATGTTTTGTTTGTTATGTTGGCCTTGGCTCTCCCTGAAGTTAACTCTCAGTCTGTACCAAAATGTCATCACTAGCATTAAATAAACCTTAATAATAAATAAGTTACCATCTTGGCTCCTCCTTCACTATTTACCTTTATGTTCGTCCCTTCAAACACCCTAGACTAGCCAGGGGACGTAACAGAATGTAAAGATAGTTAGCCTCGAAAACAGCTCAACACAAATTATAGGACTTGGAATAAACTATCAACACAAAGATCCTGACAGGCAATAAATCTATTACTACTCACAGCTTCATAAAGACACAGAAGGACATGTCCAATTCATGGCAAGCCTCGGAATCACTAGTTAAGCTGGCTGCTGTAGCTGGAAGACACCAGTCCTGTGACTGTAATTAACCTCTTCACCACAAGGTGTCAGTGGTATGCTTCCCAACACAGCTGCCCCCAAATTTCTTTCATGTTATTTAAATTTATTTAGGCATTAGCAGTGTTGGTAAGTTACTTTGAAAAAGTAATTATTTATAGTTACTAGTTACTTCTTCAAAAAAGTCACTGAGTTAGTAACTAAGTTACAAGATTCTAAAAGTATTTAATTATTTGAAAAGTAACTATTGCGTTGCTTAAAAAAAAAACAACTCTCGGGTCCAGGGTATAAATGGCCATTTCAAACTACTGTTGATTTTACCTCTATATTTCACCTTTAAAAACTCTTTACTGATACCAAACTCTTTGTTTGGTATCATTTTTTTCAACACAACCTCACGTGTCTGAATTTACAGTTATGATTTCATTTTGACATACTGTATTAACACAGTTGATCTAAAATCAGGCAAAAAACAAAATCCGATCAGAAAAAGTTATATTTTTTACTGTAACAACCACAAACATGTTTATTAAGTCATATTTCATAACTTTAAATGCGAATATAAATTGTCAATTTTAAAATCTTCTGCTCAAGTTTTGCAAACAACAAAGTTATTTGCAGCCATTTACTTTTTACCCTATTTTTTTAATAACCACTTCAAACTATTTACATAACAATCAGGTGTTCTGCATTAAATAAGATGCTACAGAAATTATTTGTGCCACTCCAAAAAAATAATTTCTGTTCACTATAAATGAGAACATCAAAGCCTGATTGCTGGCCTGACAGCAGGTGTTTGTTTTGTTTTTTGGTTTTTTTGGTCACAAGCAGAGAGTGCTTGCTAACGCTGTCCTTAGACAGTGCGAAACGTAACAAAACTATTCAGGAAAACACCGTGTATATTGTTTGTCATGACTCTGGTTTTACGTGGCCTATTAGCACAATTTAAAAACTGGTATATATCACCTTGTTGCTTTGTCATCTTAAAGTGGTCATGTGCTTGGCTTACCACGACTACTTTATTCTTCCTCAGTCAAACAGCACTCGTGCGACTAATTTGCCCCCTAGCTCCAGGTGTTGTGCCAGAAAGTGATTGCCGTCCGTGGAAGCGCACGCAGTTAAAACGGTAACGTGACTGCACTGCATTTTCTTCTTAGTAATGGTAACAGCATTGGAATGATAGAAGTAGTAATTAGTTAGATTACTGGTTAGTGAAAAAAGTAACGCTTGTTACTTGTAATGTCGTTATTCCTGCGCTGGGCATTAGAACTACTTGGACATAGGTTTTATCTTTGGCCTTTACTGCAGCAGTCTGGATCACTCAATCTGGTCCAGTGAAAGTGTTTTCTATAGTACCCATAGGCCAGAGGGCTCCCGGAAATTGAGGCCTGTTCCATTGTGACTTCCTTTCCATCTGTTCTCTACTTCGGCCGCTCCATAAACATGGTAGGTGTGATATTCACAAGAGTGTTGTGTCTTGTGTGAAAAACTACGCTACCTAGTGGATACTTAATTAAATAAAAAATAATCAGCAGGGAAGCAATGTAATGGTCACATGTATCTGTGTGGTGCAATCAGCAATGAAGTTTCTGTTATGTTGACACCAGGGTCATCTTCTTATAAACACCAGAAACCCTACAGTAGTTAATAGCAAATTAAGGCAGCCCAGGTGTTATCTGAGAAAACTCAGCTGCCGCCATTTTCTCTTTCCTGGTAGATTGCTGGAATTATAGAAAGCTGGAGGTAATGAAGAATCCCATCGCTCCGTGAGAGGGATGCTGGGTGTAATGGGATCGAGATTAGCTATGTCAAATGATATGTATGCAAGATTTTGGCATTTAGAATACCTTCCACTTCCACAAGAGCAGTATTTAGAATATGCTCTGGGACTGACTGCTTCACTATTACCTTAATACCTCTATATCATACAAAATGTATGCAATATATATGAATCCTATTCTACTGTCAAAAGACTATCCCAGGATTTAAAATGGTGCCATATATAGAGAGATTTAACTGTTTAATTTTTGTTCAGTGCCATTTGTAGTGGACTGCAGAATTTATTAACTCCTGTTTTCAACCTATTCTCTGACTGGCTGGAGCAGCATCTAATAACCAACTCGCAAAATAAAACGAAAACACCAGACATTATGATACAGACTAGAGATGGCACGATACCACTTTTTTATGTCCGATACCGATACCGATATCATAAATTTGGATATCTGCCGATACCGATATGAATCCGATATAGTGTTTTTTAATCAACAAAACTGTTTTTTAAATATCTTGCTGCATTTTGTATAAGTTCATACTCAAGTTTAAAACAACAACTACACTAAAGCTATTCTGTTATACCTGTATGCAAAAAAAAATATTTCATAGTTCAGCAATACTGATCAATCTAATAAACTTAGTTTTTTACAGACGCTAGGACACATTTCTCAATACTTAGGTCACTTTTGCAAAACTCTTCACACAATCCTCCTAACTGACCGTCAGCTTGGCAAAGCAGTTCATTTCACATTCAAAATGCACTACAACTACCAAAACACTTCATTCAGGTCTCAAATAAACTCATTCTTCCAGAACACTAGCAAAGGTTGACAGCCGACAAACACACTTTGTCACCCACAAAACAATGACCTGAAAAACACTAACAACATGTAGCATTACACAGTGTTTTCTTGTGTAAAACAAGGACACATCTCTGTTTATAATTTCAATATATGTTACTGGAATGAATCAGACATCATGCAGAATTCGTTACAGTTTTTTGCAGTCGCTAACAAGCGTTTGTCCAAACAGTTGTCACATTTGCAAAACTCTAAACACAATTAGCACAGCATCGGTCTGTTGTGGCCATACCATTCACACATTTCATGTCGTGTTCACCCAATATGCAGTCAGTGAACACATTTCCACGATGCTTACATTTTCTTAACAGTCAAGCTATACCTCCCAACAAAATTATGGACTGTTTTTGTAGTATGTACGAATGTTAACACACAACATCCCACAATAGCAAAAACAATATTCTAAACCTTAGATACAGTATAAAAACCTCTGCTTCTGCAATGATATCAGTACAAAACCAATATCAATATCAAAAATATATCTCAGCTGATAATAAACAAACAATTGAATAATTGACACACAGCTGATTTATGTTGGGTAAATTGGGCCAACCACAGCTTCTTCCATCCTGGCTTAGACTTGAGGAGTGATGTTTTTGGAAACAAAAAAAAGACAAACACTGTAATGTCTGGTCGAGGAAGAGTAAGAGCAAGGGGCCCAGGGAGAAGAGCAGGCCCAAGGAGAGGGCAAGGTAGAGGTGTGAGAATGCGTGGTGGTGGCATTCCAAGGGCTGCAAGAACAGTAGTCAGTGATGAAATTCGTGCCACTATCATTGACCATGTAATCAACCATGGTCTTTCACTAAGAGAGGCTGGTGAAAGAGTGCAGCCCAATTTGAGGCGGTCAACGGTTGCCTCCATTATACGCATCTTTCAACAAACCAACAGGTAAGTATTGCATTTTACATGGATTGTTTCTATTCTCACTTGACATGTCAATATGGTCATACAGTAATGCATATGTTGAATTTTTTGTCTTTCTAAAGAATGCAACGTCTTCCACCCTCTGGGGGAAGAGGAAAGCTCCTCAGTAATGATCAGGAGCTTGCCATTGTAGAAATGGTTACTGCAAATAATGCAATAAAACTGCGTGAAATTCAAACTAGAATTGTGGCGGACCATGAGATATTTGACAATATCGATAGAATCAGCCTCACAACCATTACGCGGACATTGTCCAAACACAGAGTGCGGATGAAGCAGCTCTACACTGTTCCCTTTGAGAGGAACAGTGAGAGGGTCAAGGAGCTACGACGACAATATGTCCAGGTATAGTGTATATTCAATCCAATGTCCAGTTCTATAAGCTTTGCACTTTGCAAGTAGGTAACCTACACAATACTAGGTTACAGTACAGTATGGTATACAGTAATAACATGACTTACATAAACTTTGTTTCAGAGAGTTATGGAATTGGAGGCCAACCAGGCCCCTCATGAATTCATATACATCGATGAGGCAGGATTCAATCTGGCCAAAAGGCGTCGACGTGGACGAAATGTAATTGGAAAAAGGGCCACAGTTGATGTGCCAGGACAGAGAGGGGCAAACATTACCATGTGTGCAGCAATTGCAAATGCAGGATTACTCCTTCACAGATGTCAGGTTGGACCCTATAATACAGAGCGCTTGCTTGCCTTTCTCAATGATCTCCACCAGCGCCTGGTTCCAGAGCAGGGTCAGGAGGGTGAAAACATGAGGACCTTTGTAATTACCTGGGACAATGTGGCTTTCCATCACTCGCAAGCAATAACAACATGGTTTGAAGTCCACCCAAGACTGGTAAGTCTCTTCCTTCCACCCTATTCACCTTTCCTCAACCCCATAGAGGAGTTCTTTTCTGCATGGCGGTGGAAGGTTTATGACCATCAGCCACATGACCAGATGTCCCTCCTTGAAGCCATGGATGCTGGCTCCAGGGACATCACAGTTGACGATTGCCAAGGGTGGATCCGACATACCAGGCGGTTTTATCCCAGGTGCATCGACTTGGATAACATCAGATGTGATGTTGATGAAAACATGTGGCCTAACCCTGAAGATCGCAGAGATTAGATGCAAATTTTTTGCCTTTTTTTAGCCCCCCTCCCCCCCTTTTGATCTTGGCTTTTTGCTGTTGTTTTTTTGTTCAGAATGCTCTTGTGTGTTTCATGGATATTTTGTTCACTGTAAGCAATACTGTAAAACTTTCTCTGTCCTATCATACCGTGTTTCTACTGTACCTCCTGTAGTAAACAGTAGAGAAACAAAAACTTGTTTGCTTTTTACTGGAATGCTTTTGAATGTGAACATTACTGTACATGTGGACATACAGTTACCAACCAAGACATTTCTGGTGTCAAAATGGTGGATTGCATGTTTCGCATGCAAATACCTGTAAAACTGAAACATAAAAGTCTATGCAGTTTTTGTAATGTCAATAATAGCCAGTATTTTGAAACAAGGTGTACTTTGACTGCATGTACCTTGTGAGGTGAAAACAAGTGTTATTCTTTGACAGACTAATTTCATTTTGAGTCAGATTTATAGTGTTTTTGTACAGTTAGTGTGTGCAGAGAAAGATGTGTTCTATTTTGAAATGAAGAGTTAGTATATATTTAACAAAATGTATTTTTGAGAAGAAAATTATCCATTTGGCCAATTGTGTTTTGTAGGTGTGAGTCTGTGTTAAGAGTTTAGAAAAAGTATCTGAAGTATGGGTAGGCGCTTGTTAGCGATTGAAAAAAACTGTAATATTTGTTTATGTATTTTTATGTTTTTGCACTAAGTAATCCCAAAATACAAGAATTTGTATACACACCATCCACTGATACACATACAATAGTAATGCTAATCTATTCGGTCTTCTCCATTTGGCCACATCACATCTTATGTCATCTAGGGCAATACACCTAGGAAAGAATCTCCTGGCTGCCAGAATTGAAGGAGTTGAACAATTGAAGGAGTAACACCTGTGCAGATGTTCATCTACAATGAGAATCAGCTGTGGCTGGTTAAACTGCATTTTTAGATTTAAAATATGTTTCAATAAAATATTGCTGTTGGATTTTGCTGTCTTTTTAAGTTTTGCATTGTGTTATTGTTTTGGCCATAAGTTTAACAGTTTTGAAAACAGTATGTAAGCACATGCAAAATGTCCTGTACGTACAAAGATTTTTGGCAGTTGTTGTGTCTGAGTGAGAAGATAATTCATGAAATTTGAGAGATGTAGTCATTGAATGCATTTTGTGCCAAAACAATGATAACTGGTCCTCAGTTTAGCCCACATAGACTTCTGTTGTGCTCACTGTGTGAGGAGTTTTGCAAACGTGACCTAAGTATTGAGAAATGTGTCCTAGCGTCTGTAAAAAACTGTAAACCTGCACCATCCTCCCTATTCTGGTATTTTAAAGAGTACTTAGCGTAAATATTAAGCAACCTAACTAATAGGGTTCCAACTCCCAGCAACAAAAATAAATAAATAAAAAATAGGGAACCACCTCTCACGCTCCACCTCATGATGCTTAATCGACGTAATCAACCTTAATTTGATGCAGTGTGAAAAAAAATGCACAGAAATCAATTATTTTTCAAGAAATATTAAATAGATTCAACATCTTTCTTCAACAAAATTGCAGACTGCACAGATGGTACCTTCCCAAAGGAAAAAGTACTATAGATTACTAGGGTATATATTATACTTAATAGTTAATGGTAATGGACTTCTATTCATTTTGCATCAAATTAAAACTTTGGGTGTCAGATAATTATTTATTAAAAGCTCGACATTTTAAATGAGAATAAGAAAGAAAAGTATGTCTTTGTGCCCCCTTTTCCCTGTTAATGCCCTATCGGCCCCCCTGGCTAAACTTTGCTAGATCCGCCCCTGCACAGTTACCAGCGTCAGCTACGTAGAAAACGATCCTGGTGTAGAAAGTAATATTAAATAAATTCTAACAACAGCTGATCAAGCTTAAACGTGCTGCTGTTGTTCAGCCACTGGTTTCCTCTTTCTGGTGCAAAGTGGGCCAAAAACAAACAAGAGAGACGGACTCGCGACAGAAAAGCCGATCAGCTGATCGTTAAGCAGTTTCATGATTGAAGTAGCAGCCAGAGAGTGAGAGGCAGTCGCTTGTTAAGCTTAACGCAGGAATGCTTTACAAACATTCAGAGATGGACTTACACACTTGCTTTACTTCTCTCGGGATAACTTTGTTGGAGATGAAATGCCAGGTTGCTAGCGAAGCTCCAAATGCTATCCAGACCACCGACAGGTCCCGCATGCCACAGCTGCTCTATCACGTGATGCATACTGCTCCACGTGCTAACGTTCTGAGGTGAGTTACGGCGTGTTGCAAGTTTTGTGAGGTGCTTTCGTGATATTTAATGGATCGGATTACATTTTTTATTTTTCTCCGATATCCGATCCAGTAATTTAGGTCAGTATCGGACCGATACCGATACGTAATATCGGATCGGTCCATCTCTAATACAGACTTAAAATTTGCACCAATGTTTTTTTTCTAAATTCTATATGAGAAAAGTGAGCGCGAGAGCAGAGACGTCAAGGCTCTAGTTACAGCAGTGCAAGTAAACAAACAATAAATATAAGAAGAGTAAGACAATAAATATACACTTTAGGACTAGGGGGTAAAGGGATCAAGGGAGTGTTTGGCCAGGGTGCCAAACAGGCTAGGACCGCCGCTGCTAGTAACGCTCTGTTGCTGACAGGGACACATGTGGAACTGATATTCAGGGTGTTATTAGGTGCAAGTCTTTTGTTTGCTTTACTGTGTGAGCAATATGACATTGTTTGACTGTTCAAAAGTTTTTAGAGCATGCGTTTGCTTTATAATCCTGTAAACCAGTGGTTCTCAAACTGTGGTATGGGTACCACTGGTGCTATATGGGCTCCCTCTAGTGGTATGGGAAGCCTCCCCAAAAATTGTTATGATTAAATAATATACCATTTACTGATTGAGGGATTTCTGAAAAATTAAAACGTACAGCTCTGCTTCACTTCCGACACAAATGAAAGCAGAAAACTAAACAGCAGTGACGTTTGTAGGGTTACTGAAATTGGAGTAGCTGGTATCAATGGCGTGTCCAGCGGGGTGGCCTGGGGGGGCACAGGCCACCCCCCCAACCAGACTGGCCACCCCAGGTGCCACCCCAAAGGCAAAACAATAAAATTCAATCAAATATCAAATGTCCGATTATGTTTTCACGGTGACGCTCAGATATCCGAGTGTAAGTGAATGCAGCATCGGCTTCTGCGCTATGTGCATCACGTTAGCAAAGGTAGGAGAGCCAAGAACGAAAGACATCACTGCAGGAAACAATTTTTCGGTGAAAGAAAATGAGGACAGAATAAATGTCCCGGTAAGTAATATTAAGTTTGTTGAGTTTAGTAAACTTCGGTGAAATTAGAATACCAAGGAAAAAATTACACTTAAAGAATTATTGCAGCCGTGGAATATTTCAGACAGTATGCTACAGAGGGGAGCTAACATAAGAGTTATGAGTTATAAGATGTAAGGTAAGTCATAACATTGCTGTATGGAGCTGCAGATTTGGTTGCAGGTTAACATAGCTGGACTGGCCATCGGGCTTATTTGACTTATTTTTTATTTTTTTTGTAACGGCATGAACAATGAGAGGTGGTGGATTGGCCAGATGCAGGTCGATGTGTAGAAATAACTCCGTTGTTTGGTGGTGGCTATGGCGGGGCTTCCACAGAGGCAACAGGTGGATGAGGGAAGGGGAGGCAGGAGGAGAGCCCCGAGGCAGCCGCCAGTCCGAGTGTCAGGTGAACTGAACTTCAGGTAAGAAGTTATGACCTGCAGTCTATCTGGGTCAGATATGAACTAAGTTTAGGTGGAGTTTATTTTCGTTGTGCTGACTTTTTACTGTCAGTTGCAATAACTCATACTGCGTTCTAGCCAGCTTGGAGTTTTTATACAGCTGTTCGGTTGCTATGATGTTACTGATAGTGAACTTTATTTTATTCATAAGGTTAGTTAGTAGAGTTGCCAACGGCTCCTTAAAAAAATGGAATGGTCCCTCATTCAGAGAAAATATTACACGTTTCGTATTGAGCTGAGAAGAGACGCAGTTTGTCCCGAACTTCAGCTAGAATGGAAAAAGACACAAAGCTGGATTTATTCTGTCTTTACGCTGCACAGCTGCCTCTTCTCTCATCCTGCCTCTCCTGTTGCTACTTCAATCATGAAACTGATCGATGATCAGCTGATCGGCTTTTCTCTCTTGTTTGTTTATCGCCCACTTTGCGCCAGAAAGACGAAACCAGCAGATGTTGCGCTAAACAACAGCAGCACGTTTAAGCTTGATCGGCTGTTGTTAGAATTTATTTAATATTCATTTCTAGTATCAGCTGATGTTTGCTGGAGCCACAGCTGTAAAGCTGCTGGTCATGATGTCGGTTTGGATATCTGGTGAGAGGGAAACGTGAAGACCACCCACCAGGATCCTTTTTTATGTAGCTGACAGCTGGTAACTGTGCAGGGGCGGGTCTAGCAAAGTTTTGCCAGGGGGCCAGGTAGGGCATTAACAGGGAAAGGGGGCACAAAGAAATACTTTTCTTTCTTATTCTCATTTAAAATATCTAGCTTTTATTAAATAATTATCTAAATCTTACAACCAAAGTTTTTATCTGACGTAAAATGTATAGAAATCATACATATACCAAAAAGACTGTACATCACTGTCACAACAGGGTTTGTTTTCATTCAAAGGCTTTATGGCTTTAATACCTGGTGGGTCGGTCTGTAGTCAAAATGCCCGATTTTCTGTCCCAGTCCAGCCCTGCAGGTTAATACTGGCAGTGTCACCATGCCAGCTGAATGTATTTCATCATCAGCCAGTGTTGTTCTTTATCAATATTACCAAAGTTTACCATAAGGCAGCATAGAAAGTATTTACTTGCTTTCAGGTTTTATTCAAATATTAGTCTTTTCAGTTGTTTCTCCACTTTTTTCCTGTTTCAAAATCAAACACCAGTTTGTGAGAAGATTATCTTCTTTTTTTAACAGGCAGAGAAAGTTTTACATTGGAACTGGCTAATTTGTCAATTGTTTGCTACAAATGTTCGTATTTTAATATTCAAAAATGTTTTTGCCCAAAACATATGTGCAGTATATGTCAGTAAAAATACTATGCAAATATTGCTGTCCTTGAATGCTGAGTAAACACTGACAAAGCACTGATTGTATCTCTTGTACTTTATCAACGCAGTATCTAAAAACTTTGCACCGTAGTGGTTAAAATCTCATTCTAATAAGAGTTAAAAGTGCATTTGGTTATTAGGTTTATAGGATTATTGAATTATGGTTAAGGGTTGGTAGAAATTTTTTTTTAAACATTATCTGCCAATTAAATCTGCCACCCTTCTCCAAATCTGTGCCCCTACCTGGCCCCCCCAACAAAATTTTTCTAGACACTTCACTGGCTGGTATATTATGATGCACTACATGCTGGCTAGCGACACAGCTATTTTAGCATAATATAAACATACTGAAGCTGGAGGATGAACGCTAACTTTTTTCCATTCGATAAAAGTTAGCACAAGTGTTCTCAACGGTTAGGGAAAAATGCAATTGCATGGCTGGATGCTGTAAATGGACCAAACTTAAGTTGGGAGAACCACTGAGATAATCCAACTACAATAAGGTGGTTAGTTATTATTTCTTTTCTAGGGGGTCTAGGGGGGGGAATAATATTATCAAAATAACTGGAGGAACTATGCTGCCTGCCACAGCCCCATCAAATGAAAAAAAAAAAAATGTTTGTTTTTTTTGGCACTTGGGGTGGTTATCGTCCATTTATCGTTATCGAGGTTAACTGCTCAATTTATCGTGATATTGATTTTAGGCCATATCGCCCAGCCCTAAGCTGAACCAGTCCTACGCCTGTTTCGAGGTTAGCCAGGCGGCTAATGCTATCTACCGCCTGACTACCGAGGACAGTGACGTCATCAGCGAGAGACCGGTGACCAGCATCGCGGAGCATGACGTCCGAGCGGCACTGAGGAGAGTGAACACAAGGAAAGCGGCAGGGCCAGACGGCATCACCGGCCGTCTGCTGCGCTGCTGTGCTGACCAGCTAGCAGGTGTGTTCACTTACATCTTCAACTAGTCCCTGGCGAAGTCTGTGGTCCCCACATGCTTCAAAAGATCCACCATCATTCCTGTGCCCAAGAACAGCAAACCCTCATCCCTGAACGATTACTGGCCAGTTGCACTGACCTCGGTAGTAATGAGGGTGTTTGAGAGGCTGCTGAAGAACATCATCTCCTCTTCCATCCCAGACACCACAGATCTGCTCCAGTTCGCCTACCGACCCAACAGATCCACTGAGGACGCCATCGCCCACGTCCTGCACACCACCCTCAGCCATGTGCACAAGAAACAGGGCAACTAAATGAGAATGCTGTTTGTTGATTACAGTTCAGCATTTAACACAATAGTACCCAGCAGACCATTCACAAAGCTGAGGGATCTAGGACTCAACAGCCGCCTGTGTGCATGGGTGTTGGACTTCCTCACTGGCAGAACTCAGGTGATGCGTCTCTAACAGCATCACCATCAACACAAGAGCACCACAGGGATGTGTCCTCTCGCCACTGCTCTACTCCCTCTACACTTCAGACTGTGTGGCCACCCACGGCTCCAACACCATTGTGAAGTTTGCTGACGACGCAGTGGTGTTGGGTGCCATCTCCAACAACGATGAGGCGGCCTACATCTCCAGCTGAACGTTGGCAAGACCAAGGAGCTGGTGGTGGACTTCAGAAGGAGTCAGCACAGAGACTACATGCCCATTATCATCAATGGAGCTCCAGTGGAGAGGGTGCAGTCCTTCAAGTATCTTGGTGTCCACATCTCCTCAGACCTGACATGGTCTGCCCACATTCAGGTCCAGACCAAAAAGGCTAGGCAGCGCCTGTACCACCTACGATAACTGAGGAAGTTCAGGGTCTCTCCAAAGATCCTCAGGATTTTCTATACAGGCGCTGTGGAGAGCATCCTCACACAGAACATGACATCGTGGTTTGGGAACAGCTGTGTGAAGGACCAAAAAGCTCTCCAGAGAGTGATCCGTACAGCAGAACGCTGCTGCAGGATTGCTCTCCCCCCGCTTCAGGACACCTACACCAGGAGATGCCGGACTAGAGCAGCGCAGATACTGAAGGACCCGTCCCATCCTGGCAACGAACTGTTCCAACTTCTGCAATCTGGTAGAAGGTTCCGCATCTTCCGGGCAAGGACAGAGAGACTCAAGAGGAGCTTCTATCCCCAAGCCATCTGGGCCCTAAACCAATTTTATGTTTATGTTTATTTTACTTTTTATGACAATTAAAATGAATAGCATTCATATAAAAAATAAAATTGTCTCATGTAAACTGTATATGTTATTAAATACTACTATAATGCTGGTCATGCCCATATGGAAAAGAAACAGTAAAATCTTATAAAAGACTTGCATAAGATGTGGCCTACTTCATATAGTGAATCATATAAGGCTTATAGGATTTACTCATGAAAGTGGCCACTTTCTCATTACTTTCATATATTGTTTTAGGAAGTATCCAAAACATACAAGTTTCATTTATATAATTTTTCAAGGGATCTTATATCTGTTTTAACACTTGTATGCTTTTCATACAAGTTTCACACAAGACAGATAGAAACTTTATAAGATTTATATATATATCTTTTCCATATGGGTAGGGAGCCATATGTTTTATGAGGTGGTACTCATTGTGAAAAGTTTGAGAACCACAGCTGTAAACAAAGCAGCACTTCTGAGCTGCTTCAGCAGGCAGGCCACACCTTTTTCTCATCCTATAACACGTGATTTATTCTCAGAAACATTATCCATGCTTGATACAATATCTTCCCAGTACAGGGGCAGGACTATGTGTCAACTGAGGTCAATTTGTTGGGGAGGACAATTTGCAGGTTACAGAAAATGCTTCTTCTCATAAGGTAAAACTAAAGTTGCTTCTCGTGTATTGAATCAAAAATATATTAATCTTAGCATATTGTTTAGGGTCAGGAACATACCCACTGTTTTTCCTGATCCCCGGCTATAGAGGACACCCTGCTTTCTCCACCATGGTTTCAAAACTCCGCAGCCAAATACTATTATCATTGAGAAACACTGGTAAACATTATAAACTCATTTTCACATTTAGAATAATATAGTCTGTCATTTTATTCATATAACCATTCATATAACCTGTTAAAAAACAGGACAAAGCCATCATAAACATCTTTACCCATTGAGCTCCCACAGAAACCATGTCTAATCCCTGTGTGTTACACCCTCTTCCCTGTGAAATTCTGGTGTTAGTTTCCCTATTTATGTTGTTGCTTTTGAGCCAGGTCATAACACTGTGGAACAAGTGCAAAATTTCCAGTGTAGAGGAAGGGGTCTCTCTCCTTCCATTTACTTTTATACAGCAGTGGCAGCAGTGAGTGCAATCTGCAATGTGCAACTAGTCTAGTAGAATGCAATTCTACTAGTAGACTAGTAATATTTGTACAGTATATTTGCACAAGAGTTTTGTACCTGGATTTTAATTGAATACATTTCATTAGTGGCTTTTCCAGAAGGTAGTCAGTCATTGAAGTTAACCAAATCATATTCAAAGCATGCAAAGTGTGTGAAATGCAAGGTTTACCAATAAGATGATTTATTTACAAATTTAACAAAGGCTAATATTTGCTATGCAAATAAAAAAAATTTGATTGTCAGGTTCTTTCACTGTCAAAGGAAGGGTTAAGTGGTGGTCAGAGTGAGAGAGAAACCACTCCCCCCAATAAGAATTACTTACAACCTGAACAGAAACTAAACTAAATTTCACTTCTATCTGACCATCACAGAATGCAGATCCTTGTGCTGATCCTTGGGATCCTGCTGCTCCCTAAAAGCAAGTTTTTCCTTGGTTATCTGTTCTTTAACATTTTAAAGAAAGTTCTGTAATTTCAATGAAACTTTTTTTTTTTATTGCTTTTACATCATGTTATTTACAACCCAGCAAAAAATGTGTCTACTTCCTACAAATGATTGCACTATTTATTGTACTTTTAGCCCTTTGTTTGAATCTATTTATTTTAGTTGGAGTTTCAGGATTTGTCCATACGGTTAATGCAAGAAAAGTTGATTTAACTCCTTATTTAAATGTCTTTTATCAGCATGTCCATTGGAATGTTATGAATGCATACCAGGACCATCTGGAAGCTGCAATGAGACAACAAAAGAATGTCCATTCAATACTCAGTGTGGTTCAGTCAGAATGATTTCAAATATGGGTAAAATGGTATTTTATAGTTCTTCTATTATTTTTTGAAGTGACCGAGTTTACAATGGTTCCTCTTTGGTTTCAGGTGGTTCAGAATTTAAATTTATGGGGAGAACTTGTGTTACGCCTGATCAGTGCTTCAGTGGCTCAGTCAACTTTGGATTTGCCCAAGTTGTAATTAACAGCAAGTGTTGCACCTCTCATCTGTGCAACTCTCAAGATGTCCCTGGTAATTTACAACATGTTTCTTGGTATTTTGAAATAGTATTTCCTGTTGTGATAAAGAAGTAGATTTTATTAATATTGTGGAAAAAGTTACAAAGTGAGCCAGGTTTAGGAAAATTAATTTTTTCTCAATCACTGAGTTCTCCTGATGGATGAGGATTAAAGCATCCAGTATTTGCATATCTGATGTTTTTTGGCACTTTGATAAAATAATCAAGGAAACAAATATGACATATATATTTGTGCTTCATAGATTGGAGCATACCCTCGCCAAATGGGAAAAAATGCTCGCAATGTGATGGAAATGACTGCACCAAAACTTTAACCTGCAACAGAAATGAGGACTACTGCATCTCAGCAGCAGGTAACAGGCCTAGAACATTAAGTTTCTGTATGTTTCTTTTCTGCTTAGAGGAATATTCAGTGATTCCTTTTTTAAAACTTGCAGCACAGTAGAATAATTTTTGTTTTCTCAGTGAATGCAGGAGGGGAAACTACTAAAGTAAAGGGCTGCGCCTCCAAGATGATTTGTTCAAACACACAAACTGCACAGCTCTCAGGAATCATTGGAGAAGTCAGCTGCTGCCAGGGTGACCTCTGCAACAGTGATACAACAACAGCGTCACAGCCCAGCAGCACAACTGCTGGCACAACAACAGGATCACAGCCCAGCAGTACAACTGCTGGCACAACAACAGCATCAAAGCCCAGCAGCACAACTGCTGGCACAACAACAGCATCAAAGCCCAGCAGCACAACTGCTGGCACAACAACAGGATCACAGCCCAGCAGTACAACTGCTGGCACAACAACAGCATCAAAGCCCAGCAGCACAACTGCTGGCACAACAACAGCATCAAAGCCCAGCAGCACAACTGCTGGCACAACAACAGGATCACAGCCCAGCAGCACAACTGCTGGCACAACAACAGGATCACAGCCCAGCAGTACAACTGCTGGCACAACAACAGCATCAAAGCCCAGCAGCACAACTGCTGGCACAACAACAGGATCACAGCCCAGCAGTACAACTGCTGGCACAACAACAGCATCAAAGCCCAGCAGCACAACTGCTGGCACAACAACAGGATCACAGCCCAGCAGCACAACTGCTGGCACAACAACAGGATCACAGCCCAGCAGTACAACTGCTGGCACAACAACAGCATCAAAGCCCAGCAGCACAACTGCTGGCACAACAACAGGATCACAGCCCAGCAGTACAACTGCTGGCACAACAACAGCATCAAAGCCCAGCAGCACAACTGCTGGCACAACAACAGGATCACAGCCCAGCAGCACAACTGCTGGCACAACAACAGGATCACAGCCCAGCAGCACAACTGCTGGCAAATCAACAAGTACCATCCTTGTATGCTTTGTGGCACCACTGATCGCTTTGGTCTTGTTCTCTTAGCTGATGAAAAAAAAATAGCACAGCCCAGTTTTTCTTTAAACCTTCACAATACTTCCACATATTCACCAAGAGTTCGCTCAAAAAATATAAAGTTTCATAAACAACAGTCTTTTTATTTTTTCTCAAATATTTTAAAATTTGCTCCTTTAAAAAAATGTACTTTATGGATTTGTGCTTTCTTTAACATTTCTAAAACATTTTGAACTGATACTCGAAGGTTAAAATGAAAAAAAAAAAAACATCAGGCAAATCTTGTAAATGAAACAAATGCATAAAAATAGTGTCAAAAAGTGCAAAGTATGTATACTCATTATTATGTCACTTGAAATCTCCCAGCAGCTAGTGTCCTTCCAGGAATGACACAAACATTGATGATGCAGATGTACAGTCAGTTTTCATTTGAATGTGACAACTTCAGTCTTCCTTTAGATCTTTTATATTTATATATATATATATATATATAGAGAGAGAGAGAGACAGACAGAGAAATAAATCAGATCAGGAAGATAATTAAAAGGCTTCAAACATCATCTGGTTACAGGTGCATGTCATTGTTAACATGTGTACGTAATTATACGTATATATCTAAAATATCCATCACAGTTAATCTGTACTTAAACTGTATTGAAATTTACTTTGAGAACCACCACTGATTGCAAAGCATATTCTACTAAAAAGTCACTGATCATAAAAATACATAAATAAATAATTTACAAGTCTGTCCTATGAAAACAATTATTTGCAGCTTAATAATGCTTCAGCAATGAAATAAAACAATCTTAAAGAGGATTCAGTAAATGAACGGATTCAAAAATAAAAAGAAACAAATCACTTTAATAAAACAGAAATATCAATCAAATGAACTCAAAACTACAACAATTCAGTTATTTAAAGAAGCTTTAAAAAGGCCTTGAGCAGCATCAGGATTAAAAGAATAATGCAGCATAGTTGTTATTCTTCTTTAATCGTGGAGACTTCTAATTAGTATGTATTTAATTATCTAGACCCAGATAGCACTGAGCTATGGACCCTAGCCTTAGATCTTTGCCCAGTTGGTTGTTTAACTTTGCAAACAACAGATGAAAACTACATTGCTACATTTAGCAGAGGTCACATTATGAGTGACTTTGTGTTACACAAACAAAACATGGATAACTTTCACATGAAGAATTCTGTAAAATGCAATTCTTGTTGTATGTTGCACACTTAGATTAAAAGGAATTGAAACCAGCATAGCGTTGTGAGTCCGCCTTTACTGTAACTTCTGCAAATATATAGACATTTTTATGCACTTGTACACCATCTGACATAGCTTTTGTTAGGCGCACTGTATTATGGTGAGTGGCCTGGCTTGTTTCAAACTCAAAACACCAATACTTCTTACAGTAGCATAAACGAAATAACCCTAAACAAAAGTCTGATTCCCAGGTCTGAATTAACTGTGATTACAGCTCAGTACAGGTAGACATCAACCACAGTGCCACGAGGTTTTCACACAAACTGGCAAATTAGCTGTAGCTGCTAACCGGTAGCTTCATGGCTAATCTACATTGCTAACAATAAATATACACTAACCACACATGATGGGAATTAACAGCCAACTTTCCTACATTCCCTGCAACCATGTGGACTTATCTTAAGACCAAGGTCAAGTTATTTACTATTTTTATCTGCTTAAGTGCAAATATATAGCCATAGTAGTATATTGTTACACGCTTGTACACACTTTCACACAGCTTTTGTTAGGCGCACTGCATTAGGTGAGTGGCCTGGCTCGTTTACTCCCACTTCAGCTGCTCATTTCAGGAGATACTCCCTCTTGTGGTGTAACGGAGAATAACTACTCTTCCAGCGCTATGTCTCGTTGGAGACTGGCGCACACATTAATTTACAACAATGTGTGCGTGAACAATCAGAACATTTTCACCAAATACAATATTGTAAATAAACGATTATGGGGGAAGGGTGTCTTTTTTTTGTTAATGTCTTCTTTTTTTGTCATTTCTTGTCCTCACATGTACAATTTTTTTTCTCCTGCTCATTAAATTTGATTGGTGACAGTCCCTGGATAAGCAAAAGAAGATGGATGGATTAAATTTGGTTAGTGACTTATCCACAAGTATCCCAAGATATCCACTGAGTGCTTAGTCATTCAAGTTAACCAAATCACATTCAAAATATGCAAAGTTTTATGGCTGACCTAGCTGCCAAAGGTTCTCAATAAAAAACATTACAGAGATGCACACAGATAGAAAAATCCCCAAAAGCAAGATGACTTAACTACGAAGTTAGCAATAACTGGAGCTGGGGGAAGAATTATTTATAAACTAGCAAACAATATTTTTAAAAATCTAATACTTACACTTTATTCAATATGTAGAAAGGGCAATCATAATTAAGCTGTTCAGTACAAGTTGTAGATTCAAGCTGCTCTTCATATTTTTGGCCACCAGGTGCCACAGAAGAGGACTGAGGTTTTTATCCTTTCAAGACTAATTTGACTCACTTATGATCGGCACAGGGTTTTATTTATTTATGTATTTTGCTCAAATTCACCAACTTATCATGTTTATATTACATTGACTTCATGCAAGGTCCAGTTTTTGGTCTCTTGTTATTGAATGTCCCTCTCTGTCTGTACACTGCTAAAAAATAGATTCAGTTGTTGATCTAAATGTACCCCAGTACATTTAGATCAATGTCCTACATGCAAATGCCCCCAGTTTCTTTCAGAAATCATCATTATTAACAGTCTCTACACTCTGTGTAGTGTTGTAGCATGCATCTCACTAGTGTTAATCTTAATCAGGGCCTGTCTCATCTTTGTACACTGCCTCAGTAAAATGAGGTCAGTACAATTTTAATTTTGCTTCAGCCAGCTGTGTTTTCAAATGTTGTGTGAACAGAATCTGCAGAATATCACAGCAGTTAATCTAACAAGTTGATCAGTTGTTTTGTTCTTTTTTCTGCTTTGAGACATTTTTCCACTTGTAAAATATGAATTATGAGCAGTAACAGCGTTACTTTTTTCAGTAATGAGTAATCTAACGAGTTACTATTTCTATCGTTACAACGCCGTTACCGTTACTAACAAAAAAACGCGGTGCGGCCACGTTACTATTTTTCAACAAACAGACAGCTGAAGCTGTCTTCAGCTTACCGCACCTTATATCAGTTGTACGGAAGTAGCTGTCTATGTAAGTAATCGGGGCGCTGCAGCTTTAAGCAGCAGCGCGCGCTCCCGCGGGCGGCAATCACTTTCTGCCCGACGATCACTTTTTGGCACAGCACCTGGAGCTCAGGGGGCAAAACATTTGCATGAGTGCTGCTGTTTGACTGAGGAAGAATATAGTAATCGTGGTAAGCCAAATAAAACAACCAATTTAAGATGACAAAGCAACAAGGTGATATATACCAGTTTTTAAATTGTGCTGATAGGCCACGTCATGTCACGTCAGTCATGATAAACAATACATATGCGGCGTTTTTTCCGCAATAGTTTCGTCACGTTTACTGTCTAAGAACAGCGCTAGCAAGCACTCTCTGCTTATGAGCAAAAAATAAAAAAACAAAACAAATAGCAGAAATGTACAGAAAAATGTACCATGTCAACCAATCACAAAATGATATGGAAACATGACATTGGTTGTTTAGGGAGAGGGGGAAGTTTTAGGAGTGACGGCGCGCGCGCGCGCGAGAGAGAGAGAGAGAGAGAGAGAGAGAGAGAGAGAGAGAAAGCAGGAAAAGAGAGAGAGCGAGTTTTGAGATGTGAGAGATTTGTGACGTTTAGGGTGTTTGGAGTGTGTAGTTAATGTGTTGTCTTGTGTAGTTAGTGTGTAGTGTTGTGGATAGGTTTGTGTTGTGTGTCAGAACAATGAGGCGACTGCTGTCTCCAGGTAGAAAACAGGAGTGATACGCCTGCTGCTGTCAGACCTGCAGGTATCAGGCTGTGATGTTGACAGAAATTGTTTTTTTGGAGTTGCACAAATAATTTGTGTGGCATCGTATTAAATGCAAAACACCTGATTGTTATGTAAATAATTTGAAATGGTTATAAAAAAAGGGTAAAAGGTAAATGGCTGCAAATAACTTTGTTGTTTGAAAAACTTGTGCATATGATTTTAACATTGACAGTTTTTATTTGCATTTAACATTTTGAAATATGAGTCATTAAACATGTGTGTGTGGTTGTTACAGTACAAAAATACAACTTTTTCTACACAGATTTCATGTTTTTTGTCTGATTTTAGATAAATTGTGTTAATACAGTATGTCAAAATGAAAACATAACTGTAAATTCAGACACATGAGGTTGTGCTGAAAAGAATGATACCAAACAAGGCAAAGTAAAGAGTTTTTAAACCTGGTAACTCAGTTACTAACTAGTAACTATAATTAATTACTTTTTCAAAGTAACTTGCCCAACACTGATTATGAGTTAACTAAGCAGTGTTGTAACTGTGTTGTGATGACTCTGTAGTGATGAAGAAGGAAAAAGGAGGATGAGACTTGATTTGAAGTTAGTTTTGAGCCACGGGTTTTCTCTTCCTCCTCTTCTTTTTTATAAAAAAGTTTATAGATATTTCAATCTTTCTTTTCCCAGAAGGTCCATTACCAGCAGAGGGAGAAAATATATTTAAAAGCCACAAAATCTGTGCCACCTCGCTTGTGTATTTTGCTGTTCTTTCTTGCAATTTGACATTCAGAAATATATTTTATGGGATAAATTAAACACTGTCTTAATGTGAGTAAATTTTGTATTTCAATTTTCCTTCTATTGGAGACTGAAACCATTTGGCAAGAGTGCCAGATATTTTTTGTATGCAGGAAAGACTATGAAACAGTGGACAGCTTTCTATAACGTGTCAAAAAATCAGCCAGATATCACTCAAAATTTAATCTGCAGATTTTACTATGAATTTTACATGTCTGAAGCCACAGAGCAATGCTATGATAAAACTAACATACAAATATAAGTGATGGTAGTGTATATGACTGAGACCATTACACTGACTCCACAGGCTGAGTGAGTTCAGAAAAACCAATCAGTTCAATCAGACTAAAGTTTTGCCACTAATAAATGTCCTCCAGCAGAACTTTATGTATCAGGTTGGTCCTGACATATGCACAAACATGTTTTGGATGGACTGAATGGCATAACATTAAGCTTGTTATTATGAAAGAAAAAAAGTTTTGCTGTGACAGCTTTCCTGAGATTTCACAAGAGTCAAGCTCTTGGTAAATTGAGAGCTTCGCTTTTACAATCAGCTCCCTCTTCCACAAGACGGACCAGTGCAGCGTCCGTATCACTGCGGCCGCAGCAGCAATCCGTCTGTCGATCTCCAGCTCCCTTCTCCCACTGGCGAACAAGACCCCGAGATACTTGAACTCCTCCACTTGGGGCAGGAACTCATCCCCGACCCGGAGTGGGCACTCCACCCTTTTCCGGCTGAGAACCATGGCCTCAGATTTGGAGGTGCTGATCCTCATTCCCGCTGCTTCACACTTGGCTTCGAATTGTTCCAGTGTGAGCTGGAGGCCATTACCCAATGAAGCCAACAGAACCACATCATCCGCGAAAAGGAGAGATGAGATTCTGAGGCCACCGAAGTGAAAGCCCTCCGCCACTTGGCTGCGCCTATAAATCCTGTCCATAAAAATTATGAACAGAATCAGTGACAAAGGGCAGCCCTGGTGGTGCCCATCACCCACCAGAAACGAGTCCGACTTATTGCCAGAAATGCAAACCAAGCTCTTGCAACGGTTGTATAGGGATCGAATGACCTGTAACAATGGGCCAGACGGTGGGTCATCCCCCTCATCCCCAGACTCTGCTTCCTCCTCGGAAGACGTGTCAGTGGGATTAAGAAGGTCCTCGAAGTATTCCTTCCGCAGCGCTCCCCGAGCACTATACACAGTGCAGGTAGAGCACCGCTTTCCCATCCTGAGACGCCTGACGGCTCGCCAGAATCTCTTGGAGGCAGTCCGAAAGTCTTTTTCCATGGCCTCTCTGAACTCCTCCCACACCCGAGTTTTTGCTTCAGCCACTGCCCGAGCCGCATTCCGCTTGGCCCGTCGATACCTGTCAGCTGCCTCCAAAGTCCCACAGGCTAACCAAGCCCGTTAGGACACCTTCTTCTGCCTGGTGGCTCCTTCACCTCTGGTGTCCACTATTTGGTTCAGGGATTACCACCATGACAGGCACCAACCACCTTGCGGCTGCAGCTCAATGCAGCAGCGTTGGCAATGGAGATGCTAAACATGGTCCATTCGGAATCAATGTTCCCAGTCTCCCTCGGAATGCTGTTGAAGCTCTGCCGGAGGCGGACCGGGGCCTCTGCTAGACGTTCCCAGCACACCCTCACTTAGGTGCACCGGGTCTGTCTAGTGTCCTCCCCCGCCACCTGATCCAACTCACCACCAGGTGGTGATCAGTTGACAGCTCAGCCCCTCTCTTTACCCGAGTGTCCAGAAAATATGGTCGCAGGTCTGGTGATACGATTACAAAATCGATCATCGACCTACGGACTAGAGAGTCCTGGTGCCACGTGCACTTATGGACACTCTTATGTTCGAACAAGGTGTTCGTTATGGCCAAACTGTGATTTGCACACAAGTCCAATAACAAAACACCACTCGGGTTCAGATCAGGGAGGCCGTTCTTCCCAATTACTCCCCTCCAGGTCTCGCTGTTGTTACCCATGTGAGCATTGAAGTCCCAGTAGGACAACGGAGTCTCCAGGTGGAGCACCTTCGAGCACCCCACCCAGGGACTCTAAGAAGGCTGGGTACTCTGAACTGCCACTTGGCGCATAAGCGCACATGACAGTCAGGATCCGTTCCCTGACCCTAAGGCGCAGGGAACAAACCCTCTCAACCACCGGGAAGAACCCCAACATACCGGCAGCAAGCCGAGGGGATATTAGAATACCCACCCCAGACCGCCGCCTCTCACCAGGGACAACTCCAGTCTGAGACAGAGTCCAGTCCCTCTCCAGGAGACTGGTTCCAGAGCCCAAGCCATGCGTAGAGGTGAAGCCCGACTATATCTAGCCGGTACCTCTCAACCTCACGCACTAACTCAGGCTCCTTCCCCACCAGAGAGGTGACATTCCATGTCCCTATTGCCAGTCTTGGCAGCCGGGGGTCAGTCCGCCAGGGCCTCCGCTCCTGGCCGCCACCCGGCACACTTCATTAGTTTAAATATTTATCTATATCACTTCACCTCATATGTCATTGTACTGAATTTGAGCAACCACAAGCTTAATGTAGATTACTTTTAACAACTATCCACCTCAATTAAATCTATGGTCTGGCACACAGGCTGTTGTCGATCAGGGCAAGCTAAAGAATAAACATTTCGTGTCAGCAAGGGGGTGGGGGAAAGCCATTCACCACAGCACATCTTAAGTGCTGCTGATGTGGCAGGCCTTCTCCACACGCTCTTCAAGGCTGGTGTGTTTTCTGAAAACTTCTAACATTTGAATCTCTTCCATTTATAAGCCTGCGATTAACCGCACGGCTCAGGTCCGCGTGAAACCCGCGCGACCGTGCTCGCGTGAACGCGCGCAGCTAAGGAGCCGTCGCTCTCTCTCTCTCTCTCTTTTTTTTTTTTTTTAAATACTTTGTGCTGCCAGGAGCAAACGTCTGTCACCCTCTGACTCACTCTTGGTTGCCTAGGAACCCATGATAACAACAACAGTCGGTGTCACAGACCACGTGTTCTGCTCCGCACACACTCACACAACAACAACAACAACAACAACGACAACAACGACAACAACACAAAATAGGCCTATTGTCCTTGAACCCATCCGCTGGAACGTTGAAGACAATATAATTACACTGCAAAGCAAGACACAAGTAGGCAAGCTTCTTCATGTTTCTCGTGCACGGGAGAGAAAACCGGACAGGCGCCGTTCCTTCGCTTGACCCCAGTCGCTCTCCTTCGTTCTCCCGTACCACTGTTCTTTTATTGAGGTTACATGAATATGCATAGGTTCATTAACATATGACGTCTACATACACACAAAGAGTACCTTGCCTGTGTGTGTGTGTGTGTGTGTGTGTGTGTGTGTGTGTGTGTGTGTGTGTGTGTGTGTGGGGGTCAAGGTGTGACCCTGTGAAGACTCCCCAAACGCTGGTGCCAGGAGCGGGTCCATCTGAACAAAAGGCTCTTATACTTAAACAGATATACGTGTGTTTGCTATACCATATATCAGCAAGAGAAGATACGACCTCTCCTAGGAGGTGTGATCTACGCCAGAACACTCTGTAGAGGGAGTGAACGCACTCCCCCTTCATGCTACACAGAGCCGTTACAGACCTCCTAGGATGAGACATTCTTTCAATCTACAAATGATTATACACTGCTAAGCATATGTGAGTAAATATTTCTAAGCATAAATGACAATCAACAATACAAAACCTAACAAGGGGTCTTTACAACATGTTTTGTTATACAGCCTAATATAATCCTCCACATGCAGGTGATGAGTTTGAGTGTTGTCCATGATGGACATTTGCTTGGCTAACACCCTCCTCTCATTAAACTCCTCTATGGGGTCTAAGGGACTGGCCATGAGAGAGCTGGCCCTCTACAACAATTAACTCGTTTCCTGTCCCTCTCTGTGCTGCTTCCCAGCAGAAAATCGCAAACTCATATCAGCAGAGTTGTGATGATTGAATTGACTGTTAACATCCAGGGTGGCTGCATTTACAACAGAACAAAAGGCATGCACGTTTAATGTAATCCAAACCTGTCAGACAGACATCATATCCATTTCACAAGTTGTGTCATCCACAGCAGTATAGATTACAAATAAAGTTTAGGAAAGGTTCCTTGTCTGCCACTGAGCAACTTGTAAACCAAGACATGTCAAGATTCAAAAAGACATGGGCCAATGTGAAATGAGCTCTTATCTTTTAGTTATTTAGAAGAAAGAACATTTAGTCTTGTTTACATGTATATTCACCTTTGAATTATTTAAAAATAAAACCTAATGTCCCAGCAGTTTCTACCTGTAACAGCATGTAGAACAGACCTAATGACATTCACATTAAGGCTACGTTCACACTGCAGGTCTTAATGCTCAATTCCGATTTTTTGATCAAATCCGATTTTTTTGTCTGCGTGTTCACACTACAAATAAAATGCGACAGCAAACGCGCTCTAGTGTGAACGCTCAAAGCGGCCCGCATGCGCAAAAGAAGACTTCACACACAACGCGCTCTGTTTAGACCCAGAGCAAACAGTATTGTTTGATAGATGACCCTTAATATAAAGAGTTCGGACTTTACGTTTCCCAATTTTTGCTTTAAGTTATTTTGTTATTTACATAATAATGTAAATAACCTAATAATGATCCTTATCGCTGTTTTAGAGAGGAGCGGTGCTTCAAAGGATAGTTGCAGATTTCTGTCAGAATCTGCAGATTATACAGTACAAATAAAATGTTCACGTTTCTCCAACATTGTCTTCCCAACAGTTTCACTGATATCTACACGGGATGGCCAGAGAAGCGTTCGCGATGTCTTCTCTGGCGCTTCTCTGGCGCTGATAATTGGCGTCTGTCTTGTGTCGGTGACGTAAAAGACGGATTTAATGCGACCTGACCGTTCAAACAGCAGTCGCTTTCTAAAACATCGGATATGTATCGGATTCAGTACCACATATGAAAGTGACCCAGATCGGATTTGAAAATATCGGATTTGTGCCGTTCACACTGTCATACCATGATCGGATATGGGTCGCATAGGGTCAAAAAAATCGGATTTGATGCGCTTTCACCTGCAGTGTGAACGTAGCCAAAGCTTCAGTCAAACAATTCCTTGAGGGTTGCAAAACTGGGCAGGTAACTTGCATAAAATGAAGCTGACTCCGTCCCGAAACCACTGGAAAACCTATGTGTTTAACACAACAACATAGCAGTGTTTGCTCAATATACTTTACGATTTGGCTTAGTGTGCATTGTACTAAATTACTCAGGAAGTGAAACAGCCTCACATGTGTTAGGTAACAGAGGGAGAAAATACTATTTTCTGAAGCACATTGTTTATTACATTCAGTGGCCAATAGGCGTCACTGTGGTGATCGTTTAGGATTTCCAGGCTCTGAATAAACATGGGCATGATCACCTCACATAGCGAATCTGCACAGTTCCAGTGAAATCTGGAGATGATGTGATCTGGGCTTGTTGCTTTTTTGGTCTTGAGCTTCTCCAGCTCCTTCCTCACATGATCAGGAGTCAAGGAGAGGATGGTATAAGGTGACAAAGGGGAAAGGCAATAATTAAAGCACAGAAAGATGAAAAGTGGATGTGAGATATGGAATGATCAGGTTGAAGGGGAAGGAGTGTGACTGGTCATGGGGGCTATATGTGTCACGGTTTGCGGGGCAAGCCGTGTGGATTTGTAGTAAGGACCAAAAGGGCGGCAGTTCTGGTGCAGGTGAGTGTTTATTTATAATAGTGGGTCAATACAAACAGCAAGGGTGGCAAAACATGAAACTAGAAACCTAAACTGGGTAAACTAATAAGACAAACCAGAAACGAAGATGCAGGGAGGTCCGGGGAAATACATACAGAGAGACGCAGGGAGACCGAGGGGAAACAACACAGACGAACCAGCAACTACTATGACAGAAGACACAACTTAAATACACTCAGAGAACACAGGGGGGTTACATACAGGTGGGAACACAGCTGGGAGTAATTAACAATACGAGACTAGGGAGGCAAACTGAAAACACTCACATAAGACACAGACCTTCACAATAAAACAGGAACTTACACATGAAAGGACACAAACTAAGAAACGTGGACTAGATACAGGAACACATGGGCAGAACAGAGTAAACACTAACCAGAGGAAGAACAGAACCAAAATCACGAAGAGAAAACACAAAACGCTGGGTCAAAAGGACCCAGGATCATGACAATATGACACAGATTCAAGGGGTGTGTAGAGGGTACATATTGATAGATGTGGTTGGGGGAGGGAGTGGGGGCAGAATTCAAACCTGTTTTCTTTCATTATACACACTTTTTCAGTGTGCAGTATAAATATGGGAAGAAAAAAGAGAAGAACAGTGTGGGAGAATTAAATTCAGCTGATTTATTATTAAAAAAAATCTCAAGAAAAGAAAAAGGAAAATGTACTCATTATTCCTGTCTTGTAAACACGTCTCATCAGAAGGTAACAGGCATACAGCGTTAAGTCAATCAGGTTCTGCATGTTTGTTCAGAGATTCCTTTGTAAAAACCTACAGGTTCTCACCTTACAAAAATCCCATAGATACCATTATTTTTATATATATATATATATATATAAATATAAAAATAATGGTATCTATATATATATATATATATATATAAAGAAGGGACTGCTCTCACAGCTAGAGATTGACGAGGTACAACACAAATGCTACGGCAAGGAGGAGTCAGGACGCCAGGTCAGGGGGGAGATATCATCACCCCCACCCGAGATTGGGTACATAGCCCCAAGTGCGACAGGAGAAGGATCGTTGAGTGCGAGAGGAACTGACCTGAAAAATAGGATCATGGCCAAGCTTGAAACCTGGATCCCCCGTAGCCGGTTACCAAGATTACGTGAAGTACCCTCAGAAGGTCTGCTAGATGATGTTAATGCAGCACTACGGACAATACCTACAACCACGATTACCGACACTAACAAGCTGATCTACAATACGGCAGCAGTGATCAGTGAGATGCTTGGCTACAAGTTGAACAGCCACAAGGGGCAGTACCCTCCATGGAGAAAGAGGCTAGAGGGCAAGATCAAAGTAGCACGGAGGGAGGTTAGCCAACTAACGGAGTTGCAGAAAGGTGCGACAAAGAAGGTGCATAAGAAATACAGCAAGCTGTCCATACCTGAGGCCTTGGAAACTGCCAAGCAAAGACTCACAGCCTTGGCCAGCCGCTTGAGGAGGTACACCAGAGAGATAGAAGGCAGGAGAATAAACCAGCTGTTCTCCACAGAACCAGCAAAGGTGTACTCTCAGTGGCAAGGGAACAATAATAATAAGAGAACAGCACCACCAAGGCTGGAGACGGAGCAATACTGGAAGAGCATATGGGAGAAGGACGCAACCCATAACGGCAATGCTCAGTGGCTAGTGGATCTGAGGGCAGACCTCCCTGAACAGGGTCCAGTAACCATCACAGTGGCAGATATCCAAGAAAGGGTCTCCAGTATGAAGAGTTGGACAGCACCAGGGCCCGACATGGTTCACGCCTACTGGCTAAAGAAGCTGACTGCACTCCACGAGCGTCTGGCAGCACAAATGAACCAGCTGTTAGTTAACGAGACACACCCGGAATGGCTAACCGAAGGTCGGACGGTCCTGATCCCCAAGGACCCCAAGAAGGGACCGGTCCCCTCCAACTACCGACCAATAACCTGCCTCAGTACTACATGGAAGCTCCTGTCAGGCATCATATCGGCTAAGATGAACAGGCACATGGGTCAATACATGAGCGGGACACAGAAAGGAATTGGCAAGAATACCAGAGGCGCAAAACACCAGCTACTGGTAGACAGAACAGTCAGCCGAGACTGCAAGACCAGACTGACCAACCTGTGCACTGCCTGGATTGATTACAAGAAGGCCTATGACTCAATGCCCCGCAGCTGGATACTGGAATGCCTAGAATTGTACAAGATCAATGGGACCCTAAGAGCCTTCATCAGGAACTCAATGGGGATGTGGCGTACAACACTAGAGGCCAACTCCAAGCCCATAGCACAAGTCACCATCAAGTGCGGGATCTACCAAGGAGATGCTCTGTCCCCACTGCTGTTCTGCATAGGCCTGAACCCCCTCAGTGAGATCATTAACAAGACTGGCTACGGATACCGACTACGGAACGGAGCAGTTGTCAGCCACCTCCTGTACATGGATGACATCAAGCTGTATGCCAAGAGTGAACGAGACATTGATTCACTGATCCACACTACCAGGCTATACAGCAATGACATTGGAATGTCGTTCGGACTGGAGAAGTGTAGTCGGATGGTAACAAAGAGAGGGAAGGTAGTCAGAACTGAGGGGATTGAACTACCAGAAGGCAACATTGCAGACATAGAGGACAGTTACAAGTACCTGGGGATCCCGCAGGCGAATGGGAACCATGAAGAGACCGCTAGAAAAGCTGCAACCACCAAGTACCTGCAGAGGGTCAGGCAAGTCCTGAGGAGTCAGCTGAATGGTAAGAACAAGATCCGGGCCATCAACACGTACGCCCTGCCCGTGATCAGGTACCCTGCTGGGGTAATAGGCTGGCCAAAGGAGGAGATAGAAGCCACTGACATAAAGACAAGAAAGCTCCTTACCATGCATGGAGGGTTTCACCCCAAGTCCAGCACCCTGAGGCTGTACGCTAAGCGGAAGGAAGGGGGCCGGGGACTGGTGAGTGTCAGCACCACAGTCCAGGATGAGACAAGGAACATCCAAGAATACATTGGGAAGATGGCCCCAACTGACCGAGTGCTCAGTGAATACCTCAGGCAGCAGAAACCCAAGAAAGAGGAGGGAGATGAGGAACCATCATGGAAGGACAGGCCCCTGCACGGTATGTACCACCGGCAGATAGAGGAGGTGGCTGATATCCAGAAATCCTACCAGTGGCTGGACAAAGCTGGACTGAAAGACAGCACAGAGGCACTAATCATGGCAGCACAAGAACAAGCTCTGAGCACAAGATCCATAGAGGCTGGGGTCTATCACACCAGGCAAGACCCCAGGTGCAGGCTGTGTAAAGATGCCCCAGAGACAATCCAGCACATAACAGCAGGGTGCAAGATGCTAGCAGGCAAGGAATACATGGAACGCCATAACCAAGTGGCCGGCATAGTGTACAGGAACATCTGTGCCGAGTATAAACTGGAAGTCCCGAGGTCAAAATGGGAGATGCCCCCAAGGGTGGTGGAGAATGACCGAGCTAAGATCCAGTGGGACTTCCAGATACAGACGAACAAAATGGTGGTGGCTAACCAACCGGACATAGTGGTGGTAGACAAACAGAAGAAGACGGCCGTAGTGATCGATGTAGCGGTTCCGAATGACAGCAATATCAGGAAGAAGGAACACGAGAAGCTGGAGAAATACCAAGGGCTCAGAGAAGAGCTCGAGAGGATGTGGAGGGTGAAGGTAACGGTGGTCCCCGTGGTAATTGGAGCACTAGGTGCGGTGACTCCCAAGCTAGGCGAATGGCTCCAGCAGATCCCGGGAACAACATCGGAGATCTCTGTCCAGAAGAGCGCAGTTCTGGGAACAGCTAAGATACTGCGCAGGACCCTCAAGCTCCCAGGCCTCTGGTAGAGGACCCGAGCTTGAAGGATAAACCGCCCGCAGGGGCGTGCTGGGTGTTGTTTGTTGTTTTATATATATATATATATATATATATATATATATATATATATATATATATATATATATATATATAAATATCGCTAGCCCGACATCCCGGGGCTAGCGATATTTCCAGTCGGGCTACCAAAATCTATCTCTGCGCACCAATTCAGGGTGAAGCAGTGACAGTCAAAGAAAAGCTTACCACAAAACGGAAAAGTTATGACAAATCGGACTATAAGGCAAAAAGAAAGTGCAGCTTTATGGTTTCATGGACAAAAGAATTTCTGTGGCTGCAATATGACGAGCTAAATAACCAGGGGTGCACATAAGTGGTCCGCTGGTGCGCATTCGCTGTCAAAATAAAAAACTGCAACGTGTGTTTGCGTACATAAGATTTTCAGGAGGAGGACAGACATTTGTTTAGAACTCTTAAAGATGTTGAAGAAGCAAGCTCCTTTAAGCAATTACTTTGGTTTTCTTCCACCTCCAAAGAAATGTCAGGAGTCCGAACCACAAAAGAAGCGCGTATTCTCGGAAAAGTAGTTGCAGGAGGTGAGCTGGCTTCAAACAAATGATGAACGCACAGAGATGTGGTGCGGAATGTGCCGTGAAAATTTAATAAATGACAAATTAAAAAGGCATGAACATTTTTTTTTTGTATCGAAAAAATATTGAACCGTGACCCCAAAGTATCGAAATGAACCGTGAATTTTGTGTATCGTTGCACCTGTAATATATATATATATATATATATATATATATATATATAAGTATATATATACACACACTTCTGTACCGTCTGCCAGAGGGCAGCAGGTAGAAAAGTTTGTGTCCAGGGTGTGAGGGGTCTGTGATGATTTTCCCTGCCCGTTTCCTGGTTCTTGAGAGGTACAGATCCTGGATGGAGGGCAAGGGGGCGCCAATGATCCTTTCTGTTGCCCGTACAGTCCGCTGCAGTCTGCTCCTGCCCTGTTTAGTGGCTGCACCATATCAGACTGTGATGGAGGAGCACAGGACAGACACAATGTAGAACTGGATCAGCAACTCTTGTGGAAGACTGTACTTTCCTAGTTGTCTTTCCTAGTACATCCTCTGCTGGGTCTTTTTGAGGATGGAGTTGATGTTGGTCTCCCACTTCAAGTCCTGCAAGATAGTGGCACCCAGGAACTTCAAGATCTTCACAGTCAACACAGGGCTGTCTGATGTCGTAAGGGGGGAGCAGAGTTGAGGGATGTCTCCTGAAGTCCACTGTCATCTCTACAGTTTTAAGATTGTTCAGCTCCAGATTGTGCTGACTGTACCAGAGTGCCAGCCGCTCAACTTCCTGCTGGTATGCAGACTCATCACCATCCTGAATGAGGCCAATGACAGTGGTGTCATCTGCAAATGTTAGGAGTTTAACAGCCGAGTTCTTGGAGGTGCAGTCAAGATCAAGTGTAAATGATGTAAAGAATATCAAATACGTAGATCAACAAAAGGCTTGTGTGAACAGAAAAGTTTTTTAACTGGTTTTCAAAAGAATCCACAGAGCAAATGTGTTGCTTATGAAATCCATGAAGTGCTACAGAGAAAATTACATTTTATTTATGTAATTAACACATTTTGAACTCTTAAAGAAATATAACAAAAGGAAAGACACCCAGCTGAACTAAAATGATCCATGTAGCAAACAAAAACTGTTTTATTGCCTTTGGGCTTTTGGAGCCTTGATCTGACTTTTAAAAATTGGGGGAGGGGGAGCACTATGCTGCCAAAAAATGAAAAATAGATATTTGCAAAATTCTGCCTAAATATGTATTTTACCTGGTTAATGTGTGTGGCGGGGCGTGGTCTGCAGTGCCGCTGCATGAGAGTCGGACGCGCCTGAGCGGCACCTGCAATCACGCTCTCTGCTGTTGTGTTGTCGGGCTGTGAGCTGAAAAGCTACCGTCGACTGTACGCGTACAGCAAGTGGTCAATAACGGGATGCTGAAAAGCAGCGGGTCTGCCGTGGTATGTTTACAATGGAACTTCTGCTCCTGAACCTCTGGGCACCGCCTCTCAAATCGGGGCTGAAGTCACTTTCATCTTTACGCAGGACTGTAAGCTGTCATCTGTGAGGCGTTAGCGGTGTTTGTTTTTAACATAGTTCACGGTGGAGAACAGCTGCTGACATAATGTGGATCCGAAGATCCATTGGTCTATCTGGGGTTGAAAGTCTTGATAAATGCACAGCGTTTTGGCGGGTATACCGGCTTCTGCGAGTGTGACGCTTATTTTGAGCGATGAAAAATAATAAAATATAATTTTATTATTTTTATTTCAATATCACAACAATCTTCCAATTTAGAACTACAAGTTAAAAAAAAAGAGCTAAACACAAATAAAATACACGTCAGCTAAATACTTCTAATTTATTTTCCCAAACCATGTGAAGCCGCAGTATAAGGACAAAACAGTCGCATGCGGCTCCGGAGCCTGCTGTACGGTCTGCTAACATGGAAACTTTAAATAAAACCAGCAGCTTGTTTCATAGACCTGTCATTTGTTCTTTTGATTATCCACATTATCATCAACAGCTTCATCCATCCTGGGCGAAAACTGGTGAGGGAGACCATGCTGGGTTTCCTCGTTCCAGAGGTTTGGAGAAACTTGTTCCCTTTCTATTATCACAGAAAGGTGTCACATGTTCTGTTAACCTACTGAGAGATGCACCATTTCAGAAACATCAGGAAGACTGAAGTTCATCGCAAGGACGGAAGACTAATGTTCACCACCAGGTCCCTTACAGGGAAATCTTCTGAACTCAACAATATGCCCGCCCCACAAGATTGATAAACCCAGCATTTCATGAACACTGTGATGGAGGCTGTTGCTTTGCGTTATGTTATAAATACTTGGCAAATCCACAGAGGCTCTGGACGTTTACATAAAGATATTATATTTAGTTCTGTAGAAAGTATATTTAAAAATATATTATCCTCTCTTACTCTGGTGTGAATGACTCTGAATTACTTTATGGTAAATAACACACTATTGGCAAAAAACTGTGAAAGATTTCCAGATTACCAATTTTTTGTTCAGCATTACAAGTGATGACCTTTGACCTTCATCATGTTTTATTTAATTGTGTCAGAGAAAATCTCATGTGCTCTTCATGCAGCTGAGTACATCAAGTGTTTAAAACGGAAGCTGTGCAGGTCTGAGATCAGACACTGCACTGACAGCACATGTGGTACTTTAACCTTTTTACTGCAGTTAACATTCAATTCAATTTTATTTATATACGGCCAAATCACAACAGCAGTCACCTCAAGGGGCTTTATATTGTACAGTAGGTCATACAATAATAGATACAGAGAAAAACTCAACAATCATATGACCCCGTATGAGCGACACTTTGGCGACAGTGGAAAGGAAAAACTTCCTTTTAACAGGAAGAAACCTCCAGCAGAACCAGGCTCAGGAAGGGGGGACATCTGCTGCGACTGGTTGGGATGAGAAAAGAAATACAGGATAAAGACATGCTGTGGAAGAGAGACAGGGATTAATAACAGATATGATTCAATGCAGAGAGGTCTATTAACACATTATTATTATTATTAGAAATGAGAGCTGCTCCATCCAAAGTGGGATGGATGCCGTCTCTCCTAACAAGACCAGGTTTCCTCCAGAAGGTGTGCCAATTATCTATGAAGCCCACATCGTTTCTTGGACACCACTCAGACAGCCAGCAATTTAAGGAGAACATGCGGCTAAACATGTTACTCCTGGTCTGATTGGGGAGGGGACCAGAGAAAACTACAGAGTCCGACATTGTTTTGGCAAAGTTGCACACCGATTCAATATTGATTTTAGTGACCTCCGATTGACGTAACCGGGTGTCATTACTGTCGACGTGAATTACGATTTTACTGTATTTACGTTTACCCTTAGCCAACAATACCACAGCAACATTCATGTGTACACTCTCACAAACATTTTCCTGTCTTACTAAACCACACATTATAACTGCAATACTTCAGACATACTGAGGTGTTCAATCTAATACATTTTTAATATATTGCTATTACACCCAATCAGCCAGTGAACTGTAGATTTAGTGTTACAGTTTTATAATCAAAGGTTTGGACACATATTTATCAAAATTATTACTTTAATTATAATTGTATGTTGATTATCTGATTTGATAGCACCAATGAAAGCTGAAAGTTGTATTAAGGCATAAGCATGTTAAGAGACTAATATCTAATATCTATCATATGTTTAGCTCTTTCTGAGGCATTTGACAGCAGATATTGAGCAGAAAGGCTACAGCAGCAGAAGAAAACCAAACCAGGTGCTGTTCTTGTCAGCTAAGACACTGGAACATTTCTTGCTTGACTAAAATGTTTCATTTATTTTGATGTCAGATAGTTGACAAACACTAGTAGATAGTTGACCCACCACTGAAGCATTTGTGGACTTCAAATAATTGTATTTTTATAAACAGACTTGAAAATGATTTTCTTAGATGACCGAACACTGTTCAAAATGTCAGCAGAGTATGCTCTAACCATGCAATCAGTTTGTGTGGTGATTCACAAAAATTTAATGTGCAGTTGTCCAGTTTAAGCCCGAAGTGAAAACCCAGCCTGGTTCTGTTCTAGGAGAAACTGTAACAATGGGGCCCGGAGGCCAAAGCATGGATCTGGACCCACACACAACACAACACAACACAAACAAACAACCTAGGATAGCTGACAAACTGGTGTGGAACAGATAAGGAAGCTGGCCTTAAATACTGCCTGTTGTTAGCCCTGGATCACTGACAGGTGAACAAACAGGTGTAGTGATGAGGCTCCGCCCAGGGGTGAGAACATGGAAAAATACAGCCAACTCATCCGGATTATGACCAAAACAAACGTGACTGACCACGTAACAATACACACATACACATAATAGATACCTTCTAAAATACACATGTATATTTTACAAGCATGTACATTTGTACATGGTACAAATTAGTCTTTATAGGTTTATTGTGGCTTTTTTCTTGATGTGCTATATTTTCTTATTTTTTTTATATTATATCTTTTATTCACTTTTCTTCCTGACACATGTGATGCTGTAACATGTGAATTTCCCCAGTGTGGGGTTAATAAAGTCTATGTTTAAACTGTATACTATAAAAAGATTTGTCCATTAGATGGAGAAAATATAAAATATAATTCTACCCATTTCCAACATTAACCTTTAAAGCAGTGAGTAACAAATGCAGTTAAATATTGGGACAGAATGATCTACGTTCTAGAAAAATAAATCACTGGCTAATATCTATGATAAAAGTCAGCCAAGTGTCGATTATTTCAACCATATTTTTTGTATATGTCTTATTAATTTGATAGCCGATAATATTGACTTAAAGAAAATAGAGAAATGTACAGGACTTTAAGAAATGTATTCATTTATTTTCTCCACAAACCAAAAATTATGTTTAGTTACAAAAATGTAGTTATTTTTTAAGCTCTGGTGAAATGAGAGGCAACATTGTGACAGTCATAAGAAAAGCTCGGCTGTGATGTTGTTGTTTCCATCAGCTAAGAGAACAAGACCAGAGAGATCAGCGGTGTCACAAAGAGCAGAAGGCCAGCAGTTGTACTGATGGCACTGTTGCAGAGGTCACCCTGGCAGCAGCTGATTTCTGTTCCTATGATTCCTGCAATCTGTGCAGATTGTGTGCTTGAGCAAACCACCTTGGAGGCGCAGCCCTTTACAGTCACCTTTTGCCCTCCTGCAGTCACTGAGGAAATGAAAAGAGGGAATCACTGAATCACTGAGCAGAAAAGAACAAACATGCAGACATTGAATGCTGTCGGCCTGTTACCTCTTGTTGAGATGCAGTGGTCCTCATCTCCATTGCAATTTAGAGTTTTTGTGCAATCGTTTCCATCACATTGGAAGCACTTTTTCCCATTTGGAGATGAGATGCTGCCCTCTGTTGAATACAGAAATATTTGTAATATTTGTTCCCCTCCTTATTTTAACTGTGTGCCAAAAACATCAGCAATAAAACAAACAAAAAAAAAACAACAGAAAACAAAAGAAAAACCATTTATGTTATTAATATGTTTATTGTTTGAGATTTTTTAATCAGGAAATTTTTACAGATTGATAATTTTGACCTCATCTGTTCAAGCGAATACGACGATTGAAAGAAAGGTTTTGACCCACTTCAAAACTTTCTCAACATATTTAATAAAAATAAATAAATTTTTCTTTTTTTTTTTTACTTTCAAGGACAGGAAATTACATTTCAAAATACCAAGAAGCGTGATAGAAATTACCAGGGGCATCTTGAGAGTTGCAAAGATCAGAGGTGCAACACTTGCTGGTCAGTAGAGTTTGAGCAACTCCAAAGTTGATTGAGGCCTGAACACACTCCTCAGCCGCAGCACAACTTTTCGCTTTAATATCAACCAGTTTTGAACCACCTGCAACAAAAAGACGAACCATTGAAAACTGAACCAGTTTAAAAGAAGAATAAAATAAGAACTATACAAAATCAAACCTGCATATGAAGTCACTCTTACTGATCCACACTGAGTGTTGGAAGGACATTCTTTTGTTGTCTGAGCGCACCTTCCAGAGAGGTCCGGTATGCATTCGTAACATTTCAAAGCACAGGCTGATAAAACAAAGATAAAGATAAATGAAATTTTTCTTGCTTCCAATGCATGGACATATTCTAAAACATTCACTAAAATGAACCGTTTAAAAAATAAAGGGCAAACAGTACAGTAATTAGTATAATAATTTGTAGAACGTAGACAAACGTTTACTGGGTTGTACTAAAACATGTTGTAGAAGCATTAAAAAAGAAAATGTTTCATTGAATATTACAGAACTTTCTTCAAAAGAACAGATAACTGAAGAAAAACTTGCCTCTAGGGAGCAGCACGATCCCAAGGATCAGCACAAGGTTCTGCATTGTGGAGCGGTCAGACATAAGTGAATTCTACTTTAGTTTGTGTTCAGGTTATAAGCAATTCTCATCGAGGGGAGTGGTCTCCTATCTCTGACCACTCCTTAATTCTGCCTTTGACAGTGAAGGAACCTGACTATCAAAAAACAGTCCTTTGAATAAGAATTTGAATTCTTTTTCCACATAATTCAAGTTAAGTGAATGGTTTTTAAAAGTTTTTAAATTGCTTAATTCTCTATCTGCTGAAATATTTTTAGGCTGCAAATCATTTTCTTTGAGAACAGACGTAAAATGTTTGTTTCTTGAATGAACTGAATGAAAAACAAAACTGACTGTGATTCATGAGAAATGAAAGTCACCGACAACCACACAAAAGGTAGAACAGACGTAAAATGTTTGTTTTGTTTTTTTTGTCTTTGATGACCAGTGACTGTTTCAAATGTCAGCAGAGTATGCTTTAACCATGTAATCACTCTGTGTGGTAGTTCTTGACGACAGCTTAATTTCTTGCACTGAATGAAAAACAAAACTGACTGTGATTCATGAGAAATGAAAGTCACCGACGACCACACAAAAGGTATGTAACCGTTATTGCCACATGCATTCTATCTTACATCATATATCAATCAAAACCAGACACACCAGTTTTCAGTGGTATATTATTAACTTGCACGTTTCCCCTTATCTTTTCAAAAAAGGTAATAAAAAAGACAGGAATCTGTATTTTCAACTATCAGTGCATCAAAACTGAAACACAGTCAAGAATGACTTGAATTTAAAAACTATTCTCGCATTTTTATTAGACATGTGCTGAGAGAAGACACTTTCTTTTCCCGCTCACCACCTCTGCACAGGCTGTAACTTTATCTGTAACTATCAGAATTCCTGAGGAGAGTCCCAGGACACTATAGAACAAGCAGGACTCAAAGTCTGAATAATTATATTTATTTTATGCCCCAGTGATGTTTTTTTCAAACATCCCATTCAGCTGCACTTCTTTCGTCTTTGTGACGAGCAGACGACTGTATTCAGAGAGGGCCGAGGACTTTTTTGTTGTACAGTTATTTTATTTTCAACTTTAATTTATATATTTTATCTTATTCTTTCCCAGTTAAATTTACCCTTCATTCTAAATTGTTGTTGTACAGTTATTTCATTTTTAACTTTAATTTTTATATTTTATTTTATTCCTTCCTTGTTAAATTTACCCTTTTTAATTTTTCATATTTATTTCCTATCTTATTCATAGCCTTTTTTTTCTTCTTCTTCAGGTCACGAGCAGTTGTGTAAGTATTTCACTGCATATCGTACTGTGTATGACTGTGTATGTGACAAATAAAAATTTGAATTTGAATTTGAAAAATTATCCTCCCCATCATTTTCCTGCACAGGAAGCAAGAACATATTGACCTCAATGAGATTTTTAGATTTCTTTTTAGAGATGCTTCTGATATCTCATTAAAGCTGGTAATAAGGAAGCATAGTTCAAACATGTCTTTATTTCAAAGAGAAGGCTAGTCCAACAATAAAACTTTTCAGACTTTGAATATGGTTTGGTTACCTTGAATGATTGACTAGCTTTGACTTAAAATCCAGATATGAAACTGTTGTACAAATATCCTGTACCAACAGTGGCGGTCCTAGCCTGTTTGGCGCCCTGGGCGAACACTCCCTCTGGCGCCCCCCCCCCCCCCCCCCCCCCCCACACACACACACACACACACATAAAACATATTAAGGATTATACATTAACATAAAACTGTTGTCGGAACCATACTGAATTTCACCAGAGAAACACACACACATATGAAGTGAGAGAGAGTGCGCATAGTATGCAAACAGCCACCAAACAGCCATCATAATTCATCATACAATGAGAACAGAACAACTCAACAATTGACACTGACTAATTAATATTAAAATCGGTAACATAATGTAATGTTTGGAGTTTATTCTGTTACTGTTACTATTTTTACCATTTCTTTTTGGAGCAACTGTAACCCACATCATTTCCTTAGGGATTAATAAATAATATTATAAATAATATTCTGATTCTGATTGTTTCAGGATGACCTGCCATTATCTAATGACATATCTGCTTGCCTGTATCTTTTGCTCGTTTCTCCTCCTCTTCTTTTTTCGTTATTCTAAACTGAAGAAATGATGGCTTTGAACTTTTCTTGTCCATCTTCCATTGGTTTTAATTTTACACTCCAGTATGAACACCCATCCCCCAACTCAGGGATCACCACAACATAACCTAATAAACCTACACCTTAGTTCACTTTGTCTATTTATTTCGAGGATTTCGCACAACCCAGGATTCAAATCATGAATACATAATAGGCTTGGATTTACAACATTTTGAATGAAATGTGGTCTACTTGGAAGCAGCAGGACTCTCCTCCCCTTTCCACGGGTTGTGTGTGAGACTTTAAATCATCAAACTGTAAATTATGAATTTTAAATTGTTATTGATCCCTTTACCCCTGGTCCTAAAGTGTATATTTATTTTCTTACTCTTCTTATATATATTGTTTGTTTACTTTCACTGCTGTAACTGGAGCCTCGTCGTCTCGTCTCTCTATATACTGGACTGTATGTAGCGGAGATGACAATAAAGTTTACTTTGACTTCAGCAGCAAGCAGACGCACCGAGGGCTCTCGCGCTCACTTTTCGCATATAGAATTTCGAAAAAACATCAGCGCAAATTATAAGTCTGTATCATAATGTCTGGTGTTTTCGTGTTTGTTAGTTTGTTTTTATTTTGCTTTATTTCGCGAGTTGGTTATTAGATGCTGCTCCAGCCAGATAATCCCCCGCCGCCCCGCCCTCTCCTCCCTGTGCTGCAAGCAGCAGGCGCACCTCGCAAACGGAGGGCGCCCTTACTCCCAGCAAATGGGCGATAGAAAACCGATCGGTGCCTGTACCATTCCCAATATGGGCTGGCATGACATCGGGTCAACATGCGCGTGATGGCTCCCCCCACCACGATGCCGCCCCGGGCAACCGCCCGTGTCGCCCGTATCAAAAACCGCTACTGTACCAACATCACTAATCTACTACAGAATTGCAATCTGCTGAATTCTTCATGTGAACATTATAACACATCCGTATTTTGCTTCTTAAAGGTTATAATATGACCTCTGTGTTCCATGTAGCTTTTCTTCTTTTGTTTGCAAAGTTAAATAACCAACTGGGCAAAGACATCAAAGAACCTATAACTCAGTGTTTTTGAGTCTAAATAATTAAATTGGTATTAGTTAGAAATCTCCACTGTTAAATTAGAATAACATCTATGCTGCATTTTTCTTTTAGTCCTGATGGGATTCTATTAAAACTAGTTTGAAAACATGTTGTTTCAGTTTTAATTTTGTGTATTTGTTTGAAATTTTAGTGTTATTATATTGCTTTATTGATTTTTGTATCATATATTTAATGGAATATTCTGTGAAGCTGTTTAATTCTATTGCTGAAATATTTTAGGCTGCATATCATTTTCTTCAAGAACAGACGTAAAATGTTTGTTTTGTTTTTTTGTCTTTGATGACCAGTGACTGTTTCAAATGTCAGCAGAGTATGCTTTAACCATGTAATCACTCTGTGTGGTAGTTCTTGACGACAGCTTAATTTCTTGCACTGAATGAAAAACAAAACTGACTGTGATTCATGAGAAATGAAAGTCACCGACGACCACACAAAAGGTAGAACAGACGTAAAATGTTTGTTTCTTGAATGAACTGAATGAAAAACAAAACTGACTGTGATTCATGAGAAATGAAAGTCACCGACGACCACACAAAAGGTAGAACAGACGTAAAATGTTTGTTTCTTGAATGAACTGAATGAAAAACAAAACTGACTGTGATTCATGAGAAATGAAAGTCACCGACGACCACACAAAAGGTATGTAACCGTTATTGCCACATGCATTCTATCTTACATCATATATCAATCAAAACCAGACACACCAGTTTTCAGTGGTATATTATTCACTTGCACGTTTCCCCTTATCTTTTCAAAAAAGGTAATAAAAAAGACAGGAATCTGTATTTTCAACTATCAGTGCATCAAAACTGAAACACAGTCAAGAATGACTTGAATTTAAAAACTATTCTCGCATTTTTATTAGACATGTGCTGAGAGAAGACACTTTCTTTTCCCGCTCACCACCTCTGCACAGGCTGTAACTTTATCTGTAACTATCAGAATTCCTGAGGAGAGTCCCAGGACACTATAGAACAAGCAGGACTCAAAGTCTGAATAATTATATTTATTTTATGCCCCTTTGATGTTTTTTTCAAACATCCCATTCAGCTGCACTTCTTTCGTCTTTGTGTGATCTGATCAGTGAAATAAAACTGTACATAAGAGCAGTTAAACACGTGTCAGCAGAGCAGACGACTGTATTCAGAGAGGGCAGAGGACTTTTTCACACCATCCCAGATACGAGCTGCATAGTGAAACCTGTGAAAACAAAGAAAGTTAAGACAGGAAACAGAGGGATAAACTTAAACGAAATCCCAACAATGTCTCAAGATTTCACAAAATTATGGTGACATAATAAAAAGAAAAAAAAATCCAAATAGTATGTATTTCTGCAACAACCTTACTTATTAACACTTTTACTTCCCATGCCTATATGGATTGGAAATATATGTTTCTTTTCACTGTAGTATTTAATTTTCAGTTGATACTGTTTTAAGCATGTTGAGAAAAAAAAACCCTGATATCCCACAGCAAGAAATATTTTACACCACTCTGAAAGTTTTGTGCTTGCAGGTACATGCAGCAGGTTTCACCATGCCTCAGAAAACTATTTCACAGCAAACAACCAGCGCTCATTTTCTGTTGTAAAAAAACCCAGCAGGTTGTAGTCACTGAAAGTAAAGGGGAACAGAGAGAGACCCCCCTCATCTCTAATAGAAATTTGGCATTTCTTCCACAGGGAATAGAAACTGTTTCTATGGGAGTTCAAAAATAATTATATTTATGATGGCTTTGTTGAGCAAAACAGTTTAAAACGTAAAATTGATTCTCAACCTGAGTGCAGGATGTATTTCCTCATTTATACTTGGTTGTCTTGCTTTATTCCCACGGATCGTTTGCGTATAAATAGTACTGATATGATGTTTACCAGTTTTTCTCAGTGAGAATAGTGTGTGACAGCTGACAGCGGGGCATGGCCAGTATTTGGCTGCAGAGTTTTGAAACCATGGTGGAGAAGGTCGGGTGTCCTCTATAGCCGGGGAGCAGAGAGAACAGTGGGTACGTTCCTGACCATAAACAACATACAAATATTCATTTATTTTTCACACAACACATGAGAGGTCACTTGAGTTTACCTTATGAAAATAAATCTTTTTGTAACCTGCTTTGGTCCTCCCCATCATTTTCCTGCACAGGAAGCAAGAACATATTGACCTCGGTTGTCAGATAGTCCTGCCCCAGGCCTGGGAAGACACTGCCGTCGAGCATGGATAATGTTACTGAGAAAAAAAAAAAACACGAGTTATAGGTGTGGCTTGCCTGTTACAGTTTTTTCTGATTGCTTAAGCACATTTTTTTGTAACTTTTGGCTAATTTTGCAAAACTCTTCACACAAATAAGAAAACCTGTCACCCAATAATCAAAACATTGTAGTTCTCTTGTAAAAGCAAACACAGCTAGATTAACTCTTCACACCTTCGTAAAAATGGTCTTTCCGTATCAAACAGTACACACAAGCCATCATCTACTAAGCACACAATGCACCAACTGCACACTGATGGTATGAATACAAAACACATCTGGCTTTTGCTTTCTCTGTGCACAAGGTAGGCTATGTCAGTTTGAGCTCATACTTCTGTCATAGATCCATAAGCATGAGGGATCCAAACTTCAAGTACTGGTGTTTATTCAAACACATCAAAACAAACACAAGTGTTTATTTCCAAGTATAGGATTATTTGCAATCGCCATAATGACTATATGGGTTACTTGGTCTGCAGTGAACATGCTTCCTCTTCCCCCAGCATCTGGTCATCTAGCAATTCTGTAAAGTAGCAATTTCAGTATTTTTACATCAATGGTATTGGTGTGTTTCTCATTGGCATATGGCAGTGCTACAAATCTTTGTGCGAAGTGACTGTACTAACCGATTCTCATTTCAAGATGTCCTTATGGTACTTGCTACAGTGTAGCGGCTCGAGTTAGGCTGGACCCGTTGGCCAGCTACCCTCAGGGTCATTCCACGGTTGATTACATGGTCCACTATTGTAGCTCTGATGTCATCAGCAATTCTATTTCTTACTCTTCCTACCCTTCCTCTCCCCCCCTCCTCGTCTTCCTCTTGCTCCTCCTTGTCCTTGTCGTCCTCTTCATCCTACTTCTTCACCTCCACGTCCTCTTCCTCGGCCTCCTCTACTTCTCACTCTTTCTGCTCCCTCCATTGTACTCCGCACACACAGCTTACCTGTATTATAGTGCTTAGGCTGATTGCAAAGTGGACTAATTATCTAAAACAGTCTTCACATGTGAAAGTGTGCCAGACAGTTGGCAAATTAGTGTTAATGATAGCCATACATGTGTATACTTTTGCTAGGAGTGTGTTGGAAATTTGGTAATTGAGTGTTGTGCAGTGAATTGTGCCTACAGTTTTGCAAAGTGTGTGTTACAAAATTGCAAACTGAGTGCAAAGCAGTTTTTGTGCTTTTAGTTTTGCAAACTCAGTGAGTGGTTTTGCTATAAGTCTGAATAGTTTTAGAGATTGTGCTACAGGAATCACAGTTAGGGTTTAAGCATTCAGAAAAAACTGTAATCCACTTCGGACGTAATGCTTTGTATACAGGACTACTAAAAGAAACACATTCACTAAAAACCTTTGAACAACATCATGGCTCAAGAGTTGGCAGTTCATCTTGTAATCGGCAGAGTACGCTTGGGGAGTGTGATCGTGTGTACAGCGTCTCTTTATGTCTGTCTCCACGTTGGGTGAGTGTTGAGTAATTGCATATGAGAGCATGAGGGTGGGAATGGTTGTTTGTATCTGTGTGTGCCTGTATGTCTGTGTCCATATATCAGGTCGGGTATCAGACGCCACCTCTCTGGGGACATCTCAGGCCCTCCAAGGCATGGAGGCCTATCTCCCCCCACCACTTCCCCTCAGCCCTCAGACATCGGTGCGTTGGTGGGTCTTTGTGTCCGGGGATGGGCGTCCAGGTACACACCGGCTCACTCCTTGGTGGCTGCTTATCGGGGCCTGGAGCCTGGGGCTCGCTTGGGCCACTTTGGGGGTGGGGTGCCCTCAGCCTCTCTGCCTGGGGCTCGGTCACTCTGGCACAGCTGGCTGCCGGCGGAGCTCACGGGCACGTCACTGCAACTCCCCGTGGCTTCTGCTCCACGGCTGCTGAGTGAGCCCTCATCTGGGACTCTCCTCAGCTCTTTCTGGGACAGTGGCGCGGCTGCCCCTCTGTTGGTCTTCCTTGGTCTCTTGTGTTCTGGGGGCCTCTGGATGTCTGGAGTTTTGATCTCCTCCATACCTGCTTCATGCCCTGGAGGACGGGGCTGTGGCCCCCCCACACCCTCTAGCAGATCATTACATGAAGGAACCTTTTAAAAACAAGCGCGTTCATGCTCACAGTTGTACACACCGGTGCTCACACACACAAAATACACCCTTTTTGGCTCCTACCTTAAAGCACACTGTGCGCTGTCGATCTTACGTGCTGCACAATAATGTTTAACACTTAGTATTTACTGTTATATTCCCATAGATCATCATGATGTTGTTTATCCCTTGTTAAATGCTTGTTTTCTTTTTTCTTTCTCAACAGGTGATCCAGGTGATTGATATATGTATTTTTGTCTGCTTATTTTGTTGGTTTTTGTTTTTTGCCCTTTATCCCCGTCCCTCTTCTCCGCTGTTTTTTTCCCCCTCTTTCTTTCTCCCTTTTCTTTTCCTCATTCAAGTCTGTCCCGTATCTAGCAAGTGAAAATAAAAAATAAAATAAACAACAAAGGGTGAATCAAATAGACTATTACGGCAAGGCTGGGATGGTCCATTTGGTAAAGTAAATCCGTTGGGCATCTTTCTTCGCCTTTAGACAATAATTCTGATGGCAAAAGAGCCAAACGGGACAGGCAAAAGAAATAAATAAATAAATATACTCACAGGAACACTATCAGCCAAGGGGTGGGCAATATACCCCCACCAACCAGAAAATCTTCTACCTGGCCCACTGCGCTGGGAATATGAGTTTATATAATCCTGGATAGAGAAAAATATAGCAACAGTGCAAGTTTGAAATGAGCGAGAGAATGAGACTTACACAAGGAGGATGCCAAAGAGTGACACAAAGAGTGAAATGTTACAATTAACCCCATAGTCTGGGTTAGTTGTAACATATCCTGGGGTAAAATGTAACACGATGAAATAAGGGTACTAACAAAACATTAACATGTAATCTTTGTTTATTCAACACATGGATGCACTTACATCCATTTATGTAGCTGTGTGTGTGTGACAGAATGCAGAAATCTAGCTTTTGAACATATTCCAACCCCCCAAAAAAGACAAATTATGGAATTTTCTGCAACTGAATATTTCATTAATTTTGGTTGGTCTTTCTTGAGTTTGGCCTCATTGGCTCAGTGGGCATTATAACCTACAACTCTTGCACCAATTTTGAACATAACAATGAAGCTGAAAAAATGTAGTTGTTCACCAGCATCGCAATTCCATTACTTTTTATCATGGCTTACCTTGGTGTGGTTTGCAAAGTGCTTCAGAAAGATGAGGAAATCTGTTTCTCACACCCATCCTGATTTATTTCCACTACCAGTACTTCCTACTGGTCCATCTCTGACACAGTGGTCTGCATAATGTATGTGTGGGAACACAAACAGTGGAGGAATTGTGTTGCCAATGGCATTAACCGCATATACAAAAGTGACCAGTGGACCTCTCTCTGCTGATGTCATTGCCCCAACTTGTTTACAGTTTTTTCTGAATGCTTAAACCCTAACTGTGATTCCTGTAGCACAATCTCTAAAACTATTAAGACTTATAGCAAAACCACTCACTGAGTTTGCAAAACTAAAAGCACAAAAACTGCTTTGCACTCAGTTTGCAATTTTGTAACACACACTTTGCAAAACTGTAGGCACAATTCACTGCACAACACTCAATTACCAAATTTCCAACACACTCCTAACAAAAGTATACACATGTATGGCTATCATTAACACTAATTTGCCAACTGTCTGGCACACTTTCACATGTGAAGACTGTTTTAGATAATTAGTCCACTTTGCAATCAGCCTAAGCACTATAATACAGGTAAGCTGTGTGTGCGGAGTACAATGGAGGGAGCAGAAAGAGTGAGAAGTAGAGGAGGCCGAGGAAGAGGACGTGGAGGTGAAGAAGTAGGATGAAGAGGACGACAAGGACAAGGAGGAGCAAGAGGAAGATGAGGAGGGGGGGAGAGGAAGGGTAGGAAGAGTAAGAAATAGAATTGCTGATGACATCAGAGCTACAATAGTGGACCATGTAATCAACCGTGGAATGACCCTGAGGGTAGCTGGCCAACGGGTCCAGCCTAACTCGAGCCGCTACACTGTAGCAAGTACCATAAGGACATCTTGAAATGAGAATCGGTTAGTACAGTCACTTCACACAAAGATTTGTAGCACTGCCATATGCCAATGAGAAACACACCAATACCATTGATGTAAAAATACTGAAATTGTTACTTTACAGAATTGCTAGATGACCAGATGCTGGGGGAAGAGGAAGCATGTTCACTGCAGACCAAGTAACCCATATAGTCATTATGGCGGTTGCAAATAATCCTATACTTGGAAATAAACACTTGTGTTTGTTTTGATGTGTTTGAATAAACACCAGTACTTGAAGTTTGGATCCCTCTATGCTTATGGATCTATGACAGAAGTATGAGCTCAAACTGACATAGCCTACCTTGTGCACAGAGAAAGCAAAAGCCAGATGTGTTTTGTATTCATACCATCAGTGTGCAGTTGGCGCATTGTGTGCTTAGTAGATGATGGCTTGTGTGTACTGTTTGATACGGAAAGACCATTTTTACGAAGGTGTGAAGAGTTAATCTAGCTGTGTTTGCTTTTGCAAGAGAACTACAATGTTTTGATGATTGGGTGACAGGTTTTCTTATTTGTGTGAAGAGTTTTGCAAAATTAGCCAAAAGTTACAAAAAAATGTGCTTAAGCAATCAGAAAAAACTGTAACAGGCAAGCCACACCTATAACTCATGTTTTTTTTTTTTTTTTTTCTCAGTAACATTATCCATGCTCGACGGCAGTGTCTTCCCAGGCCTGGGGCAGGACTATCTGACAAAACTGGTAAACATCATATCAGTACTATTTATACGCAAACGATCCGTGGGAATAAAGCAAGACAACCAAGTATAAATGAGGAAATACATCCTGCACCAAACAGGCTAGGACCGCCACTGTTGGTACAGGATATTTGTACAACAGTTTCGTATCTGGATTTTAAGTCAAAGCTAGTCAATCATTCAAGGTAACCAAACCATATTCAAAGTCTGAAAAGTTTTATTGTTGGACTAGCCTTCTCTTTGAAATAAAGACATGTTTGAACTATGCTTCCTTATTACCAGCTTTAATGAGATATCAGAAGCATCTCTAAAAAGAAATCTAAAAATCTCATTGAGGTCAATATGTTCTTGCTTCCTGTGCAGGAAAATGATGGGGAGGATAATTTTTCAAATTCAAATTCAAATTTTTATTTGTCACATACACAGTCATACACAGTACGATATGCAGTGAAATACTTACACAACTGCTCGTGACCTGAAGAAGAAGAAAAAAAAGGCTATGAATAAGATAGGAAATAAATATGAAAAATTAAAAAGGGTAAATTTAACAAGGAAGGAATAAAATAAAATATAAAAATTAAAGTTAAAAATGAAATAACTGTACAACAACAATTTAGAATGAAGGGTAAATTTAACTGGGAAAGAATAAGATAAAATATATAAATTAAAGTTGAAAATAAAATAACTGTACAACAAAAAAGTCCTCAGCCCTCTCTGAATACAGTCGTCTGCTCGTCACAAAGACGAAAGAAGTGCAGCTGAATGGGATGATTGCAAATAATCCTATACTTGGAAATAAACACTTGTGTTTGTTTTGATGTGTTTGAATAAACACCAGTACTTGAAGTTTGGATCCCTCTATGCTTATGGATCTATGACAGAAGTATGAGCTCAAACTGACATAGCCTACCTTGTGCACAGAGAAAGCAAAAGCCAGATGTGTTTTGTATTCATACCATCAGTGTGCAGTTGGTGCATTGTGTGCTTAGTAGATGATGGCTTGTGTGTACTGTTTGATACGGAAAGACCATTTTTACGAAGGTGTGAAGAGTTAATCTAGCTGTGTTTGCTTTTGCAAGAGAACTACAATGTTTTGATTATTGGGTGACAGGTTTTCTTATTTGTGTGAAGAGTTTTGCAAAATTAGCCAAAAGTTACAAAAAAATGTGCTTAAGCAATCAGAAAAAACTGTAACAGGCAAGCCACACCTATAACTCGTGTTTTTTTTTTTCTCAGTAACATTATCCATGCTCGACGGCAGTGTCTTCCCAGGCCTGGGGCAGGACTATCTGACAACCGAGGTCAATATGTTCTTGCTTCCTGTGCAGGAAAATGATGGGGAGGACCAAAGCAGGTTACAAAAAGATTTATTTTCATAAGGTAAACTCAAGTGACCTCTCATGTGTTGTGTGAAAAATAAATGAATATTTGTATGTTGTTTATGGTCAGGAACGTACCCACTGTTCTCTCTGCTCCCCGGCTATAGAGGACACCCGACCTTCTCCACCATGGTTTCAAAACTCTGCAGCCAAATACTGGCCATGCCCCGCTGTCAGCTGTCACACACTATTCTCACTGAGAAAAACTGGTAAACATCATATCAGTACTATTTATACGCAAACGATTGATTGATTGATTGATTGATTGGTAATTTATTTCAACATGTGAACAATATACAAGTACATTTAGAAAAGAAATGAGAGAAAAAAAAAATACCATACAAATTACATACAAAAAAACATTCTGATTAATTTACATGTTGAAAGGGAGTGGGAAGAAGTATACACTTATTTAATCCCACCCCTGTCCCATAAATTATCAGTGAATATTTAGTCAGCTTCCTTACTGATATAATTTACAACATTATGAATGAAATGTGGTCTACTTGGGGAATAAAGCAAGACAACCAAGACAACCAAGTATAAATGAGGAAATACATCCTGCACTCAGGTTGAGAATCAATTTTACGTTTTAAACTGTTTTGCTCAACAAAGCCATCATAAATATAATTATTTTTGAACTCCCATAGAAACAGTTTCTATTCCCTGTGGAAGAAATGCCAAATTTCTATTAGAGATGAGGGGGGTCTCTCTCTGTTCCCCTTTACTTTCAGTGACTACAACCTGCTGGGTTTTTTTACAACAGAAAATGAGCGCTGGTTGTTTGCTGTGAAATAGTTTTCTGAGGCATGGTGAAACCTGCTGCATGTACCTGCAAGCACAAAACTTTCAGAGTGGTGTAAAATATTTCTTGCTGTGGGATATCAGGGTTTTTTTTTCTCAACATGCTTAAAACAATATCAACTGAAAATTAAATACTACAGTGAAAAGAAACATATTTCCAATCCATATAGGCATGGGAAGTAAAAGTGTTAATAAGTAAGGTTGTTGCAGAAATACATACTATTTGGATTTTTTTTTCTTTTTATTATGTCACCATAATTTTGTGAAATCTTGAGACATTGTTGGGATTTCGTTTAAGTTTATCCCTCTGTTTCCTGTCTTAACTTTCTTTGTTTTCACAGGTTTCACTATGCAGCTCGTATCTGGGATGGTGTGAAAAAGTCCTCTGCCCTCTCTGAATACAGTCGTCTGCTCTGCTGACACGTGTTTAACTGCTCTTATGTACAGTTTTATTTCACTGATCAGATCACACAAAGACGAAAGAAGTGCAGCTGAATGGGATGTTTGAAAAAAACATCAAAGGGGCATAAAATAAATATAATTATTCAGACTTTGAGTCCTGCTTGTTCTATAGTGTCCTGGGACTCTCCTCAGGAATTCTGATAGTTACAGATAAAGTTACAGCCTGTGCAGAGGTGGTGAGCGGGAAAAGAAAGTGTCTTCTCTCAGCACATGTCTAATAAAAATGCGAGAATAGTTTTTAAATTCAAGTCATTCTTGACTGTGTTTCAGTTTTGATGCACTGATAGTTGAAAATACAGATTTCTTGTCTTTTTTATTACCTTTTTTGAAAAGATAAGGGGAAACGTGCAAGTTAATAATATACCACTGAAAACTGGTGTGTCTGGTTTTGATTGATATATGCTGTAAGATAGAATGCATGTGGCAATAACGGTTACATACCTTTTGTGTGGTCGTCGGTGACTTTCATTTCTCATGAATCACAGTCAGTTTTGTTTTTCATTCAGTTCATTCAAGAAACAAACATTTTACGTCTGTTCTCAAAGAAAATGATTTGCAGCCTAAAAATATTTCAGCAGATAGAGAATTAAGCAATTTAAAAACTTTACCATTCACTTAACTTGAATTATGTGGAAAAAGAATTCAAATTCTTATTCAAAGGACTGTTTTTTGATAGTCAGGTTCCTTCACTGTCAAAGGCAGAATTAAGGAGTGGTCAGAGATAGGAGACCACTCCCCTCGATGAGAATTGCTTATAACCTGAACACAAACTAAAGTAGAATTCACTTATGTCTGACCGTTCCACAATGCAGAACCTTGTGCTGATCCTTGGGATCGTGCTGCTCCCTAGAGGCAAGTTTTTCTTCAGTTATCTGTTCTTTTGAAGAAAGTTCTGTAATATTCAATGAAACATTTTCTTTTTTAATGCTTCTACAACATGTTTTAGTACAACCCAGTAAACGTTTGTCTACGTTCTACAAATTATTATACTAATTACTGTACTGTTTGCCCTTTATTTTTTAAACGGTTCATTTTAGTGAATGTTTTAGAATATGTCCATGCATTGGAAGCAAGAAAAATTTCATTTATCTTTATCTTTGTTTTATCAGCCTGTGCCTTGAAATGTTACGAATGCATACCGGACCTCTCTGGAAGCTGCGCTCAGACAACAAAAGAATGTCCTTCCAACACTCAGTGTGGATCAGTAAGAGTGACTTCATATGCAGGTTTGATTTTGTATAGTTCTTATTTTATTCTTCTTTTAAACTAGTTCAGTTTTCAATGGTTCGTCTTTTTGTTGCAGGTGGTTCAAAACTGGTTGATATTACAGTTTTTCTCGATTGCTAAAACACATTTCTTGAAACTACGCCTCATATCCTCACAACAGTAAACACAAATCCATAACATCTCACTCAATTTCCCAAACATCCTATTTCCAGGTCAAAATGAAGCTCTACACCCAAAACTATTCACTCCTGCTGAAAAACCAAACTTTGCCCTCAGACATCAAACACAAGCCCTCAAAAACACACACACTACAATAGAGTTTTGCACACTGGTACAATTCATTCAAAACAATAGTTCCAAAACAAATAGGTTGGTTATGGTTCTCCCCTTCAAAACCCTTGTCACATGATAAACACAAAAGACGCAACCAATGTATGTACAGTGGCACATTGTCATTCATGTACTATACAGTACAACACACACCAGAAACATTATCCCACCTCAGCATCTTGTCTTTGGTCTGGGTCAGGCCAGAGAATCTCATCCACATCACAGGCTATATTGGCCCTGGCCAGGCAGCGGGGGTAAAATCCTCTTGCATGCCTGATCCACCCCTGGCATGCATCTACTGATATGTCTAGGCAGGCCTCTTCCATGGCCTGAAGGAGGTGAACACGGACATAAGGTTCTCGGTCATACACTTTCCACCGCCATGCCGAAAATAACTCCTCTATCGGGTTTAGAAAGGGAGAGTATGCAGGCAGAAAGATATTAGAAAACCTTGGGTTATTGGTAAACCAGTCACGAACCAGAGCAGCGCGATGGAAGCTGACGTTATCCCACACAACAACGTAGTGAGGCTGCTCTGGTTCCCTGTAGTCCAGCTGGAACATATGTTGTCTTAAACCATCAAGAAAAGCAAGGAGAAGCATAGTGTTATAGGGTCCTAGTACGGCATGGCGGTGGAGTACCCCTCGTTGGCTGATGGCTGCGCACATAGTGACATTCCCCCCACGCTGACCAGGGACATTTACAATAGCCCGATGGCCAATTATGTTCCTCCCCCTTTTCCTTCTTTTGGTCAGGTTAAAACCTGCCTCATCCACAAAGATTATTTCATGGGGAACAGGCCGTCCTTCAATCTCAAAGATTCTCTGCAAGACACATAACACAGTAGAGTCAATCGGTACCCTGAACCACAGTTCAAGAGTGCTGAAATGGCAGCATAAACTGCCATGCTGTGATGGTACACAATACTTTATACAGTATCAAAACTCATACCTGAACATATTCCACACGTTGGTTTTTCACTCTGTCAGAGTTTCGTTCGAAAAGGACTCGGTATGCCTGTTTCATCCGGAATTGATTCTTTCGGAGGATGCGGTCAATTGTGGAGAGGCTGACGGCATTTATGCCTCGAAAAAGATGATCATCCTCAATCACTCTCCTTTGAATCTCTTGCAGGCGGATTACATTATTTGCAATTACCATGTTTACAAGTTCCCTCTCTTGCTCCTCCGACAAAAGCCTTAACCTGCCTCCACCAGGTGGTCGTCTCTGTGTCCTACAAAAATAGAAGCACTCATTACTGTAACTGTCACACATTCATTTTACAGGCAAATAATGGAAACATACTGAAACTCAAGACACATAAGTTCAGTAACTTAAACGTTACTGTACAAAGCAGTCTTACTGCAAGTACACCTACCTGTTTTCCTCCCTGAAGGTTCTGATGATGGAGGCAACAGTGAAGCGACTCAAATTTGGTTGTACTCGTTGCCCAGCCTCCCTCATAGTCATCCCATGGACAAGGACATGGTCAACTAAAGTGGCTCGAATTTCATCCGAGACTGACTGTCTTCGTGCCCTTGCTCTTCCCCTTCCTTGTCGCCGTCGTTCTCCACCTCCACCTCCTTCACCACGTCCTCCTCCTCCTCCACCTCTCCCTCCTCCTCCACCACCTTCCTGTTGTCCTAGACCACCTCCTCCTCCTCTTCCACCACGTCCTCTTTCACCATGTCCTCTTCCTCCACCACGTCCTCCTCTTTCACCACGTCCTCTTCCTTTGCATCTCTTTGGATCCATTGTTTCAAACCTGAATGAGCTGACTTTGGCCCTTTTATCTATCCATCGCAGGTTCTGATTGGTGTGTGCTAAATTTTGACTCCTAGTGTTTCCACCTGGTTAATTGTGTGCTAATTGAGCTCAAGCTGTGCTGACTTAAGTTAACATTATTGCATGCTAGTGCTTTCTAAATGACTACATGGTGTAAGCACTGTAAAATGTAGGGATTTGTGTGTAGAGTTTTGCAGTAACAGTTCACCAAATTTGAGTCATGTGTCAAAGCAGGGAATAGTGTTTATAGTTCAGGGAAATGGGTGAGCTTTTTGAACAGTAGCGTTACGGTTTTGCAATTTTAGTTTAGAGGCCTGGTTACAGTGTTTAAGCAATCGAGAAAAACTGTAAAGCGAAAAGTTGTGCTGCGGCTGAGGAGTGTGTTCAGGCCTCAATCAACTTTGGAGTTTCTCAAACTCTACTGACCAGCAAGTGTTGCACCTCTGATCTTTGCAACTCTCAAGATGCCCCTGGTAATTTCTATCACGCTTCTTGGTATTTTGAAATGTAATTTCCTGTCCTTGAAAGTAAAAAAAAAAAGAAAAATTTATTTATTTTTATTAAATATGTTGAGAAAGTTTTGAAGTGGGTCAAAACCTTTCTTTCAATTGTCGTATTCGCTTGAACAGATGAGGTCAAAATTATCAATCTGTAAAAATTTCCTGATTAAAAAATCTCAAACAATAAACATATTAATAACATAAATGGTTTTTCTTTTGTTTTCTGTTGTTGTTTTTGTTTGTTTTTTTGGTGATGTTTTTGGCACACAGTTAAAATAAGGAGGGGAACAAATATTACAAATATTTCTGTATTCAACAGAGGGCAGCATCTCCTCTCCAAATGGGTAAAAGTGCTTCCAATGTGATGGAAACGATTGCACAAAAACTCTAAATTGCAATGGAGATGAGGACCACTGCATCTCAACAAGAGGTAACAGGCCGACAGCATTCAATGTCTGCATGTTTGTTCTTTTCTGCTCAGTGATTCAGTGATTCCCTCTTTTCATTTCCTCAGTGACTTCAGGAGGGCAAAAGGTGACTGTAAAGGGCTGCGCCTCCAAGGTGGTTTGCTCAAGCACACAATCTGCACAGATTGCAGGAATCATAGGAACAGAAATCAGCTGCTGCCAGGGTGACCTCTGCAACAGTGCCATCAGTACAACTGCTGGCCTTCTGCTCTTTGTGACACCGCTGATCTCTCTGGTCTTGTTCTCTTAGCTGATGGAAACAACAACATCACAGCCAAGCTTTTCTTATGACTGTCACAATGTTGCCTCTCATTTCACCAGAGCTTAAAAAATAACTACATTTTTGTAACTAAACATAATTTTTGGTTTGTGGAGAAAATAAATGAATACATTTCTTAAAGTCCTGTACATTTCTCTATTTTCTTTAAGTCAATATTATCGGCTATCAAATTAATAAGACATATACAAAAAATATGGTTGAAATAATCAACACTTGGCTGACTTTTATCATAGATATTAGCCAGTGATTTATTTTTCTAGAACGTAGATCATTCTGTCCCAATATTTAACTGCATTTGTTACTCACTGCTTTAACAGATGAGCTGGATGACACTGCACAGGTTTGGAATACACACTCCATCAGGCCATCAACAAACATCAATATCCCCAGTGGTCGACCTAATGTAATGTATACATTACCTGAGCTCTACGGGACAAGAGACTTCCTTTGCCCCACTGAAGAAGAACATGTTGAAATGTGTAAAACTGAGTGTGTTTTTCAACTGACCAAACCATGTGACCCCGATTTATATGAACTGTGCAATATCATCATGACTGAGTCCCATCTGACTCCACCAACAGACCCATATCAGGCTGTGAACTTGTACATGCATTTAAGAGAGAACATCATGGCATTAGTGTAAATTGCATACACTGCAGCAGAGAACATTTCTCAAAATTGACCTGTGCTATATGTGAGAAAGCTAACTTCTGGATGTTAAACAGACTGTAAACTGTAAGCTTTCTAGTACACAGTCATTTATGAGAATATCTTATATAGAAATATTTATTGTTGTGTTCCAGGAGGGTCAGTGAACTAAAGTATAAAGGGAAGTCTCTGCCTGTTAATGATATTCCGAGTGTTCTTTAGCACAAAAACACTGTAATGTTCTGTCAAATGTTATCAAGTTCCATGTCTATGTGTATTACTTCGAACTACTTTAACTGTGTATTTGGCTTGATACATGGATCAAAACATAAGACACATCTTAATTTAATGTGTTAGGAGTTTTAATGTACAGTGTTTACTCAGATAATGGTGGTTTATGTTGAGTATTTTGTAATAATTGAGTTGAGTTTTTATTTACACCATCTCTATTTGTTAATGATGGGAATGTTTAGTTGTTGATGTTGGCTAGAATACTGTTTAAAATCGAAGAGATATGCTATTATGCCTTGTTGCTTTATATATATCATAACGCCAACTGTCACATTGGCAGGCTACATGAAATGGTACTAAGGGGCATCATAATCTGAGAGGGGACACCTTGGCATTTTTCTGAACTCAAGTTTCTCTGACTAAAAATATAATTATTTTATGTCATTTTTGCTTCTTTTTTTTAACTATTTATTCTGATTCCAGAAGAGCTTTAGTTTTTTTAATGTTGGTTAAACAAAACTGAAAAAATAAAGAACTAAATTGAGACCTTTTGAACTCTTAGAATTTCTAATAGATATAAACATTCTTTTTTGGTCACTGAATTTATCTGAAGCTTATTTTATCAGCTGAATAACAAATTCTTTGCACCCACCTGTTCTGTTACATTCGAATGCTATTTTTGCAAAACTCACCACTTCTGAAAGGATGATATGTGTTGTTGAACTACCGGACAAATAAACTGAAATCTAATCAATTTCTAATTTTTTTTGGACTATGTAGTACAGACAACTAAAAAATTGCAAATGACAAAAGCATATCGACAACATCTGTGTATTGACTGCCTGTGTTCCCAGGCACTTTAATTTCAGAGAAGGGTAGTCAGAAGTGCATAATCTGTCAAAAATGTAGCAATATTTTATAATTAACAATATATACTATTTAATCTAATTAGAAATCCTGGCCTACAATCTTGTTTATCCAAGAAACTGTTAAATCTGATTATCATTGCTTGTTAATTTGTAATTATATAAGACGGTATAAAGAATTGTGAATCATCTGTATGTCACATTATGGCAAAGTCCTTTCAAAAAAAATAACTTGTGATGGCAATATGATTTTTAACAAAACAACTAGTAAACATTTTGGAAGCTAATCAAGGGAAAATAGGACTTATTGTTACAAGATGTTTATAGGCCACATCAGCTTTAAGAATTTGTAAACAGGATCTTATCATTAACTTTCAATAACTTCTTTCGCAACCATAGTGACATTCTTTACTAATATTAATGGACTTTTCACCCTAAAATCAAATTTACACATTTTTCTGTTCGCTAGCTGTAGTATTCCTTAATCCACATTGTTTTAGTGTGAGTTGCCCAATTTTAGAGATATTGACTGTACAAGCCTACCCTTCTCTTGTTTCACATGGTACTTAATGCTTAGTAGCAATGTCTTTATGTAGACCTTATGTAGCTTCATGTTGTTTTTCAACAAGGAAGAGATCTCTACAGCTAATATCTCCCAAAACTAGGCAACTCACAACAAAACATTCTAGATGGATAAACAGCAAGCCAATGTGTGTCACTGTGGGGTATGCAGGTGTGTTGACAGAACGTACCCAAAAGCAGACAAGGAGAGAGAGAGGATAATGAACTTAAAACAAAAGAGAGCCTTTATTCTGGCTGATGGCAGGAGTAAAAGAAAACAATGACAATGTGTACAGCAAATTTTGATGTGATATGTCTCTCTAACGCTAAACACAAACCTTGTTTTCAACAGAAGTTAAAGATGCGGTCATTTTCAAAGAATTTTAAACAATAAAGAGTCCTTGTGAAATCTGACCTAACATACAACTAAACCATCAGAAAATTAAATTTGTGACTGCTTGTTATACGGCTGAATATATCAAATGCTTCAATGACAAAATGAAACAAGACAGAATTTATGAACTCAAGGATAATCATACAAATAACAATTACAGCTGTAACCATTAGTACACTCATCAAGTTCAAATGATGTCCATTTCAAAGTAATTGCTGGAAAGGACATTGTCGAACTCTGCTGCTGCTGCAGGATTGCTCTCCCCCCGCTTCAGGACACCTACACCAGGAGATGCCGGACTAGAGCAGCGCAGATACTGAAGGACCCGTCCCATCCTGGCAGCAAACTGTTCCAACTTCTGCAATCTGGTAGAAGGTTCCGCATCTTCCGGGCAAGGACAGAGAGACTCAAGAGGAGCTTCTATCCCCAAGCCATCCGTGCCCTAAACACACACACCCGCCCGCTCACATCATCTATAATTGACTGAGACAGGACTCTTCCAGACACTAAACCAATGCACAATGTACATTTCAATTCCTTTAATTTTAAATATGTCTATATTGTCTATCCTGTAAAATAGTCAGATTGTCTATTCATATTAATGTACAGAATTCACCTGCTTGCTGCTACTACTGCACATTCACCCAATGTATATACTACATATATATATATATATATATATATATATATATATATATATATATATAATGTTCTTCCTCTACACCCCCCCCCCCCCCCCCCCCCCAATTTTTTTGCACATGTCGAGGAGCGTGTCAGGCTACATTTCACTGTGTGTTATACTTGTATAACTATGCATGTGACAAATAAAGAACCTTGAACCTTGAACTCTGTGCGAAATTCAGGATAAGAACTGTAAGTGCATGGCACTTCAAGGGTAGCTCCACAGGTGTGAGCAACAGGCCTTCTGTTGAGCCCAGTTTCAGCATTAAAGCACACCAAAATTTTGTCAACACATATCACAGAAGATCCTGTGCAGAAGTGCAGGATTTTTTCAGCTTTGGTTTCATCAGCGTTTTTAACATAACGCTGAAGATGGTTAAATGTTATTTGTTCTCTGTGAGGCAGCATCAATTTTGTTGTTTGAAATAGCTGCACTAGTCTTTTGCCTGTGGCCTTCTTTGTCTCATACAGAGACAACACACTTTCCTTGTCTGCCAGTTTTAGCTGCAGATGTGCCATGGGTGTGGAGAAGCAATCCATTATATACTTTGGCTCTTGGAGAATGGCCTTATGAGCCATTGTTTCAATGGCAGGCTGCATGTTGTTCTTAGGTGGTAGGAAGTGGGAACCCATCCTTGTAAAGAGGTCAAGCAGGTCCTCTTCATCATTTTCATCCATTGTGCCTTGGAGCGCCTTCTCAACAGCTGATCTCTCAACAGGAGGGAGATAGTTGAGAAACAATGCAATCAGAATGTCTACATCAACTGAGTCCATTCCGTGGATGCAAGCTAAAATGAAAGCCCTTGACAGCCTCACTGGAAAGACACCATGGTCTAGTAAGCCTTTCACCCATATCTGCCCAACAGCTTGCCATTCAGCCTCACTAAAGTCTGGCCTCAGCCTTGGAACTCGTTCATTTTCACCTTCACACTGTTCCAAAAATTGCTCCCAAAATGCAGTGTAAACCTCCCTTGACACCCCAGCATCATCAACAGCATTTTCATTTACAAAGTTCATCTTTAAAGTCTCATTCAGAATGCGACTGTCCATAAATACAGCCAAAAGATCATCAACAACTTTTATCCTGTGAATTGATACATGTAGGGGGCTCTGTGGGTCTCCTGAATTTGATGGGGAAAGTTGGTTGCTTGAATCTAAAGGCAAACCTTGTGCGATGAAATTCAGTCCATGGTCCTGAGTAAAAGACAAAACATGCACATTCCATAAGAAATGCAAATGAATTGTACAGATTACACAATATCAATGTTCTGAAAAAGTTTGAAATTTATTTGTCTAATTTTAGTGGGCTGTACATTCCCAAACCATGGTTGCACTGACAATTTATATATAACATTAACATTGTGGCCTGATGGATGTCCTTGTATGCCTCACAGAAAATTATACAAGTGTTCTTTACATGTATGAGAAGACTCACTTCTGTGCAAAATAGGTAGAGAACACAATAGTGACACCAAAACAATGTCTCACTGCTGTGTTATGTAAATAATTTGATTTCAAGACTAAATTTCCTGTTTAATCTTATCTTAATGTAAAACACTGGAATTGTCTCTCAACTGACAATATCCTTTTAATTCAAATGGACCCACAAACTGCCATATCCTCAGAAAATAGCATGAAATTTTGGCATCTCTACAGTATGTAAAGGTAGGTGTTTATGGTTGCCTGAATTGATCCATCTTACCTGTGCAATCTGGGGTGCTTCCTCCTGTATTGACTGCATATGGGGTGTGGGCAAGCCATTAGCTGAAGACAATGGTAGCAGGAAACCATCCATAGGTAATCCATTTGTGTCAGCATTCTGAGAAGGATGTATTGCATTAATTGACAACAGACACCTTAACCCTTCAAGATTAGAAGACTCTTCTTCAATCTTCTACCTTGGCTTATTCTAAATCATGAATGTTCTTAAAAAGTCTGCAAAATATGTCAATAGGTCTTAAGAAATAGAACCAAAATACACCTCTTTATTTTCAGCCTACATGTCTCACTTACAAGAGTAAAAAGACATATTACAGTGGAATTCCACAGGTTTTTATCAGATCTTGATGTACTTCTTACTACTTAAAATGTTGTATTATTGCTGCAAAAAAAAAAATCAAGTTTTAAACAAACAAGAGATGAATTCTGATTAATAGAAATCGAGCAATTGTTTCACAGTACTGTAAGTTATTTCTTTTAAAAGAATATTACAGAAAATAACACACATACTTAAATTTTGTCCAAGCAGGAATGCATGATCAGCTTTTTTTAAAATCAGAACTATGCAAGTTACTGAATTTGATTATTAATAAATTTCCATATTTTGTCACACTTAAACCATATCAACCACAACTGTCCATGGTCTTACCCGTCTGAGATCCTCACTGTTGACATAATTCAGGGTTATCACGACTGTGTCATCACCATCTGCTCTGACAAGATCCTCTTCAGGATTCCATACAACCGTATCCGCTTCGTCTATGTGTGGAAAACAAAATTCCAAATCTTCTGGAAGTTTGTCCCGGGACTCTAGTTTGAAGGATTTGTTAGGAACTATACTGGTCAGATCAATAATTTCAGAGCAGTGGTCAGGGAAATCATGATCACTTGAGTCAGTCTGCTGCCGCTGTCCCACGACAGTGTTTTTAATGTCTGTTGGGGTTGAATGCATATGATGGGATTTTCCTGGACTTTGTGTTGTCACTGCCTCACAGAGTGATTTCAGTTTTTTTGGATTGTGTTCCATCTGGAAATTGTGAATCTGTGAACCAGAAAACAAACACAAGACACAAACGAAAATAATTCAATTATTTTTTCAGCAGCCAGTCATTTTGTACATGTCAATGAATACAAAGCTGTAAGTCTTTCACAGATGTATTAAATGTACCTTACCACACAAGTCAACAACAAATTCCTGGAATAATTTCATCCTACAGAAGTGCAAATATTCGTAGATGTACATAAAGCACTTGAATAAGACAACTCTTTATTGCAGTTGCACAGTCATACCTAGTACAATAGTACAACAAAATTAGAAAATGTCGCATGTTACCACCGAGCACTACTAAACACGACAAAATACAGTAACTTTAAAGTGATCATTATTTGTAATAATAACTTTCTTATTTTAACAAACCTGTTTGCCAGTGTCACTGTCAGATGAATCCCCATGTTCAAGTAGATCTGGGACAAAATCATCTGTCTCACTGTCAAATCCAAGTAATGTCACTGGTGAATCTTCTTCAGTTATGCTGACAGAAAAATCCTCTTCAGATGAGGACTGAACTGTTAACAGTGTTTCATCTTTCTTGCATGTCTTGTTCCTCCACCATTTCTGGTTCTCACTTGACGGTATTCATTACTGCTTAAATGAAGCCATCCGATTTCAATTTTTCTGCAGGTCTTCTCTCCTGCAGTATTTTATTTCTCTGTCTTGCCATCCCTTCACTTTGCTTGTGGAACACACCTGATGAACCACACAGCATTCCTTTGGTTTTTGATCTTACTTTCCGTGTCGCAATTTTATCTCTTAGGTTCTGCAGAAGAGTCTCTTTATCTGTGCTGTACTTAGTTTGTTGACAGAAGGACTGGACAGCTACTCTGTCACCATATGTCCTTATGTATTTTGCCATTTGTCCATCAGTCATGACGAACAGCACTGCCTTATCCACCTGCAGACATAAAACATTAGAGAAATGCTATTAATATACTTTTACTCTAGGAAGCCACACTGGCACACATGGAATACTAACTGTATTAGAATAGAGTTCTTAATCACTGTTCATGATCATTATCAAAAGTTACTCTGTCAACTTCTGTCTTATTACTTTACTGTTGCTGTGTTAGTATTAGTATAGTAATAGTAGTAGATATTTATATACTACGTTACTAAAAAATATTTTGCTAGTAAGGTATAAGTAAGGTAAGTTCCACCAAGTATTTGGTGCCATGGTGTCCATGTTACCATGGTAATGGCACAGCCAGATAACAACATCCAAATTCATGGGCTGCAACCTCTTTTTTTTTTAACTTTATTTATCACATTGTCCAAATTCATGGGCTGCATCCTCCTGAGGACGCTTTTGTAGACCGATTATGTCACAGCGATGCGATCCAAATTCATAGACTCCTTTTTTTTTAAATTTGCACAGAAATGTACAACAATTATGGCAATCTCTACAAAGATTCTATTTTAAATTCGTAAACTCCTCCGAATGCAGCGGACAAATGCGTCCTCCTTTTCACCGATTTTTTTTTTTTTTTAATTATTGAACTTTATTAAGAAACAGTATACAGAACATGTATACAACCAGAACAAAATTAACATATGCCAGGGGGTGTAATACAAAGAATTACAAACATTCACTTTTCACCGAATTTGAAGGATGGGTCGGGTGTGTGCTTCGTGGCCCACCATATCCCAGAATTCAAAGTGCGGCCCAGCCAAACTCCAGTTTCCGGTAATGGCAGCCATTAATAAGTTTTAAAATGACCGTTATTAATCTTTCTGGGTCACAAAATAAACTTTTAACATATTTCAGGGGAGAACGTGGGTGTATAAACTTGAAATATCTGCTCGGTTTATCAAGATATCGCATATTTACAAAAGTGCTTCGACGTTTTCCTTGATGTCTGTTACCCACCAGCTCGATAGGTAGCCAAGAGCTCAAGGGTCACTAAAGCCGCCGAGAACGGCACAACTCCCGGCATATTATTTTCAGATCACCACGGACTTTTGCTACTCAGGCTAAACGTAATATATAAAACACTTAGACAACCTAAAAATGTTAATGTTTGGCTTTTTTCAGTGTTTCATTTGTTCGTGAGTAAAACGGTTTGGCTGAGATTAAAGTTATTAGATTAAATTCGATAAAATAAAACTTTATTAATCCCCCAGGTGGGTTCCACCTTGGTTTTACACCGCTTAATCAACGTCAAACAGAAAACTGATTAAACAGAAGTGTGAGATGGTCGAGAATTTACTCCAGTGTCGTCTTATATTTTAGATAGAAAGGAGCAGACGGACGAGCTTATTACACTCCACCGAGACAGCGGTGACGCTAATCAGAAGGCTAGACCGTCCAATTTCCCCAGCCATTTACTTTCGGCCTACCCGACCTTCTGAGGACCCAGCCCACGTAGACCACGAAGCCCGAGTCCTCGGGAGGATGCAGCCCATGAATTTGGACACGATTTGAAATTTCAAAACATATGTGCACTTAACGAGTTATGTTTAATGAACCTGAACATATTTACAAGAATTAACATTAAAGGCCTGCATATATGACCTCGGTTTTTCAACAAGTTACTCGCCTTTTGAACCGCGGTGTTTAATGCTTTGTTGTTTATACGTACTTTGTCTTGTTGCATGTGCATGATGTCGTCGTGTGGGACCTCTCTTGACCGCAAGAAATGTTCTAAATCCTCCTCCATGTCCGCACCGTATGGAGCCCCGTACCGTAGCACCGCACCCTTCAACTGAAACGCTATCAAAAAGGAGCAGGATCTTTTGCGTGATCCCGAGTTTGTTTTGCGAGATCTCGCAAAAGTTTTGCGAGATCCCGAGTTTGTTTTGTACGGAGCCCCGCAGGGGACATGGGAGAAAAAAAAATTAGGGAGAAAAAAAAAATTAGGGAGAAAAAAAAAATTAAGACGGACTTTTGCGAGATCTCGCAAAAGTATTGCGAGAGCTCGCAAAAGTATCGCAAAAGTTTTAGCCGCATTCTTCGGAGGCCGCCAGCTCGAAGCCGACCGGGAGGTCGAGGCACGATGTGCCGGGAAAGCGGTGTTCCTCCGGGCTGTAGTAGGTCTCGACCTCCCGTTAGCTTCGAGCTAGTGGGTGTCAGATCTCCAAAAACGTTGGAGCACTTTTGCAAGTATGTGATGTCTTGTAAACCGAGCAGGTATCTGACGTTTACACAACTACATTCACGCCTCAAAATATCTTAAAAGTGTATTTTGTGACCCAGAAAGAGTAATATTACAACTAAGTAGCTGCCGCCATTGTTGGAGTTTTGCGAGATCTCGCAAAACAAACTCGGGATCTCGCAATACTTTTGCGAGATCTCGCAAAAGTCCGTCTTAATTTTTTTTTTTCTCCCTAATTTTTTTTTTTCTCCCTAATTTTTTTTCTCCCATGTCCCCTGCGGGGCGCCGTAGTTTTGCGAGATCTCGCAAAAGTCCGTCTTAATTTTTTTTTCTCCCATGTCCCCTGCGGGGCTCCGTAGTTTTTGTCTGCTTCCATTTGCCTTTGCACTAGGATGATGTCGGTGTAAATGTGCAGTCATATTCATTGGATTCCCACTAGTGCTGTCAGCGTTAATCTCCTTAAAATGACATTAACGCCATAATGCGGCAAATCTGTTAACGAGTTACTGCGGATCGGTAGATTAGTTCAGCCATATTTTCTTTATGTCTTATTAATTTGATAACCCATAATATTGACTATCGCGTACACACAGTGTTGGGGAGTAACGGAATACATGTACCGCCGTTACGTATTTAAAATACAAAATATGAGTAACTGTATTCCGTTACAGTTACCGTTTAAAAAGGTGGTATTTAGAATACAGTTACTTTGTTGAAATAAATGGATTACACTGCGGTACTTTCCTGTTTCATATTGTCGCGGGTCAGGACTGTTTGGGTTTTGTTTGACAGCTGCGTTCTGTTGTTCCAGGCGGCAGCGTTACGGTTGCCATGGTTACAGGGCGACGCCCTCTCTCTCTCTCTGCGACTGTGTGTTTCCTGGGTGAGAGAGCGCCTTTTCGTTGTTGTTGTTGTTGTTGTGCTAAGCTAATAGGCAGAATGCTACAAGCATAGCTCTAAAGAATGTAGCATCATGGGCAGTGTAGTCCGTGCTGCAGGGAGAATGGACTGCCATACACGTTATGGGTCTGTGAGCGAGGAGGGAGAAAAAGGGGAGTGGAAAGGTACGAGTTGTCATCGAGGAAAAACGGGAGCTGGAAGCATGTAAATATAATAACAACCACTTCAGCCAAGAAGAGTGCCTGACGAGCCCAGTTGTAAGTAAACTATTAAGACTCGACTGTACACCGTGTTCGTGTTTTCCTCCGAAAACAATTGGAGCAGTCTTTCAACGCCTCTCTCTGTCTCTCGCAAGAAAAGTTGACCCACACAACAAAGTAAAGCTATTTTTCGGCTACGAGCCGACAGAGACCCCGCCGTATTAGTCAGAGGTCCCTTTACTACAGTTCGGAGACGCGGACCTTCAGTAATAGTAATAAATCACACAGCATTAGTACATTCACGTTGTTGTAAAAAGCATGATAATATATTAAGTAATTCAAGTATTCAGAATACGTTACTGTCATTGAGTAACGTAACGGAATACGTTACAGAATACATTTTGGGGCATGTATTCTGTATTCTGTAATGGAATACATTTTAAAAGTAACCTTCCCAACACTGCGTACACATACATTTTAAGAATGTATTCATATGTGTGTTTATGCCAGAACATCAAACAAATCTTATATGAGTTTGTATTAGATTATTATATAATTATTATATAATCTAATATAATAAATTAGATTATAATATAATATATTATAATATAAATACTCTAAATAGATTATATTAGAGTAAATACAATCTGCAAAAAAAAAAATGCAAATCACCCAAACCTAGCTGGACCAATAATGCCCATGATCAGTGTATTTACACTTTTGACTCTACATCATCATCTGGTTGTGTGTTAGTCACACAAACTTGAAAGGCAGTTAGTAAGTGACAGTTCAAGAATAATGAGTACACTTTGCACTGTAAGCACTCCTTCACTCTGTGCTATTCTGTTTACACATAATTCAGGAACAGGCATCAGGAACAGGCTACGGGCTCGCGCACACCGCGCACCCATGCCCAGTATCCTGCTAGCCAATGTTCAATCCATCGAGAACAAGCTTGATGACCTCAGAGCCAGAATCAAGTTCCAGAGAGACATTCGGGACTGCAACCTCCTCTGCTTCACCGAGACTTGGCTGAACCCAGCGATACCAGACCACGCCGTGCAGCCGACGGGGTTCTTTTCGGTTTACCGCATGGACAGGACAATGGAGTCGGGGAAGAAAAGAGGTGGTGGAGTGTGTTTGATGGTGAACAACAGATGGTGCGACAGCACAAACATCTCCCCACTCACACGCTCTTGCTCGCCCAATCTGGAGCTTTTGATCGTTAAGTGTCGCCCTTTCTATCTCCCTCGGGAATTCACTGCGGTCATTGCCTGCACTGTTTACATTCCGCCTCACGCGGACTCGGACACTGCCTTATGTGAGCTACATGAGGCTCTCACACATCAACAAACACTTCACCGAGATGCCGCACTCATTGTTATGGGAGATTTTAACAGAGTGAATCTCAAACGGACATTTCACAACTTTCACCAGCACATCAACTGCCCCACCCGGGGCACGAGGACATTAGACCACTGCTACACCCCGTTCAAGAACTGTTACAAGGCTCAACCCCTGCCGGCATTTGGAAAATCGGACCATTCCGCCATCTTCCTCATACCTGCTTACAAACAAAGGCTAAAGCAGCAACCACCAATCAGGAGGGAGGTCGCTCGCTGGACGGACCAATCGGTGGCCGCGCTGCAGGACGCACTGGATGACGCAGACTGGGACATGTTTCGGCGCAGCTCTGATGACATCAACATGTTTACGGAAGCGGTTGTGGGATTTATCGGGAAACTAGCGGACGACACAGCAGAAAGAACTATCATCCGAACGTTTCCCAACCAGAAGCCGTGGGTGGATAAAAACATCCGCGACGCTCTGAGATCACGCACCGCTGCCTACAATGAAGGGCTTGTCTCCGGTAATATGGACCTATACAAGGCTGCGTCCTACAACGTGCGCAGCGCGGTCCGAAAGGCAAAGCGGAGCTACGGGGAAAAACTAGAGTCACAGCTACGACAGTGCGACTCTAGGAGCCTGTGGAAAGGACTGCGGACTATAACGGACTATAAACGACCAGCTTCTTCAATGATGAATGCCGATGCTTCACTGGCTGATGAGCTGAACACGTTTTATGCTCGCTTCGACGCCGCAGCAATTAAAACAACAAACGGCTGCGCGCGCTCGGAGTGCACCAGTGAAGAAAATGCATTCGTCATCACAGAGCATGCCGTGAGGAACACCTTCAGGAGGGTGAACACCAGGAAGGCAGCAGGACCAGATGCAATCCCTGGCCGGGTCCTTAGAGCCTGCGCTGATCAACTAGCACCGGTGTTCACGGAGATCTTCAACCTCTCCCTGGCCCAAGCTGTGGTTCCCACGTGCTTCAAACGGTCCATTATTGTCCCTGTTCCAATGAAACAACAGCCCGCTTGCCACAATGACTACCGTCTAGTAGCACTGACTTCAATTGTGATGAAGTGTTTTGAAAGACTGATGAGAGATCACATCACTTCTTCACTTCCTCCCACCATCGACTCACTTCAGTTTGCTTACCGGACTAATCGTTCCACAGACGATGCCATATCTCACCTGCTCCACACATCCCTGAGTCACCTGGACACTGGCAGAGGGAATTATGTTAGGATGCGGTTCGTGGACTACAGTTCAGCATTCAACACAATAATTCCCTCTAAGCTTTTCACCAAGTTGACGGATCTAGGACTCAGCTCATCACTGTGTCAGTGGATCCTCAACTTCCTCACAGACAGACCCCAATCAGTGAGGGTGGGAAAACAAGTCTCCCCCTCCATCTCACTCAGCACTGGAGTGCCTCAGGGCTGTGTTTTAAGCCCCCTGCTGTACTCACTGTACACTTATGACTGTGTAGCCACATCCGACACCACCTCCATTGTCAAGTTTGCTGACGACACTGCTGTTGTGGGCCTGATCTCCGACAACATCGAGACGGCCTACCTGGAGGAGATTAGGAACCTGGAGACCTGGTGCCAGGAGAATAACCTCCTCCTAAACATCAGCAAGACTAAGGAGCTGATCGTGGACTTCACTACAAAGCAGGCGAGGAATTACAAACCCCTCATCATCAGTGGCACGCCAGTGGAGAGAGTGGACAGTTTCCGATACCTGGGTGTCCACATCACTCAGGACCTGTCATGGTCCTGTCACATCAACACCCTGGTTAAGAAAGCCCGTCAGCGTCTCTTCTTCCTCAGAAGACTTAGAGACTTTCATCTGCCACTGAAGGTGCTCAAGAACTTCTACTCCTGCACCATCGAGAGCGTCCTGACGTCAAACATCTGCACCTGGTTTGGGAACAGCACCAAGCAGGATAGACGAGATCTGCAAAGGGTGGTGCGCTCGGCAGAACGCATCATTCAATCAGAGCTCCCTGACCTGCTGTCCATCTACACCAAGCGGTGCAAGTCCAAAGCTAGGAAGATTATGATGGACCTCTCCCATCCCAACAATGGACTCTTCTCACTGTTGAGGTCTGGGAAGCGCTTCCGCTCCCTTAAGGCCAAAACAGAGAGAATGAAGAGGAGCTTCTTCCCCCAGGCTATTCGGGGCCTGAACCAGGTGTAGGACTGGACTCTCCCAAACACGTCACTATAAGACTGGACTCTCACACACGTCACCACACGCACCACCACACATTTCCTATAATCCTATAATTCCTATAATTTATAATCCTTATCTTTATAATCTCTTCTGCTACACTCAAAAAAATGAAACGTTGACTTTAATTAAAATTATTTTGTCAACAGGTTCCACGAAATTGAATTATGTTAGTTTAAAGCAAAAATCTTTAGTTCATCTAATTTAAAAAAACTACTTAAGATTAACAAGACATATTTAAGACTAACTAAATCAAGTTATGTTGTATGAACATAGATGATATATTTTCAGGTTAGATAGTTTAGATTAGTTACTTCAACACATTTCTTATTTGTGGCAGTAAAATGTTAAATTTAAGTTAGATTAATTCAAATATTATATTTTCAGCCACCTTGTGCTTTATTAATTAGTTTTACATAAATCTATTTTGTCAACAGGTTCCACACAAATGAATTAAGTACATCCAACTTATTTTTTAAAATTTATTTTATTGCCAACACATTCAGTGAGCATTTGTGTAAACCCAGTCCAAAATAAAACACAACAGCTCATTAGGGTTAGTAATTAACAGTATGTAGACAGATGCAACATCAAGACTTTAAATTAAATGTCTGTATCTACCAGAAATAGAAGAGAAAAAAAAACGCATTGAAGATCACATAACACATTGATAAGATGACACTTGAGTTATGCACATGTGATGCTAGTAAGGTCTGTGAGTGTTTTTTTCTTTTAGTGTCTAAAATGGATAGCAAAGTTGCTATTTGCAATGATTGCTTAGGGTCAGTCCAGTAACACAATGCCAATGAAGTGCTTTCCTTTAACAATGCAAAGTGAAGTGTCCACCTCAACAGCCACAATTTAAAAAAAAAAAAAAAAAATGTAACAACAACAATAATAATAATAATAATAATAATAATAATAATAATAATAATAAATAGTCCACTGATATTAGCAATCAAAGAAAATTACATCACCATCCCAAATAAAACTTTAACAAAACATGCCAACATTATGGTCTAACAATAAAACAGCTTGTCAGCGTTCAGTTTTTTTGCAACAGCACAGCAGTAACCATTTAACACTCGCCACTGTCAACATTTATTTTACCAGTGTTTGGGCAAAAAACTTCAGATGTAAACATTTTAACATGGAAACAATTGTTCGTCTTTAAAAGTCCACAAAATATACATTCATCCTGCATTCCCAACTTGGATGATCTGATATCCTCGTGTTGGTGTTGTTCCCAGACCATCATGAAAATGTTGTTCCAGGTTCAACATTGCAAGTGACCAATCACATTGTTGTGACGTTATTCTATTCCAAGCCATTCGTGCATTTATGAAATTCCAATGTTGCAAGGACAATATCAATTCTGCTTACTGTTTATTAAAGGGTTACGGTTAGGGTTAGGGTCAGTTGATCGGCGGACAGAGGCGGTTTCATGCAGCTTAAGTACAGTTTTTTGTTTTACGCCGGTTTTTCCCGAAGTCGCAAAAGTATGACGTCACAACATTCTGATTGGTCACTTGCAATGTTGATCCTGGAACAACATTTAGTATGATGATCTGGGAACAACACCAACACGAGGATATCAGATCAACCTCCTAACTTACCCTTATTTTTAGTATGTATTGCAATTACCTTTACAATGCACACAATGTAACACAAACTGAATATGAATATATTTCCACCTCATAACTATGCCTTGAACGCTAATATACACACCACCCTTCAACATTTCTGGTGCAGTATCATCTCTCAATTAAATCCTTTAAATCTCAATGCTTTTGATTGTCTCTTAGCTTTCAGTCTTGAGGTTAACTGAGATTCAGTGCATATATCCCACCCATTAAGAGTGCACATGCAGAGGCCAGGTCTTCCAGGTCATGCAGGACACACTAGATGGTTATACCCACATCGGCTGGAGGAGTGCTGGCATCAGCTCTTTCGATGGTAAAGATAGCAAGGGTAATTTGTTCCAGCTCCCTCTGAACAGCTGTAGCTTAGACACAAAAACATAGAAAAATGGCATCCAGTTTTAAAAAAAGAAAGAAAAAGGGCCAAAGCTACCCTTTAATGACGTAAACACAATATTAGGAACATGCACCCCAGTGCGCCACTATTTTAGACTACAGATTCAACGATAAATATAAATAGTTTGGGTATACAAGAAGATTTCCCAAAACATTTAAACAGGTTCCATGCAAATTACAACAACAACAACATTACAACATGCAACAACATTAGTTATTCAAAATTTGGTTTAATACAGATAAAAAACTAAACTAAAATTACCAACCAATTATTCTTTGAAGAGGATGCTTGGGTCTTCATTCAGGTAAAAAGGTAGTGCCCTGAGGACACACTCCCTCCCCTTTTCAATGGTTTCCTTCTGTAGAGAGTGGCAGAGATACAGGAAGAGAAAACAGATATACTTTAGGATGACAGAAACTCACATTATACGCAAAATGAATGACATATCCACTGCACAGATAGACATGTACACAAGACCAACTAATCATCACATGGACATGAATAGTTAACCTGTTGGGCAGGGTTTCCACCACATTATATATGTCCATAATGGAGGTAAAGACAAACTAATACATCATCTTTTTTGCATTCAAAACATAACATAAAAACATTCACTTCTGGTTTAACCTAAATCAAGGGATCAGATTTTACATATGTTTAGGTAATTTAAATTTTCCAACGTTTTGAGTACCAAACTTTGTCTTGCTTAATATAAATGTAAGTGCACTGTGCAGCTACCATACACTAGCTGTTTAAATTTGAAAATGATCTTATTAGCCATAATATTTTGCTACCAACAGAATAACGCACCTGTGTGGCTGGGGCCAAAGTTTGTCTAATTTTCTTCCCTGCAACGCCTCCTTTTTTCTTGAAGACTTTTATGAGCTGGTCAGTGTATTGGTCAAGTTGTGTAAAAAGCCTTGGAACATGCAGTAGTAATCCTCACATATTCTGCTTCCACCTGAAAATATGTCAACAAACACAACATACTGTACTGTAAATATACATACTATATGTACACATATACAAACTAAAACTAATGTAGAAAGACCTCATTAAAGCTATAATTTTAACACAAACATTTACACAAAATGCTAATGGAGCCATTACAGCTTTTATTGTTATTTATCAAGTTCCAAAAAATATTGATCACAGCTGATCTGAAAAGAATTTCATGCCTCAGGCCCTTGAACTGCAACCTTTACCATGGTTCAGATGTGGAGAAGAAATAACAGGGGCATGGGATGGGTCACAAAAGAAAACTTAACTTATAAAACAGTTTTGTTTTTAAAAGTATAACAGTTCACATACCACATACAAGCTCAGCAATACCACATACACCACATCAGTATAGGAGGGAGCAGGTAAAGGCAGGATCTGAGATTTATAAAGAAAAAAAAAAATTAATTCCTTAATTTCAAGAAGCAAATTATTGTTTGAATTACAACTAAATAAAATACTACTCAGAAGAAAAGCAAGAGATTGACACTGCCATGTGCTAACTTTCTATAGAAGCAATTATCACCAGGTCTGTCGACCTCCATTGTCTGTCCACTCATATGTCTTGAATAATTTTATTAAAAAAATTAAGTGTGTACTTTCACAAACTGTAATTTATAACTACATTGATATGTATAACTCCGCTAGGAAACATGCTGTATTTACAGACCATTTTTACATAATACAGATTACTGATAGAGCAGAACAATGGTGTCACAGTGGCTTTCGCCCTTGACTTTTTGGATTTTAAATGTCACTTTATGCTATCCTTGCTATCCTATTCGATATTTCCGACTCTCGGATTACAGAAAAGGAATCCCAAGAAAGCAAATGGAAAAATAACCCCTTGAAAGACTAACCCCATGAACCCCTGTAGCTAATCCCTTAATAAAACAAAAAACAATAAAAATGTTTCTTACACAGTCCACAAAATAAGCATGTCCAGGACCCAGTAAAACTAATGTAAAACAAGCACACGCAAACGATATAACATGTCTTGTAAGACAAACGCAAAATATAACCATGCTGGACATATAGATACTACACAACATAGTCAAAGAAAAAAGTGGTCTTACCTCTCAAAGAAACAGCAGCTTGGCGCCAAAACAGCCTTTTTCAGTTAAATTTGAAGTCTTGTGCATGAGCAGGCACAAGCCGTGAAACCTTCTTGTTCTGCGCGGTTTCATTACAACTGTTTTTGCATTACTGCCACCTTGTGGATATACAAGGTATATCGATCCTAATTGACTTAACTTAAATGTTATGCGATCAAGTAACACATTAGTATTATGTACGTTGAATAATAGACACAATTACGTAGACTTGATTAGAAAAACATATGTTAACTTAACAAAAACATATATTTTAAGTAAAATGAAAATAAATAATTAATATACACTGAACAATCCACCTCATTCATTTTTTTGAGTGTATTTGCACATTCTTTACTGTAAATTCCTAAGTTAATTTGTAAATTTTTGTAGTAAATTGTAAATATTGTAGAACTTTTCTTCTGTCATTTAATGGTCGGGCATTGTACAGCTACAAGCATTTCACCCCCATGTCATACTGTGTATGGTTGTGTGTGTGTGACAAATAAAATTTGAATTTGAATTTAATTGTCAAAATCCACCATATTTGTATTTTACTTTTCTATTAATTCAGGAAAATGTCTCACTGACTCCTTACGATAACCTTTAAATGTGCGTGCAAAATGATTTTGAGACTTAAAGAAAACAGAGATGCATATAGGATTTTAAGAAATTTATTCGTTAATTTTTTTCCACAAACCGAAAATTATATTTAGTTACAAAATTTTCAATAATTTTTTAAGGTCTGGTGAAATGGGAGGAAACATTGTGACAGTCATATGAAAAGCTGGGATGTGATGCTGTTGTTTCATCAGCTAAGAGAACAAGACCAGAGAGATCAGCGTTGTGACAAAGAGCAGACGGCCAACAGCTGTAGTGCCAGCAGTTGTACTACTGGGCTGTGATGTAGTTGTCATCCCAGCACTGTTGCAGAGGTCACCCTGGCAGCAGCTGATTTCTGCTGCAGTGATTCCTGTGATCTGTGGAGATTGTGTGCTTGAGCAAATCAGCTTGGAGGCGCAGCCCTTTACAGTCACCTTTTGTCCTTCTGCAGTCACTGAGGAAATGAAAGGAAGGAATAACAGAACATTTGTCTGAGCAGAAAAGAACAAACATGCAGACACTGAATCCTGTCGGTATATTACTTGCTGATGAGATGCAGTGGTCCTCATTTCCGTTGCAGTTTAGAGTTTGTGTGCAATCGTTTCCAACACATTGGAAGCACTTTTTCCCATTTGGAGATGAGATGCTGCCCTCTGTTGAATACAGAAATATTTGTAATATTTGTTTCCCTGCTTATTTTAACTGTGTGCCAAAAACATCAGCTTGGAAAAAAAAACAACAGAAAACAATATGTTACTAATATGTTTGTTTGAGAATTTTCAATCAGGAAATTTTCACAGATTGATTATTTTGCCCTGATCTATTCAAGCAAATACGACGATTGACCCACTTTAAAATTTCTCAACATATTTGATAAAAAGATTTTTTATTTTTTAAGTTTCAAGAACAGGAAATTAGATTTCAAAATACCAAGAAGCATGATAGAAATTACCAGGGGCATCTTGAGAGTTGCAAAGATCAGAGGTGCAACACTTGCTGGTAATTAGAGTTCGGGCGCCTCCAAAGTTGATTGAGGCCTGAACACACTCCTCAGCCGCAGCACAACTTTTACCTTTAATATCAACCAGTTTTGAACCACCTGCAACAAAAAGACGAACCATTGAAAACTGAACCAGTTTAAAAGAAGAATAAAATAAGAACTATACAAAATCAAACCTGCGTATGAAGCTATTCTGACTGATGCACACTGAGTGTTGGAAGGACATTCTTTTGTTGTCTGAGCGCAGCTTCCAGAGAGGTCCGGTATGCATTCGTAACATTTCAAAGCACAGGCTGATAAAACAAAGATAAAGACAAGTAAACTTTCTCTTGCTTCCAATGCATGGACATATTCTAAAACATTCACTAAAACAGTTTGAAAAATAGATGGCTAACAGTACAATAAATAGTGCAATCATTTGTAGAATTGACAAACCTTTACTAAGATGTAATGACACTTGTTGTAAAAGCATTAAAAAAGAAAACATTTCATTGAATATTACAGAACTTGCTGGTTTAAAAATGTTAAAGAACAGATAACTGAACAAAAACTTGCCTTTAGGGAGCAGCACAATCCCAAGGATCAGCACAAAGATCTGCATTGTGTGATGGTCAGATAGAAGTGAATTTCTGTTTAGTTTCTGTTCAGTTTATAAGTAATTCTTATTGGGGGGAAGTGGTCTTCTTGCTGTGACCACTCCTTAACTCCTCCTTTGACAATGAAAGAACCTGACTATCAAAAACAAGCCTTTGAAACAGCATATATGTATATATGAATAGACTTCATAGAACCTATATCTAGATAATTAAATTGGTATTAGTTAGAATTCTCCAAAGTTAAAATAGAATAACATAGAATACCTGAATCTCAACATATGTATGAGGAAGAATAATATCTATTAAAACTAGTTTAAAAACCTGTTTAGTTCCAGTTTGTTTATTTGTTTGAAGTTTTAGTGATAATAAAATGCCTTATTGATTTTTGTATCAGTGTATTGATGACAGGTGGCTATATATATGCTTCTATTCATAGCTGAAGTTTTAGTGTTATTAAATTGCTGATTTTTGTATCATATATTTGATGGAATATTCTTTAAAGTCGTTTCATTCTATTGCTAAAATATGTTTAGGCTGCATTTAGGCTGCAAATCATTTTCTTTTAGAACGGACGCGAATTGTTTTTTTTTTTCTTTGATAACCAGTGACTGTTTCAGTTGTCAGCAGAGTATGTTTTAACCATGCAACCACTCTAGTGGCACTGAATGAAAAAAAAACTGACTGTGATGCATGCTACATGCATTCTACAATACAACATATATCTTTAAAAAACCAGGCCCACCAGTTCTCTCTTTCATTTTTACCATACTTTTTACAAAGGTAATAACAAGACAGAAATCTGTATTTTCACCTTATAAAACATGTTAAGTATCCGTGCATCAAAACTGAAACACAGTCAAGAATGACTTGAATTTAAAAACTATTCTCGCATTTTTATTAGACATGTGCTGAGAGAAGACACTTTCTTTTCCCGCTCACCACCTCTGCACAGGCTGTAACTTTATCTGTAACTATCAGAATTCCTGAGGAGAGTCCCAGGACACTATAGAACAAGCAGGACTCAAAGTCTGAATAATTATATTTATTTTATGTCCCAGTGATGTTTTTTTTTTTTCAACATCCCATTCAGCTGCACTTCTTTTGTCTTTGTGTGATCTGATCAGTGAAATAAAACTGTACATAAGAGCAGTTAAACACGTGTCAGCAGAGCAGACGACTGTATTCAGAGAGGGCCGAGGACTTTTTCACACCATCCCAGATACGAGCTGCATAGTGAAACCTGTGAAAACAAAGAAAGTTAAGACAGGAAACAGAGGGATAAACTTAAACAAAATCCCAATAATGTCTCAAGATTTCACAAAATTACAGTGACATAGTACAAAGAAGAAAAAAATCCAAATATTATGCATTTCTGCACCAACCTTAATTATTAACACTTTTACTTTCTTTATATGGCATGGAAATATATGTTTCTTTTCACTGTAGTATTTCATTTTCAATTGATATTGTTTTAAGCATGTTCAGAAAAAAATTAACCTGATATCCCACAGCAAGAAATATTTTTCACTACTCTGAAAGTTTTGTGCTTGTAGGTACATGCAGCAAGTTGCACCTCAGAAAACTATTTCACAACAAACCACCAGCGCTCATTTTCTGTTGTTTACAAAAAACAAAACAAAAAGACAGCAGGTTGTAGTCACTGAAAGTAAAGGGAAGCAGAGAGACCCCTCATCTCTAATAGATATTTTGCATTTCTTCCACAGGGATTAAAAACTGTTTCTATGAGAGTTCAAAAACAATGACATTTATGATGGCTTTGTTGAGCAAACCAGTTTAAAACATAAAACTGATTCTCACCCTGGGTGCAGGATGTATTTACTTGGTTGTCTCACTTTTTTACCATGGATTAGTCACCTACACTTTTTGAATAGTGGAATATGAATAAAAGAATTATTCATTTATAAATAAATAGTACTGATATGATGTTTACCAGTTTTTCTCAGTGAGAATAGTGTGTGACAGCTGACAGCGGGGCATGGCCAGTATTTGGCTGCGGAGTTTTGAAACCATGGTGGAAAAGGCCGGGTGTCCTCTATAGCCGGGGAGCAGAGAGAACAGTGGGTACGTTCCTGACCCTAAACAACGTACAAAGATTCATTTATTTTTCACACAACACACGAGATGTCACTTGAGTTTTACCTTATGAGAAGAATAAATGTTTGTAACCTGCTTTGGTCAAATTATCCTCCCCGTCATTTTCCTGCACAGGAAGCAAAAACATATTGACCTCGGTTGTCAGATAGTCCTGCCCCAGGCCTGGGAAGACATTGCAGTCAAGCATGGATAATGTTCCTGAGAATAAAACACATGTTATAGTTGTGGCCAGCCTGTTAATCCACTTCAGAAGTGATGCTTTGTTTACAGGACTACAAAACCAAACACATTCACTAAAAACCTTTGAACAGTCACAAAATATCATTTTGCTCACAAGTACAAAGCAAACAAAAGGTTTTCATCTAGAAACACCATAAACCTGATGGAGCCTTTTACCACTCCTGAATGCACATTTAGAACTTTTGGGTTAAATCATCAGTGATATGTATGGAGGTCAGAAGAGAGGCACAACAGTGATTGTCTACAGCCATCTGTATAACATGGTAGAGGGTCATAGTTTGGGGAGGTATTTCAGCCAGTGGTGTTGATAGAGTTATGAATGCAGAAAAGGATTAATTTTGACATTGATCATGGGAGAATGATCCCAAACACACTGTCAATGCCATGAAAGCATACCTGGCTAGAAAAACACTCATAGGAACACTATCAGTCTGGGGGTGGGCGCTATAAACCCCCCACCCAGAAATTCTTCTACCCAGCAACTGCGTTGAGGATATGTCTCTATATACTCCTGGATAAGGAAAAATAGCAACAGCATGAGTATCGGATGAGCAAGGGAATGAGACTCGCTATTGTTTGACTTTCACAAGGAGGATGCCAAACAAAATGGGGTAATTTGCGAAACATGCTGTAAAATTATGCCCCTAAAGGTATCAGTACCACAAGTTCAACTGCAAAATTAAGACCAATTTAAACTCTGCATGTCAATGTCTCCCCACACCAAAGAAAACCTCAAATAAACCATCTGTGATAACAGTGACTGTTCTTGGTCAGTCGTTTTTATAGTCATTATGTAGACTTTTGTCTCTATAATTTGAGGTCATCACATTTTTTTATATGTTGTAAAGCACAAAGGAGCACCTTTTTAATTTCAGTTGTTTTGTCTCGTTAATTATTGCTCAAAGTTTTTTGTGCTGCTATGATCTTTATTTGTTAAAGGTGTAGTGTTGACCACAGAAAGAGACTTACTGTGACAGCATAGTCATTTGTGAAAAATCCCTGTATGAAACTGATGGTTACTGTTAAAATAAAACATGTCAATTCATTCAGATTCTTTGTAGAAAAAATTTAAATGAGTACACCAGTGTCATTTTTGGCACTGCATGATTGAAAATGACACTTGTTTTGGAGGTTATTTAAACATATCGCGATATATATCATGTATCTTGATATAGTAAAAAAATTACACAATATAGATTTTCCTCATATTGCCCAGCCCTATATCAGTCATGGATTGGCCTCCCCAGAACTTGGACATCAAAAATAATTAAAACTGTTTGCAATCATCCATAGAAAATGTAACAAAAGGCAGCCAACGTCGAAAGAAGAGTTTTGACTGTCCTTCAATAAATGTGGAGAACAGTTCCTGAAGACTGCTTAAAGAAATGATAACAAAGCTTTCCTAAGAGAGTTCAGGAGAGAAAAAGTAGTCATTCCAAATACTGACTTTAAAGTTTCGTATTTTCCTTATACACTGCATTTCCATTCATGTTTTGAGGGGTGACTCAAGATTTGCACAGTAAATGGTAAATGGCCTGTATTTGTATAGTGCTTTTCTAGTCCCTAAGGACCCCAAAGCGCTTTACTCAACCAGTCATCCACCCATTCACACACACATTCACACACTGGAGATGGCAAGCTACATTGTAGCCACAGCCACCCTGGGGCGCACTGACAGAGGCGAGGCTGCCGGACACTGGCGCCACCGGGCCCTCTGACCACCACCAGTAGGCAACAGGTGAAGTGTCTTGCCCAAGGACACAACGACTGAGACTGTCCAAGCCGGGGCTCGAACCGGCAACCTTCCGATTACAAGGTGAACACCCAACTCTTGAGCCACGATCGTCCCAGTACTTTAAATGTAGATAATTTCTTACCATTTACTTAACTTTTTTTTGCCACCATATCACATTCATTTTCTTCTACCAGCTCCCTTACTGGCATTCATTACTACTTACACATAAAACATTAACATAAAGAGAAATTTGTTGTAGTTTTGCACCTTTGTATTTGAGGTGAGAATGAGCCATTAATTTGTTGACCACCATATGCATGTTCTTCAGATTTCTTGGGCAGAAATCATCCCGTCTGGCCTTGTTCTGGAGGAAAACTGGGGGAGAAAGAAATTTAAACTTTGACATGCTTAAATTTGGTTTGTGTGTCAAATATAGCGCGTCAGCATTAAACAGCCACCTATATGTGGATAATACTCTGCTCCGTCATCACTGCCTGAAGAGCCGGTGCTGTCGTGGCTTGCAGATGGTGTGGAAGGTTTCAGCATCTCAGCAGTCTGAAGAAACCTGTCCATAAAGGTGACACCATAATATAACTTCAGCTGTGGAATCAATTTGTGTCACAAGAAGCAATAATAATGAGAATTAGATCATTTTACTGAGTGGAAAGAGTACAGGTAAAATTTGCTTGGATAGTTACATATGTAAATATACAGAATCTGCCATTTTCCTGCTGTGCCAATGTAAGATGCTACTTGGCAATAGCCCTGGTAAAAACCATTGTTTGGTAATCTGACATTGATTTTTCACCAAAGGATGCCAAAACAATACATAATCATATCAATATTTGTGCTGATTAAAACTGTAGCTTTCTACTACAGAGATATCATTTTAAGCTATGTACAAAGCCAGTGAAAACTTGCTTTTAATGGCAATATTTTCAGCATTAGGCAAGAATGCTATGCAAAGGGAAAAGGTTTTTAATCACATAGCCAGAGTTGCTCAGATTGTTTGTTATGCTGTGTGACGAAAATGAGTCATGAACTGATCCAAATGGATTGTGGTGTACAAAAGGTAATAAATGTCAGCACATGTTAGATGGGCATGGAGTCTGACATTTTACACAGGTCTGGATTTGCCTGTTTAAAATGTCAGACTGGCTGAAAGAACAACATTGCTGAGCTTATGAAAAAGCAAAAACAAATATCCTTTTAAGATATAGCATGAAATGTTCAGCATTCCTTTGAGAGTATTGGGCTTTAAAATTATAATCACAACCATCTTGAGAGCACAGGTCCATCGCAGACCTAAAATACTCACCTGTAAAGGTTCAAATCAGTGAACCAGTCTTGAACCACAATTACAACATGGCACACTGTAAACAGGAAGGCAGCGATCTGAAGAGACTGTAGAAGAATTATACAGAGAGTACAAACATGCTTTATTTGTAGAAAAGAATAAATACGATCACTAAACCAACATCAAACAATGAATCCCAAAACTAAAGTTCACAGGTGTTTAGCACCAGCATTCATATTATTATATACTGTCCTCCGCAGGCCAGCCACATACCTGCATCTCAACATATGTATGAGGAAGATTGTATTCTGGAGGTAACTTCCGATCATTGTTGATAAGATGATCCAGAATTGATGGGCTAAGCATTGGCTGAAGAATGACATTTAAACACAGTGAAACATGTTGTTGCTTCAGCACAACAAATCCTTAACCACAGTTAGACATCTTGCAGTTCCAAGGTTAACATTACAGACAGTTTGTACCAACTTACATTCTGACAGCAAAAAGAAAATACTACAGTAAACCGTAGAAACTGTCATTTCTAATCACAATACTTCATTCATACCTGCGTATCCAAGAAGATAACTCTCTCCTGTGTGATGAAGAAATCAATCCCTGTGCTCTGATTTCCACCTCTTTCCTTGATTTCTTGAGTCTGGGGTCTGAATACAAAACTCCTGTTCAAACAAACACACGTTTTTATTCAATATCACCTCCAAAGAACTGTTCAAGTGATTTTTCTCAAATTAATTATTAAAGTACTCGCATTGATCCTTTAAAAAAAGAAATGCATCTGTAATTATCAGACAAATATAGAGTATTATATTGAGTATATTTCATATTAGAAAAATCACATGGCACACCACCAAACAAAATGTTACAAAAAGCATATTGATAATTTTTCCCTGCAGGAGTGGAACCACAATCTTCCACGACACACCTATGTGCCACGGCTCAGTGGTTGGGAACTAGATGTTCTGCGTTTTGATGGCAGGGATAAAATGTATTCAGACAAGTTCTACGGTTGTATTACCTCATTCCCTCTTAACTTAAGTAGGCATTTCACTTGAATAAGGGAAAGTGCCTCCTGGGCACCTCCTGGGTTATGTGCGTCACACTCTGATGGATGCATCGGAGAGGAATTTAGGAATCAGTTTGTTGCCCAAGGATATTTGGCATGCAGACTGGAGCACCTAGGGTTTAAACCAATAACCTTCTAAATAGTAAATGAAATGGGCCATCTCTTGAGCTTCAGCCATCACATCGCCGTTCCCTACAGTTTGTGTGTTGGATCAATTTAAGTGAATGGCAATTATAGAGTACTTTTCTATTATCAGTGACCACTCAGCGTGCTTTAAGACAAGCCAAAGACCTTTTTCCTGTCTTTTTGTGTAATTAAGCACTTTCATCATTTCAAATCTTCTGCAATTTAAAAATCACCAGTTAAGCCTATGTGCATGAGTTTGGCCCAAACCAAAACACTACTGATATTTCTCACGTGAGTCATGCGGATATTGCTCAACAAGGAGGTTTTTGCCAAACCATCAGGGACTCCAAATTTTTAAATGCAAGTCATGAAATAGTATCTAGTCCGGTGTAACTGAAACTTTGGCAATCATTTCAATGCAACTGCCGCCAACCTCCATCCAGGAAATACAGATTTTTCCCAGTGGTTGCTATACAGGTGTGGAATGGTCTCTAACTGGTGTCCCATTCATTTCATCCTAACTCATCAGCATGATTGTCACAGGTCCAAACTGAACACCGTATATTTAGTTGTCATGTGTCTGCAAAAACCTCAGTAGTGTGTGTAGTGCAGAACACTTTACATCTTGATCTTATTCTTTAACCTTACCTTTGATCTTCCTCAGGAGTGTTGGCAGATAACAGCGACATGATGGTGGATTTCCCAGTTCCCTGCAAGCCAATAACTCCCACCACCAACATGTCTGTCTGGTCCCTCAAATACTGCAACACATCACAACAACATCACTCAGTTTCCTTTGATCACATATCATAAAGTAAACTGAAAGCACTGTTTAAATCTGCAAAATCAACTAAATGTATTAAATGCTATGAATTTACCTCCATGGCACTGTCACACCAATTCATCTGATCATCCACCAGTTTAATGCTGTGCTTCATTTTCTCCGGAGGAAGGAGTTTGGACTGCCCAACCATGGCTGGAAGTCACATGAAAGCTTGTGGCCTTAATTATTGCACATGAACATACTTTTGAATTTGGAGAAGAAAATAAAATGTCTTTTTGTAGAGTCTATAACAACTCACGGTCCAATGCACTGCTCGATGCAGAAGCACTCATTCCTCTGTTTTGGATCTGGTATACAGGCTGAGTAGGTCGCTGCCCTTCCCTCTCTATCTTAGAGGGTGGACCAGAGGACTGTGCAGCCGACTCAGTAGGTGTCCCTGGCTTCACTCCATCGTCCCTGGCCTTCATTAGCATGATGGGCTTCTCAAGGACTGGTGTTCCACTGACAGGTGTATTTTGTGAGGGCTTAGCCTTAGAATATATAAACAACAGCACGAATTGGAGATGGAAGTGCTTCGTAAGCACAAACAAGCACGGCTCGTTTTGTTCTGGCATTGTGAATATTCTTTGATTTTGGCTATTCTTCCTATTCGGTTAGGGTAAGCAAAATGATACCTCACAAATTTAAACTGTAGACTATAGTTTGTGGTCTCAAAGACAAGCCCACCTACCCTTTCTCCGGGAGGTTTTGCAAGAATGATGGGGGTCTTCTGAATTAGAGGACCTGGTGGATCCTCGCTTCCATCCTGGAAAGAAAATGATTCGAGTAAGTATTTTGATGTAGAGAAGATAAAATCAGAGGCCAAAGCAGTAGATCGTTTGAAGTACCCTTCGCTCTCTCGGTTGGTAATCCCGATCTCGACTGGGTCCGGACAGATTTTGCCCCGGAGGGCCAACATCTCTGTCCCCTCGGCGTCGCCTCCTCCTGCGCCCTTGCCCATACATGCCGGGTTGACTGTGACCGGACTCGGACATATCGCGACTCACCTGGAACAGCTGATGTTTACAGAAAGCTTGTAAACGACGGGTAGTAGAGCCGAGATAAAGCTATTATTTATAATTAAAATTCTGTTTCCTAAAAGACAGACCTCTAATACCGACGCCTCAAGGTATGGCTTTTAATATCGTTAACATTTAAACGTAAAAATTAGCTAGAAGCTATCATTATAAGTCAACCCTAACGGTGGTTATAAACAACGCTAGCCAAGACTTCCTGGTGAAGTGTTTGTTTCGTGGCTTGGCGTTTGCCGTGTACGGTTCAACTGAGCGGATAAGGAAAGCGATAATGTTCCACCCGCCTGGAAATCTCTTTTGTACAAAACAAATGCATCTTGTTCGTCATGTAAAAGAAGTCGATTTGAAACACAGTTAAAACATGACTAGTTCCCCTGTCAGGAACTATTTTATCACACATATAATATAATACAATATAATATAATATAATATAATATAATATAATATAATATAATATAATATAATATAATATAATATAATATAATATAATTAGTTTTAATCATTGTTTTGAAATCTGAAATTTCCCCAGTAATGAAAGCTGTATAACAGATTTTTTTCATAGTTTCATCCTAATTTAAAAATGAAGTCAAGTCAAAGTCAAATTAAACTTTATTGACTTGACTTCGTTTTTAAATGAATGAATGAATTAAATCTGATAAAGCTGTTACACAAGAACATTTTAATCTATATTTCAAAAAAGAGTCACATTTTTAAAAATTTGAATAAAACTTGACTTCGACTATTTAATTATGCACTCATTTGGATTGATCTCGGGTTAAGTAAACCCGCAGTATTTTGTGTTTTGTTTTGTTTTTCTCTCTTCATAAAAAAAACAAGAAAAACGGCATGCTCAGCTCCTAGCCAAAAAATCTATTGAATTGTTTAATTTATAAAGTTAATCTATTTATCGTCAAGGACTTGCAGCACAATCTCAATTTCAACTAGTAATTATAAAAACCCCACTGTTTTAATATGACACTGATCTAAACACATCTGGAAGGATAATATTATAAATGAATAAGGAAAATCTATCTTTATGATCTTCTCCTTTGCTTCACATTGTTTAACTGTTTTGGTTCATTTATCTTATTTGTCTTTCTTTTTTTAAAGCCATACATCATGACAGGTGTCACTTCCCTGTTGCTCTTGCTGCCCTCTCTCTGACACAAATCACGCCTGACACTTGTCTCACTCCACTCTCTTCTTCACCTCTCTTGTGCACTGTCTTTTACTTTGGATGGATGACCCCAAATATCTAAGCTCATCTACCTTGACTACCTCTACTCTTTGCAACTTTGCACTCTTACACCTGCCTCTCGCTCTTTCGAACATGAATTCCATCTTGCTTCTACAAACTTTCATTCCTCTTGTTTGCTGTAACACCCTCCCTTTAGGCAAACATCACATCTGTAGTGCTCCTTCTATGCATAAATTATTACTTCCGCTCACTGACCATCACTTCTCTTCTTAACCCAGCTTAAAATACTATTTGCCATATCTTCCTGGTATAAGCGTTATCCCTCTTTAGTTACTACAGCTCTAACATCACCAGGGTTCTTCAAATCTTCTCCATTGTTCAGGCATCCACTCACTCTGCTTATTTAACATAAAATGCATATAAACATATATGCATAAAAAGAGATATTTAGAAGATGCAGGGGAATACGTTTCTTAGTGTATAAGCTTGATTTCAGAAAGAAAAAAGTAAGGTGTCTCATAATTTTCTTTAAATAAAAATTAATGAAATAAAATAAAATAAATAATGGGCTTCTTCTGTTAGCAATTTAGCATGAGATCGCTTTGCATTAAAGATTTATTTTTTAATAAATCTGTAGATTAAAAATTGCAGCAGCAAGCTGCAAAATATTTATATTTGTAGTAAGAATAATTTAGAGTTGCCTTGGCTTGTCCACTCAGTGGGTAAAGCACATCGATGCATTGTGGGAGATGGAGGCTCATCTCTTCCGGTTCAAACCGGATGTAGATGAGTTCGGAACAGCGATCTTGGACGCCATAAAGGACAGGAGGATTTCCCGAGGTAAAAGTGAATTGTTCTTTTTCTCTTTGAAATATGGAGACCTGTTTTTTATCCCACCTACAGCTGGATTTGCTCATTATACCAAGTTAAGCTACTTATATTTTCACAGTAAATGAGTTGCACGAACCGTCTGCTGTTACCGGTATTTGTGGACGGGGTAAGTGCATCTAGTATAGTATTAAGTCAGCCACAAGAGAGAACGTGTGTTGTTTCTTCCAGCAAATGTTGATAGTTCAATGGCAAAGTGGCACTGTGATACTGGAGTGTGGATGCCTGAGAAGAGTACTCATTACTAAACAAAGTATGTTTATTTTAAGTATTGAAAAATTTTATTGAATTGTTTTTATTTTTGTTATTAACCTGTGTACTTTGAAAAAGTGCATACTTGTCACAGCATCACAGGAGAGAGGTAATATCTTGAATTTTAGGGGGTGATTTTAATTTCTTTGTGTTTGTTTTGCTTTGTTTTTTTTTTCTAGCCAAGACCTTGGTTTACTCAACAACAAAGCTTCCAGATAATAACAGATATTAAGCTATGTAGATGGCATTTAAATGTTTGTTCAGTTATAAATATTAATTCATTATTAACTTATTTAGTTGTGGAAGCCAATAGACTGCACGTAAAAGATGGATGTGGAAGCAAATGCCTGTTCTAGCTCCACCCGATGTTGAGTTACAAAAATATTCATATTATTTTGGAGTTGCAGTAAACAGGGGAACTAATGGAAGTCGAAACAGTTTTTCTCTACCTGTCTTTTGAGAACAAATTTAGGACTTTTAATACCAGAGTGTTTGGAAAGTGGATCAGCTGGCAACAAGAGTAACTTTAGTTTTTAGCATTTCCATGACGACTTAATTTTTCTGCCTCACAGATTGCCACTTGACTACCTTAGGGTTCGCGCTCTTCTTGAAATAAAGCATGGAAGTTGGTTAACTAACTTTAATTCCATTAGGGCATAAAACTGCAAGTACAGACTACCAACTTGTGCAAATAAAAAAAAAATGCCACAAATACTTTAAAGGTTGGGCAGCTTTGCTTTACAATAAGGTTGAAAAACTATACACTATATTTTTGACATATTAGAAGCTCTTTAACTGAATAAAAAAGATAGATGTAGCTTCCGGTTCTGAAAAGTGAAGCCAGTGCTAAAGTTCCTTAATCATTCATTGAACCATCTCATCTAATGGCCAACAGGGGGCAAATCACCTGATTTAAAAAAAAAAAGTTAATTTAGTTAATTCTGGTTTCCATTAGTGCCATTAACATTTACCATTTCACATCAGTCTGGTTTCAAAAAACTAAAATGGCTACTGTAAAAATTCTAATCTTGTGGCCTCATCAATGGTTAATATTTCAGTGTCTTATTGATGTATTTTTCTGTCTCTTCTATACAATGTTTTATGTCTTCACACATCATAAATACAAACGAAAAGCCTGCAGCCATGTGAGCAGGTGTGGGAGGCTGAACTTTAGCTCACGGTCACTGATGTGCTGTGAGCTAGCCATCGGTCCATCTTTTATTCACCAGCGTATGGTTCATTAGAAAATCTGGTTCAACCATTTGTTTTTGAGCCATTTCAGACAGTGTTTGTAAATCTTAGGAGCATGTTCACACCTGTGGTTTGTTTTCTCTGGTCCAAATCAGTTGATGAGTTGGTAAACTTGTAGCTTTTCCCCATGATTTGGTTTCATGCTAAATGGCTAACAGAAGAAGCCCAATTAAAGAGAACTCTGAGCGAACCAAAGTGCATCACTACAAACCATGTCAGAATGTTTAGTCCACTCATTGTCCACATGTCTCTGGGGCCACAGGTATAAAAGTAAATGCAGGAACAAGGTGCTATATTCTGGACTATTTCAACTGATTTTTGTCTTTTCTGTTCAAAATTCACAGACTGTTATGTCAGCAGACTCGAGCAGCGACGAAGATGTGCACCTGGTATCAAAATGTTGGGAATGTGGGCAGAACATCCACAACTTAAAGAAATTGATTTCACATTATAAAAGCCACAATACCAAAGCCACATGCCACATCTGCAAGGTTAGTTTCCGTCGCCTGACGTCACTCTCTACACACTTGGATAATGCGCATCTGCCACCTGTCTGCAACAAATGCCATCAGTCTTTCAGCAATGTCTGGGAGCTGAACAAGCATGCAGAGAAACACTGTACAGACTCTGAGTTTATCCAAGAAGATTCCTCTTTGATTTGTAAGAGGCAGAGCAGTGACAGCTCTCCTAATGAGAAGACAATGCAGCAAAATGCAGATACTGTTCAACATGACTCACTGCCAGCACTGAGGTCTGAACAGAGAGCTGATATAAAGCCTGAGATGCCTAAAAACAGTGTGGCGTACATACTGGGTGCAGATGATGAAGATCTTAGCACTGAAAGTGATTCCGACATGGCAGAAGATTCAACAAGCTCTGCTTCTGAAGATGAAGTCATGACACACTCTAAACCTAATAAACTGCCTCCAGATCACTCTGAAACAAATGGTCGCTCCAACTCCAGTTTTCCCAATGATTCTGGTCATTTTTCAGACCGTCCAGATTCCCAAACGACATGTGCACCCTTTCCTGCTGCCAATAGTGTAATGTGCACTGTGTGCGGCAGAGGTCCGTTTAAGTCAATTAAGCTCCACTTGCTGCACTGCAGTGGCGTAAGAGTAAAATATCAATGCTTTCTGTGCAAGAAGGCCTTTCTAACTGAGAGTGCTGTTAAGAAACACCACTTGGCTCTGTATGCCTGTGACATCTGTGGCCAAGTTTTCAGTCACAAAAACTTGTACTATAGCCACCAGTGTCCCAAAGGGAGAAAATCGCCTTTGGTGCTTTTCTGCTCTGAGTCAATGCCGAAAGCATGCAACATATGCAAATTCCTTTTTACCTCTGAGAAATATTTAGTAGAGCACGTAACCAAAGTTCACACGTCAGTGGTCAGCACCAAGGCGTGCACTGTTACTACTCCATCACTGTTGGCAAAGGATAACCGAGGAGCCCAGAGCACAAAAATCCAGCTGCAGTCAACCAAGTTCGTGAGCAAGGCCATTAATGGAACACACAGTGATGGCCAAACGTCAGGGACAAATGGTGCCCTAGCTCAGCCAAACCAACCGCCTTCAAGTAACCTTCATTCCCCTTTTCCTGTGCTTTCAAGACCCCGGGACACATACCAAGAGGGTGCGCTCTTTAACCCCCCCTCACAACCAATGCCAACCATCCTAGCCATGTTTGAGAATGACAGCCATCGCTTGGCTTTGATGAAACGCATGAACAGCAGCTGGCGCTCCAAGGCGCCTTACCCTTGCAGGCAGTGCGGCGCTGTCCTGCGGCAGCCCTCGCTCATCATCAGCCACCGGTACCTCCACCGAGGCCACCGGTCGCACAAGTGCCCATGCGGACGAGCTTTTAAACACAGGCTGCACCTCCTGAGACACTGTATTCAGCACGCGGAGGCCATAAGCTACATCTGTGTTAGCTGTGGGGACACTTTCACAGGAGCTAAACTCCTGGCGCAGCACCTGAAGGGCGGGTCTCCAAAAAAACCTCCCTCTGGCTGCACGTGGAAAAGAAAAGTCAAGAGAACATGCAGAATGCCCTTCACATGTGACTGCGGAGAACTGTTTCCCAGGCCTTCAGCATACATATGGCACCAGCTTAAAAACAGGACAAGTAACAAACCGAAGAAGCCTACGGTGTGACAGAAGTACGAATAGATCAGTTTTTATTTCTTCAAGCAACAAATCAAAATAGATATGCCACACATGACACCTGCTTGTCACCAGTCTGTTTAATTAATGTGTCCTCCAGTGACAGAAATAAAGCAAAAACATAAACACACTCATTCTAAATGACTTTGAATTATAAGCATGTTTTAGATGGTTATTAACATGTTTACCATGTGCAAATGTTACATATTTAGTTTCTCATACATTTTTCTGCTGCTACACTAACTACCGGAGTTAAAAAAAATAAAATAAAATGAAAAAAAATAAAAATAAAGGTAGCCAACAAGGAGGCTTTTTTCCCAGCACTGGATTAAGTTTAAACAAAACTCCAGTTAATCCTCCAGAGAGAGAGAGAGAGTTGGTCCAGTTTTGCAGCTGTTCTCACAAAGTGCTTTCTTATTAGTGACATTTGTACAGAGGTTTGATTAAATCTTGTTTTCTGTTTTAATACAGCTGAAAATGTTATGCTCCTTTGAGATGCTGAAGAATCCGAAATTATCAGGAAGAAAGTCGTGTAGTTTTTATTATTATGATTATTGTTGTGTGTTTTAATATTGTCCACTAGATGGAGCAGTTGGATTGCTAAAAGATGAGCTTATAAGGCCACTGAAGTTTCTTTATTTTCAACAGGTGTAAAGTGTTGGATGTTTTTTTTTTCTTCCGTCAAACTGTGGCCGACGCAAGTCTGCAAGTTTCAGTTAATAGTCATGGGATCCCTTCGACTTAGAGTTTGCAATAAAACTTTCTTTTCATCAAGTTTAATTTGACATTCACTTCATTCTCTTCACTCACCAAAGTCTATTACCGTTAAACACATTTTCATTCAAGATTTACTTAAACGGCTACAGGAGAGCACAACAGTGATGAATTATTGAGACACTGTGTGTCTCAGATGATGGAAAATGGTTGGATTAACACTGAAATACTGCAAAAATTAAAACATGCAAAATGGCTTATTCCACAGGAATAAGCTAGGAATGTAGAGCATCAATAATATCTTGCAAATAGAAGTTTACAGATCTGATGTTATTGCAGATTAAGGGATCCTCCACAGTCCTTGACTGAGATCAGGTTAGTTCTTGGGCTCTGTCACCAATCCTTTTGCTTGAAAGCCCAGCAGATTTCCTGAAAATGCACTCGGATTTCCCAGCAGTGAATTTAGGTCTTATTTTATCTGTATAATTTAACAGCAGTGAGTCACTGTGCAGTACACTCAGAATGGGGCCAAAAGATGATCTTTAGTGAGTATGCCAGTCCTCCAAGTGGTTCAGCATGTTAAGAGTCTAAAGCAGCTCTGGTTGGAGAGGATTCGTGGATACTTCAGATGAAAACACTACGGACTGTTTTTAACAACTGCGTGCAGTCGTGTCACCTACAAAAAAAACCCCAACAAAATAATTTTGTTATTCTCCAAAGTGAATATACGTATGATATATGACATCTTACAGTGTGTTTTTTAGCAGATCTGTGCAGGGACACTGGCATCTGTAAGTATTGTTTACCTGATCTCTGGGTTGCGGTGACGTACAACCTGAGACAGCAGATCAGACGTTTGTTGGAAGCAGCGACTCAGCTCGTCCAGCTTCTGCTCCATGGAGAGGATTCGCTGCTCCAGCTCCCGATAGGAGTTATTCCAGTTGGCACTGAGGTCGCACATAATCATCTGCATCTGTTGAAATCCACCACACAACACAAATATTTTGGCTTTGAAAAGAAAACACACTTGGAGTTCAAACTAGAACCAAAAGTCTAACGTTACTGAACTCTGTGCAGATACATTTTAAAAGTATGTTGCAGAGTTTGTGTGGATTACTGACTGATTGACAGTGATTTTGAGGGAATCAGACAAAAACATTTGGATCGCTTTTTGTTTTGTTTGAAGCTGTTTGTTTTTTATGCTGCGGCTCAGCTGCACTCAGTCAGTAAGCAGGAGTAGATTGTTAGACCGTAACTGACTGTAAGGTAACCATAGAACGGCTTATTTAGTGAAACTGGGCACATTTTCATATAATTCCAGCAATTACAGCGCTCCAGAATTACATTTGTGACTCTCACTAGGTGATGTCTTTTTAATGTGTTTTTTCCTCATGGAAACCTTTTCTGTGCCTGTTCACTTCTGACAAATTAAAATCTCATCATCCAGTTTTTTTTGTATGCATTTATCCGCTCTATCTAAGAAACCCCAAACAGCAATATTTAATTTCGGATTCCTCCTCATAGCTGGCAGATGTCACTCCCAGTGTGGTCTTCTGTTACTGTAGCACATCTGCTTCAAGGTTAAACATGCTGTGCTTTCATAGATGCTCTTCTGCATAGCTTGGTTGTAAAAAGTGGTTATTTGAGATTTGAGTTACTGTTGCCAGTCTGCTCAGTCTTTGACATCAACAAGGAGTTAGTGGCCAGGGAACTGCTGGTCACTGGATATTTCCTTTTTTCAGAGCATTCTCTGAAAACCCTAGACATGACTGTGTGGGAAAATCACAGCAGATTTGTGAAATATGCAGACTAACCGGTATGGCATCAACAACCCTGTTTTAAAGTCACTTAAATCACCTTTCTTCCCCATTCTGATGCTTGGTGTGAATTTCAGCCGGTCGCCTGGACCTGACGTACAAGCCTAAATGCACTGAGTAGCTGTCAGGTGATTGGCTGATTAGAGATCTGCATTACAGAGCGACTGAACATGTATACCAAATGTAATGGCCTGTAAGTGTAAATAAATGGAGTTTTACAGTGAATCATATGTGCTGTTATTTACCTTTGGGAGATCCACCATCTCACTGACGTAATCTCTTAGTTTTCTTTGTTTAAGGCGTAAATGCCGAAATCTGTGAAGTTAAAAAAAACCCCAACAACTGTAAATGTGATTTTTGAGACACGTGGAAAAATTCAAACTGTATTTTATTAGACCGTATTTTAAATGCTATCCTGAGGCACAGGAATGTAAACAAAATAAATGCTGTGAAGTGTTGATCGTCCAATATGAGTGACTACACTGAGATAAAACACTTACAGAAACTCTGATTTGAGGAATATTCTGACAATCAAGTATTCAATTACTCAGTATTAAAGGAGTCATGCTGAGTTTGTTGAAATGCTATAAAACATTACTAGAAGGTTTGCGGCGAATGTGGAAAAGGTCTAAATTTAGTTCCTTCAATAGATAATCCAGACAATCAGCTAACAAAGACATATGAAAACCAATTTTGCAATCAAGCACCTGGTCTCTACTCTTAGAGTAGAGAGGGGCCTTCTTCTCACACTTTCCACACAGGGTTTATTTATAATAGTTTAGATCAGTTCAAAGCAGGAAGTACGACCCCGTTCACACAGGCTGACATATTCTCACACATGTATTGCTGTTGTCAGGATAATGTACCACATGATCAGCGTTTCGGACATCCTGTCTTGTGTAATCCACTTGTTCTTAGAAGAGAAACTTGTTCAATTACAAGCAGACACAATTTATGGAGGAAAAAAAGTGATTCTTCTTAAAAGTATCTCCCGAAAGGTTTGCACAATAGTTGTCAGTTATTGTCAAAAACTTCAAATAATCATTTAAAAAAGGGGCCTTTTATTTATTTACTTGCCAGGAAGAACAGACACTTGTTCACACATATCCTGTCCACATAAAAGAGGCAAACAAATCTAATTAGTAATCTAAATTAGCATCTTTAAATTGGTTACTCCGAGCATGTTGACAATTAGTTAATGACCCATAAAATACACATGTAAGGCACACAAACCACCACCCACATACTGTACACCCCTCACACAGACTGAAACACGCACGCAGACACCCCGCCTGAAGGTATTATTTTGCAATACAGTAACTCACACTCTGATGGCTTCCAGAAGGCATCTCTGGTGTTTTCTGTGCTCACCGCGGTTGCCCTTTGTCACGTTTGCACGATGAAGAAGCCAGCATTCTCTTAGCACATTAGCAGCAGCATGGCGGATCTGGGAAAAGAAACATTTGAACTGACTGCTTAAACATACAGAAATGTGGTGACAGCACATATCGATCAACTTTGGATGTTCGACTGATAAAATTCGTGCAGAGCCGCTAACTGTTAACTTTTAAAGATTTTAGTACAGCACACATCGTCCAGGCCAGCTGATGAAATCCAGCTAGCCTTTCCTGTTCCACCCTTTTGTACAATGATGCTGTTTTCAGATAGTGGCTGTTATGGTCAGTGAGTCTTATATACAGATATTTATAAAACAGGCCATAACGGCTAAACTAGGAACTTGAGATTTCGCTTGTATTCTCCTGTTTTGTTTTGTTTTTTCTTTGATTCTATTCATGTCTGTTTACCTTCCTGCTCAAATCACTGTAACTACCCTGTGATGATGTCACTACGACCTTGTTGTGAGGGTTATTAATAGAGGTTGTCAGTGTTTTGCATCCAGATGTCTTCCCTTGTTCCCATCAGTGTAAATCTGGACTGCACCAGTAAGCTCAGGAGGATGCATGCACATGCACACACACAAACCAAAACAACCAAAAGCGAGGCATAAAGATGCACCTTGTGACAGGATGCAGCCACCAGGAGAGAGGAAATGGTTGTATCCTCCAAAGCAGTGCTTCTACTTCAGTCAGACATTGCTACACGGTTTGGGGGGGAGCTGTACTGCTTTATACAAAACACAGCTTTAAACCAAGCCTGCACAATCTGTCAGTCATTACACATTTTTGCGTATTACCAAGACACTGAAAATGATTTCTTGTAACTTCCCTTTTTCCCATCAACAAGCAGACACTTGCAACCACACTCCTCTCCTACTTACTTTCAGACACCCTTAAAAGCAAAACACACGCGTCAGCAGTTTCCTGCCCGCTGCTGCACAGGCCTGAAGTGACACAAGTTTCTTTCCTGACAGAGATAAGATTATTTCCTCTGTTTGACGCCTTGAAAAGGACATCAAGAGCCCGGCAGTTCTCCCTTCTCTTTTCCCACACAATCCTGTAGTAAAGGAATCAAACACCAAAGCGTGCATGCAACATGGAAAGCAGTGACTCATCCATCCTGACATCTCTATCCGTTTTATCCTGTCTCTTGTTTGGCTTACAACACTGCAGCTACCAGTGATGGGAGGGAGGGTAATTGATGGTTACAACATGTTTATTGGATTGTTGCACAAAAATTTTCATGCAAATGCTACAAAAATTAGAGCCACTATTTATGAGAACTTCAACACAGCTCAGAAAATGTATGTGTTACACTTTTATATTAACATAAATTGTTATCAAGATTATTTTTTGTTGGACAAGAGAGCTGTTGATGTCATTTATATTTAGCTATTAGTAAACAATATTTTCTTTAAACTTTCACAGAATTTCGAACCATAAAAACTCAAATTCTCCTTTTCTTGTGGGTTCCTTTTTATTGCCCAGAATACCAAGTATACAAAGCATACCAAAGTGTATTAGTTTGTTGTATCAATGCTGTGTGGCAATGCAGCACAGACTTCCAGTTGCTCTGTTCTTACAACTGCATTACCACACATTGTCCCATTGACTCTGACAGCAACAAACACGGACATGGTGTTCATTGTGAGGGATTATCTAAATTAAATGGTTCTCAAATCTGCACACTGAATGTGGGTATGAAGAGTTACCGATAGCTACTACTAACCTACTTCATGTAGCCCAAAGGATATATGATTTGCAGCGATTCCAGGGGGAAAACAAGCAAAACCACAAATATCAACTTTGAAGTAAAAGAATAATAAGCAGGAAAAGACCCATACATGCAAATGTCACATGACCCACTACAGAATATTTCAAATAGAAGCAATGAAAAAAACAAAAAAAGAAAGAACTTGATAAAAAAAGGCATGCCGGCTGATTACTGTGTGTTTATACAGGTTTGCAGAAAATTGTTGCATGCTCTTACCCTTTTAGAAATCTGGATATCCATCATGAAGAAGTGCACATGTTTCTCTCCTTTGTTCAGCGCCAGCTTCTCTGTAACGATTGCAACCAGCATGGCGGTGCAGGCAACACCCTAAAACCCAAGACACACAGAGCTTTTAGTATTTTTGTTGTCGTCTCAACAGATCGTCAGCGATTGTGTAAGACTGATCCAGAATACTGAGACAAAACTGATGAGCCTGAATTTGCAAGTTAAGCTCAATGACAGCGGCCAGCGTGTCTTTTTACGTGTCCATTACCCTCTAAGGAAAGAACTTCTTCAGAAAACTCAGTGTTGATCCTTGTACTTCCATCTAATAAATCAAAACTAAATTTACACAAAAAGTTCAATGCTTAGACGGGCCTCAGTGGCACTAAAATAGTGTGGGTTTCCTCTGAGAATAGCTTAGCGCTATTCCTGGATAGGGAAATACAGAATGATGGTGAATATTCGAATGGGTCTCAAAGCAAAACACATCCACATCTATAAAAAGATGTATCAGTGGAGACAGAGACAAAACACTGCACTCATATCCATTACGAATAAAGATAAAAGTTAACCAGTTTTTACCTGTTTTCCACTTTTCAGCTTGCATTAGAAAGAGAGGAGAGAGAGAGAGAGAGAAAGACCAAGCATGAGCAATAAAGCTTGAGCCAGAGTTCTGAGAGATATATTTATCCTTCATTCCACCAGCCACAAAATATCTATCATTACATCGTCTGCTAAACCTGGGAGGTACAAACTCTTTCCTTGGATCCATCCTCACACAGGGATGGGATGCAAAAAGTGGTGTCAACTCCTTAAAACAGCTGCAAATTGAGTTATAGCTGGACAGAGGCCAAAGTGCTGAACATTGAAGCTTTCAACCATATTACAGGTGTGAGTATCACCCCAAGTTTCTAGCTCCCAGAGCTGCTGATGGGAGTGGGAAATCTATTTTTTTCCAAACCCTGGGCACAGGTTGGCACACCCTCCTGTTGTAGTGGTGCCAAAGGCAATAAACCACCTAAAATGGATATGGTGGAAAGTTTTGCCTTATAAGGGGGGAACTTAATGAAAACAAGGGAGATGGAGAAAGAGAGAGGGAAAGATTGGGAGGACTGTTTTCCACTCTGTCACAGAGGTGTCTAAACCGGACTTGTGCCCACATCCAGAGCCATGGCCGAGATTCTTATCTGCTTGTACCAGAATTCAAGGCAGCAGCAAAATGTGTTGCCATTTCAAACACGGAGCCACTCCTTGCTTGCCCTCACTTGACCTTTCCCTCCAGCTTTTTTTCAGTCTTCACTTACCAACATTTTTGCATTAACATAAAAAACGAACTTGTTTTAAGAAAAACATCTCACTTTAAGATGTTCATATATGTCCTTTTTTGCTCTTTTACACATGAAAAACCTTAAACCTGGCTGTAATTCTCTGAGACACTATGGCACACTCAGCAGAGCCATCACACTTCACATAGATCTTTGTGCAACTGCACAGGGTACACTGCATGCTGACAGCTTCCCTCCCTCAGTCTTTTCATGTGAGCGCCTGGTAATATCAAGGTCTTGCAGAAGTACACTGTGTCAACTTACAGCTGCAATCGAAATCACACACACACACACAAGGGAAGGAAGGCATTCAAGCAAGAAGAATTTAATGTATCAAAGATAACTAGTGGAACAGTGCAGAATAGGCTGGATTGCAAACAGCGGAGAAGTGAACTGAACCAAACTGAACTGACCTGAAAATGAAATAGGAAAAATGAAATAGGAAAATGGATGAATAGTTGTTGCAGTGGAACAGAAGGGAATGAAGCAAACACGTGGAACAGAACATTAAGGGTGAGAAGGTAGAATGAAGTAGAACAAATGACGCTAAAATACACGGAGAAGGGATTTGATAAAACATAATAAACCCTAGCAGACGATAAAAGATGCTAATAGATCACAGTACAGGAATGAAATCAATTGCGCAAAAGGAAGTCCTCCAGTGAAATCAACATGGATAGCATGTTGATTTCATGCTATCCATGAAATCAACATGTAATACAGTGTGACAGAACAGAGAAGAAATGAAACAAAATGGAAGATAACAGAAAATTCAACCTATTTAGAGACAACATAGTGTGACAAAGTGAAAACAGTGACAGAAGCTCTTGGTTTTGTGTGTTATTGTCTGTTTTTGCACTCAAAAGTGTGTCGGGTGGTTTCAGTGGTAACAAAGACAAGCAAAGCGAAGATTAAAAAAACTCCACTCCCTGTGCCTCCCTATTGAATTGAGGGTTTTTGTCTCACAGCTACTGTAAGGAGATAACAGTTTGTACAGTGAGACAGTTTTTATCATTTTGTCTCCATACATCACCACAAAGTTCTTTGATTCAAACAGTCAAGATGCGACTGAAGTACAAACTTTTAGGAGTATAACAAAAGTATTCAATTAAGGAATTTAAGAATTACAATATACACATTCCCTAATTTTCAGAGGCTCAAAAATAATTGGAAAATTGAATGCCAAGTAGTTTCAGATGAATTAGGTCTTTTTCCTTTTTATTCCATGACAAAATAAGCAGATAACAGATTTGAAATTGATTCAAATTGTTGAATTTGCATTTGCTGAATGCTTCCTGTAAACAGCAAACAGGAGGCCATCATTGGGCTGAAAAAACATATTAAAGTAATCAGGGAGATAATGAAAGCTGTGAACATCCTGCTACAGTCTTAAAAAGAAGGCATGACCTGGTCATCTCAGTAACAAAGCAAATGCCCTGAAAGACCACTAACAACTAAAGTGCATGATTACAGAATTATTACCATCGATAAGAAAATCCTCTTCACAACATCTAGAGCAGTCCTCAGGAGGCAGACACTGACAAAGTCTAATATCAAGACTCACTGAATGGAATTACAGAGGATTTACAACAAGGTGCAAACCACTGGTTAGACTCAAGAACAATAAAGCCAGATTAAACTTTGCCAGATTAAACATCTAAATGAGACTGCACACTTCACAAACACCAAACTTTGAACGCGACTGGGTGCTAGAATTTAGGCAGTCTAACTTCATCAAGTTCATCAAGTTGTATATAAATGATTGTGATTCCTCATGGAATACCTTTGTTAAACCTCTGGAATTAAAGCTGAAAATCTTCATGTTTGTCTTTGTTCTAATACTTCTGGGCCTTACTGTACACAGCAGGACTTGTTGATGTCTCTTAATATGTTTGTTATCAATTGTTATTTTTTTTTAAGTTGAAGGTATTCTATATGTAATTTAAACTGTTTTCTCTTTGTTTTATATTTGTAGCACTTTGGCCAACATTGTTGGATGTAAAGTGCATTAAAAATAAAGATGCTATGCTAAAGATGCTACACTTTTCCCTTTTTCATACACTGTCTGATACAAGGCCAAAACAATCATTTGATGAAGAACAAGCATTGTGTGTTTTATTTTATTCAGTATGCCCTTAGTTTTTATGTGAATCTAAAATCATTTTCAGTACTACATTTTCTCAAATCAGCTTAGTTACCATGACTCCAGTGAAGAGACACACTGCCTTGCCACAGTTGGTTTTGGGTGCCACATCCCCATAGCCAACTGTGAGGAAGGTGATGGCTATGAGCCACAGCGCTGTATCCATATGGCCTGTTGATTCTTTGGTCTGCCTGCAGGGGAAACAACGTAGCACTGAGACTGAAGTGTAATGAAACATATTATAAAGAGGTATTAGTTGAGTTAAAAAATAAACATTACCACAATTAACCCCACCCCCCAGTTGTGAAACTGTATGAGATAGAAAACATTTTTTTTTTGTATGTATGGTTGTTTCTTTGTTTGTTTTCTAATATCAGTTGTTGAATAGGATTAGTTCTCTAATCCTATTCAACAACTGCTCTGGAGTATAAGTATAAGTAGCAGCTGATAATTCTGACTAATATCAGTCTAATCCAGAAACCTGTTTATAGATACAGTTACAGGCTAAATCCCTTCTTATATTTAACTATTTCAGTGAATCACCAAATACAATTAAGAGCTGAAGTGATGCAATGGATAAGTTTATTTGTGACACTCTCCCTGACTCTCTGAGGTTCTTCATTTTGTTTCTTAACATCTCAAACACAGTCTGTTTGATGAAGGTGTGGCGTACTAATCAAACCGCCTTATCAGTGCAGATTTTTTTACAGCACTCAGGAGTTCGGGAAGTCGAAACCAGTATAAACTTGTAAAACATCAAAAGTACAAGCCCAATATAAACTTTGCTGAAGCCTCACAGCTAGATAACATATCATTTTATCCGTCTGGCTCACGGATCTAGTAATCAGCTAGCATAATGGTTGCGTGTTGACAGATTTGGTGAAATTATCTGCTATCAGTAATAAGCTCTTTTATTACTTCTAACAAATCAAAATGTCAAAATATACACGAATGCGAGAAAGAAGTGGAAAACTGAAGGCAAACCTCCCATTAAGGTTCAAACGAACAAATGACCTCACGCTGTTTAAACAGCCAGGCAGATTGCAGAGGATCAGGCTGACATTTAGCTGGCAGACGTCAAAAAGAATTTTGTTAGGGGAGAATTATGAAATCATTTATTGGAAATCCATCTTGAACCAGAAAGTCAAACTGACTATCAAACCCTGAAGAGGAATGTTAAACTACTGGAGAGCATTTTGGTGTTTCTGTGTATAATAGTCAGTTGACACCTGGGTGAAGATGGAAGAGAGATTAAGAAAAAGAGCTAATTAATTTTTTTTTTATGAGAAAACTTTCATTTTGTCATTGAAAATCTTTGGTTCGTTATTGTAATGCCTGCATTCGTGCAAATGAAAAATCAGTTTAATGCGATTATGAATCAGTTTGATTACACAAAGTCTCAGTTGTGCTTCATACCTCTCACACAGTGTAAGCATCCAGGACACAGTGAGCCAGAAGAACAGGATGAAGACTAGCAGCATGCGTGCTGGGTGTTTGTTCATCAGTACCTTGAGAACAAAGCGAAAGGTGAAGTTGATATTGTTGAGTGAGCCTATGCTCCTGTAGGAGGCACTCAGCAGCACTTTGCTGTGCAGCAAGATGGCTCTGTGCACCAAGTACAAGCGGAGGAACATCAGCACTGATAACAGCAGCTCCATGTCCATCAGGGTCTCGCCGTGGTGGCTGGAAACACACAGTGGAGATGGAGTGGGAACGGTGGAAGAGGAGTTCACATGGAGGCCCACCCCCCAGTATGATCCAACAGGATGGATAACACAAACTAACAGCTCCAGGGTGATGACAATAATCCTGTGGCTGGTCATGGCGATACGCCAGTCCACCTGGTTGTGGTCAATGATGAACAGCTGAGAGATGAGGAAGGACAGTAAAGAGTAAAAATAGAAAGGAATTTGATCAAAGTGCAGTTGGAGATGGAAGACAATAACATTACAGTTGCATCTTCTTCTCATACAGTGGATATGCAATTAATGTAATGATGGTATGTAAATATGGTGTCAATAAAATCTGTGATGTTTTTTCTCCAAAGCTTCTGTCATTAGCTTCATCTTCCATTTTTATTTCACTTACTATATGTTTATTCATCACTTTGCATTTAATCATTAGTTAGCATTAGTTACTGTTCATCTCTGGCTGTCTTCCATAGTCTGTTTTTTTTTCTTCTTTTCTCTTCTGCCTGGTTCTGCCGGTGGTTTCTTCCTGTTTTAAAGGGAGTTTTTCCTTCCCACTGTCGCCAAGTGCTTGCTCACAAGTGGTCGCCCAATTGTTGTGGTTTCTGTGTATTATGAAAGTGCCTTTATCTTAGAATATAAAGCACTTGAGGGTGACTGCTGTTATAATTTGGTGCTATATGAATAAAACTAAACTGAATTGAATTTGCCTACAATATTTGCTAATGACATTAGCAGGGTGCTTTCATTTTGCTGATGTGTTTTTTAACTATATGACTTCCATTTCTATCAATTGCCTCAGCAAAGTTATGATGGGGAATAAAAAGTTGTTAGAAAGAACAAAATACTTTGGGATACGCATAGTATAATCTCATTATGTGGATTACTACGACATGCATACTTTGCATTATAAGCGGGAAAGATTGCAAGTATACGATAGTTGGGCTGTGCTAAAAGGGAAATGATAAGAAAATTATTTTTGGCCCGCTAAAGATTTGAACCAGAAATATTTGACAGAAGCCTGTGAGATAAACTATGAATGTGTATTGAAATTGTGACTCAGATATTTCCACTTCTTCAATCTGCAGCTTTATTTTGTTTAAGAAAGTGAAGCAGGGACATTCTTAGAACTTCCTCTTTCATCATTTTGTTAATTATTACTTTGTCTTTAATCCACCAACTAAGACACTTTGAGACGGTCTGAATGATTTAGCCTGCCACTTCTGACACCAGTTACATCATGCATCACTGCACACTGTCTCTATATCAGTCCCCACCCTAAGCCTGTCCTTCCTTATCTCCTCTACACACTTGGACAGTACCCCTCTTGTATCAGATACACGCGACTTATGACCAAACTAAACACTCTGTAGGTAAGAATACAAACCCAGCAGGCAAAAATGAAAGAAACTGTTACAAAACAGACACACAGTTCTTTCTGTACTTGTTGTTGTTACTACTCTTAAACATGCATGCTGTGACTGTGCAAGAGGGGAAATGAAAGAATGTTTACTCTGTTTAATTTCAACCAAATCCCTTCATGTATATTAAATTCCCACACAAATCGGCAGCAAGCCACGTAGACTGGAAAAACATTACAGCTGCAATATTGCGCATGCCTGTGTGGGCTGAGATTTTTATTTGGGGTTTTCCTGCATGCAGCAAATATCACAGACAATCAGTGTTGAGGCTACCAGACATGGCCTGAGAGGGGCTTTTTAAAAAGCTGCCTTTAAGTATCTCTAAAAAAATTGAATTTTAACCAAACTAATGCTGAGTTACATTGAATTACAATAAGTAATAGTTCAATAAGCGATGCCAAAAAACATAAAAAGCATACTCACCTGGATGTCCTTATAATGGAAAGCTATAATGAGGATCAGAAGACACCCAGTTGACAGGCTGATGGAGCAGTTGATGATCAATGCAATGTTTGAGCCCTGAGAAGAAAACAGATAGAGTTAGAGAAAACAGAACCGTGAGTGATGAAAACACAGCTGTTCTTCTGCAATGTCTAAAATTTCACTGCTTTTCATGTTTTCATATATCAAGGTTTGATATAGTCCAAGAACTGGATAGCTGCTAGTCCCTTCTGTAGCACTGAGCGAAAACACTTACATGCAAATCAAGTACTTGACTTCTACGTCAAAGGCCATTTATGCAATCTATACGAGTCCTGCTGCAATGTCAAGAGGACATAATGCACTTTCTATTGATGCTATATTTGTGTCTGTTTGGCAAACAGAGCAAATGGATTTTCTTTTCAAAATAACAGGAATTGCAGCTTCTACATTTTATGACCACAAGGGAGATTAAGTGATCATTTTTTGCAGATATTGTGATTCTACTCCCATAAACGAAATCATTTCATCAATTAGTCTTAACTTTGATTTAGTAGAATTTCAGAAATGCCCAGTGATATTATCTCTTCTGAAACAAAGCATTTTATTTAGTTTCCTTTGAAGTGGACAGCAGGACTTACTACCTCATATTTTCAGCCTATTTCAGGAAGAAGAGGGCAGGGAGAGACAGAAAAGATTAAACTCAGAATTGTGGAAGGAGAGTCAGATTAGAGCTATCAGGAGATGAGGTGGAGGAAGGCCAGATAGCGGAGCAGGAAGGTGAACGCTCAAATTAGGACATACTCTATCAGCTTCTGAGGAGCCTGAGCAGGCAATATGACGGCACCCACTGTCCATAATAAGAAGTCTTTTTTAAAGTAAGTACACACACACACACACGTCTCCAAAAGTTGATTCTGTTCATCTGTTCAACAGAATCAACTTTTGGAGATTTACTTACCTGGATGATTGAGAATGCATCAAGACATATGAATATACGCTCTCTCAGACACACACACACCAAATATATCTTTGATTTCTTCTTTTACCCCATTGATTTATATCATTAATAACATATATCTCAGCTGAACTATGGACACACACACACATACACTTACACTGATAGGCACTCACTCATCCCCCCTCCCTTTCCAACGCCTTCGATGCTTGTTTCCTGCGAGGGAACACGGCGGGTCTGTGTGCCGCGCTGGAATGGTAGCGCTGTGCAGGGCGGCTGCTGTGTTCGCTTCAGATTACTCCTCACCCCCCACCCACCCCTGTGGCTTGTCATGTCTTCACAATGTTGTGCTGTGGACATTTATGTGCTTTTTTGTGCAGAGGAGTTTTTTTGTTGTCCTACCATGGAAGCATAGCATGAGTAGGGGTCTCTTCTTTTCCTCTTGTACTTTCCCCATTGTAGTGTACATTTCAATGTTTTTTCTCTGATTCTGCCAATCTCCGACCTGTATCCCTATGTAATGTTTGTGCTATATGTGTAAGGTCGGGGGGGGGGGGGGGGGGGGGGCATTTCACTGCAGGGCAACCTGCATGTGACGAATAAAGCTTTGATTGATTGATATGCAATGTTAGTGCATTAAACTCTCCTGTCTTTATCAATTATATTTAAATGACTTGGAAATCAGGTCAGTTTTTTCAAAAAGCATGAAAACCCACAACAAACAATCTGATTATGCCAAAGTGTAAATAGGAAACCAGCTTTTTGAAAAACATGTCACAGCACACAAACCAGTGTGCCAGGGGTGCCATGTCCAGGCCAGGTTGAGTATTAAGTGTGCAGAATGAAGTTTAATTAAAAAAAAAAAACCTAGAGAATGAGAACCCAATAAGTGGATTCTTTTCATGTGGACAGCGTTTTCAGTGGGAGAAATGTTTCTTCACTCATCCAAGTGACTTCTTAAGTCTAGAGTATGAGAAATTATTTGCTGAAATTATGTTTTAGTGTTCCTTCATCCACCTGTTTTATAAAAAAAAACAACATTTTACTAGAAATCCACCTAAAATAAAAACAATATCCTGAAATTACATCAAACCAGACCATAAAGGGATGAAAGATGAAAAATAAATAACTAATAATTTTTAAAAGTTGCTGTAATATGTTTCTTTTAACCACAATATTTTAATTATCTAATATATATATATATATATATATATAAATATATATCAGAACATTCTTTTCTTCTTGGTCTAAATATGCACAAAAAAAAAAAAAAAGAAAAGACACAATAAGAGCTCTCAACGGACAGAAACTTGCTACATATGGTTACTGTTAGCCAGTATGGGTTCCAGACTGTTAACATGCTCCTCAGGTAGAGTCAAATTTTTCCATTTGCAGTAAAAAAGTTTGTCCTTGGTGCAGTCTGTATATGACATTTTTCTTTTGATTTCAAAACGGGGATTGGCTTTGTTTCATCTAAGGAAAATTCATTTATTCTGAGGCATTGTGAAGAGAACGCACGTCTTTGTCTTGGTCTGCTGTGTGACACTGTAAATTTTATCCTTTCATCTTTCTAAACTAAAGAATCCACTGAAAAAAAATCTGAAAAAAAATCTATCAATATATTGTCTTAAATGCTTGCAGAGCTCAGGTTTGCAATGGAGCCTGGGACCTATTGCAGCTCTCACAGGACACCAGAAGGACATGTCATAAGTCCATCACAGTGGAAAAAATACATAAATAATAATAAAACACAACCCCCATTCCAAGATTGGCCCTGTAAAACGTAACTACAAACCGAATGTAATGATTTGTAAATCTCATAAACTGATATTTTATTAACAATAGATGCTCTGTCCCCTAAGCACAGATATTTCTCCAGATTCTCACATTCTTTTGATGACTGTACATGCTGTACATGATGAGATATTCAACATCCTTAGAATTTTATGTTGAGGAACGTTATTCTGAAATGTTCAAAACATTGTAGCCACTCTTTTTTGATTTGTAGACAACTGCCCATATTTACTGAAAAACTGTGCCTCTCTAAGATTAGACTTGTTTTATGTCCAGTCATGTTACTGACTTGTTAGTGGTTAACCTAATTAGCTGCAAAATGCTCCTCCAGCTGTTTTTGTTGCCTGCATCCCAACTTTTCTGAGATGTGCCATCAAATTCAAAACGAGGTAACATTTTTCATGAAAAAAAACGTTTCATAGTCTTTGTATTCTGATTTTATTTACATATTGCACAACATTCCAGCCTTTTTGGAATTAGGATTGTATTCACAAAGTATAATAAATAAAAAAAAAGGTTTCATGCCAGTGGAGGGATCGGTCAATTGCTTTGTTTGGAAAAAAGTGCCAAATTGTTCAATGATCAAAAACAAACATAAAAAATAAAATTCCCCACTATTCTTGGGAAAGAGTAGGAATAACCATTTTGCTGTTGTATACAATGGCTGTCAGTCAAACACCTGCCTTCCAGAAACTGCCCAGATGGGAGTATTTCACTCACCAGGTTAAAAAATAATACTAGACCTAAGATATTCAATTTTATAAAACACGAAATGCTATCCACAACTACAAAATAGTAAAAACAAATCAAAAAGCTACTAGCCAAACTGCATGTATTTTATTACTGCCCAATAATGGCTGCACTTCTGTTACTTTGCATGGTCACCAATCAGTCTCTACAATCTGATGTTTTCTCAAATGTACATTAGCCCCCTTTTTGTTTATGATGAATGTATTGTTGGAATTTCTCTTTCCATAATATATTATATTGAACAATTTTTGTCTTTCTGTTACATAACAGTACAATTGCAGGCTACTTTTTGACTCTTTCCAAAATGAGCTTCACATAATTTACAGTAATTAGTCCTAATGAAAAAGGAGTTACTGATTCTACAGTGAACTCCAAAAAATACATACAAAACCACTTAATTAAAGTAATGTGTGCTTGTAATTAAATACTTTCCATTCCACGGAACAAGCAGTTACAGGCTCAGATACTCACACCATAATGCTTTGCTCCATCGTAAAATTGAGACGGTGTCACGTGATGAATCAAAAACCAAATCACCTTGGTCTCAGCAGTTTTAAAAGGCCCTATATTTGTCTATAATGCTGAGCCATACATGTCAGTGCAGGTGATGTATTAGTGGAAGCTTTTTTGCTTTTTCACAAGAAGCATAGTTCAGTGTGGTTTTACTGACAAAAAGATAATTACAAACTTTCAAACTTGAGGCGAGTTGAGTGTGTAGGTGGTATGGTGTGACGTCCATTGGCAAGGTACATTGTTTTCCACAGTCTCTCCCGTAGCATCCACATCACGTCTGTGATTCATCCAGCACTAATTAGAAGACCCCGCAAAAGCTCAACATTTCACCACACACCATAACACAGAGCTCAACAGCATGTTTCGTGCCAAGTTTCTAAAATTATTTCTGTAACATTTTCCTGTTTAACCTACTTTGGGTTAACAGACTTGGACAGATGGTCTTGGACAAATGAGGATCCAGTGTCACCAGAACAGGCCACCCAAGGTATGGCAAAACAATATAAAAAAACAAAACAAAACACTATATCTAGCGCAATAGTCAGCGGTCTGGGTTGAGTTTTGTAATAAATAAATACTTTCCAAAGTAATAATACATGCATCTGACTTTAGTTTTCGAGTTTGGTTTGTTAGCCACTGTGGTTTCATTAACGTTCATGTACATTCTCTGCAATAAATTTAAGTGTGGGTTTACAAAGAATATCAGACAAGATCAAAAGTAGTGTAGTGGAAAAGGTAAAAAAAAATAAAAAAATCTTGCATTCTTAACGTCAGAGAGATGCTGCTTTGTTTTGACTGCCTCTTCATCTCATTTTGTTTTTTACATTCCTGCTGTCTGGTTGGTGATATACATTGAAATCTCTCTGTTGTGCCATATGCCCATATGAGTTCAGAATATACTATTTAGAAACAGAAAATTATAAAGTGAATGTTTACTGGGTAAGTCTTAAATCAAGAGTAGGCGAAAAAATTAAAGCATTTGCTAACAAATGTTTAAAGAAATAATAGTAATTACCTCAAAACTTTCAACCAAATGAAAGGGAAGCATCCATTTATCTTCTTCAACTTGTCCAGTTCAGGGTTGCAGACAATCACTCATGCTCACATTTATACCTATAGTTAATTTAAAGCCACCCCATGCCCACCCTGTATCTGAAGCAAGGACCTTGTTGCCATAATGCAACAGTACTAACCTCCAAACTACCATCCCAATAAAGGGAAGCAGCAAACAAAATAAAATCCATCCTAATCAAGCTGCCTCCTTTGTTTGATGTCTACATTATACCTACCAAGCCTGAAGCTCACCACCAGCTCATCCTGTTGATATACGCATGCTGTGTACTCATATTTTCAAAGAATGCCAGTGACTTCCCAAGTTTCTTAGTGCAAAGGGCATAATCATGCAAACCTATGTTCGCTATCAGCAGCTACTTTGCAGGCAATGTAGATTCATAAAAGTGAAACAGGAAAAGCAACCACCGAAACATTAAACTCATCATTTTTAAGAACAGGATGTGTAGTACTTGCAGCACACCCACACATCTGGCTTGCACAGCCTACATTTACATAAGTCAAATTCAAAAAGAGAAAGATTTACATCATTTTTGACCCATATCAAGCAAAAGCAAAGCTCACACAGAAGTCATTTCCACTATGGGGATTGGGACACGGATACCAAATGTGGCTGCCCTGCGTGTGTGAAAAAAAAATGTTCTCCCCATTTTGTTTGACCTTTGATCAGATGATCCATTTCTGCTGATTATTTTGCTGTGATGAGTTTAAAAAACAAACGTCTGTGTAGTCAGTGGATGAAATATAGCCACGTTAAAGTTGTGATAATGATATTGACATTCATTATCAGGACTTTCACCTGCTTGGCACATGGAATGCTTTTGACTAAGTTTAAATATAATCTGCAAAGTAATGATTAGTGAGAGGTGCTGTTTGATACAACAATAGGATGCTATAAAAATGTATGGGCTGTCTACCAAATGATGTTTTCTGTATGAGACAAAAATCTCCCATTTATGTTCAGGCGGACCAATCTGTCACAAACTTTCTTTTTGACCTGTAGTCTCAGAATCACTCAAATGCCTGCAATAATGATCGAATGCTCACATTTTCAGTCTCGGTGCATGTAAATTGTTTCAAACTGTAAAAGCCAGTTAATTAAAAAAGCAGCAGAAAAGATGACACAAGGTCACATTCAAGTCAAAGTGCATCCCCCTGGCAACTAGAACAACCTTAGTCAAGACAGAGAGACCATTAGCCTAGCCATGCAAACGCTCTAATTATACACTAAATGATGTGGAAAGATCGCCTGAAGTACTGTTAACAATCATGCTGCAGGGGAAGAGGTGAAATGTGGAAAAAGGTTCCATAAATAGCTTTGTTTTTGGGCATAACCACGAAAAAGGTTTGCTTGAATACAACTTTGTAGACGATTGCTAACTTTGATAGAGCCGCTCCAAATATATGCATGCAGCATACATAAAAATGACATAAAAACAAATAATATTATATGGTGCACTTCCAGGGAAAGATATAGATGCTATGTTTGATTAACGCTGCTGTTATGTGATAACCCCCCCCCCCCCCAAAAGAGTCCATGGTGCAGCTCACATTCATGACTTTGGCACTGCATGAAGTTACAAAAAGTAGTATGAATCCTGGCATGAGTTATATAAGCTATGGTTAAATCAGAACTGAAGCCTCTCCAAAATAATATGCTTTTACTGTGGGCAGAGAACACTTTTCCAGTGCATCAGCATTTCCATCATACCAAAGCCGATGCCTGCTGTTAGGAGCAGTTGAACAGCACCTGTTCTTGGTTCATGTTTGTAAACTGAAATTCTGAACTCATATTTATGCCAGTACATTTAGTTTCACCATCATAATTTCTCCAGGTCAACCTCATTGAATGTAACAGACAGAGCGGTGTACCTGGTGTGCATTAGAAATGTGAGACTCTCTGACAGCATGATCAATCCCTGACTTCACAGCATGGATGTGGTCTGATGTTCTGCAGCACGTGTCGTAACTTTTTTCCACATGTGGAACTGGCATGTGCTGCGAGAGGGGGGGGTCAATCATTCGCTGATTGTGTAGACTGGCATTGTTATCCACTGAGACTGGTGTAAGGACAACAACCTGTCTCTGAATGTTGACAAGACAAAAGAGATGGTTGTTGACTTTAGGAGGACACGAGGCGACCACTCACCGCCGAGCATCAACGGCTCCTCTGTGGAGATCGTTGACAGCACCAAATTCCTGGGTGTACACCTGGAGAAGGACCTCGGCTGGTCCCTCAACACCAGCTCCCTGCACAAGAAAGCCCAACAGTGTCTCTTCTTTCTGAGAAGACTGAGAAAGGCCCGGCTTCCACCACCGATCCTGACCACCTTCTATAGAGGAACTATTGAGAGCATCCTGAGCAGCTGCATCACTGTCTGGTTTGGGAGCTGTGCCATATCAGACCGCAAGACCCTACAGCGGATAGTGGGAACAGCAGAGAAGATCATCGGGGTCTCTCTACCCTCTATTGAGGACATCTACACCACACGCTGCATTCGCAAAGCCACCAGCATTGTGGCTGATCGGACACACCCCTCTCACACACTCTTCACACTCCTGCCATCTGGAAAAAGGTACCGAAGCATTCGGGCACACACATCCAGACTGTGCAACAGCTTTTTTCCACAAGCCATCCGTCTCCTCAGCAAAAAGGGACTGACTGATAAACACGCACACACACACACATACACTAACATTATCACTCAGCTTAACTCAAATACCTCAAAACATTGAGACTGGACTGACTAACCAACACAAAGCGCAAACACACTGACCTACACCACCAAACCATCGTACACACCAACCTGTAAATGCTCTTTTGCACAATATTATTACTAGATATATTATATATATATTTTTTTTTGCACTAACTTGTCTTGTAGCACCTTGGTTCCTGGAGGAACGTTGTTTCGCCTCACTGTGTATTTTTAAACTGTATATGGTTGAAGTGACAATAAAGTTGAACTTGAACTTGAACTTGAGATCTGCATCTTAATATCATGAGTCTGTGCTACCAAATAGACTGTCTGGAAATGAACTAACTAATTAACGGGTCACGGACGGTCAAACACCAGGTGCAGATTATGCTGCTGGAGCTGCAAGCGGTTAGTGTTGTTTGTTAACCAAGAATTTAGTCATGAAAAGCTGTGTCCTGAAATGTGCTTCTAAGAAAAATCAAATCTAGGTGTGTATTATTAAAAGGTTGACATTGATTTGAGGTGCTGCTTGCCAGCAGTGGAACAAGTCTTTACAGGCTTTAGTTCCTCTGAATTAAGGTAGAAGCAGTAGTGTTCATTTGTTCATTTAGCATTTGAGCATGAGTCCAAGGGCAAACAATAAAAAAGTAAGCTCCTGAAAATAGAAAGTGAGCTTAATGTTGCTGTCAGAGCTTTGTCTGCTCTTTCCAGAGAAGGGCTGAACAAACGGACTAACTTTGCAGATGCAAAGTTGCTATCATTAAAGATGCTATCATTTAAACGCTTTACAACATGCGCAAAAGAGCAATGTGTCACATCACTTCTAGCGTGGGCTTTAAGAACTTTTAAGAAAAATATTCACATGAATCCACATAATAAGAGGCGGCAGCTGACACAGAAGGTAGCGAACTATACAAGATAAAGTTTTATCGTTAAACATTTAATTTAATTTCAAATGTAAGCTGTGCATTTCGGTGTGGAGATAATGTCTGAAAGACACTGACGTGTTTCGTGTCTTAAACCTACCGGAGTGTAAACATAGGGACATATTTCTGCGTGGATTATCATGAGCAGTATCCCAAAGAGAGCGGTGCCCAGAGTCCACGCGCACAGACGCTTTTTATCCTCCAGTAATAATTTTCTGTCTCGGAGTCTGTAAAGGTCGTCTCCCTCCATGTGAGTTGTCCGTTTCCCGGGGAGTGTCAGTGGCACCGACACGTCTGCGGAGTCCCCACGGTTTCGGCTGATCAGGCCATCGCAGCTCACGCAGTCGACTTTGGAGTCGCCGTGCAGGCTGCGGTTTGTCATCTCCATCTCCGGAGCGCACACGAGACGCCCGCCTGCTCCCCTCTCCTTGTCGCCTTGCGCTTTCCCGCCCTATGCTTTGCCTGTTGCTCTCCTCCAGAGCTGGGTAAGGCATAGTCCGATGGCACAGTCGCGTAGCAGGCCCTTCTCACTTGCGTTCCTCATCCACGATGCGGGTTTACCAAAACTCTCGGGTCTTCTCCACAATCACCGCTCCAGCCCAACCGGCGCGGAGCGGTTACGCGCACTGCTCGCGCGCACCGCCGTCACACTGTCCACACTGCAGCGGACTTTGCGCTCTTATTTGCATGTCTTATTATTTAAGAGTGTGCGCTGGTCTGATAAGCGCTTTCTTTGTGCGTGGGTGGATGCGCTCGTCACGTGCGTGGCGCACTCTCTTAGCAGTGAAGCACAGGAAGGTTGCAGGTGCAGTGAAATGACATAAACTTTTGTACATTTCTTTATTTGATGATGTGTAAGAAAAAAAATCCAATCATTGTTATTTTAATTGAGAGAAAACGCCAAACGGCAAATGTATGGAAATTCAGTTATGTAACCCCCGTGCTTTTATTTTAATCTTTCAAGTTGATTCTGACGCAATGAAACCTGGACTGCGCAAGTTTCACAATAGCTACAGAGCCGTGGCGGGGATGAGTTGCACTAGGTTATATTCAATGCAGTAGTCAGGGTTCACTAACATCGTTTGCTGTCACTATTCCATTTCTACCTGAAAATGTTTTTCTTGTCATTTTGAAAACATTCATGTAACTGTGCCCTCTGATTTCGATGTCTCCATATTTATTAAATTGCACAGGTAAGTCCCCAAATAGACTACACAAAAAGTGAGGGGAAAAAAAGCCTTTCTCCTAAACCCTTTCAACTGAGGCACAGCGTCATGACCTTGGGCAACGTGACGCATCCAACGCACTGGAGTACTTCCGCTAACCAGATCCTGCTGTTCCGCTGACGGCAGTGAGAGTTCTGCCCGAGGATACACTTTATACAGGTGATTTCCCAGCCAAGTGAATAAAAAAAGAAGAAACACAAACAGGATTTAAACGCAACAGCAAAGACTTTACTGAAAAGTACGATTCATGTCAGAACAATGATTTCAGAAAAAACTGCATGGATTAATCTGCGATAAAACAAGCGGCTCAAGCAAGAACTAAGAACAAAATCAATCAATGCGTAAGCGTGAAATGTAAATAAATAAAAAATGAAAAGTAACAATTCATGGTTTATAAAGCTGTAGCAGGACCTCATAGCAAGCAATGAACAATAAAAAAGTCACGACTTTATAAGCAAGCCCATTTCAAATTAAAAAACAAACAAACAAGAGAAAGACAGTGACACAAGCGTTCTGTATATTACAGCAGAGAGCGTTTAAGCTATTAAATAAACATGTTCACGTTTGGAAAAGTGAAGTTTCTAAAGTAAAACCAAAGTTTGAAATATATATATAAAACTGACTGTATGTGACTTGACTGCCATCCATTGGTGGCTGAATAAATTACAACAAATATACGATTATAAAGTGCTCATCGGATGTGGTAATATTTACAAGCAGCTTAGTAAAAAAATAGCCTCTTCTACTTAATAGACAGATATTGTCACTATTGCTACAGTAGTTTAAAAACCCTGAATCACATTTCACAGTGATTAACTGTGACTTTTACACCCTGCAAAGATTTACAGATGGTAAAAAAAAATTTAAAAGACATATTTTTGGCATTAAACATATTGCTGAGAATTCCTGAGTTCAACTTCAAGCACCCAGTGACTGATGTTGTTCTTGTTGAGTACAGTTCATCAATACAAAAGCAGCAGTGCAAACACAACAGATTCAAAGAGCAGTTTTCACTTGAGCTGTGGGGTATCCCTGTGCAGAGTAATAGCCGTCGTTGACAAAGAAAAATGAAGAAACAAAAGAGTTTTTTTTTTCAGATTATGAAAGGAATAATTAAACTGTACAGCTAAACCTTTTGGTCCAAGAAGATCTCTACTCAGGCCTGACATCAGACGGCTCAGCTTATAATGCTTATAATGCCCCCAAACTTGCCCTCCCCATAGTTCACAATTGGTCTACTCCTTCCCTGCTCGCCATGGCTGCAGGGGAGCCTGAGGGATGATGAACTGCGGAAAGGTCCGCGGCACAACGTAGTATCCAACGACCTGCTGGGCTGGAGGTGGTGGCACAGTGCTGATGAAAACTGGAGCATGCTTCTTGAACTGAGGCCACACTGGTGTAGGGTGGTAGATGACCTGAAGGTTAGGAGGCACCTGAACAGAGACAAAGATTGGATTGAGTGAAATCTGAAAGGATGGTAACAGACACATTTTTTCCATATGTGATGAATCCTTTCTAAAGCACACAACAACAAAACATAACACTGTAATAATATAGCAGCAGCTAACATCAACAACAACTTGCAAATGAAACTAAAAATAGCTGTTCATGTATCTTACTTGTGTAAAGGAAGAAATTGCAAAAAGTGTGAGTCAGTTAATCCAAAAGAAATAAAGCCAGTTTCTTATAACAACAACAAATCCAATGAATCACAACACTGGACCTATACGGTCGCTAACAACAAGGCCATAAATCCTTAAAACTGGATAACGCATAATTCACAGATAACTCACGCTTATTTCATAGAGAAATGTTCAGCTGCATAGGTTATTGAAGCCATTAATTCTATATAATAAGTGAATTAACTAAGAGGGAAAAAATCTTGCCTTCAGTAGCTCAGTTGCCCAGATTTATAGTCGCGCAATGCTAAGGCAGTGATCTAACTGTGTGAATTGACAACCAGATTTCCAGCACAACAACTTAAGACATCTGCTACACCACAACAAAGGCAGGCTAGGATTAGCTTTTATGTAGACAAGAGTCCTTAAAGCTCATTCAAACCTCATTCAACTCTCAGAGGTCGTTCCATTATTGGAAATCATCATCAACAAGACCTCATGAATGGCCAGCCAAAAAAATTTACAAAAGGTATGGAAAGAGGTTTCCTGAGTTTTTCCTTCCCACTGTCACCAAGTGCTTGCTTAAAGAGGGGTCATCTAATTGTTGGGGTTTTCTCTTTATTATTGTGGGGTCTTTACGCTAGGTGTTTGCCTTGAGATGATCAACAGATATTGATCACTGCTGCTGATGAAGCGCTATATAAAACTGAATTGAACTGATATGTGATGAGAATCTGTAAGTGTATATTTGTGGCAGCTGGATGCTGCATGTGGGTTTTTCTGACTAGGCTACTGTACTCAGGTTCATTGTAACAAATAAGTCATTTCTTGTAGCACTATTGTTAATTAGTGTGCAGGGCTCGCAAAATCTATCTCAGCCCCGTCCGTCGGGCTATATGATAACCCGACGGGCGGGGCTGAGATAGATTTTGGTCTCCCCGTCGGGCTAGCGATTTTGCGAGCCCTGGTGTGCTTTCTTTTACTAACATAAGCACAGGTTTGGCCACATAGATAACTGCTCTAAGAAGCATTGTGGTAAATAAATGACCAACAGATTGTTAAAAGAAAAGAAAAGAAAAGAAAAGAAAAGAAAGCAAGAAAAACGTACCATATTTCTTGGGTATTTGACCCTGTTTGATCCATCTTCGTGTGGCTTTCGAATCCTGGGCACCATGGTTATTTTGCAGCTTTCATCCTCCATCTTTCCCTTCTCAGCAACCTGCCCTTCTTTTTCTTTTTCTCCCTGCACATCCCCATCTTTCGCCTCCTCCTCCGTGTCGCTCGATGAAGCTGAACCACAATCCGAAGATGTGGCAGAGTGGTAATCTGAAGTCTCCTGGCTTAGTGAGTCCAGCGAGGACACATCCAGGTCATCCTTCACACACTCTTCATTCTCCTCTTCGTCCTCTTTGTCGAAAGAAGCAACTTTAAAGGGACTGTTGTTCTCTTTGGATCTGTGAAGAAGGGAGTAAATGATTTTTAAGTCATGCCATCCATTTTCCAGCCTGTGACTTCCTACAAGTTTGCACTTGTTGTTTCACATATTGCATCACAACTGTCACTCGTTCAGAACAGAACAGACTGAGAAATGGCTGCGTCTTTGTCTGCCTCTGCAGGCACCCGGTGACTCACCTTGCAGACACCTCCAGTGGATCAATCCACAGAGTCATCTCAGATGGAAATCCCAGGCTGGTGGGCATGATGTTAGTCTCTTTGCAGGCTTGCAACACCACTTCATCACAGGGTATGCTTCTGTTTATGCGAATGCATCTGTGAAAAGTTCAGGAATTAAAAGTTAGGTGCCTTCTTTCTTTGCAGGAAAAAGTCACTCACTGACCACTGTGTAAATGTTTAAACAGTGATGATTACCTAAATGCTTGGCCTTTGCTGGGACAGTCGGGGTACCAGTGATCCTTGTATTTTTCACATAGAAGTCTTTGAAGATTTTCTGCAAACAACTCTGCTTTGGCACCATCTAAGTTACCACGTGTCACAGCCATTCGTTTGAGGAAGTCCACCCCGGCCTTGATCTCTTGCTTCATTGTGACTGTAGACAAAGAAAGAAGGAAGAAAACCACACAATTTATCCATGTGATTCTGTGCATGTGTTTTGCTATGACTTCAGTGAGGTGTGGAAGACCGTGAACTTCAGTTATCACACTTCCCTGTGCAGTTTTCCCTGAAGTGTATATTTATTTTTCTTTGCCTTCAGGGCAGTGTTGAGCATGGGTGAGATGTCCTGAGTGAATTTTACATATATTGCCATGCTCTGTGCCAACAAAAAGATAAAGTTTGTACACGGGCAAATCAGATGCAAACTATAAATGCCAGGTTGACATCCAAGTAATTTGACTATGCAAATTCATTGAGGTCATTGTGCTGTTTATTTTCTGATAGCATGTCTGTTTTGGGTTGAGTGTCAGTGTCAACTTGATCAGAGAGAGAAAAAATGTGCTTAATTGGGCCAAGGCTTTGGCCAACTGCAGACAAACCAGCTGACAGTGCTAACATCTTCCTGTTATCCCTGACAAGAAAGTCCATCCTTGAACTTTTGAGTTGCAAACTGTACTTTGTTATTGTGGCTTGCGACGTGCCACTCTTGCTTCAGTCTGGGTAATGTGTTGTCACAGAAAATAATCATTTTCTCTACTATATGGAGCCACAGCCTTCCCTTAAGGGTAGCCGTGATCCTGTGACACAAGCAGCAACTTTAAATCCCTAACAAATGTTTTGCTGTAGCATGAACTATGAGAGCATCGATGTGTTATCTCCCTCAGACACCATTTCGGACTTCCAGTTTATAATTTGTCCGTGAGGTAAACAGGGGTAGGCTAGAATCTGCAATGAAGAGTCAATATGGTTTGGGTGACAAGTGCTAAGAGACATTAAAGCCATTAATAACAGCACAATATCTTAAGAATTGCTTCAACGATTGTGGTACATGCGACCGCAACAGTTATTTAAACCACACATCTGCAGAATTGAATATAAATATTGTTTTCTGTTTTCTTTTTTATAGCAGGCCTACACCTTCATTTTTAGACACTTGAACCAGTGATTTTAGTTACTGTCGAACAAAGAGTAAGAAATGCCTGTAAAAACGCTTTGATTTATTTATAAAAGGTTGTTTTAAAACTGATGTTCTTATTTTAAATCCCTGGTTTATCTTGAACTTTTGTTCTTAATGAAGTCCTTAAATTGGATGATTAACAAAATGTAACAGCATGTTACTGAAGACAGATGGTCTTACACACGTTCATTTGGAGTTATACAGATGGATGATTTACGTTTTGAAGGAACTTAAACGCATCACTGGAGGTGTTTGTTTTCTCTATAATCACAAGTTAGGTGAGCTCGAAAATGAGGTAGCTTCTCAGTCTGCACACCATGTTTACTGTGCTCGTTTAAAGGCGAGCGGCTGTCATTATACGCAAACCTCTGATACAGGTTTGTTTGGAACAACTTGACCTATTTTCAGGCACAGGCTTGTTCCAGCTGCTTATACTGCGGTCTTTAATGTTTAACTACGAGGGCAAAACTCTGTTAAAATGTCGCCCTGAAAAGGAAAGATTAGTTGAGCCATTTTTAGGAGCGGTTTCGTCGATATTCCCCCCGCGCCTGCAGATGAGGACACGGCGCAAAGCGTGTTCACGTGCTTGTGGACCGTTGGGATACAAAATAAAAAAGCCAGACAAAGAATATAAGAAAGCGAAAAATGTATATCCTCCAGCCAGCTGTGATGAAGGGAACGTCACACTACTTAGTGGAAATAACGCGCTTGAGTTTTCAGGCGGTGCGGAAACCCCCAAATGGAAATTCAGAAAGTTTGTGACGAGAAACGTACAGCTGTAGGCAGCTCACCCAAACAACGTATTAATTAACAATTAATAAACAATGTATTTTGGATGGGGGGGGGGGGGGTATTTCCGGAGATGAGATTAGATAACTAAATAAATAAATAAATAAATAAAATGTTTAAAAAACATTAATAAAATACAATCAAATAAAATTTACAACAACAAACAGACGTAACACAGCCGACAAAACTTCAACACATTACACAACCAAACGCGATAAAATTAAAGTTAGAAGTACAGAAGTGAGTACTCACATTTTAACGTAGTTATTGTCGGTGCCCTCCTGATGTATTTGTCTGCCCCTCGGTACTGATGCGCTGGAACTCTCGTGGCGGCACGTTCCTTCCTTGTTCTCTTCGGCTGTAAAGCAACAGAGACGTAGGATTACCGTCAGCGTGACTCACTTCCTTCGCTGTGTGTAGTGAGCAAGCGGTGACTAGTGCCCGCCCGGCCCAAATATGGAATACCGGAGTAAACAGCTGATGAGCGTGAAAGAGAGCGAAATCCCTCACTCTGCTGCTTTTCTAGGCGGAAGAGGGTGTGGGTGGGGGGATACATAATAGTGTCCTCACCTCTTAAAGGTGTGGTTTCACCCAAACTGTGAAGCGCTTAGCAACTATGTGCTATACAAACAAACCCAGGATTGTAATTAACTGTACCCCACAGCTACACACATGTCACATAGGGAATGCGTTCCTATGAATCATATATCATTATGAAGTTACGTTTTAATGGATTTACATGCTTGATTGTTACATACCTGAAGCTTCACTAGCAGCAGACTTAATTAACTGTTCGTTGGCTAATTATTACCATATAACCGATTCTAACGGCGGGCTGCATTGCTATGGTGACCATTTGCATAAGTAGTACAGTACTCCCCCACGCCTGCGCCTACCACCTCTCTCACGCTCTCTGTTGAAGTCTCGGGAAACTGGAACTGAAGGCCGTGCTACATTTGAAAATAACTTAATTAGTACAATGATGAGCTTATATAAGGTGAGATGAACTTGACGAGTAAATTTGAAAATTACCTTAATAACCCAAGACCCAGTCACGGGTAAACGGGTCGCTTAAGACTGTTAAAGTGTTGTTGCTGTTAGATGCTGATTTATCTTGTAAATTTGTAGAAATTTTAAGTCTGTGTTAAATTTAACTTACAGTTTAATGCCAATGAGGGGTAAAGGCTTGTGATTTTGGAGAGATTATTGTGGCTTTACATCTGAGATTTTTATATAATACAATTTTTATATATGTCACGGTCAAGTTTTACTGCTATTGAAATCCTGGACAAACCTGGACAAGAGGGCCGCAGTTTGTAACAAATATAAACACAAATTAAGTTGGAATACATGTAGCAATTACCCTGGCCAAGATAACTACTTACAATGGACTGAGACACCCCCATAATGACCAGTTCTGCCAATTTCAGGTGCTTACGGAAAGTGACATACCCATATAACATATAGAACCAAATATAAAGACGCGCATGTCTGAATGTGGCTTAGACTAAAAAGTCCGACAATGTGTGAACGATAACGCAAATAAATGACTAAAGATTTACAGGAACAGAGAAGAAGTATTGGTCTCTGTTGGTCTCGTGCTAGACAGTAACCAGGGTTGCTGAGACGAATCTAAAAAACCTGTCCACGGTTCACACGGACATGAAATGAGGACATTTTCAAAAGATAACCAAATGAAAGATACCAATTAAAAGTGTTTATCAGAACTAACGATGGAAATCAAATTTTACTTACAATAGGGAGCAGAGATTCCTTCTGTTTGAGGTGAGTGCTGTTTGTCAGTGTTCCTCGAAGTGACTTGGCCGGTATCCTACAACTATTTAAGCGCTCAAGAGGTTGATTTGCATAACTGTTACATACCAAATAAACTAGAATGGATGGGTGGTGCTATTGTGCTGAACTCACTTTCACTGAAGTCAAACGTGGATTTTTTTTAATGGTCATTTACAGACTAAAATTGTGGGATGTTAACTTTTTCAACTTTTAACTACATAAAAAAAATCAATAAAATATTAGACTCACTGGTCTGAAGCAATTGTTGACCGATCTAAAAAATGTTTATGCCCAAAATGCTGACTTTAAGTAATTTGATCACATGATGATTTTCTGTGTAAATTTGGTACATAAGTACATTAGATTTAATGTAATTGATCAAATGAAATGTATTTGAATCTTATATGTTCATTTTATACCAAACAGTTTCTTTAGTTCTTACACTTTAATTAAAAATTATTGCCTCGAGTCTATGAGGGCCAAAAATCGTTGTTTTATTTTATTTTATTTTATTTTATTTTATTTTATTTTATTTTATTTTATTTTATTTTATTTTATTTTATTTTATTTTATTTTATTTTGTTTTGTTTTATTTTATTTTACATTTCTTTATTATTATTATTATTTTTAATTTTCCTTAAAGGAACCCTGAGGAGAGAGATCTATACTAGAAGTTTATTTATTTTTAGGGTGAAGTTGTCAGTAAACTCCTGCAAGCCTGGTTGTTTAATAAGCAGCATCTATAAAGTGCATGGATTCACTGAACAGAGACAGATAGATGCTAATTAGTGCTAAGGGAGGCACAAATCTTAAAGTATAGGCTTTAACAAAAATCAAAGTTTTAAGACTGATCTGGAGAAAAAAATCTGGAGTTTCTGTCTCCCAAACCCAAAACTGGGAGTTGGTTTAGTGCATGTGTGTGCATGTTTGGGGCGATCATGGCTCAAGAGTTGGGAATTCGCCTTGTAATCGGAAGGTTGCCGGTTCGAGCCCCGGCTTGGACAGTCCCGGTCGTTGTGTCCTTGGGCAAGACACTTCACCCGTTGCCTACTGGTGGTGGTCAGAGGGCCTGGTGGCGCCAGTGTCCGGCAGCCTTGCCTCTGTCAGTGCATCCCAGGGCGGCTGTGGCTACAATGTAGCTTGCCATCACCCGTGTGTGAATGTGAATGGGTGGATGACCGGATATGTAAAGCGCTTTGGGGTCTTTAGGAACTAGTAAAGCGCTATATAAATACAGGCCATTTACCATTTGTGTGTGTAGGAGGGGGTCTTCATGAATTTTATATAGTGAAGCCATTCAAACAAACAGCCTTCAGGTTTATTTAGGTCATTAGAACAGCCCATTCTAACAGCTTAAGGCTGGAAGGACTTCAGTGTACAAAATTCATGAAGACCCCCTGCTACACACACACACACACACACACCTCAGTCATAGCATTTCTAGCTGCCAATAATAATAACAGTTATCTCTTGAGTTTGTTTCAGTTCTAAAAGCTAATGGGAGGTCTCAGGTATTTAGCCTTTAATGGGACAGTTGTCTTTAGAAATTGTCGTCTTGAGAGTCGTTGACCCACCCTGTCATCACTAGGGGTCACAAAGCCAGTCAAAAGGTGGGGTAGCATGAACCCAGGTGTGAATTATCCATGAGACGATTCACCACCCTGCCATCACTAAAGTCAATTCAATGTGTGAATGGGGGTTATGAAACACATAGAAAGAGATGTCAGAATTGTTTTATAGGTGGCTGGTATTTGGTGTTGTATACTATTAGCTTCAATTAGTTCAAGTGGATATATAGTTAGGTCCATAATTCCTAAGACAAAGACAAAATTTATTTTTGCCTCTGCCCACCATCACAGAGGATTTTAAATCAGCTGTTGAACATGTGATCGAAGTGCAGATTTTCAGCTTTGATTCAACGGATTTTATTGAGAAGCAGTTTCATGGAAGCAGCCATATTAATGAAAAGTGATGAATTTGTATTTTATAGAATTTCACTGTAAGTTTAAATATGAAGCCCAAAGTGATGCCATTCAAGGTGAAGGAGGCTAAAAAAAAAGGCTAAAAATCCTGAATAAAACTACCATAGAGACAGCAAAAACTTTAGGAGTGGTCAAAATTACAAAAAAAGAAGGCATGACCTGGTCATCTCAAAAACACCAAATGGCCGAAAGCTCACAAATGACAAACTAAAATGGATAATGACAGAATGATTTCCAACATCTAATCGAGTTGAGAGCTCAAGGAGGTTGAATTTATTTGTTGAATTTAAACGAAGTATTACAGCAAAGTGCAAATCACTGGTTACACTTAAGAACAAGAAGGTTTTGCAGGTAAACATCAGAACATATCAGAAAAACATATTTGAAGACATTAAATCAAGACTAACTTGAGAAGAATGAAGTACGCAGAAAGAATCAAGTCATTATCCAAAGGATACCACATCATTTGGCAAACATGGTGGATGCAATTTTAACAATGTTGTTGATAGAAGTAGCAGGATGAAATGTGACGTGTACAAGGTAATAGTCGCTGATCATACTCTGTCAAATGCAACAAAAATGACCAGATAGAGCTTCACAGTGGAAATATCTAATAACCCAAAGCATACTGCAAAAGCAACACAAGAGGGGTTTTGTTAGGGAATGAAATTGAATATTCATGAATGGCTAAATCTTTGATTTGATCTCAACTCAACAGAACATGTTTTTCAGTTATTAAATAGAAATCTGAGTGCAGATAAACAAGCATCAACTGAAGTTAAAGGCTTAGCAGAATATCTCAAGGTAGGAAACAGTATTTGATGTCCATGAGTTCTAAACGTCAGGCAGTCACTGATTGCAAAGGATTTTCATTCAAGTGATAAAACAATATTTACATTTATATTGATGTTAGTTTGTCCAAATATGTTTGAGCCTCTGAGAATAAAGGACTATGAATAAAAATGACTAAAGACTTAAATCCAAAGTCCTGAACTAATTTTTCTTACTTAACCTGTTCAATTAAAGCAGAAAATCAGTACTTCAACTACATTTTAACTGTTTTATACAGAAGCATACAGAGGCAAAACTACAAACATTGTCACTTTGTCTAACAAATTATGAACTGTAGATGGACTCTTTTACTCCTTTCTCAAACCACCTACCTTCTCTGTCCATGTGTCCCTTCTCCTTTAACCCATAGCCTATCAACTGGGGTCGGTGCAAACCCCACAAGTATATTTTTTTGTCATAAACTTCAAGGAGCTTTTTAAAATTCCAATTTAAATGTCTTTGTTCCTAATCATGTCACAATATTGTTTTCTAGTTCTGCTTTGATTAGTACTAGCATTAATCAAAAAAGAAAAAAGAAATCAGGTTCCATCCATGTAGCATTGATAAATTGAACTATTTATTCAGTTGAAGTTTACTATGGGTCCTAAAAGAAGGCACTGAAAGTATATTTAAAGGGCTGTGGTAGTTGGGGAGAGTCCTCTGAAGTGATGACCAATAAGGGGGATGTCTAGACCTGTTGTATTATGAATGGTCAAGGTGGTGAAATGGGAACATGGGTGAAAAGTACTGGGTGGAGGTTGGGAGTCTTTTGGCCCTTTAGTCTGTTCACTAGATGTGAATTGTTGCTTGTGGAGTGGGGATTTAGGCTTGCCTGCTTGAGACCTTTCCAGACATGAGCGGAAGTCGTTTCCCGAGAACTGGTGTCACTCCTTTGAGCAGGCCTAAAGATAACGACAGGATTAAACTGGACTGGCTGTACTTTGAAACTCCCTGTGTGTCCCCACTTCACAACACTTTCTCCGTTCCCAGTCTCTGCCTAACCAGCTTAGCTGTGAACCAGTGCTTATTAATATTATAACTGATCCTTGTGTGTCATGGTATAGAGCTTTCCAAACAGAATCTGATATATGATGTCATACCATGACTCTTCGTAGCATTTCTGAAAACCTCTCAGTCAGTGCACTCTGTGCATTGCAGTTCAACCTCCCAGTTTCTGTCTGAGTGTGTTACTGGGTCTTAAGCTCAGGACCACCACAAAGTAATAGCTTCATTAGAAGTTAAATACCCTGGATCAGTTTTCAGAACTGAAGAAGTCTTTTGGATATGGGATGAAGCATCTTCAAGAACCAGCTGCCTTCAGTTAAAGCATTCAAGACTCTTAAGATGACTATTTTATCAACAGTGTTAGTTGGCCTATAAGGCCTCAATTGTACTCCATTGTAGGCACGGACACAGACAGCAGGAGATCCAGGAACCCTGTAGTCATTTCTGTTATGCTTCCTTGAAGTCCCTTTGAAGTAACCTGCCTGGGGCGCATGCATAGTTTGTTAATTTTAATGTAGATATGTCATGCAGACCCGAATGAGTCTGCATGAGAGCCAGGGGCCCAGAAAATATAATTCCAGCTTTACTGAGAACCTGCACTGACACACAGTCACCTTGAGAGATTTTTTTCAAAGAAATAAAAATTCCTATCCCCTGAAATGCAGATACTTGCTTCAAAAACAAAATCTAAACATACATAGAAAATACATCTAAAATGAATTAAATTAAAAACACCAGGCAACAGGTTGAGCGTCTTGCATTTGAAAAACAAATATACCAACCACTCTTGGAGCAAAAGCTGTGGAACAATGCTATGTTACTATGAATCCCAACTCAGAATGAGTTCATTTTTGTTTGACTTGTTGTTTCATGTTGTGAAAATGTATTTTTAGCTAGGCAACATGAAGAGGGCCACCCAGAGTGTTGTTTCCATTCCTAACATGAAGCTTGATCAGTGTCTGCTCAAGCCTTGTGAAGACGAGCTGATCAGTGGGCTGATGATCACACAGCTTCTAATCCAGAGAAAAATTCAAGAAGAGAGTATGAACAGAGAAGTGTGATGAGAAGTGCTTACTCGAACTTATTCTTGCTGATGTATGTTGGTCGTTATAAAAGTTCAGTAGGATTACAGAAAACACATTATTTATTTATTTTTTAATTTCAACATATGTGGATGATGCATGTATCATTTTGGTGTTTTCGGACACACTGCTTGATTTAATTGAATCACTTGTTCAGCCTTGCACATGCATGATCCACAACAAAGTCAGCTACATCGACTCTGCTTCAATCAGTTACACAGCTGTGTTATTGATTCTTAGTGATCTTCATTCCATCTTATTATTATTCCTTCTCCTCATCTTTCTTCAGATGTCCCTCTTTACTATTTGTGCTGTTATCCAGACAAAATGTTTGATTGGTAGGTAAAATCATGCTTTTACATATGGTAATGTGGAAGGAAAGGCCTGTAATTCTTGCAGTTTTGCTAAAACTGTAGGCATGGGCCAGCAGCGTTTTTAGTTTATAGAGTCACTGCATAATTTGAGCTTCATGTGCTAAGTTCATGTCACAGTCAGGTGGAAGCTGACTGTGTGGAGTGAGGAGGAGGACCCAAATGCAGACACGCAAAAACTAAACTTGACTCTAACAGAAAATGCGCTATTTATTATGGCTGATTAAGCAGTAGAAAAATAAAAGGACAAAATCAATTTGAAGCAAAACAATAACCTAAACTGGGGAAAACCAGAAATATAACATGAAACATCCTAAACATGAAAAAACCTTAAATGTGACAACTTGACTACATGAAGACCCGGAAGCATGGCATGACATAGCAGACGACCGGACAAGGAATGAATGAAACTCACAGACTAAATGCACACAGGAGGCGATCAGGGGAAGTGAAAACAAATGGTGAAACAGCTGATGCAAATGAACATGACATCACAGGGGAAGCAAAACTAAACGAGGGAACACGGGAACATGGATAAACAAGATAGGCAGGAGACATGGGGCCTGTGCTTCGTACCGCGCTAAGTGAGTTAGCTGGATGAGATTGTTGACGATTTCGCGTGATCCTGGATCGTTCGGTTCCCCGAAGCCCATCCGGGACTTGCTGTCATAGCAACAGAGCCGTAAGCGTAAACCTGCTGGGGAGCAGGTTTACTTTATGTAAACAGGATTAGATCGCGGCCACGCAGGTATGCCCGCGTCATTCATACGAAAGCAACAGCGATATTCCACCACTGTTTCACCATAAATAAATAACATCAATGTAACTAAAGATAATGCAGCACTTGATCCTTTTATTGATTTCACACAGATACATACAGGTCATTCCCTAAAAAAGGGAAATGTACTATTAACATTCTATTACATGTATGTGATTATTACAGATGTAATTCATATTTCAGAGTAGTAATTGTAAATTACTTCGTGTAATCAAGATGAGAGACCACGGCTATAAAAGCGAAGGTGGATTTGGGAAGTCTGTCGCAGTCATATCCTGTCCGTTTACGCGAGCAGCCCATTGCGGAAGGTGCAAGATTGATAAGGAGAGTCCTCAGAATTCAGCGTATATTGCGGGACAGACAGGATCCTTTAGCTCAGCGCGACAGTGTGCTCATAGAGAGATATCGATTTTCCCGTGAGGGTATTATTCACTTAACCAACTTGTTGACGAGGGGGTGCAGGACCACCACCTGTCTTTTTTTTTTGCTCTGCCCTTTTCTTGGTTGCTGTTATGAACAAACAAACAGATTATTCCAGGGTCTCTTTCCAAGAGACGACAAGCAATATAAGTGATAAATATTACCATTCTGTAGAATATTCTTATATTTCACTTTTACTTGTTCCCATGTTCTAGTGGGTCCTGTTGTGGCTCTAATGTGAAAGGGGATATAATATAACATATTATAATATAATATAATGTAATATAATATTGGATAATATGGTGTGATATGATAAATCTACCCTACCGCCTACTGGTGTTGGCCAGAGGGGCCGATGGCGCAATATGGCAGCCTGGCTTCTGTCAGTCTGCCCCAGGGCAGCTGTGGCTACAACCGTAGCTGCCTCCACCAGTGTGTGAATGTGAGAGTGACTGAATAGTGGCATTGTAAAGCGCTTTGGGTGCCTTGAAAAGCGCTATATAAATCCACTCCATTATTATTGTTATTATTGAATTACTTACGAGTTTGATTTGTCAGCAACTTTCTGCCAGCCCTCTCTCCTTGCTTTTGCAGCCTTTGCAGTGTTCCCTTGCGTTTTAATTAAACTCTGAAACTCCTGAAATCCCTCACTCAAGAGTTCTTGCTCTGCTGCCGAAAAATACCGAGCGCGCTCCTTCGACATTTTCGCCGACCAATCAAAGGGTTGCCGATCAATGTTTCTACTATCGATGCGTAGCCCCTGTTGGGCCACCCAGTGATCTCACATTACTTCATCCAGCTATACTAATCGTCAACAACAGGTGTGTTCGGGGAACCGGAATAGCGAGCTCAGAGTTAGCGCGATGATTTGGTCTTGGATGTTTCATTTGATCTTGGATGTAGTAAGCGACGTACGAAGCACAGGGCCATGGAATGAACATAAGGGGAACATGGGAGTAGAAAAAGGGACATATGCACATAAACACAGAGAGGGAAACAGGACAGAGACACAAGGAGAACCTAAATGGACAAGGAGATTACACAAGACAAACGGGGAAGACTGAATGAAACACAAGGAGGGAAACATGTAAACAACAGGAGATGACGGGAGGAAGACAAAGACATCACTGAAACACACGAAGTGCGAGGGAGACTTAAACACAGAGGACACTGCACTATAAACAACATAGTGGGGAGATGAGAGGAACCTAGATAGAAAAAACAGAACTCAAACAGAACCAACTGAAGTTTAAACTATACAAACACAAACTTTGTAATACAAAGGCATGAAACTCAACATGCTGGGTCAAAAGACCCAGCCCATGACAGTTCAATTACTGTGCATGTATAGTAAAAAACAACCAAACACATTTTTAGAGTTTGACACAAGAATTGCATATAAGAGCTGTAAAAGCTTTTCTCTTTTTCTTAAAGGAAAAAAAATGGGACAGTCTGCATAGATTAAAAAATATGTAACAAATTTATTCTTGGAGCCTCCAAAACAGACCAGTGCTGACTCCACCCCTGAGTGATAATCAGCCAGCATCTTTGGCAAAATATTTTAACCTCAAGAGGGTGCTAAAAGTTAAAAAGCCAGAGAGCCATACATATGAAAACAATAGCAAAACTTCGACAATTTTCTCTGAAATTATCAAAGAAAACAATTTGGGGGAAAAGACAAAAAAGGGAATTCTAAATTCACAGTAAATCAAACTAGAACATATTTCAACTGTTACAATGTTGAAAAGTAGACTTTTTTCCTAAAATATGGTGTATAACAAACTAATCATAAAACAATCTTTAGACTTTGAAAAACAGACCAAAAAATGTCATAAACTTTCCTTTTCCACATGAATCACAAATGGCAGAAAATCCACCACCCGAGTCAATCTTGGTGGTTTATTGTTTTTTCTTCATCATTTTGATGTAATGCAGTGACTATTTTCAAATCACTGAAGAAATGTTTGCATTTGTTTTTATATTAAATTAAATATATATATATATATATATATATATATATATATATATATATATATATTACAGAGAGAGTATGAAGTGCTAAAATTGAGATTTTTGTTTATTTTCTATGTATATACCAGCAAAAAAAAAAAAAAAAACTACTAACAAATGTGAAACAAAATACTTAGAATATGCATATAAAGGTTATATTAATGCCGAAAAATATTTTAGTGAAGGTCTTGGTTATTCCAGCAATTTAAATACAAATATATGTACAATGTTTCTGACTATAGTGGCAAATTATGTGCAAAAAAGAAGATAAACTCAAGCAAGAAGTGTGCTTCAACACTTCAGTTTGTTTCTCTTTGTGACCATGTGAGGGCAGTGTGGTATTTTGTTTAAAAGAAGAGTCACTGGCCTGTTCTACAACACTGAGCCACATTTGAAATTTCTTGCCTTGCTTCCTTTATCTTCATTCTCACATATTACTTCCTGAATTATCCCCCTCAAATCTTACCCACCCATTTATTGTTTTCAATTTTTTATGCAACCACAGACTGGTACACCCCCCCCCCCCCCCCCCCCGAACCACCCTTAATCAAATCAGATCAGGGTTGTTTTAAAAAACAGCCCGCTTTATAAGATGTGTGTGTCGGTGTGTGTGTGCCTCATGGGAGTTTGTCTCATTTGGGTTCATTTTTCTTCACTCCTGCCTTTAGTGGGTTGAACTCACTCACCCAGATACCATGAAAAGAGTCAATTATTACTGTGAGTATACCCGAGAGAGAGAGAGATAGGCAAGGCAAGGGTGAGAGCAACAAATCTGCTGCGTGGCGGTTGTGTTTTGTATTGATTAGCATTGTTTTGACAATTGACTGGAATTCAATTCTCTCTTTGTTTTTCTTTGTTTTTCTTTGTTTTTCTTTGTTTTTCTTTCGCTGACCTCTGCCCCACTCCATATTCTCCCATTAACCCATGCAGGCAATGAATTGTATCTTTAACACTGACTTTTCTCTGACACTCACAGGTCATTTATCTTTTCCTTTCCCTCCCGTATTTCTCACACTCCTCACCTAGTATAACTTTATCCAACTGAAAACTATTGATTTTTCCCCCTGCCAGTGTGTCATCTGGGCTCTTCAAACATTGACTGATATTCTGCTGTGATAACAGGAACCCAAACTGGGACTCTTCAGACACACTTTGCCACCTTTTCCCGTTATATGGCTCTCTCAGAAGCATTGCCATTTTGTGGAAGTATTGGAAATGAGACCACTTGACCTCGAAATGTGATTCTTTTTCAGGAACAGCTTCTCCCTGAATGCATCTGGCCGTATCAATGAAGCCCACACGCATACGCCACATGCAGCCTGCCTTGCCTTTAAAAACATATTGATTTCTCTCTTTCACAGGGAGCTTAATGCGATCGATCGTCCAGGCTCTTTCAAGATCAGTGCCAGTATAAGGATCTCTTCTTATAACACACATGCTGGCTCTTTCCCTTCAGCTAATGATTGTCCTTGGCCTGAGGGAAGAGTTTGTCTGCATTAAGACAGAAAACTGTTTCTCTGGGCATCCATCCCCCTCCTCCTCCTCTCTCTGGTCCCCAGTAATGCAGATGAGTATGGAACTTTTAATTTCCTCTTTAACAAAAGGTATGCCAGATGCAGCACACACATGCTTTGACCTTTATCAATCCTCACCACACCCCACTCCTTCTCCCCACCTGTCAGTGGATCGATACCTCTTTGTATTTGCAATGCATTACACCCTTTCCCTCTTTTTAGATTAAAAAAAGTTGGTCTTTCTCAAGTTCCCGTCTTGCAGGCAGGTTTGATTTTAAATGAATGTTAACAATTTCACCATTAAAATCAACTGGAAATTAAATAAATAAACAAATAAATATATTATACACCCTTACTGCTTCCATAGGAATTAAGACTTTAAGTAGCAGCCAGATGGTGCTAATCAAATGTTTTTTGATTAACTGATCATTGGGAAGTGTGAGCACTTCAGGCATGCCTTAACACAATGCCACAATCTCACCAGGGGTGGATGTCACAGCCCAAAGGTCAGACCGTACCAAACCCCCAAAACAACCACATGCTACATCTCAGACTCTGGAGGCCTCAGCTAGCATGTTAAATGCTAAAATTCATAACAGTAAAATTAGAAAAAGACTGAACAAGCACAACTTCTTTGGAAAGACTACCAGGAGAAACCCTCTTTGAAAAAATACATAGCAACACAGTTTAAATCTGCAAAGCTGCATCTGAACAAACCACACAACTTCTGGAACAATGTTTTTTGGACAGGAGAGCAAAGAGGAGATGGTAATGCACGGTGTCATGTTTGGTGAAAGCCAAACACAGCACATCAACACAAACACCTCACACCAGCTGTCAAGCATGGTGATGGGGAGCCGATGATTTGGCAATGGATTCTCTGTATACCAAAAGTATTCTGGAGTCAAACGTGAGGCCGTCTGTCAGACGGCTTAAGTTAAGCCAAAGCTCTATCATGCAACAGGAAAATGATCCCAAATACAGAAGCAACAGAATGGCTGAAAATAAGAATCAGGGTGGTGCAATGGCCCAAACTCCAGACCTCAAACTGACTGAAAGGCTGTGGCAGAATCTTAAGTGATTAAGTGAGCTGTGCTTAAACAAATGCCTGCAAACCTGAATGAAGCAATGCTGTAAAGAAGAGTGAGTCAAAATCCTTCCACAATGACGTGAGAGACTGATAAAAACTCATAAAGAAAATTATAACTTCAAGTTACTGCTGCTAAAAGTGATTCTCAGCTTCTCGATCCTGGAGTGTACTTTGTTTTTCTCAGGACAATGGTATAAGGTCAACTGTATTTGTTAATTTTTATAATTAGGGTCTTCAAATATCATGTTCTTGAAAGATTTTTGTGTTAAAAACTGTAAAAAATTGCTCTATTGCTTGATTGATTCATTCAGGTGTTGGGAGAACCAGGACACAGTGATGAGAAGTTTACTATTGGAACAAGAAGGCATAGATGGACAAGGGATGAGAACAGGATGCTGTTGGACTACTATTACGCAAGGAACCCCAGCGGAAGAGCGCAGTCCTAAGAACAGCAAAGATACTGCGTAGGATTCTCAAACTCCCAGACCTCTGTGAGGTACTCCTACTCGAGCGTCAAGAAAGGTAATAGGTCAGCAGAAATTTGGGGTTCCTAGAGATGAGCAATTTATTTACAGTGACCTCCATCATATGTGAAACTTAACAAAACTCCCTCAAATTAACTTAATTAACAAAACTCAAACGTACATGGATTCAGTAAAACAGCTCACCTTTCCTTCCTCCTCCGAATCAAGCAGAGATTGACTATATATAATGCTATCAATTTCCCTGCAGTTAGCTCCCCACTCTTCTGATTGACATCTTTACTAACTAAATGGCTCTAAATAAGAAAAAATATTCAATAAATCCCCTTGTATCTTAAAACAAACAAAAGGAAGTATTCCTATGGTAAAAGAAACCCCTCCTCTTGGTTTAACCAGCTCATGTCAGAGATGACATCATCAGTACTTTAAAAATCAGGAAACATTGGGCGGGCTTTTCCCTACACCTGACCTACACCTTGACTGAAAACAAATAAAAAAAAACAAAGTAAGTATGCACAAATGAATTAATTATGCAACATAACAAAATATAAAGCAACATGTAACTGAGTATTTGCTTTCATTTGCTGAATGTTTGTTTTGCTGGCAACATAATGCTTACACAAACAAACCCGGGATAGTAAGTGCAGCAATGTTACTTTGACAATAGCAAATTATAGCAAATAAATATATAGAGGTAATAATGTGCATAGTGTGCAAAAAGTCAATAAGTCAATACTTCTGGGACAAGTGGAGAGTATTACAACTGCTCATCCACTTTGTCACAAGCCCCCGCATGGAAATTTATTTTATATATGTATACACATTAGATATATAGGTAAATAATGTATATTTCAAACCTGTACTCCTTGTAGTGAGATTGGACTGCAAAACTGGAAGTTTGACCTAAACTGAGAAATAATAGGATAAGAATGTGAAGGGAAGGCCAATCACTGTGTTTGGCAATAAAAGGGGTTTGTACCAAAATAGGTGCATGGAGTAATAATGTAGAGGACAAACCTGAACTCGCATTACTTTATCCCATTGATATTTTAATTGATTAATTATAAGTAAACACAATTTTTGCTTAAAGCATGCTAATTATCCTCTAATGCTTTGAAGAAGGCTCAGTGTCTCTGTGGTTGTCACGTGGTTGTTTTTTAAACACGGCATAAAATAAAGCTCCAGTCATACATTAATGGACAAACATTTCAATACAGAATATCATTTTGAAAAAACAAAAACCAAAATAACTGTTGGTTCAGTTTGACTTTCTGTTTGGAGAAAAGCTCTTCTATTCTGGTTCTGTTAGAAAAAGCTTGCAAAATATATTTCCTGTTTTTTAAAAATAACCATCAAGAAACACCCTGTTGAATCCCCTAAAATTTCCTCCTGTACAGTAGCTCACTGCCGATGGTTTGAAGCTCAAACGTGAATGTGAATCTTCAGTTCCCATGCCAACTTTCAGATTTCTGATGAGAGAGAAGGTAAGCTCTGGGATTTATACACACAAAATGTTGTTTTGTGTGTATAAGTGCATAAATTATTTTTGATTCTGCATAAATACAACATGAATAAAGAAAAGGCTAAATTAAAAGGAAATAAGATTTTTGTTCAAAGCGTGTCCCTGTATCATGTAACTTCTTTGTCCCTGTTATGAGAACCTAAATGCTATTATTTTTCAGGAGAAGTTATAAACCTATATCAGTGCAAAGTTTAAAGTTTTAAGATGTAGTTTATAAAGACTCTTTTTTTTATTGTGTTTTATAATATTATAAAATGCTCTCCATGTACATAATTATTGACATAATGTGCAAACTGCAGTTGCTCTAGAAAGGTATGTGAACGAGAATGTGAAAAAGGAAAAATTCTCATACTATTTGCAAGAAATAGTAGCAATAGTTTAAACCTACCTTCTGTCGTCCACACGGGGGCGGTGCTAACACTCTCTTTCCATGGTAGAGTTGTTAGCCAAACCATGTACACGGGTTTATCTGTAACAGAGGGCGGATGGATGTGGAGTCGTCATCTGAGGTAAGTCCAGCATTTACTTGTTTGTTTGTTTTTTAAGCTCCTGTCATTTGCTTGTAGTTCTCCTGTAGTTTCACCAGCTGGTTGCCTTATTTGTGTGCTCTTTGGAGATGACGGTGGGCTGTCTTTTTTTGAGAAGACCAGTGAGAGTAAAGCAGTTGGGCAGAAAAAAAGCGAAAAGTGAAGACAAAACTCTTAAAATGAGGGAAATTGTAGAGCCACACGTGTTTGTTTCTTTTCTTTTCTTTCTTTTTTTTTTTTTTTAAAAAAAAGGATAATTACTGTTTGCTAATAAAGAGTTTAAAACTAAAATTGTCTGGGACAGTAATAAAGGGAGCACCTGATATTTTAGCAAATTAGCTAAGTCCATTACAACACTATGCTGAAAATTTTTGCCTGTTTCGAGTGTGCTTCAGATGCTCAGAGGCATTATTTTGGTTGCGCAAGTAGTGGGGAGCTTTGGGGAATTTGACAAGAAGCTCAAACTTTTCAGAATTTGTTGGCATATGCACAGCCACAATGATGCAAAAAGTAATACTAAATAAAAATAAAAAAAAAAACACCAGTGACGTAGAGCAGTTAAAAAAACAGAAAGTCATATTTTCTGATTTTCTAATTAAAGATAGGAGGTCAAGGAGGGCAAGCAAAAATCAGAAGAGAATCCAGATTCCAGCCCGTCATAAATGATTTAAAGCTGTGGAAGAGCGAAACAAGCCTTCATCTTCTCCATGAGGGAGGGGCTGTGTTGCTCTCAACCTGTGGGTGTAAAAGTTTTGGTCTTTGAGAGGTTTTAAAATGACTCATGATTTGAGAAGGAATGTCAAAAGAAAAATGCTCTTAAAATGTCGCTAAAGAAGACAGGAGATGTAATTAAACATACCTTTGTAAGCCACAAGGGGGCAGTGGAAAGAAACTCTTACCAGAACGCCACCATTAAATTATGCGGTGAACTTGTTAGAAAAAGTTTGTTACCACATCTGACTGTAAAAGTGAAAATGAACGAATGGCTCATTATCTGGTTACGTTAAGTTCAACAGCCCTCCTCTATTTATTCATTTTTAATAGAAGGGTCTTTCACAGCAATCCTTGATGGTGCTATAGTGCTGTGCAGGTGTATTAAACATAAGGCCCGGGGACCAGAATCGGCCCAGCCAAGACTCTCATCTTGCCCACTAGACAGCTTTAGAAAATGTGAAGGGGTGCATAGATTATAAACTTTTAACTGTATTTTTATAGGCTTTGCAGCTTTCACAACTACAGCACCCCTCCCCTTAGTTCAATCCATACTACACAAAGTACCGTAATTGTTGGGCTATAAGCCGCTACTTTTTGCACAAGCTTTGAACCCTGCGGCTTTTAGTCAGGTGCGGCTTTTCTATGGCTTGTCCATGATTTTTGTGATATCGTAAGAGGATTTGTTTTGTTTGTTCCGCTGTTGTACGGCACTACGTTGCCTGGCGGAAGGATCGGGGTTCAAGAGTGGTATGTTGGTCACATGTCACAGGCAACGTAGTGCCGTACGAAGTAGCGCGAAAAACAAACTTCAAAGTAGCGCTACGCGTTCAGCGGGAGGCGTGGATGATGAGCGGCAATAATCTTGCGAAAAGCAAGTTATGCCCAACTCCACCAGTGGATTCTGACTGCGTGGAAAAGTGTGAAAACATCCACGATCACCAACGGATTTCGAAGGGCTGGACTGCTGCATGATGGCGAGGAGGACACCGCCACGGCCCTTCAGAGGGTGTTCGACTCTGACACTGACAACGAGGATTTCTTTGGGATGACGAGAGTGGATGACGAAGCCATCCTGAGCCTGTTCGTTTCCAACACTGGAGAAGAGGACTTTGGTGGTTTTAGTGCGCAGATGGTGGTGAATGACTGACTTTTCTTCTTGTTAAAGCCGTGTCACTGCACCTGAGCCTAAAAGGTAGTCCGAATCTATTTTTCTGGTGTGCTGTAGGTTATTGTTATGTACTACATTTGTTACTCATTTATGAAGCACAGTACATGTTTCGTACTTGTAATTACCGGTACTTGTACATATACCTAAAAAGTTATGCAAATATCAAAATATTAATAAAAGTGATGTCTCCAAACAGCCATCTCTTTCCTGACAATTCCCTTTGTGCATATTCTCTTACATAAGATAAGTCAACATTGAAACACCTGCGGCTTTTAGTCAGGTGCGGCTAATGTATGTACAAAACAGGATTTTCCCCTGATTTTAGCTTGTGCGGCTAATATTCGGGTGCGCTTTGTAGTCCGGGAAATACGGTACTTAACTGATAGATTAACAATTAAATGACAGAAAATTTCCAGGTTTTCCACCATGTAATATAGAAATATCTTTTTTGGGTTTTTTTTTCTTCTTACAGTGAGTCCAATTAATTAGGTGAATTAATCAAATCACTGGGTGTGTACCAGGAAGGATATAAAAAAATCAAACCTGTGGAGATATCTGCTATTGGGAATAAGGAGGAAGGTGAAGTAGCTGTTTTCTCTTCTTTAGCACCAGTTCTCCACAATATTTTCCGAGTGGTTCCTCAGTTTATTCCTTGTTTGTGGACAGATAGTATTTAAATTTCAAGAGGTGTGGCAAATTAGGAGGATTAAAGTTGCTAAGTAAAAAAAGGAAAAAGCCCAAAAGAAGTAAGCTGGAAGGCAGTCCTGTTAAAAACGAGTGACCGATGATAAACAGATAAGTAGTTCACACAAGAAACAATCTGAGAAGGGAAAATACTTCATAAATGAACATTTCCAGGTGGGAATTGTGGTGGGTGGAAAATCTACCAGCCTGCAAACAGATTCAAAAAGCTTGCAAATTGCATTTCCTGTTTTTTTAAAAAATAAAATAAAATTTCAAGAAACACTCTCTTGATTCCCCTAAATTTTCTCCTAGCGCTCTGCTAGATGGTTTTTAGATTTACATGTGAATGTGAAACTCCAAGGTCAGGGCAGAATTTCAAAAACCTGAGAAGTGAGTTGATAAGCTCTGGGATTTCAACTAGTTTGGTATTAAAGTTAGGAAAATAGGATTTACATATGGAGATTCGTCATTGTTTAAAATATGTTTATGCTATTGATTCTTAAATGAACCCTATAACGTTTAAAGCACCCTCCAGTCACAGGGTGTATTTAGAACCTGTTATGCAAACTGGAAAATGCTGAGGGACAGCTGAAGAGCAATTAAACATTTGCAAGTCTGAGAGGCGTCGCGTAAGGTTCAGTTTACTGTGTGCCTCCATGGCCTTCCGATGGAGTCCATTATGTCCACCCCTTCCCCCTTTTTTGCTGTCTCAACAATTAAACCAGTGAAGGTGAGGTAACTGTACATTTCTTTAAAAATGGGCAAGTGGATAAAAGGATAAGCTGGTATAATAGTCCATAATAGTCCACTCTATGACCCACAGCACAAATGAGTTTTCTTATTATGAAACATTTCACCTGTATGTCAGCAGTTGCCATGGAGATTTTGTGGAGATATGCAGGGCTCTGCTTAATGGTCTGACCTTAACCTTGCACTTTCTCCACTGTATGCTTCCATGATGTAACAATCACAGTGGAATATTTCATATTGTAAATCAATATTTCAAAAGGGAGCCTGTTCTCCCACCTCTCCTTCACATGTTCACACATATCAATCGTTATTTTAATATCAGAGAAGCCCATGAAAATGAAAAGAGTGCTCAGCCTCGTTTCATTTTCATGTCTGCACACTTTACATGCTACTGTATTTCTTAAACTAAGTCTTCCATAGCCTTGAACCACCATTTAAAAATCCATTCCCATCCCCCATCTGCATTTGTCTTTCTGCCCCTTTCTGGCCCTCTGTCCTGCTCTCTCTCTCTCTCTCTCTCTCTCTCTCTCTCTCTCTGTCTCACTCTCTGTCTTTCTCTCTCTCTCCTGCAAGCTGTGTCTCTTTCCTGTGTGCTGGGGGCCAGCAGAGGGGAAGTACACAGAGAAAGAAAAGCACTCTCTGAGTTCAAGTGCACGGGCTTAAAGACACAGCTGGCCATAAACAAAGGGTTACAGGATGAGGAGAAAACAGGCATGGAAAGGTGGAATAATAACCCTGCTGATATGTTAGCCATGTACTTGAGGACAGTATAGGGCTCATTCGCAAATACACACACACACACACACACACACACACACACACACACACACACACACACACACACACACACATGCACAAAAAGAAAATTTAAAAAATGTGAACAGGAAAAAGGGGAAAAAATGTCTCCTCCCCTTTTCCTCTTTCCACATACACTCCTCCTATTCCCTCCCACCTCCTTTCTCTCAATCTCCGTCCCTCCCTCTCGCTCGCCTTCATTCCTGCATGCACACACACACACAAACACACACACGCACACACACACACACACACACACACACAGCTACACACACTCACACGATGACTGATGCCTTCTCCCTCCTCTTCGTGCGTTCTCTGTTTTCTCAGCTCTCTGTGGCACCTCTGAGACTTTTGGCTTTTTGTCCTCTGGTTATAACCGTGCGGTGGAAGCCGTTCTGCACAGCTCCAGCACCATGCTGTCCCAGCTACAAACTGAGAAGCAGCCGCAGCAGGAGCGGATCAGCCTGCCTCTCACTTTACTGCCTCTGACTTTGTCGGCCGCCTTTCCGTCCTGCACTTTTTCCTCCTCATGGTTGGTGTTAATTTCCTTTGTCTGTAAGGCATGTTTCCCCTTACGTCCACAACGGGATAAAGAAAAGATGGGGTTTTTTTTTTTGTTTTTTAATGGTTTGTGTGAAAGACGAGGCGAGACAACAGTGGATAAAATGTGATGCGGCTGGAGTGACATAGAGATGCAGGGCTGCAAGTCAAGAGGCAAAGCACTAAGTCGAGAGTAAGGATGAGGGGACTGAGAGGAAGATTCAAGTTGGAAAATATACATGGGAAAAGGTAAAAGAAAAATGGAATTAGATGTTATTATAATATTTTCTTATTTCCTTCTTTCGGCGTTTTATTTGGGAAGTAATCGTGTTTTTTTTTCTTTCCTTTTTTTGCCTCTTTCATTCCTGTTCTCGGATCTGCTTTGATTTGTGCACATAAAGTCATTTTCCTTCCTCCCACTCCCACTGAAACATTTTTCCCATCTCCATCCTTCTCCAATCTTTCAAACATGTCTTTTATCATTTTTGTTTGCTTAGCAGAATTTGCACGTTTGCTTTAAAACCGTTTTTCCTTAAGTCTCGTTCAGTTACAGCTCAGGGCTGGTTTTGGGGCCCAGCTGGGAGGATAACGGGGAAAGAAGAATGGGGTTGGGGCACTCACTTTTGTGTCGTTTTTGTGTCTGTCGTTGTCTTTGTAAATCTTCAACATATTAATAATGCGTTAATAATGATTGTGTTACATAGTGAATGTGTCTTCGGCCCAGTTTTGGATCTTCAGCTTCAGCTGATATGAAACTTGGATTGAATTTGGATTATTTGGCCATCATGCTCCCGACTTTGGGACCGACACGTCCCACCCTCTACTTCCCCTCACTGTTTGTTTGTGGTATCAGTATGCATCCCTCTCATCTCGTCCTCACCCCGCTGTTTGTTCATGGCCTCGCCTTCATTAGGTAGTTTTGACAAGTTACTGTCATATTGGAAATCTATAATATAACCTCGTCTTTGAAATATATTCTTAACAATCCATCCTGTCCATTTTGAAGAAAATATGATCCAGGCGCTCATTCCAAAACGCACAGATAGTGAGTCTCTGTGCAAGGGTGTGCCATTTGACAAAGGGGAGTAAAAAGGTTTTCGTGACTAGGATTAGAGTTTGAATAGGGGGACGATCGCAGTTCCGAGTGTTGATCTGAATACATCTGATTTAAACCAAGACTTAGTGTTGGTACAAAACTAACAGGCCGCCGACCTTGGTGGCTGGTTTGTACAGGTTGTAGCAATGGAACAATGAAGATCAATCACCAAATCACCATGCCCAGTTAAATTTGAGCAAATCTTTATTCATTTTCCTTCTAAATTCATAGTTGGGAGATGGATATAGAGTAGTAGATATGAGAAATCCCTTTGATTGACCGGAAGAGAACCAAAACGGAGAGTGTGCTAATGGTTGCACCAAAAACTCACTGCTAGATACCCAATTTAATGCTTTGGAATACCAGTTTACGTACCATGCATTATTGGCCAAAAGTATAAAATCTTTTGTATTATCACAAAATGAAGGCACAAAATACCCCCATATTCAGGCATTTGACTGCATAATGAGAGTTATATTTAGTGTAAAAGAAACACATAAGAGAATAGTAAATAGCTTATTTTCACAATAATTATTGTGGCAGGTGTTTTCCCAGTAGTGGATTTAAATATCAAAGCATAGTCAAAATGTTGCCTAAGCTGTCAACTGTATAGTGTGGCCGAAACATCTAAAACCACAACATACTCAATTTACTATAATTGAAAACTTCATTAACCTCACAAATATTCATATCTAAGAAGTCTAATCGTTATCAGTGCAGTTACTGATTTAGTTTGTATTAAGCAGCAACAACTTCAACTCCAGTGTAACCAAAACGTACAGCAAAATCACAGAAATAATTTGGATAATTGTACAGCTCATTGACCTTAATTCCTGCATTAGTGAGTGGCACTTCAGCTTGTACATCACAAAGTGTAGCTGTGTGGTATACACGGTGCACGGGGGATGATGATATTTGGGATCCGTGCATCATTTTGAATTATTATAGCGATTTTCTTTGTTGTTGTTGTTCTTGCCCTTTACGTAGGATTATTTAGACATTATTTACACTAATGATAAATTCCTTGGAGCTTGATTTACCCACATTTTGAGTTTGGTACTAATACATCAGTGGGTTGTATATTTTATTTTTAATCATGTTATGCCAAACTAAAAAATAAGGAAACTGTAAAAAAAAAAAAAAGCTAATTAAGCACTAATTATCACTTTTCAACACTCAGAGCAAATAAGCAGTTTCGACGCTGACTACATGGCCACAGAAGTGTCTTGCCATACTGAATCCTTTGGCAGAAATAATGGATTGCCATGGCTTTTTGAAGTGACAAAGAACCTATCAGTTATTTAAAACCTCTCAACTTGAGGCTGCCACTTACTTACCCGAGTATATCTAAACATTAGAGTGGAGAGGAAGCCATTCATGTGTTTCACTTTATAAAACATAACTTGGCCTTCGCTATCAATTATGTAGTTCTGGTGTGAAAGAGATAGGAAAAAGGGCCACACACAACAGGCAGCCAGGCCCAGCGTGAGAAAGCGCTGAACCACGTGACTGCTGTAGATGTACTAATGCTCTCTCACGGTCTGAGTGAACTATTCCCCCTGGACTCAGTGTTCCAGTTGCATCAGTGTTTGTCTGCCTTCTCTAGGATATGGGGCTGAAATGGGGCCGGAGCTGCGAGAGCTCCATCTGGACATCCATAGGGCCCTCCTCCTTTATTGGCACGAAGCTCTCTGTTGCATAGGATGCAAGTTTTTGCACCAGTTTAAATCTCTAACTGACCTTGTAAAAGAAAATTTTCTACCTCTAAAAAATGCATGGGTTGAATTATTTTCAGCTGCCTAGCAATGTTTCATATACATTCAAGCTGGTTTATTACTGCAGATGCTTTGTCTCTGTTGAAATGTGTAAATGTTCAAATGCTGTATATTGAATGCAATAAAAGGCTCAATCTTTTATACCATACACATTAACCAACTGCACGTTAATTACACATTAACACCTAAATATCCATCAGGCAATGCTATACAAATTGATATAAATGAATACACTGTTAAAATATGTTGTACTTCCATGCAAGTAAAATCTTCAGTGCAGGGATTTTTTTTTATTAAGCGGGGTAGTGCACTTTCTGTTTATATTCAATGCTTAACTGGAGCTGATAGCACTCATTTGCTGTTATTTTTAATAGCTAACATTGATATTTTGCTTAGAAGTAACAGCAGTTTAAAAAAAGATTATCTGAAGTACAGCTACAGTGAAAAAGCAATCATGGTGCCAGCATATATACTCCTAGAACATAAAGTACCTTCTTGTATTTTAGGGGGAACCATGGCTTGTCACTGGAGTGGCATTCTTTAAGGTGCTGCAACCGTACTTGCGTGCTTTTACTTATTTGTACCTCACAGAGCCCAGTCTTGAACCTCTGGTGGCAAATTTGTACCTTAATGTAGCTGACCTTTAAAAATGTGCAGGTACAGGGGTTCTTTATTCATATATTTTATTATTATTATTATTATTATTATTATTATTCATTTGTACACTTGAAAAGGAACAGGTACAGGAAGTTTCTTTGAACCCAGGAGCTTGGTACAGGCGATAGTGCTGTACCCATTAAACAGTAAAGCCTTAACATGGAGTGCAGTAGAGAACTGTAGGCCTAGAAAAATTCACTCCTACTGCACTCCTTCTTCTGAGATGTGCATATAGTTTAGAATCATCATGATTGCTTTTTTTCTCAATTGCTTAGCACATATGTTAGTAACATCTCTTTAAAAATGTATGTTTAATTAATTTCAGAATCCATATCAGCCTCTAACTTCAGTGGCTACTGTTACAATCTTTTAGTGTTTGGTATAAGTCACCTCTTTTATGGCTTTTATAAAACACGTTGAATTTAAGAATTTAAATAAAATATGATAATATGTAACATGACTCTCTCTCAACTCAATGAGACTAACAGAAAATTGTATACACTTAACATGTGTTTGCTTATTTAGCTCTTCTTTATATTCTGGTATTGTGAAATGAGTCTTCTGGTACATTTGCCTCCATGGTGTTGCCTGATTTTTGTGCATTGGAGCACAGAGAGGACAGTGAGCCTGTGTCACGCTGGGTGGAGGGTGTTTTCATTTTTTGTCCTCCCACCTATTAGTGTGTCAGAATCTTTTCTGAACCTGGCTAACCTGGACTGAACCACCACCACTCACAACCACTAGCACTTTATATAGCCTCTGTAGGAATTATATCTCACTTATCTTAACTGCACTACTGTATAGCTCTGTGTAAATAATCATTCTGTACATTCGATAATTTTTAATCCTACAACTGTTTACAACTTGCACAGTTCCCATTTCTGTATAGCTGTATATCTCAGATTTCTGTAAAGTTATTTATTTCATATTCTGTATAGTTTTTCATATTTATATCCTGTTCATAGCCTGTACATAGTTTGTACTCACTACAGCCTGTACATACTTATAGTTATAGAATATTCACAACATACTTCATACCGTGTACATTATAACACACCATAATAGACCCATTTCTGTAATATACTCACATATCTATATTATTGCTAATATATATTGTTAATATATCTATATCACTAAAGCACTTCTGGATGGATGCAAACTGCATTTCGTTGCCCTGTACCTGTGCATGTGCAATGACAATAAAGTTGAATTCTATTCTATTCTATACTATTCTAATGTGAATGAATAGTTTCCTCATATACGGGCCAGGTGGCTGCCTTCTGTGTTCAAAAGCAAGCAGAGGTGGTAAGGTGGGGGTTAATATTTGCAAGCTGTAGGAATGTGTTTGGAGTCAGCAGTGAGAATTCCTCAGTTCTGCATTAGTAGGTCACAGCATTGCTTCTTACCTCCCCTAACTGTCTCAATCCTCTCTTTCCCCCTCTTCCCCCTTGTCTGTCTCATTTTTCTTCCTATCCAGCTCTGTCACATCTTTATCAACACGTTCCTACCACTGTCTCATTCTTGATGCACATCTTTATCTGCTGTGTTCTGCCTCAAGTTTTGATCCTCTGCACGTCTCCTCTCTGACTCTTTAGATGTGTGTTAGAGCCTCAGGAGTTGGGGGTTGGGTAAAAAGCAAGCGATAGTGAAACTGTGAGTGAGTGTTGATAATGCTATAGTGCAGGGCTCTCCTGCTGGCTCCTCTTCAGTACATCAGTCATGTATGATTTATGGAGTAGGTTCCTGAGGAACTGGCTTTGTTGATGTCATCCGGTATCATCTGTTCAAACAGTCATGTGAAAAAGAAAGTTTTCACAAGACTTTGTAAAAAAAACAAAACAAAGTACACCCCATGATTCTGTAGCTCACAGTGTTTGCTGCATGACTTTATCAGTCTCTCACGTCATTGTGGAGGAATTTTGGCACACTCTTCTTTACAATGATACTTTAATTCATTGAGGTTTGCAGGCATTTGTTTATACAAAGCTCTCTTAAGGTCCTGCCACAACATTTCAATCAGGTTAAGGTTTGGACTTTGACTGGGCCATTACAACACCTTGATTCTTTTCTTTTTCAGGCATTTTCTTATGAGCTTAGCATCACTGTCCTGTTGCATGACCTAGTTTTAACCAAGCTGTAGCTGTTGGACAGATGGCTTCACATTTGAGGCTAGGACACTATAGTGTACAGAAGAGTTCAGGGTCAACTCAATGGCTGTAAGGTGCCCAGTTCATGTGGCTGCAAAACAAGCCTAAATCATCGCCATAGTGCTTGGCCATAGGGGGTCATATGATTATTGGGGTTTTCTCTGTATTATTATAGGGTCTTTGCCTTACAATATAAAACCCCTTCAGGCAACAGTTGTTGTCATTTGACAATAAATAAATACAATTGGAATTAAAATCCTTGCCTTGTCACAGCTGTACCTAACAGTTGGATTGTTATGCCTGGTTTTCACCAAACATGGTGTCATGTCCTTTTAAAGAAAAGATGCATTCTTCTGTAACCTTTCCAAGCAAGCCACAGTTGTCAATCTTTTTCTAATTCTACTGCAATAAACTTCCAAATGTGACATGCTGAACTTGACTGCCTCTAGTCTGAGAGTCAGGGATTTAGCTCTTGGGTTTTTCAAAAGTTCTCTGAGTATTGTACAACTTGACCTTGAAATTATTTTGCTTTCACAATCTTTCCTGCAAGATTGTGGCATTGCATTAGCACACACTTGGAAGCTGCAGACCAGCAAATTTGCCCAAAATTCTTTTTTTATAGAAGTGATGACACTTGCAGATGATCAGTTTATCTAATTTACTTGATTAGCATCCATCTGTTCATCCTGTTCATCCATCCATCATTTCTCTTTACCACTTACCCAATTAAGGGTTGTGGAGACTGTACCCTCTCCCAGCTATCATAGGGCAGCGACATAGGTAGAACCATGACATTTCTATAGTCTATTAAAATGTTAATTGTTATGGAAGCGTTCAGGGTCTACTTAGTTTTCCACATAACTGCATATCACATAAATTGATTCAACTACAAACCAGGTTTAAAAAAGTGTAGTTGCACATTTTTGAAAATATAATAAGATACTTTTTTTCAAGAGATGACAAAACTGGCACCACTCTCATGGCTGTCCAATAAATATAATGCTAAAAAGTCTCGTCTGGCTCCTACCAGCACCTAATTGTATATAAATAAAATCAAATGGAACATTATGTTTACTGAGCCCTGGTATTATCTTGTGTGCTGGTATGTAATCTTTCTAACAAAGCTCGATTAGCTGTTTCCATTCTGTTTTAAGTTAATTTAAGCTAGCTCCCGTTTCATACTGACAAGAAGCGTTTAAATTCAAGTAAAAAATATGCATGAGACACAAATGCTAAAAGCATATGTTGTTTATTGATAGTGGTTTAACGTGTCACTGTGTGTCCTCTGTAAGCATATTGATGGCATTCACAAGGCTCTTCTTTACACTTTGCAGTGATACACGCACTCTGCAATGAGGTGTCGTCACACAACGACTCCCTTGAGCGTGCCAGCTCTCTGGTGCCAGGCAGGGAAGAGGAGAGAATACAACAGGGAGGAGGGGAGAGAACATGACGATAGAAGGCAAAAGAAAGATGAAGGTGTAAAGAAACATGCTGTCTGAGAGGTAGAGACAAGTGGGTGATAAAGCGAGACAGAAAGTGTCTGAGGGGGAAGAAAGGGTTTAATGCTAGACAATGGGAGGAGGTGCAGTCGTTGAAGTGGTGGAAAACAAGAAAAATTTCAGTGTTGTTCAATGTATCATTAGAAAATGAACCTTGTGATTCCTTAGCACAAAAGGTTGTCAGTTTAAGAGCCAAGTAGTAGCCAAACTAATATCCATACATTAAGAATTGTGTAAGTACAAAAATGTTTAGGATCAAGGAGTCTGTTGCTGAGTTAAAACCTGCAGTAGCTGCCTGTTCTTTGGTCAGTAGGTCATCAGGGTCACATCTGTAAGATGAAAGGAGAAGCTTTGGTTGGCTGCTTCCACAGAGAGATGGAAGGGTCAGGAAGTGGCCCCAGCACAAACACCAGACTTATTGTTCAAGTTCAAGGTAACACTGAATAGGGTTTTCATTCACTTAGCTCAGCCCTCCATCCCCTGACAAGCTGCTGTTTTTCAAAAGGGTCATAATTAGAGGAAATACTGCCTCTGGCATCATCTGATGTTAGTATCTTGGTTATAATTGCAAACTAATTATGTCAGTTTTATTTATTTAAATAAGGGTTTTGGTTCCAACCTTTGGCTATTTTTAAAGAATTATTGAAAGCGAATCGTTTAAAATATTGCTCGCACGTGGCTCATGTTGAGGGGTGTCCAGTCTCTGCCCTTTCAGACAGTGAACAAGGTCACAGTCAGAGGGTCAGATGTCAGGGCAGTGTTTGCCCCTCCTCCACATGTAGCTGCTTCCCCGCCTGCCTCCCGCTCTGTTGTGTCTGTTCACTCGACAGCTCCTCATTAACTCCTCACATGGGATTTCCTGTTCACCTCCTTCACTTTCCTGTTCATGTTCAAAATGGAACAGCATATTAGCTCTTTTTACAAAACATGAATAATTAAATCCTTCACAGTTATTGTGCTGACTCTGTGAACCAACGGCCAAAAGTTGTTACTGAACACTAGGAATGCAAAAGCTAGTCAGAGCACAGCTAGACCAGTAATGGTGCCAACCCTTTGGAAGTCGAAGTCTGTAATTGATGACTTTGTGCTTTCAATGAATACAGTAAAGCCACGCTCACACACGCACGCACACACACACACGCACGCACACACACACACACACACACACACACACACACACACACACACACACACATATATAGGGACATAATTCAGAGTCTGACGCACTCCCTTTAACAGAAAGTCAATAACAATACAGGAATGATTAATCAGTCGCTCCATGGTCCCACCCTTTCTACTCACCACCTTCCACTCTCCCTTCGCAACCCCACTCACCCTCTCTCAGCTCAATATTGATCTGAATGCATTTGCCTCCCATTTATCCGTTAGCACCCCTCCCCCATCACGTATGCACTGCCACTGCATTGAGCGGTCACAAAGAACCTTTTACACAGGAATGTTTCCCATGCGCACAAATAACACACACACTTACAAGCGTGTGCACGTGCAGTCCGACACATCACTGCAGCATGCGCGTCATGTGACACTTTGATAGGTACTACACTTAACTGCATTGCACTGGGGGATTTGGCTTGATTATTCCGGGCTGTGGAGTGCAAATTAGGAGGGTCCATTTCACAGTGCAGGTGCATTACGTGTTTGTATGTTGCCCACACATTAGCCTAAACACAAAGCTGCATTTTAAGAGGTTTAACTGACAGCCCATTTGATCCCCCTCCTCTACCCCGACATTCTGGTTGGTGGCACACAGGTTGTCATGACACCAGACTGTTTTGTCTGCCCTTTGACCTCTTTAAGGGGCTCTGTGGTCAATCAGGCATTACATGTGAGGGGCAAATAGAAGAGAGGAGAGTAAAGGGGGGGACTGCATTTCCTCTGTAAAAAAAATTAGGTCCAAAAGGTTCCTCTATACATCCGCTTTGTACTGAACAGAAGGTGGGGAGCCTCCAAGAGGCTTGCAGTGAAACAAAGACACATGTGCACATACTGACCTGGCAGCGCTCTGGAAGGGTAAATGAACTAGGCTGGAGCTCCCAGGAGGTGGGGAGTTATTATGCTCATTGTGCAGTCGGCCAGCTAAAGCCGTTTGGCTGCTTCTTTTGAAGTTATATTTATCAAACCGGAGCAGGAGGCTTAGCGCTTCAAGCTGGTGCATTGCTTTGTCCATACTGCAGAACGCATGTGTGCACTGAGATGGCTTTCAAACATCAAGACTTGAGCACCCTGATATGTTTATTTAAAAATAAAAAATCTTAGAAAAATAAGCATAAAACGCAATTTAGGTTACAGTGTTTCTAACAGTGATGCCTTTCCATGTTAGCTGTAAGCAGTAAAACACTGATATGATAGCATCTAAAAGCATTATCCCTTTCTGAGTAATTCCCTCATAGCAAAAACTCACAGTAAGTAAATATCAAATCATTTATTAAATGGAAGCATTCAAAAAGCAATAAACAGTTTTCTTTTAAATCAGACTAAATATAATGAAATTAACTGAGATGCATGAATTGGTTTTTGCACTTTAAGCCTCATGTTTTCCATGTGTTTTTCCATGTGTCAGAGTTATTGTAAAACTTAGATACAGGTTCGTGTCATGATGTTTTAAGTGGTAATAAACTGATCATTTGATTGTGTCATTTTGTTTTTACTCTCTCAGTTTATGCACCTTTTGATTTCCCCTGAGCTGAATATTTGGATCACCTTTCCCTTGTTATTTTTATGTCTAAATACTGACATTAAAATCCTTAATGAAAATTAAAATTGTGTCAACATACACAAAAAATGGTGTGCTTTCCCTTTGTAGTTATTTTGTTTGAGTGGTGTAATTAAACGAAATAATTGAATAATCTTTTTTCAGATTTTGTACTGCTTCAGTAGTGACCGTGCTCATTTTGTTTTAATCTGCTACATTAAATTGGTAGGTTGTCCAGTCTCTCTTCAGCTGTTGCTGACATTGAACCTGTGACCTCCTGTGTAAACAGGAGTCTTTTAATTCACAAGGCCAGTTTTACTCACTCTAACCTTGATACCATCTGTGTTTTCTTTGTGTTTTTCAGTTACTTTTCGGTTCAAGTCTAAAGGACGATCCAGAACGTCGACATGACAGCGACCTCAAGGTAAAAATCTCAGTAGGAAATTTTACAGATTTCTGTGGAGAAATAATGGCCTCTTGTGAATGGATGGCTTTCTCACGCACTTACACACATATTCATACTCATATTTAAACAATATGTTATTGTACACATTTCATTTGTTGCGGTTCTTGTTCTTTTGTTAGGCAGCCAAATTAAATATTGACAGATTATTAGCTGATACCTGTAGCAGGTTGTAATACAAGAATATCAAAGAGAAAATAATTCACTTATTATCAGGCCTTTGATTATTCAGTCATACCAGGTAGTAGTCTCAAAGACAAGGACATTTCTTTTTTAATTTGCCTTATTATGTTTTTCTGTAAAACAAGCCCACACTTAACAGAATAAAAAGATGTTAACACTGCAGGAAAATGCAACAGAATTTCCTGTGTAAATTAAATTAAGGTTTTCAACTAAAAGAATCTCTGTTAATAGCAGTTTGCTTTAAAGAATACAAATAAAAGATACTTTTACCTACCCATTAAAATGAAACTGCACACTGTCAGTGAAGGGCAGATCAATTAAAACAGGTGCAAACAGAGCCAAATAATTTGTGATCATGAATTCAAATTAATCTCTTTTCACCATGCTGAACTCTTCTTGATATTATCTGATGACGATAATGTGTAAAGTCCAGTTGCATCTATTTGAGTACAGGTGGGAATAGTGCCGATCTGATTGGTTTACACAGAGCAAAGCGGACACAGCTCTACCTCCTGCACGTTTCTATGACTAAGCCAGAGCAACATGTCCAGTAGTAGTAAAGTCAACCATCTCGGGTTGTGTGCTGTATGTGAGCAAAAGCATATTTTCATACAACGTTCCATCCTGACACTCCTAACATTTTTCTAAACTCGTGTAAAACAGCTGCAAAGTTACCAGTGAATTCATTTTTAGGGTGCGTTGCAAAGAGTTAAAGTGATAAACTAACTGAAAGATGTTTTTCAAAGCTGAGTATAGACTTCAAATCAAATCACTATAAAAATCACTTTTATTGTCACGTCACATGTGCAGGTACATTGGTACAGTACATGCGAGTGAAATTCTTGTGTGTGAGCTTCACAAGCAACAGAGTTGTGCAAAAATACAATAACATTAAACAAGCAAAATATAAGAATGGTTAAATCTGAGAGTAATAAATATATGTACAATATAAGAGTGTATGCATTACTGGATGTGTATACTAAATATGTTTTTCTACGTGTGTGTGTGTGTGTGTGTGTGTGTGTGTGTGTGTGTGTGTGTGTGTGTATACATATTTTACAAATTAAATAGAGTAAACAATAAAATAAAATATATAAAATATACAGAGTTGAATATGTGCAAAACAGTGGCATTTATATACAGTGTGGAGTGCATAATGTTGAAGTTCCAGTAGTGAAGGTGAGGTGTCTATGACGTGTTCAGCAGCCTGATGGCCTGATGGAAAAAGCTGTCTCGCAGTCTGCGGGTTCGGGACCGGATACTGCAGAACCTCCTTCCTGATGGAAGTAGTCTGAACAGTTTATGGCTGGGGTGACTGGAGTCCTTGATGATCCTCCCCGCTTTCCTCAGGCACTGCTTCCTGTAGATGTCCTAGAGGGAGGGAAGCTCACCTCCAATTATCCGTTCAGAACACCGCACTACTCTCTGGAGAGCTTTACGGTTGTAAGCGGTGCTGTTGCCGTACCAGGTGGTGATGCATCCAGTGAGGATGCTCTCAATGGCACAGCGATAGAAGGTCCTGAAGATGCGGGGGCTCATGCCAAATCTTTTCAGTCTCCTTAGTAGTAAAAGCATCTTTGTCCAAAGCCTGAGTTATGTATAGTCTCACTGTAAAGTGTGCGGATTGAAATATCTGCACTCTGGCAGACTAATAGCTCTCTTTCATCATCTCTGTTATCTGTACAAAAATATAGATCCTCAATAGTCATTACATCTATTTTTTAATTTAGAAATGTATGGATCTTTAGTAAATAAGAGATCACTCAGATGGCATTGGCATTACTTACAAAATTAATTCATTATCATCATATTTCAAATGACATTTAGAAAGGCTGTAAGCCAAAGGGCAGGCTTCACAGATATATTAACATATACTCACGCCACTTTGTTTTACAAATTTTAGCCCAGAGGCAGAGTGGATTGCAATAACTCCTTAGAGCTTTAGGAGTCTAAAATATTTGTCTTTGACTTATTAGACATTAAACAATGCTTGTCCTACAGTTCAGTTAAATTTAACCTGTGGTGCATTTTACCAGCAGCTGAAAACCCAACATCAAAATATTTTGTGATGTCTAAAAAGTGATTTTAAACCAAAATGCAAAATAAAATCATGAAACCTTAAGATGCAATCAGATTTCAAATGAGGATGCTTTTGGGGGAAAAAATGGACCAAGCTCATTTTCAGTTAAACACCCCTCTACCACCACAAAGCCACCCCCTTTAAAACCCAAGTACTTCATTTCCAATCAGATCCATTCTTTCATCAGGCATGTGATTGGAAACTTGGGATGGGAGGCATTATGAACAGCCACTCACACACCAATCCCAGTATACGTAGCTTGACAGCTGTGCCATAGCAACAGTTTGGCTATTTGCCAGGCTGTTAGAGTTGCCAGGCAAAAGGTTCCCATGGCAACATTCATTTTGCCATCTTGGTATATGTGGTTGGCAGATTACTTTAGGTTAGAACTGCTTTTACCTGGGGAAAAAACACACATTACATCAGATCACTGTCACTCTGAAACAGTAAAAATATCAACAACAGCGTGGAGATGGCTTCTGTCAGAAACAGTGTTGGAAATGCAAAGGGCGTGGCAGAAGTTGCATGCTAATACATGATTTAGAAACCTGGTTGATAAAAATCAGATGGTACTGCACACTTTCAGAGAGGACAGGTATTTTCCACTTTACATTTTCCTAGTTGCATCATCACCTACAGCAAGAAATCATTTACAGTAAACTTGTTGTGTCAACTTGTAAATCAGGGAAGTTTTTTTTTTTAAAGACTTGAGTGATATCTCATTCTGCGTCAGCATTCGTGGATGATGCTCAAGTATGCGAGGAATTTTGAACTTGAAGTTACACCAACCCATTCGGGAATTGCTGCACACATTTTTCATAGTGGAGTATTTTTTGTTTTTACAGCTTAAATGCTCAATAGGCCTGCTTAAGGGTGGAGCGAGCAAGACAAAGAGGGAGTGAGTGAATGATAGCTGACACTGGCACAGTTACACTGCATTTCTGCGTGATTTGACTGTGAAATACTGCACACGGAGTAAAGTAGAGGAGCTTGTTGGTATGTAAAAATGCCAGCATGTGTGTGTTCAAAGGGCAGGAGGGGGGTATGAAGACAGAGGGTGGCTAAAAGGGTAAGAGGCGGGAAATGGGGACCCATGAGGGATGAAGCAAAAAAAAAAAAGCCAAAAAAGGGTGAGTGGGTGAGGGGAAGGAGGAGTGGGGGTGCACTTTGGGACAGAAGATTGAAAGGGAGTGGCAGAAAAAGAGTGGTTTGGACTATAAATGCATACTAAGAAAGAAACGAGGAAGAGGAGGAAGATGTGCACATATTAACCTAGCTTTTTTCCCCTTTAAGTTACACCAAACTGCAGTTCAATTGGCTCAAGGCTTTCAAGATAGGCTATTCAGTTTCTTCTTTTCTATGTCTCTAACGCTTCTTTGTTGGAAGTCAGATTCCTTAAATCCTGCATACCGGTTTCATGCAGAGAATGCAGAGCTCCCACATATAGCTCTCTTTTGTCAGTGCATGCAGAAACGTTTTACCTTTACATTTCTATAATCATCTTTACTTTGATATCATTTCTTGTTACATTTCTGCCCTGATAAGGGTCTGCTGGAATCCTTTAAACACCATTTGCACAGCATATCATCTTGCCCCAGTTATGTCTGAATGAGTGTTCAGAGTAGCCTATCACTCCTGGCTGGTCTCTGCTGGAATGTATCACTGTGCCAGCAAATGTAGCACCGCAGCACACAACAATTGCAATTTCTACAGAGAGCATCTACACCCACCTAAAAAGTTTCAGTTTAGCAATCATTTTGTAATGTGAAAGAAATTCCTGCTTGACTGTGAAGCAGAAGTCCCCCAGATTTAGATGTAACAGCTGACAGTAGAATTGATGCTTGTGACAGTGTTATGGCAGATGGCCTTTAACTCTCATGAAAACCTGTCAGCGCTTAAGTGAAATCGGACAGTTGATGTGGATGAAATGCTGCAGTCAGTGAATGTAGGAATTTGGTTCAACAATAGGTCGACGAATAATTTTGCTTCGTGACTTTTTTTTTCCAAAGACAAAATTCAGGCTCTGATAGAATAGGAGACTGTGATTGTAATTCTTTGCATGTCGCTCTTCTTAGACAGTCAACCCCTGGAATCGTATTTTATAGCTGTCAGTGCTGCTCTATTGCAGACTAGTGGCACTGATAGAACAAGGGCCAGAAGGGGAAGTGAGCAGGAGTTTGCCCAGTCACCAGTAGAGGGCAACAAGTCCTAAGAAATGGTTGGAAATACTATGAATGAATGGATAAATTGAAGTTTTTGTAGTACTCACACTTGTATGAGAGGCTTAGATGTCAGGAAAAGGATTTTCATAGTTCTGTTCCAGCATTGTCAAATTTCAGACCAGCAAGGTTTTCTCCTTCCTACACTACATTTGATTACATAAGACATCCTCCAGCATCATACATATGCATGCAGTCTTTGTGCTTTTGTATACATGTGCTCTGTACAACATGTGCCAATGCAGCCACTTAACATCTACCTTCCCATGGCATCACTGCAGGACCGGAGGTGAATTTTTGTGTGGTTGCAGCCACCTACAGTTCCCACGTTTCAATCATGATTGCAGGTTCAGTCCCCATTTATTACTGCTCAGAAGTAACATGCATCTCTTATTCTTCTTTTCCTGCTATTCATAAAAAAGAAATAGAAAACACGCCACTGAACGAGCTCAATAGAACCCCCCCCCACACACACACACACACAAAAAAACAGCCCTTTGTAATGTCAGTGAATCGATTTTTTTGCCCAAATCCAAGAGCAAACAGAGACGTTCCATAGCACAATGAAAAGTGCACAAAAGGAAATCAAAGGATAAATTCCCATTTGAGTTTGTGCGACTCAGTCTCAACACTTGCTGAATTCTGTAGTGAAGAGGGCACTTACACTATGAATGTATTGCTGAAAGAGTAAAGCGGGGCATGGGGTAGGAGGCAGAAAGGTGAGTATGTACACAGACGCCTACGTCCTGCTGTTGAAATCTTGTCTGGAGTCTCTACAGTCTGTGCTCTGCAGTGTGAGGTAGTTGGTTGTATGGTTTCGCATAATAAACAGCATGGAGATAACTGTACAACCTTCTAGCTTTCCCTGCGGAGTCACTTCTAGCCACGTCTAGTGTACCACCAGCAGAGAGGTAAGTATGTTTTGTTACTCTGTGAGCGGATCTCCTAGTGTTTAATGACACGGCACGTCCTTTTCAACTGCAGCGCCTTTTATCCCCTCAAGGTCTTTATCATGATATTCTCTCCTTTGGGCAAACCCTCATGAAGTCTCTTTCCCGGGTCTGTGTCATTTCATGGGCAATATTTGTGGCAGTTGGATTGTAGTTGTTGGGATGACTACCCGCTGCTTGACAGGTTGTTGGCTGTACAGCAATCAGTGGCTCGTACTGCAGCAAAAATACCCTTAAGACAGGACGGTGAACGTCCATTTTTATCAAGCAGCTGACTCTGACTTTGAGTAGAAACTAATACGTAAAGAAAGAAAAACCCTAGAAAATAATCCAACTGCCCTATATTGTGAGGAAAGGGGCTGCTTAACCCTTTAGAGCCGGTCGGAGCGGGCACGCTCTGTTTTACGTAACTATTTTTAAATCCCGGTAGCTCTGCAATCACGTAAGCTAGCACAATAATTTTTTTTGCATATGAAACCGGAGGAGTTGTACTTACATCTGATGCCATCAGCTTGTCCTCGGTCATGGTTTCCTTCCACATAAAGCTTTGCAAAAACTGCATAAAAAGCGCTTGCAGGAACAAAAACATAATATTCCAGAAACACGCTTTGCCGATCCGATCAGCTGTTCATAACACTTCCTACGTTGGAATAGAGGTCAGCACGAACTTTTGCATGTCCGTCTTTTTTACCATCAGGGCCTCAGGGCCTATACTGGTCTTTTTAAAAGTTATGTTTGACTTTATGACTTTCTGTGTCGTTTCTGGGATGCTTAGGACTCATATTGCACTGCTGGAAATAGTTTATTTTGATGCATATGCTGCTTTTTTGCAAATTTGCAGTATAATATTTATTTTTGTTTTTCCTGCAGTATATAAAAATTGGTATATTTCAAAAATAAAACTATGAAGACACTCAAAATAAATTTCCTGTGGTGGGAAACTATTTTGTGCAACTTTTTTGTATTTACAGTGTTGAGAGATAAGCCTCTTAAATTTCTCTAACTACAAATATATGTTAAAAAAGCAAAAACGATTTTCAATTCTTTTGTAGTTTATTGCACTTTTTTGCAATTTATGTAATTACTATGCACTTAATGAATACATATTATTAAAATCTGGGCTATAATGGTTGTATTGATGTATAACAACTTGAAATGCTCCCAAAAATGGCTCCACAGCATGTAAAAATATAATATAAGCTCTGGCGGACTTGGTTCTATGGTAGGTCTTAAAGGGTTAACAAGCTGTTCGCATATAACCACACAGGTTAGTTTAGGTGTTTTTAAAGCTCCAAATGATGAAATAAGACTTCTAATTAATATAAAAATGTAAGACTACACTCGTTAAATGAAAATAACCTACTACTCTCCCCCTCTTTCAGTTACCTCACATAAGTGACATTCATCATACACAGCCTCACTGTGACATTCATGAATTCCCTGCCTGTATTTTTGCACCATTTCACAGTATCCACGGACTGCTGTATACTACCACAGGTTGAGAAGCCTTGCGTGTCTGCCGTTGTACTTATACCCGTTTCATTACCCTGAAACCTTCCCTGCCTCCTCCCCCTCTCCTCTTCCCCTCAGCAAGTCAGACTGGTGGTTCAAACAGCAGCCATCTGCAGTGCGTTACAGTCTCCCCCCCCCCCACGCGCCTCCTGGAAGGGGTGGAATATAGGGGGCATATATCAGAAATGTGCTGATTCTGCACTGTCAGTCGTAGCCTTCTTTATCATCCACCGCGCAACACTGCTCTCTTGCCTGAGCAGACAGTTGAACATCAGACAACTGCTAGGTGTGTGGAGCAGTGATAATAATGTGCATGGGAGGAAGTGCGATTGACCTCGCATGTTGTTCTGTCTGTGTCACATGCTGACATAGTAAAGACTGTTTGCGTTCGCGACCTTTTGTACCTGGTTTCCATCTCTGCATATGCAGCAGGCTGTGCATATGTGTGAACAGATTGTTATGTGAACATATTCTCATGACGTCCGCATGCGCATATGCTCCTTACAAAAACGCCTACAGGAGTTGTTGGGACTGTGATTGAAATGCTACAATCTCTATATGAAGTGCTGCGAGTTCCTTGAAGCGCCCTCTCACTCAGGCAGAAATTCTTATATTACTCTGCCTACATCAGACTTTGCACGATACTTTGTGAAAATCGGCGCTGCCACAAACAGTGCCATGTGCAGTCTCGTGGGGTGCATCGGCAAACTAGAGCATCCTGATCCTAAGACAGACAAGGCAGACATCATCCCAGACTGATGATGTCATCCCTGTGGAGCACTCCCAGTGCTTTGTCTGTCAGCGGCACTGCAGAGTGCAGCTGCAGGCACACACAGACACACACACACCTGTCTGTGACTGTGACGTTATGCATTTGTGACTTGGGTTCGGATACTGCCGTTCTGCTAGAGAGGGACTTTTTCTTGGTTCTTCTGCCAAAATGGCGCCCACATTGCCTCTGTCTTGGAAAGAGGTGCTTTAGTTTACTGGCAGAGGAGAGCAGGCAAAGGCTCCTGCACTCTGAAATCCATCCACAGCCAGAATATGTGTGTTATAAACGCACAGCCGTTTGTCTGTGTGACATTAAAGCGGGATTAGGTGGATTATATGTGCTGCACAAGACGAGGAACTCGCATTCGGTGCAGAGGAATTGTGCCGACCACTGAATGCACAAATCCCAGCAGATTGTGTAAACACGTTCTGTAGTGCTGTTTCTATGCAAATGTATGTGTCTTGCCATTACAGTATGATTGCAGCTATGGAGGAGGATGTTAAAAGTCTGAAGGTGACACAGACTACTATATAGCCTATATGCATGCAGGTTAATTAACCAAGTGTTATTAATGAATGCTCTTTTTCCTGCTTTTTGTATTTATGAAAAAATCCCTTTTGAAATAAGGTGAAGATGGATTCACTTCATTTGCTGTTGGTCAGTTCTTGCTTTTTAGTGAGAAGGCTTTTGAAACTTTCACCTAATGATACAAGCAATCAGTGTGCTTCTATTTATTCCTGCTGTTTTCTTTATCTCCTCGCCTATTTTATTTTTATAGTTGCCAAGGTCTTAACTAGCTTTTCATTACATTGAGGTTTTTTATCAATTCCTCACTGCAGCTACTTTGTGGCCAAAAGCAATGTGTTTTTGTTGTCAGTTTACCCCCATTTGCTCTAAATGTGTGAGGCACTGGTGATATGCTTTGTTGTAAAACATGGTCAGAACACTTTAGAGCCATTAATGACGCTTACCCATCAAGTGTAGTGTTTATGCTCGCTCTCGCTGAAGAGACAGCCAATCAGTGGGTCCAAATTGGATTTACTTTCATTTCTGAATTTCCCTGGGGGCTGTATGATTCTGTTACCCAACAAGCACAATGGCAACTCTCTTTCCTCCCGGAGACGAGCTCAAATATTAGAATCAAACTGCCTTAAGAGATGTGAGCTGATTGAACAAAGAGTGGAAATATTGATTGTATTTGTCCGTACGTGCAAAGCTGTTGCAGTTTTGTTACTTATGCATGCAACACGGGTGCAGGTTTAATGTTATTTCCTCATTCCTCCTTAAGCAGCTCCCCACATTTCAGATTCATTTGGATGAATTCGGCTGTACAGGATGGCTAAATGCATGTTGTTCACCTCTGATGTCAAGCTGTATAATCAAGACGCATTTTACAATTAGCAGAGCTTTCCACCACGGCTTTATTTAGTGTGTTTGAAGTCACTCCAGCTGCAATTTACAGCAGTGTTGGAGCAACACCATAAATCCTGTAATCAATTTGATGACGGTATGATTGCTGTACACATATGAGGAGGCAGTAATGTCAGCCTCTCAGGTTCATGAGACTCCTGGGCTTCATATTTTCTCTCTATTCTCATCCTATTAGAGATTCTGACCCTCCCCCTCCATCCCCACTTTCTGCTCCCCCCCCCCCCTCACACATATACACACATATACACACACAGAGTTTGTCTCGTACACACACACACACACACACATACGCCTGCATGCACTCGCGGCACTCACATTCCCTCTCTCCTTCCCTCACTCACACTTTCACACAGATATATGGAGCTTGCAGACTGGAGCGTGTGTGCGAGCGTGTGCGAGCGTGTGCGTGCGTGCGTGCGTGCGTGTGTGCCTGCGAGCGTGTTGGGGAGGTTACCGGGTTTGTACGAGACTCGGAAATACGTGTGAGGAAAAAGAGGGAGATGGAAGGATGACGACCAGAGAGTGTAAAAGAAGGAGAGAGAAAAGGAGGAGAGGAGACTTGGATAGAGGGAAAGGAAAAAGAGATGGCTGGAGACCACTTATGCAGCATGGAGGGTAAATGTGCGTGTGTCTGTGTGTGTGTCGTTTTTAACTGTTGGATAGTATGTGCACCAGGCGGGTTGGTGTGTACACGTGAATGTGAGCGCACAAGTAAGTGAGCTCTCTTCTTTTTTTTTCACCCCTCTCTCTTCTTTATTTTCCCCTTGTTTGCAGCTCTGTGTGTTTGTGACAACAGCCCTGCAGAGACAAAAGGTGAAGTGTTGTATAGGTGCTGCTGTTAGTCAGGCAGGTAGGCAGTGAGAAGAAGAATAATGGAATCAATACTATTGTCTGTAACCTACCTGCCACCGGGCTCCCTGTCTGGCCCCGGCAGAGACCATCAGAAATAGAGGGAGCTGAGAGGAAACACAGAAGCACTCTGACTGGGGGAAGAAAAGGAAAGAAGAGGCTGAGTGTAAGGTGAATTTCTTTCTTTTCTTTTTTTTAAAACGCATTTTATGTCACAAGTTCAATGTAGAGTAAGAGTGATATTTTTTTATGCCACTTTTAAAATGCATTATAATACGAAACTTTTGTCGTCACTAATTCACTTCACATTCTTCTCTTTGACTGTAATAAAACATGGTGCATGGAAAAGCATGAGAGCCCTCCTGTAAGTGCCTGTATTTGTGGTATTTATTCTGCTCTTCTGTCTTTGTTGCCGTATGCTGAATAGCCTTTCAATTAGTATCTAGAATCCATGCTCCATGCTGTCGAGGTCATGTCTGCATTTTGTGTCTAAGTTGCCCTTCATTTTAATTCACATTTTCTGTTTGCACCTCATTCGTGCATCTCTTTTTTAATTTATTCCCCTTCACAGCTGTCAATGAATTTCAGTGTTATGACAGGCAATAAAATGACACGCATTTTAATTAACCTGGATATAATCATTTCTGTGAGCTGGTAATTAACTCAGAGTTTTGTTCTCTGGATACTGACAAGATTTAAACAAATGTTCATTTCCACCTCTTTTGCCGTTATCCCAGTCATTTCGGCTGTTCCCTGTGGTCTGCCCCAGCTGCAACTGTTAACAAAGAAAACCTCAAAAATCGCACCTATGTGTCCCAAAATGTGAAGGCCTGACGTTTATAAAGTTAACCTGTAGGTTTTTCGTGATGCATTAATATGCATTAATGGAGTTCAGTTTAATGCAGCAAACTGATGTGGACACAATGCGTCTCATTTTATTCAAATTAATGTGAATGTATTAAAACAAGATGAAACATTATTTCTCCACAGATGAGCTATGAAATACAAATATTTCCATTTTATTTTGGATTTTAAGGTATGGTCATATGCAGTCTTCTCCAGTCATTCTGTCTGTCTACCAGTGGGTGGCGTTGCCTTCTAATACTTCTACGCAATGACATTTATTTATTTCTTTGAAGTGTTTTATAGTGATATCACCATAGTTTAAGTGACCAAGCAGTGTAATAATGTTATGTCATCTACAGGTGGATTGATAATTTGCATGCCGCCTGTGTCCTGCTCGGGTTCTTCTTTTTTCTTCATAATGTTTGAAAACTAATTTCCTCTTTTGCTGGTAAGTCAGAAGACACATGCTGCCCTGCGTTCAGAAGTGGACGGACAAAGCACAGTGCGACGCCGTAATGATAAGAACTGCACGGAGATCCTGAAAGATGCTTTGAAATGAAAAAGTCTCAGACTGGATGGAGTAATCTGAAGTCCTCTTTACAGCGAGTTGTGGAAAATTTAACAGTCGTATCGCCACAGTTACTAGAGAACAAAAAGAAAATGCGACCTATGCAAAGTATGCTTACATATTTAAATAATTATTTGTCAGCTTTGACAACTTTAAGATTTCAGTGTATGTGCGTTAAGTTCCAGCATGTGAAATGGTCTAGTAACGTATTTTACATGAGCACAAATAGATTTTTAAAATCTCTTCAGCTCAGTGGGCTCAGAAAAGCTATTAGAAACTGTAATTTGTCCATGCTAGCTGAGAAATTATGTTCAAAACTCCTGTGGCATTTACCAACAGTTCATAATTAATTGTTTCCTCTAAATTAATTGTGTCTCCTCCGCAATGAGCTCTCAGCGGCTGCGTTTCTGAGAGTATGTGTGCCTGCTGTTAAAAATGTTACTTTATATCTGATTTGATGAACTGCAGAACAAAAAGATTAGCGTGGATAAAACAAGGATAAATCTGTCATGATTATGCACCGATTATGTTTTAATTGAACTGATCAGCTTTGCTTCTAATCTGCAGCAAACCAGGAGACCGGTTGGTGCCGCAGAATCCAAATGTCAGATGAGGTCATTTCTTTGTCTCGGTGCAGTGACTCTGCAGTTCTCTCATTTAACTCGAATGAGTTTAAACTGCTTGAAACTCTGCTTTGGCATTTTTGTATAATAACTGGATCCGTCTTTACACCTTCTCAGTGTATTTTAATTTTACAGTATGCCCCTCTGTCCCTGAGACCCTTAACCTGTGAGGTCAAAGCAGGTCACAGGTGAGGTCCTCGGGAACAGGGCTGCATTCAGTTTCAACATCCTGTAGAGGAGGGGATCATTTTAGCACTATATTCGACATGATACACTCTGTCTCTTCTACAAAGTATATTTGATACCACTTGGAGTTAAAGTGGTATGTTTAAAAGGAATTTAAGTGCAAGAAAAGTGACAGGCGATACCTGTCACTGTTTCTTCTGGATTTCATGCATCTCAGTATCTGTAAGTGACCGTCAAGACTTTTCAGGTTGAAGAAGAGAACGGCTGCTTGTCCTGCAGCACAGACCATCTCAGGGAGCCAACCCTTCTGGCTGACTTTGTGTTACAGACCCCAGTTGGGGGGCAAAATAAGAAGACAGCCAAGGGTTGTGACCCCGCCATATATGACACCTTCAAAAATCTATGGCATCATTTGTTTTTGATCATGTACAAGTTTTCATACTTGCCTGTTTGTTTTTAACAATTGTATGTTAATAAAATGTGAAAACGTACTCTGTGTATTTCTTTTTTTTTTTTTTTTTTTTTAATCAAACATGTTATTGGATAATGAACAAAAAATCACTAAATATACTGTATCCCAGCTTTCCCCTAATGTTATCTAGACAGTCTCTGAGATTAGGGAATTCTCTGATCCTGCACTATTTCCTTCTTTTTTTTGTTTTGTTTGTTTGTTGTGTCAAATCTTCCATATACATAAAGTCATCTTTTCTCACAGCCAGACATTTTGAAAGCTCTGAGTGAGTTTGGATATGTAGCAGCAAAAATGATCAAAGTGTCCTTGTCACTAGACACAATTAAATGCCCTCAAACATACACACACACATTCATTTGGGATTTTCCATGTCCAACCATCTGAGTAGCTGTCTGACTTTGGCAGTCCTGGAGCACACTCTTGCCTAATATTGATTGGCCTGTCTGTGTGGAGACAGATGAATGCGTTAGTACCCAGCTCACCCTGCCACTGGAAATATATTAAGTTCATGTATTAGGCACCCTGTCTGGTTGCCATGGAGATGCACCAGGAGTGAGGGACAAGGGAGAAGGGGTGGTGGTGGAGGGGATGAGGAGGATGGGAGACGAGAGGGGGATACAGGATGCGATGAGGCAGTCGACTTGATTTGTAGTCCCGCTCCCTCTCTGCCTGCCTCTGCCTGTCACTTGCGTGTCCTCCCTTACCTCCTCTTGTCTTTTCTTTGTTTCTGTTTCTCTCACGTTTTTGTTTTTCACCAATTCTATTTTTTCTAAACTTCATCATCAATAATGTGCACTGACTCCTTCTCTATCTCTGCTACCCCATCGATTTTGTTGTCCCTTTTGTTCTTTATTTTCATATTTGGCTTTTTCTCATTCTCCGTCTCGCCGTCCACCCCCCACCCCCACCCCACACCGCCGGGTAGACTTTCATTTATCGCATATTATATATTTCTCTTGGGTTTTCACGTCGGCACCCTTCCCACTCCATCCCCTACACGTACACAAGCATTTAACTCCATCTTCATCTGCCCCTCTCCCTCTCGCTGCCGCCACCTCCCTCCTTGGCTCGCTTCATCTCTGTGCTCTGCAGTAAAACTGGTGCATTGAGGCAGCAGGAAATGGGGACTAGAGACAATAGAATGGTGGGAAATACAGAGAGGAGTCTGTGATGCTCTCCTGTCGTGTCGAGAAAAGATGAGCGTGATACACTTTCAAGACTTTACTTTTATCCCCGTGTGGGATGTGAACATAAATACAGGGCTCTAATTCATCAAGCCCTGAAGAAAAAAGAAAACAAAAACCTTAGAATTTGCACATTTTTAGTCGCTATGAGACCAGGATTTGAATCAAAACACCTACAGAGAAACATTAGTTGAGTTTTTAAAGCTCACATTGAAAGATGCAGACATCTGCTTTGCGGCTTGTGTGTGTGAGCCTGCTGTTGTGCCTGTCTCAAAGCTGCTATCAGTGTTTTGTGGATGTGGAAGACAGTCTCCGTCTGTGCTGGGGTCACGTTTTGACCGAGTACAATGTGAGAAACGTTGACGCCTGCTTCGAGAAGCTGGACCGCATATTCAACAATAATGAGACAGTGATTGAAGCTGGTAGAGTAGGTGCGAAAGAGTTTCTTCTTTGCCAATTTAGGAACAGTTTGTGACAGCATGTAAAAATCTAGGTGATATGTAATTTCTTGATTTTTTTAGGTAAAGGCTATGACACCCAACTGAAGGAAATTCTGGATGCAGAGGTCCTCCGGCTGTTGAAAGAGTTTGACCAAAAGCTGAATAACGGTAGCTAAACACCTGTTTAAGCAGACTGTATAGCTGCATCGATAAAAGAGTAATACATTTGCTAAGTGAGGTCAGAAAAAGAGAAGTTAGAAAAAACAAAAAACGATGCCCCCAGCCACACAATTCCCCAGTATGAATTGAGCCAAATATTTCTGTCTTCCTCCTCCTCCCCTCCATCTATCAGACACTGTGTACGAGCAAAGGTTGCAGACAGCAGCAGACAATTTCATCTCAGCTGCCTCCAAACTGCCTAGAGGTGAGCCACGGACTTCCCTTTTCCTCCATCTTTCTGTCCATAATAACTTATATTAGGTCATCACATCTTACAGTGATCTCTGTACTCTCTCTAAGATGCCAGTTACATTTTTAGAGTCTTTAAAATACCATGAAGGATCCAGAAGGTGGTTTGCTTTAACTGGCTTTCACTCCTGGATGCTGTATCAGTAATATTTATTAATCAAAATTTTTTATTCTCTTCACAGTCTCTGGATGTATCCCTCCATGTGGTTTGTCTTGATTTTATTGTATTTTTTTTTGATTCTACAACATAACAATCATTGCTTTTAGAAACCAAATAATAATGGCATCAGTATCGGTTTCATTCACCCATCAGGTTTTCAGAGTGCAGGTGCAGTGTACGACTGTGTTACCTGCCAGTACGACTCCTGTGAATTTCCTCTCGACTGCCCAGGTGAGCACTGTTATTCATATTATTACCTCTAACACATCACTGATTCTGTTATGTCACAATTTCCAACTAAAGAAATAAGTACTAATCCAGATGTGACATATCCTTAAATAGCCCTATTTTCACCTCCATAAGCATCCACTCTTGATCCTTGAAATGCTCTTAGCAAAAAGTGAGGATTTGAAAGAGAGACAGAGGAAAGGTTTTATTTCCACACATTATATCTTTTGCACAGAGCCCCCGAGGTACTCTTTAAGTCCTTGGTTTCTTTATGCAAGGTGACAGTTGACTCCCACACACATGGTATTCGTATCAAGCCTTTACAGCACCGCCACTCTTCAGCATATCATCACTTTTACTCAACTCCTCTGAGACTGGGCTTAAATATTATCATTAAGGAGAGCTCAGGCTTCAAGAGCTGCCCCTGTGCGAATGTTATCTGAGTGTGTGCATTTGTCTGTGTGCATGTGGGTGGCTATATGTTTATTTCAGTGGAAGAAATTAAAGTTATGGAAAACAGCAGGATTCGAATGTGGTGCGACGTGCCATTTGCCTTGCCAACTGATATTGAAGTGATCTGGAGGTTCGCAGAGGAGGTACGCTCAGCATATGGTGAATCATTCAGGGTCACTGTTAAAAGTAACAGTTCAACATTTTTGCAAAATACACACACCAGCTTACTCGAGTTAGAGTTAGACGAAATGAGCAACGTGATTTCAAATCTTTGAAATTTGAGGCTGGAGCTGGAAGACAGTTAGCTCTGCACTACAGACTTAAAGATGTCTCCTAATAACAGGTGTGTTTGTCAGTGCGTGATTTTGCTCAGTTGCCTACAAATTTTTGCAAATTTATAACCACATGAACAGAGTTGACTTCTTGTGACAACAGATTTAATAAATATAAAATACTGAGCTGTTATTATTAACACTTTGTTGTTTGTTTGTGTGAAGCAGACAACAACTGAGAACATTTTAATCCTTCAGGTTGAAACGCAGCAATTGGATCAGTTTAAAGAAGTGACTGTGGGCGTTGACAGGCTCTACTCCATCCCCTCAGTGACTTTGAAGCATCAGGGCACCTACCAGTGTGAGGTGTACTCGGGCCAGCTCTCCTTTATCCGAATATACTACTATGTCTCAGGTAAAACAGCTGACTTTAGAAGGATATTTGGAAATTTTAACTGATCAAGGGGAGAGTCCTTGTACCAGGAAAAAGGAAACTTCTTCACATTTAAAGCAACATTACTTTGTACCAGAGAAATGTTTGAACACTTGATGAAATAAGTAAATAGGTCCAAACTTTGACATGTATTGAAACTATTTTAAAGATATTATATTATTTACATTGTAGTTTTACTTTTTTTTTTTTAAATGAGAAAGAACAGCTTAAAAATGTTTTTGAGGGTACATTGAACTTTCATATTCGTTTCTAAATTCGCCATCACCAGTCAAATCTTCTCCCATAAATTTCCAGAGACGTGAGTGCTGGCTCCTGTTTGTCTTGTTCACCACTTGATTGCACTCAGAGACACTCTAAGTAGTTGGCTAGAAAGTCTCTAAAGTCTCCAGTAAGTGCATTTAATTGAAAGCCTTCTCTGTCCAAAATTAGCACCCTCTGGAAAATCACTGTAAATTAGCCACGCACCTTTCTAAATAAGCTGGCTACTGTGTGTCACAGGGAGGCCTGTGACCTCCAAACATACTCCACAGTGTTTATATTTCCATTGTGCTGTGCATGTCCAGGCACTTTGGGACTGCTTTTTATGGTGACCTTCCTGGAAGTGTGGTATGAAGGAGGGGGACTTTAGCCTGAAGTTTAAGAAATAAATAGATGACAGATAAATATATCTACTTTTTTTTTTAAACTTAACTTTTTACCATTGTGTTTGACTGAGACACTGTGCACTGCTATAAGTTTAATATTTATTGGTATTTAAGTATTATTTCCTGGGATGAGAGAAGTTATTAACTATATAGCCAGGAGTTTCTCTCAGGGATTGTTGCGTGTCAGTCTGTGATGCTGAGCAGGTCAGAGGGCTGTAAGGTCCCACTGATAATGGATTTAGCCTGTTGCAGAATTGTTCCTTAGAAGGTTGATTTAGTTTTGAAATATAATATTTAAGTTGAAAACACTAGCTGTTTTGTTTTCTCAAAAAAAAATTTTTTTCTTAGTTTGATTTTTCTTCAGTTTGTCTAACCAGTCTGCAATGTAGATCCAGCACACTAATCCACTGAAGAAAAAGGGAATAAAAAGAGACTGGACTGTTGAGCTGCTGAGAAGCTTGTTATTTCTGAGATGTGTAATTATGTATATGTATAATATTATGTGCATCTCACCTCCTGAACATTATATGATTAGTTGAATAATTATTTTAGTTTTCTGGGTTAGCACATTTTTTCTTAAATTATACAACTGTTGAATTGGTGGGTTATAACCCACTAATGATACATGTCAACTACTGTGTACAGAAGACTAACTAACTCTGTATTTGTGCTTAATAAATGAGGAAACTCCTACTAAGCAAATACAATTAAAACTGCAGACTTCCTCAACCAACCTCTTTCACTTCATTCATCGTCGGTTCTCCTCTATATTCCCTGTCTTCATCCCTTCGTGTCTGTCTTAGTGACCCCCCAGATTGTGGCAGGCCACACAGAGCTGCAGGAGACATTTGACCTGTCTCTGCTCCCAGGAGGGCAGTTTTTCCCCGCGTCTGGTGACTCTCCCCGCTCCTTCCTCGCCTCATTGTTACCGCTTCTCGCCGCCTGTTTAACCGCTTTACTGCTGCTGCTGTGTCTCTCCCTGGGGTAAAACAGAACTATTATTTGCACAGTATCAGCTTTAACAGATTTTAACCGCAAAGTCATTTAGACATTCACACCTGTCATATGAATACATGATGCTCCAGGGCGCACAAATGAGGTGGTATTCATGTTTTTTTTTTCTTTTTCTTTGGTTGTTTCAGGGTTCTGCATTGGTTATCCATACAAGAGCAAAGTCATGCTGAAGAAACACATCAGGCTGAAGATTTAGGTTTATTCTAGAGTGTTTGGAAGATGTATGTGACGCAACAAAGGCATTTCATCAAGTCTGCAGAGTGATACGTCATAGTCCAGACAACATGTGTGTCACTCCTTCCACCACTAGAGGGCAGGATCCACCTCTTTATTAGTAGTAGTACTGAGTAAACGTTTTACTACCATAGTGTAGAGTAGCTGGGCTTGCTTTCATATTTGTGTGTGTGTGTGTGTGTGTGTGTGTGTGTGTGTGTGTGTGTGTGTGTGTGTGTGTGTGTGTGTCCTTGTATGAAAAAGAAAAATGGCCCTCATCACTCGTCATGAAGCAGGAACCACTTTAAACTGACCTTAGCGAGTAACTTTAAGGTACTTTAAGGGCACTTTGACTTTGAGGGTTAGGGTTAGATACTTTGGCTACTCCAGAAGGCAGCTGAGCTTAAAATCAGAGAGATGAAGCTGAGCAAAATATTTACACAGTCGAGGCATCCTGACAGAACAGTTTGCCAAGACAGAATTTATTAACTATCAACACAGAAGGACCCGATATCTAGTATGAGTTGAGAAATACTGTAAGGAAAAGTTATGAGGTAAAACAGGTCATGTGTAGACATTGTGACCATGATTACACTCTGAGTGGCTGATGGACTCAGTTCTGTCCAGACAGTCGTGCAGTCAAAAGGGTAAAAGGAAAATCCTTTGTTTCATCATCCACAAGCAGAACACAGAAACAGAGAGGACAGAGAAAGACAGAGGTAGCAACAAGCTACCGACTACAGTCAGTCTGAATGAAACCACAAGAAGTAGTAAGTCTTGACATGTTTAAATATATTCAGCAGGAACTTGCATTGAACTTTGCTATTACATTGACACACTGTCACATTACTGTTGTGGGCCAAGAAATATTTGGTTGCGTAAACAACAGCAAAAGATAAATCCCCCCCCCATTACATATCACATGATGAAGAAATTCAGTTACAAAACACACTGTTTTACAAATCAAAAGCTTTTGATGTCAAAGTGTGTCATTATGGTTTGCGCAAGAATGTATAGATCAGGTTTGTTGAATGGCAGAGGAACAGGACCCAGTCGCACAACTTTATGGACAGTTACAGTGAGTTTATTTACAGTGAAAAAACTAAGTGCACAACAGTTCCAACAAGATGTGATTTCCTCAGTGGTGATAGTCCCAGCTCCCGGTGGGTGCGGCGATTCCTAGGAAAAAAACCCAAAAAAACTCCATAGTTCCTTCCAAAATATTTACAAAAGCCTTAGTGCTCTCTCTAAAACTCTCCACAGATTTGATGGACACAGAGAGGACAGAGGATTAATTTCCTTCACTCAGAAAAACATGACAAGTTAAATTCTTTGAACTTTGAACAAATTCAATTCTTTGCATGAGGCAGGGTTCCAATGGCTATTGTTAATCAACGATCCAGCGTTGACTGAAGCTCAGCCACTCTACTAAAGTGACCCTTGATGGCGTCAAGATCAAAGCAAGTGTGGATTATCAGCAGATGTGTGGCTCAAGAGCAGGAACTTCTTCAAGGTCCCTATGCTGCACAAAGACAAGAACACATGCATACAAACATATACACACATACAGGAAGCAAAGAAAGAGCTAGAGGTGGAAGAAAAAACAAAAGAAGAAATGACAGGTTAGCCAAGCAAGGAAGGACCACGGCAGTATAACTGATGTCATTTAGCATTATGTAACCAATTCAGCCTACAGGGAGTGCAGAATTATTAGGCAAATGAGTATTTTGTCCACATCATCCTCTTCATGCATGTTGTCTTACTCCAAGCTGTATAGGCTCGAAAGCCTACTACCAATTAAGCATATTAGGTGATGTGCATCTCTGTAATGAGAAGGGGTGTGGTCTAATGACATCAACACCCTATATCAGGTGTGCATAATTATTAGGCAACGTCCTTTCCTTTGGCAAAATGGGTCAAAAGAAGGACTTGACAGGCTCAGAAAAGTCAAAAATAGTGAGATATCTTGCAGAGGGATGCAGCAGTCTCAAAATTGCAAAGCTTCTGAAGCGTGATCATCGAACAATCAAGTGTTTCATTCAAAATAGTCAACAGGGTCGCAAGAAGCGTGTGGAAAAACCAAGGCGCAAAATAACTGCCCATGAACTGAGAAAAGTCAAGCGTGCAGCTGCCAAGATGCCACTTGCCACCAGTTTGGCCATATTTCAGAGCTGCAACATCACTGGAGTGCCCAAAAGCACAAGGGGTGCAATACTCAGAGACATGGCCAAGGTAAGAAAGGCTGAAAGACGACCACCACTGAACAAGACACACAAGCTGAAACGTCAAGACTGGGCCAAGAAATATCTCAAGACTGATTTTTCTAAGGTTTTATGGACTGATGAAATGAGAGTGAGTCTTGATGGGCCAGATGGATGGGCCCGTGGCTGGATTGGTAAAGGGCAGAGAGCTCCAGTCCGACTCAGACGCCAGCAAGGTGGAGGTGGAGTACTGGTTTGGGCTGGTATCATCAAAGATGAGCTTGTGGGGCCTTTTCGGGTTGAGGATGGAGTCAAGCTCAACTCCCAGTCCTACTGCCAGTTTCTGGAAGACACCTTCTTCAAGCAGTGGTACAGGAAGAAGTCTGCATCCTTCAAGAAAAACATGTTTTCCATGCAGGACAATGCTCCATCACACGCGTCCAAGTACTCCACAGCGTGGCTGGCAAGAAAGGTGAAGGAAACGGTTTCCAGGGCCTAATCCGTGGATCGACTTCCTTCGAGGCGTGGACGTCTATCAGCAGAGAATGTACCTTCACCTATCAGCAGAGAATGTCCCTTAGTCTGTAACACAGTCAAATATATTCTCAAGTAATATTCAAGCATGCCATTCAGCGTGTTAGTACGAGCTCGGGAGCAGCTTGGGAGAACAAGAAAACAGAGACTGCTTCAGATTGTCTTCCCAAATTGACTCAACTTTATTCACAAGTATAACAGTTTATATAGAGGGTAAAATTCATGAGACAGCAGATTATCAGTTTAAACCAGTACAGACCAAGATAAGGCAGCGTCTTCCTGCCCATGGGTGAAGAAGCATCCTTTGTGTAGTTTATCAGTTCAGCTACAATTGTGATTATCTCAGCGACATATTTTCAAGGCACAAAACGAAGAGTTCTTTCATTAGTGAAATCTGAAACAAACCATTTGGCCTTCAACAGGCGTCTAAAAGATTAAGAAACTAATGTAGCTGAGGGAGTGATCTCTGTGGTATTTCAACCTTGTACCAGCCTGTGATTCTCACACATCAATTCTTGGGTCAAAGAGAAAAATAACTAAAACAAAGGGGCCTTATTGAATGACAGAGTTCTCCTGTATAATGTCACTATAAAACAATATCCAGTAAATGCTACCATGGTACTAAAATACCTAACAAAAGGGTATAAAAGAAGAAAAACTAATGACATGGCCTCCTTGTTCACCTGATCTGAACCCCATTGAGAACCTGTGGTCCATCATCAAATGTGAGATTTACAAGGAGGGAAAACAGTACACCTCTCTGAACAGTGTCTGGGAGGCTGTGGTTGCTGCTGCACGCAATGTTGATGGTGAACAGATCAAAACACTGACAGAATCCATGGATGGCAGGCTTTTGAGTGTCCTTGCAAAGAAAGGTGGCTATATTGGTCGCTGATTTTTTTTTGTTTTGTTTTTGAATGTCAGAAATGTATATTTGTGAATGTGGAGATGTTATATTGGTGTCACTGGTAAAAATAAATAATTGAAATGGGTATATATTTGTTTTTTGTTAAGTTGCCTAATAATTATGCACAGTAATAGTCACCTGCACACACAGATATCCCCCTAAAATAGCTAAAACTAAAAACAAACTAAAAACTACTTCCAAAAACATTCAGCTTTGATATTAATGAGTTTTTTGGATTCATTGAGAACATGGTTGTTGTTCAATAATAACATTATTCCTCAACAATACAACTTGCCTAATAATTCTGCACTCCCTGTATACTGTACTTTGACTAGTATGTAGACATGTCTTATGATGGATAAATGTTATAAATCACCAATAGCCTATGATGATAAAAGACTATCAATAAAAAAAAAATCAGCATTTAATTATTTTAGTAACTATATTTTTTGTTTTGTTCTTCAAAAAAGCCACACCTGCCCTCAGTTTTATGCACACAGACATAAAAGCACATGACAACAATATAACCATTGATCTCGATCCAATTAATATGCATTTCTTTATATGATGCCAATAAAGATAAAGCTCTTCTTTGGTGTGTGGACACCGAGATTTGTGAATGTGATATCTCAAGAATGAGCTGACATGGGAGCTTTAAATTAATACTATCAATACAGCTACTAAAAATCTTGGATGAGTTCAAATCGCAGTGAGTTTGACCTCAAGGTCTAAGGTCAAGTCTTATAAAAATCTTGTGAATGCGATAACTCTCAAATTCATACCATGGATGTATCTACTAAAAATCTTGAATGACTTTCAATCTCAGCAATCTTAAGCTCATAGTCAGAGTAAGCTTTCTGAAAATTTTGAGAAATCAATAACTTGAGAACAATGTGACGTAAGATTTTGAAACTGATGACACAGGTGTGTCTTCTGGAAGCTGAGGGCAGCACTGACCAGCATTTCTTTTGTTTTGTTGTTTGTCTGCCTGTCAATCTCTACTTAGGTCCACAATTTGCAATTCTTGACACTTTGAGGATTTTTGCATGTAAAAGGAGTCCAATGATAGTATAAAACAGTGGTTCCCAAACTTTTTTTGCTAGGCCCCCCTTTGTTTTACAAGAAAAATGTTCGCGCCCCCACGTCCACGCGCGCACGCACATGCACGCACACATCCTCCAACCACACACACCCATATTTTGCTCCATTACGGTTTATTTCACACCTCAAACATTTATTAAACAATTAAGTAAATACAAGTAATCTGCAATAAATTACAGGTAGTAAGAAAATAAACTACTAACTCTTTTACGCTACGTCCGCAACTACACGGGTATTTTTGAAAACGCAGCTGTTTCGTCCACATGTAAACGACGTTTCGAATCACCGAAAACGGAGATTTTTTTAAAACTCCTTTTTTGCGTTTACGTGTGGACGAGGAATACAGAGTTGGTCATGCAATGTCAAAGGTATGTGCCTTTTTCACGTCACGCTGTGCGCCACGTTATTGTTTACATGAGATGAATTGCAGAATGGCAGGTAGAGACAAAATACTGTTAATCTGACTATCTTTGGGTTTTACAGCTTACATATATACACGCAGTTACTCTCCCTCCATGTAGTTGTTTTTCCCTGTGTAATAATATTCAACATTGCTATAATATCAAAAAATGCCTCTCTGTGCAAAATGGGTTTAAAAACATAAACAACTGTGGGATACTGGTTATCCGTGATTTGAATCGGGGACAAATCGTGGCAGGATCAGCCTGATATTATTTGTATCCCGCTGTAACTTTACTGTATAAAGAGCTAACATCTCCAAAATGTCAGGAGTAGTTAGTCATTACAACAAGTGTTTGTGAACTAAAAATCAAGAATGTGGGATACTGTTTGTCCGTGATTTGAAGAGCCCAGCGCTGCTCCCGACGAAGGGAAAACCAATTCTGCAGGGGAGACCTGCCTCGGCACTTGTGCAGGTGAAGCCAACGGGAAGATATGCTTCACCATATTTTCTAGCCTTTGGCTTAGAATGAAGTTTGTTTGGAAACATATTCAGCGATGCTTCATCTCCTGCTTTGCGTTTCTGTGGGCGCCCGTGCTAGCAGTGTCCAAGCGTTTTGTCCCCCCCCCCTGCCATGGCTCTGCGGGCTCCACACTTTGGGAAGCTCTGGTATAAAAGATGAATGTATGGTGAATATGAAGGCTTCTTGTTCTATAGAAGTCTTAAAAATGACCACCGGACTTGACCTCGTTACATTTTGCTAACGGGTTTATGGGCCCAGTCACTCACTTTAGTTAATTTTTAAAAAAGGAGTCTAAAAAAGAAAAACAACGAAGTGCCTTGTTGTTGTGATTTGTTGCTATATAAATAAAACTGAATTGAACTTTATGTTTTACTCCTCCTAAGCAAACTTCCACACACAATTTAAGAGGGAGATCCACCCTTCACTCGTAACATCAGTTTCAACTCATCCGGATCGAGATGGAGAAATTGCACATCTTCATGTGTCAGAATTCATAAACTGTGGCTGCACATATCTTTTATTGCTGTCGATGAGTCTCAAAACCTGCATGCAAAACATGACATTTGTCCACAGCAGGTGATCCGTGCATGCGCATTTAACCATCTTTTTTATGATATTTTTACGTGCACAAAGCTCTTTGAACATAAAAAGGATCAGATTTGTGGAACCAAAAAAATTTACGTTTCTGTGCAAATGATAAATATTCAAGTTCAAAGATATACAAAATATTTTTATATGATATTAGATGTACATGTCCTCAAATGGCTTTTTACTTATTAGTGAATGTTACTTATTAGTCAAAGCACGCATTTGTGAGTACTCAATGTAACACAAAAAAATCACAGATTTGTATATTAAAGCGCCAGAGTCCATTTATACTATATATGACACAAGGGAGAATGGGCCCACTGGACATGAGTGTATGGGTAATTCTTCAAAAATATATATAAAAAAAACAAAAGAAACAAGCATTTCTAGGCACGTAAATTAAATTAAATAATTTCTGCTGTTCATACCCGAAAAATTCAACTCATATATGGTGTGCAGTGTGTGCCAGATTTGGACACATTGCACACCTGAATATTTATTTATTGAAAGTGCAGACACTTTTCACTGTTTCACTTCAGAAGCATAAATCTTTGCACAGGTGATGTGTATATATGTTGTTTAATGATCTTTTGATTTAAAATGTGAACTAAAGCATATTTTTAAAGGGGTTACATGCTCAAATTTTTTTTAATTCATTAATTAAGGGAGGAATAAATCTACTTACTTTTTCTGTGTTCCAGCCTCAGTAACTTTGACACAGTAACACCTGCTGTAATATTTACACCTCTGATGAAATCTCACAAGTGTTCGCTTTATTTTGATACCAAGAGTGTTTACACAGAGTTTGTTCAGAGAGAGGAAAATAATGAGGAAGATAATTTTTTAATGTGAAGGCAAATATTTTCTGACATTTTAAAGGCTCATTATAATATAAAAAGATCAGATCTTACATTGAAGAGATTTTTGTCTTTTTTGTGTTTACATGTGCTCCTTAAACAGATTCACTGAGAATCAACTTCTGAATGTCTTTCCAGCAACGCCAAATCTTTTTTTGTTCAGTGATCATTTAGCCAAACAGTGCTGTAACCTAGTAACAACTTATCTTTAATGACTGTAATTTAGTTGGAGTTAACCTGATGGCTAGATCACACTGATATGAAAATTGTTTAATGCTTGTACAGCTTCAGCAATTTAGAACCACTGCACTAAAGATCATGCTACTCAATTTTAGGACATTATTCTCTAACTGCACAAGTCACAGCCACACTTTTTGCTCCATCTTTACAGAATTCAGCCACAAATTTTAATTCAGGATTATTTTACTGCCATGTCTCAAGTCAAGCCTCCCACCTCCCTACAGACTTACCTTTGTAAGTAAAGCTAAACTTTCAAAACCAAGGACCAAAGGTCAGGAACAACACGGATCTTCAAAAATTACTTCCTGTTTTGTTATCCTGTTGGATAAAAGGATGAATTTGAAACTCATTATCATTATTCTCTAAAAATTCAGATAAAATACTTTATTTTAGCAACAGGACTTTAACATGACGTTTAAAAGACCTGTTGTTGTTTAAAATGTTCTATAACACACTTTTTACTTTTATTCTGTTAATTTTTTTTTTTTTTTTTGGTTAATTGCTTTGAGAGAAAGCTAGAGGAATGTTATTAAATCTACTTGTAAGATTATAACAATTGGTCCAAAAGAGAAATAAATCTGTTGAGTGTCTGTATTTTCCTGACATGAATAGTGTCCTGTTGGTGGAGAAAGACAATATGAAGACAGCCTACAATCTCTAACCCTTATAAAGCTCTTGTGGCGATCCTAAATTTAGTCACACATGACTCAACATTCATCATGTCATCTAACCGTCAGATCACTTGTATTTTTCCACTTGCTTGCCATGTTGCAAGGCCAACATTTGATGCAATCAAAATGAGAACATAAGTTTTTACAGTGCTGTGCAAAAAAAAGGCCTTAGTCACCTCTGAAATCTTAATATTTTAGTTCCAAGGAACAAGATTTCTTTGCTATTTGGGCTTTAGCAATAGTTGTCCAGATGATCTTATACTCTTACATTTTTTTAAATTTCTTTACTCAGTTTTAGTCCAGTCCTTGTACGTCACCATTTTCAGAGGATTTTTTGTTTGTTTGTTACAACACTTAACACATATCTATCTAAGAAAAAAAAAGAAAAGAAAAAAGCCCCCAACTTAAAGAACCTTTTTGTCTCTATACATAACAGACAACTTAGCAAAGAACCAATTTTAAATTGTATGTTCAGGCACTCTACTCATACCAGTGCATTGCAAAACAGCGCAATTTGTTTCCATTCCTCTGGTTTAATCTATGAAAAAAAATGACACAAAAATAACACAAACACATGGTACACACACACAAGGTGTGCAATGTGTTCCTTAAAACACAAATATAAAAGTCTGAGGAAATAAAATAAAAAACAAGTAGTAGTGGAATCTATCTACACAACATAAACAGTATCTGAAAGTCATGTCCTTAAGAGGGAAAAATGATCCTGCAAAGAACCTCAATTGATCCGTTTGGGGTTGCACTTCGGTCTGTGGTTTTGGTGATCTTGTCCGGTTTTAGATCAACTATGCAATGCCATCTGGAAAATATCTGATTGGCATCAGCTTCATTTTTCAGTGTTCCAGTGATTCTAAACACAATGGCAGTGCAGCCAAAACATACCTGGATAGAAAAACATACAGTGGAACACACTCACTCATGGATTTTCCTCCTCAGAATCAGTATAAATGAAGCAATGTGAGATCCTCTCAGAAGCCTGGAGAACTATTCCTGAAGACGACTTAAAGAAGTGACAAGAAAGCTACCAATAAGAGTTCAAGTTGTGTAGAAGAATAAAGATGGTCACACCAAATATTGACTTTCGAGCTTGTTAAAATTGTACCAACTCTGTTTTTGCCTTACATACTGTATATGCACATTTACATATTTTTCATTAAATCACTGCATCTATTTCTCATTTGACTCAAGACTTTTGCACAGTACTGTATTTTGATACTTATGCCAGATCATGAGAGAAAATGCATTTGCCGTGGAATGGGCTTAGCCATTTCTGGATTATCTTTTTCCTTTTGACCCCAAAGTGAATCATATCTTTTGTCAGAGTCGTGTGCTTGTTTGAGCCATTTAGACTCCAACTCACTTCTCCTATCATCTCCTATCATCCAGTCCTGTATGTGGCCACTAAAGATCACATACAGGAGTGGCAATGAAGTTAAATGCATTATTAAGACTGCAATTTCCTTCAGCTATCGTAAAAGCCCCTTAGGCAGATCTCACTGTTGACAGAACCATAAAACTTTATTTTCTTGTATAATATTTTTATAACTTGGTGACCCTGCGACAGACTAGTGACCAGTTCAGGGCATACAATAGGCTCCAGCCTCCTTGTGACCCTGAAATGGATAAGTGGAAGAAAATGGATGGATTTTCTGTGAATAAAGTGTTAAGTATAACTCCTTTTGTTAACTTGTCACTTTGAATATTTGAGGATTTATGTTTACATTGCACTCATAATAATACTCAGAAACAAAAAGGCTATCTTATTTGAAATTTATCATCACTTTGTAAATAAGTAAATAAGCTATCACATAGAAGTGTTTTTTTTACTGCAGCTGATCTTTGTCAAATATAATTACTTAACCATTAGCTTGTTGCAATTTGCTGCCTTTGGCATATTTGTATGCACCGTATCACAGGTAGATATGGATTAATTTTGATGATGACAATAACTTTGGTTACAGACAGATACAACAGAAGAAGCACATAAAACATTTTAGAGAAAAAGAAGAAACAAATGATAGTGTAAGCATTTTAATTTAATAAGCACCCTGGAATTAAGGAAAAAGACATTCTGCTTTTTACATTTTAATTACACAATACTGGGGACTGTATTAAAGATTTTTATAATCTCTCCTGTTTGCATTGCAATATTAATTTATTTAAGGTCCAAGCTTTATTGTAGAGTAGCCTAATATTCCCTTCTTACGTTGTAATTACACATTATTTTTGAAATACAAGCTGTGATAAACTTTTTTTTTTTTCTCTCGCCTGTCCCATTTGGTTCTTTAGCCATCAGAATTGTTGTCTGAAGACCAACAAGGATACCCAATGGATTTACTTTGCCAAATGGATCATCGTGGCATTGTCGTATTGGTCCATTTGGTCGATCTTTGTTTTTATTATTTATTATATTTTATTTTCAGATGTTACAGACGGGACAGACATGAGTGAGAGATAGGAAAGGGAGAAAGAAAGAGGAAAGAAAGGAAAAACAGAAGGGGAGAGGGACAGTGAGAAAGGGGGGGAGAAAAAAAATAAAAATCTCCTGGATCACCTGTTCAGAGAAGAATAAAAAACAAGCAAAAAAAAGACAAAAAAACCCAAAACAAAGCAACATACTAAACACAACACCCTCGCATTAATCTAGCTAAGTGTAAACAGCAGTAAATACTAATTATTCAATGTTGTTGTGCAGCACGCAGGACAGATGTGCTTCGAAGTAGCAGCCAAGAAAGGTGTAATTTGGGTCTACGAGCAGTGAACACCCGTGTGCATACCTGTGTGGATCAGCGCGCTTGTATTCCAAAGGTTTCTCCATGTAACGATCTGCTAGGGAGTGTGGGGGGGCCACAGCCCCGTCCTCCAGGGTGTGAAACAGGTATGGAGGAGATCAAAACTCCAGACATCCAGAGGCTCCCAGAACACAAGAGACCATGGAAGACCAACAGAGGGGCAGCCGTGCCACTGTTCCAGTAAGAGCTGAGGAGAGTCCCAGATGAGGGCTCACTCAGCAGCCGCGGAGCAGAAGCCAGGGGGAGTTGCAGTGACGCGCCCGTGAGCTCCGCTTTTCTAATACAAAAGATTTTAAAACGAACAATACACAAGGAAAATTCTTTGGTGCCTGTGCATGATATATATATATTTATTTATTTATTTTTTTCTCTTAATCTCTTAATCGGCGGTGACCGAGCCCCAGGCCGAGAGGCCGGGGGCACCCCACCCCCGAAGGGGCCCGAGCGAGCCCCAGGCTCCAGGCCCCGATAAGCGGCCGCCAAGGAGTGAGCCGGTGTGTACCTGGACGCCCACCCCCAGACACAAAGAACCACCAACGCACCGACACCTGAGGGAGTCCGCCACTGGCAGGGGAAGTGGTGGTGGGTGGAGATAGGCCTCCAAACCTTGGAGGGCCTGAGGTGTCCCCCGAGAGAGGTGGCGTCTGATACCCAACCTGACATATAGACACAGACATACAGGCACACACAGACACAAACATCCATTCCCCCCCTCATGCTCTCATATGCACTTACTCCACACTCAACCAACGTGGAGACAGACATAAAGAGACGCTGTACACACGATCACACTCCCCAAGCGTACTCTACAAACCGGGTCTAGGTACCCTTGCCCCTGGAGGGGGGAACTGCACCCAGACCCAGGTGGTGTTACCCTTTTCCCTGCGGTGGGGAGAGGCAGACCGCCCCGACTCCGTAGCAGCAGGGAGGCCCCACACTCCAGACCGCAGTCGGACGGCCAACTCCACCTAGCCCTCCCGCTCCAGCTGTGATAAACTTTAGCTGAGTTTACAGAAGAAGAGGTAGGTTCCAAAGGGAAGAGCTCTGACAAGCCCTCTCAGTGAGAAAGGTTGAAGGTGTATATGTCATACCTTAAAACAAAACTGAATTGAAACAGTGTCATAATTTGAAGGTAATTTAACACAAAGTTGCCTGTCCTTGTTTTTCACTTTGATTTTAGCAGTAGTTATACAAGGTATTTGGTGTGTGTGTGTGTGCGTGTGTGTGTGTGTGTGTGTGTGTGTGTGTGTGTGTGTGTGTGTGTGTCCTTGTTGTTTGGCATCCATTTTTATCCTCAGCAATGAAAAGTTGATGTTGCTGGTGTAGCTGGTGAATACTTCTGTTCATTTTGTTTCCTTAGTCTTTGCAAACCTATTTTGGTTTGAAGCTTATGTCATCAGCGTTGTCCCTCCTAAATAAAGCTCTAAATAAGCTACCTGTAAAGAAAATAATTTCTTTACAGGTAGCTTAAAGCAACCGTCCGATTTATCCAGGCTTGAGGCTGAGGCTGATTTTATGTCTCATCCCAGTCTTGAACCAGGAATATTTTCCATATAAGCCAAATGCACTGCACCCTTTCTATCTCTCTCTATAGAACTAAATTACCAAGGCATCCTCCAGTCTGCGCCTTAATGAATTAAGCAATTACAATAAAAGTTAGAATCTTTTTAATCTAGTTAAAAATACACACGGTAGTCTTTACATACAAAAATTACTTACAGTAAAATTTGTGTCTGCTTTCTCTTCTAAAACTATATTTTTGTTTCTTCTTTCTTTTAAAACTTCCTGTTGATATCTCTCTGTTTTGCTGTTTTTTTTTTTAAAAAAGGGGTAGCAATAATTTTATATACTAAAAGGTTAATTTAACTGTTGTTTGACAGAAGGAAATTTCTGGCTCTAACCAGTTGCGCCATGAATCCAAACCTTCACAGTGGAGCTGGGACTAACTTTCTGGCAAACTGATATACAACTGTACCTTCCCAAAGGTTATTTCATCATCCATCCATATTCTTCTGGTTATTCAAATCAGGTTGAGCTGGAGCCTATCCCAGCTGCCACAGGAGGAAGCTGAAACACACCGTGAGAGAACGTGCTCCACAGAAAGTCCACAGCCAGATGGTGGATTTGCTGTGAAGCAATCACTGTGCTGTCCTACTTCATCAGAATTTTGTTAGTCTTTCGTTTGCTTGTTTTTTGATGATCCAGCGTGACAAATGACTCTAAAGACCTCAGACTAGTCATTACACTGTTTGTGTCATCATGAAAGAGAGGCTTTTTTTAAAAATTCACTGCTCCAGTAACTTGAAAAAGTTTTAGGAACAATTGTGGGCACTCATTGGTGTTTCATGGTATGCTGCTTCAAACTATGTGTTTTCGCGTAGTTTCCATTACGTGACGGCTGCTTCACCAGCATGAGTATGCCCACTGCATGTTGACAGATTAAAGCTGTCTCTGCAGAAGGGGGAAACACCCTCGGTTTAATTTGTTCATATACTGTGAGCCAGAAATAACTAAATGAGCTAACAGAGTTGTCCATTCTTGTTCGAAAAAATGGTTCTTTTCTCCCAGCCCATCTACTTTTTGTTTTCTTTCATTTTTCCTTTTTTTTTTAAACAGGAAAGACTAGTATGGTAAAGAACTGGAGGCAATCGAGTTAATGTGGAAAATATTACAATGGTAATTGCAAGTACAAGCCACACCAAACAAAAACATAAAAACCAAATTTTGGGTTTTACTTTATCATCTTATTGTAGTAAGGAAAGTAATCATGTTGTAACAATGTAACATAACGTTAATCAACATTATATCAGTGTACCTGCTATATATATTACTGATTTAATTCACATCAGTCCCTTTCTTGATTTTCTGTACAAACCTTGTATGGATTATCAGCCACGTTGGAGGTTACACTAATCATGATCACCATGCTGGTTTTCAGAGCTACAGCAGTGGTGAGAAAGGTTGGGGGGACAGCTTCCTCTAAAGCAACGTGAGCTGCTCAGATGGAATGAGACCAGGGTGTGAAACGCAACTTATGGCTCCCATTTCAGGCAGACGGGAGGGAAGCTGAGACAGGGTGGGGGCGGACAAGTTAATTAAAAACAGACGTGAAGGGAAGTGATGTTTGGCTTCGTCATGCTTCTACATTTCTTTCTCTCCTTCTTCTTTCTCTGACTCATTAAAACTCCAGCTAAACTAAAAGTGATTTCCTCCAGTAAATCACCTCACAGCTCTAATTCCCACATTGGCTGGAGACCACCATATCTTTACAAACTCTAATGACTAACGCAGTGGGATCTCTAGTCACATCTACCGAGCATGAGAAAATGCTTTAGTCTGCGACCACTGGCCCTGGATAGCATCTGCTGAAACATCCTGGCAATACACCAGGTGTGTTTCTTTGACGTCAAATCTGTGACGCAGTTTTATTCTCTCTGTGAGATAGCTCCAAATGAAACAGAAGTGGGGCGTTTAGTCTACATTACTACTACTACATACTATTGTCCATGATGTAAATGTTTTTTTAATGACAAAAATTGTGTGTGTTTCTGTCCTGTGTCGTGTTCTGTTTGTATATGTGCTTTTCTTCTGCTGCTGTTACAACCAATTTTCCCTTTGTGGGACAATTAAAGGATTATTCTATTCTATTCTACATGTGGTTTTTTATTTTTTAAGTTGACCAGACTTTCATTGCTATTCAATACTGATGTCCTTGCCCTCCTTATGTGCTCTGTGCACCATGATGTCAAAATTAAGCCCTATTCGTAACGACACAGAGCTGATTTTTATCTCATGATTTATCGAGTGACATCACTGAATAGCCAGTCGGTGGCAAGCAGTCCATTGACATCACATTTTAAGATTGTCTTCAATCACTTTGAACCCCAGCTGTGTACATACTAAAAAAAAAGTACCTGATACCAGGTATCTAATAGGTATCTAATAGAAAACCCTAAGAATCGAGTTGAGCTGTGCCAAGCTGACCCGAGTAGGCACTAGTGGAAAAGGGCTATTAGATAAAAATGAATCCTAGCTTACCAGTTCTCCCTGGTTACTTAGCGCATGTTTCAGATGTTATTGTTCAATTCACTGCCTGCCTGCCCTTCAGCATGACTTACGAGAGGTTAGAATCCAAGATGTATAAAATAAAAGTATGATCTCTAGGCAGAGCTACACTGTAATTTGTCTTCTTCATTAATGCTGGAATCAAGAGCAGAGTGAATGCTATAGGGACTAAGTGGTAAATAACATATGGACAGTTAACATACTAACTTTAATTTTTTTGTTTATCTGTTTTGTTTAATAAATATACAAAGCAGCACAGAGACTGTCACTATTACTATATCTTCCCACTGAGTTCACTTTTGAATGTTTTCTGCTAAAAAATCTTACAAATTGTTTCTTTCACAAAAGCAGCTCTTCTCTGAGAATTAATGATACTATTTAGGACTAAATCATATGAGTCCACTCATTATTATTGTGATCCCATTAGTGGTGTTGTAGTTAACCAGACATGGGTCAGGATATTTCCAGAAGGTCTCATGATAAAATGATAAAATTACCCTGAAATAAAAACTTTTTAAAGGACAATATCTGTGTGGTCCTAGAGTTTGCAACATAGGACATCATCTTTTTACAAAGATTCAATGTCCAAAAATGTTGTTTGTGGAGATAATATTGCCAGAGAAAATAATATTGAGTATCTGTTAAGCTTAAAACTACATGCTTCCTCCCACATTACCCTGTGCATTTCTTATCAGGGGCTTTCCAGTCTAATCACTCACACAGACAATGAGGGGGTCACTTTTGATTTATTTTTTCCTCCTGCCTTTCAGATGGTGACAGAGATTTGTCAGTGAGACTGACAGGGGTGGCTGTAGCTCAGCTGGCAGAGCAGGTCAGCCACTAATCAGAAGGTCGGTGGTTCGATCCCAGGCTGCCTCCTGGCTGCATGCCAAATATCCTTGGGCAAGATACTAACCCCATGTTTGCCTACTGGTGGTGGTCAGAGGGCCCGGTGGCGCCTGTGTCCGGCAGCCTCGCCTCTGTCAGTGTGCCCCAGGGCAGCTGTGGCTACAATGTAGCTTGCCATCGCCAGTGTGTGAATGTGTGTGTGAATGGGTGAATGACTGAATGTAGTGTAAAGCGCTTTGGGGTCCTATGGACTAGAAAAGCGCTATACAAATGCAGGCCATTACCATTACCAGTGAACACCTTCTTTTAATCACTTCAAAGTGAAACTACGTAATGTGGTGTTGCCCCAAGTTCTCTGTTACAAATCTTTCTTATTATGTTGCTCTATGATAAATTTGTTCATGTAGTTAGTAATAATATAAAAAATCAACTGGTTCTTGGTCAAATACAACCTCTTGCATTAAATATCCAGAATAAACACAGGTTTTGCATATGTCACTGTGTACATGAGCGGTTGTGTAAAGAGAATCCCACTTATCCACACCCACCGTCAGAATGCACAGAGTGATAAAGGTGCACCTGATATTACTGATAATGCTATTTGTGTGTTCATTTGTCAATAGTGTTTTCATATTTGTACAAGGAGAAACACCTACCTTTATGATGTTTCTCTTCTACTAAACACAAAGAATCACCTGTTTAGTTCATCCCAAGTGTTGATCATCAATAGGATAATTCCCCACTTCAGAACTGAGTGACAGGTCACAATCCTCATGTTCTTTAAAAAGAATAAACAGATACTGTATCCCACCCTGAATGTTATGTAAAACAAGTCATCTGTCAATATGTCAGTTTGACTGAATTATATAACTTGAGAATGAATTTCTCAAGCTATATAATTCTTGAAATGCTGGAATCAAGAGTAGACTGGATACTATTGAGCAATGTTTCTGCATTGTAAATAAACAGATATAAAGCCATAAAGGTATCCATCTATCTGTCCTTCAAAAATTAGCAGGGCTGGAGCCTGTGCAAGCTAATGGGTGAGGAGCAGGTCACGCTCTTACAAACTGCTACTAAGCACAATGTCTTAAAAAACAAAAACAAAAAATGGTTTTGTAATACTATTTGAAAAGAATATTGACTTATTTTAACATTTTAAGCCCCATGAATAAACATTTTGTTATTTTCATATGGGATATATGTTTAGCAATAAAGCATTTCTATCTAACTTTACCACTAAAATTTACAATGTCATGCAAATATAGCTTCCCTTCCTTTGAGGATGTTTTCCAGTAATAAAGCCTGTAATGTCATTCAAGTTCAAGTATCTCGGGGTCTTGTTCGCGAGTGATGGGAGAAGGGAGCCGGAGATCGACAGACAGATTGGGGCTGCAGCTGCAGTAATGCGGACGTTGCACCGGTCCGTCGTGGTGAAGAGGGAGCTGAGTGTAAAAGCGAAGCTCTCAATTTACCGGTCGATCTACGTCCCTACCCTCACCTATGGCCACGAGCTGTGGGTAGTGACCGAAAGAACGAGATCGCGGATACAAGCGGCAGAAATGAGCTTCCTCCGAAGGGTGGCTGGCCTCTCCCTTAGAGATAGGGTGAGAAGGTCGGCCATCCGGGAGGGGCTCAGAGTAGAGCAGCTGCTGCTCCACATCGAAAGGAGCCAGCTGAGGTGGTTCGGGCATCTGACAAGGATGCCCCCTGGGCGCCTCCTGGGTGAGGTGTTCCAGGCATGTCCCACCGGGAGGAGGCCCCGGGGAAGACCCAGGACACGCTGGAGAGATTATATCTCTCGGCTGGCCTGGGAACGCCTTGGTATTCCCCCGGACAAGCTGGAGGAGGTGGCTGGGGAGAGGGAGGTCTGGGCCTCTTTGCTTAGGCTGCTGCCCCCGCGACCCGACCCCGGACAAAGCGGATGACGATGGATGGATGGATGGATGTCATTCATACTTTATCACAGCTACACACCTTTTGTTTAATCCGTTTTAATGAGTTTCACCTCTGATTTGGTGTTTACGTCAGTGTTTATGGTGCTGTGCAAAGGTCTTGAGCCACCCTTCATTTCTTAATATTTGAAAAATAGGTGCAGAGATTAATTAAACTGCACTTTGAGTTGTTTTTACAGTATTTTCTCATCTACGTTCACTACATCTAATCCTTGCATCTTACTGACACACCTGTTTCACTCTCCAGCTCAATTTCTCTGCCTAGCCATCTGATACAAGCCCTGTTCTCCTTCCTCAGTTTCCAGTCTCACAAACAACTCACTATAAACCTTTCTTTTTTTTTTTTGTTACCTCTCTCTTTGCCATACACTTAGCCTTCCAGTACTTTGCCTCTCCCACTTTTTCTTTGAATACTTTCCTGTACTTCCTGTCCTTTTTCCTCTGTTCAGAGTTTACACCAAACACCTTCGTGCAACAACACTACAGCTGTACTTTTCCAGCTATTTATAGTAACTTTCCCTACCACACAGACCCTGTCCCAACTTCTTCCTGAACCCTGTGCAACATTTTTCCTTATTCTTCCTTATTTAACTTCCATGTTTTTATCTTTGTCAGTCGCTTCCTTTTCATGGATTCCAGAGTGATCCTACAGACCACCAACAAACAAAAATGGTCATGAATAGGACTAGATCAAACCCAAGTTTAGTTGGGTCATAGTTTGGTCCCGCCTTCACTGTTGTGATTGGTGTGGGGGTAGGGACAGGCGTAGGGCGTCGGGGGGTTCCCCGGAGGCAGCTTCCTTGGGGGGCTCAACCCGGGGTAGCGGTCATGTCCGGTTGGGGGCTCTTTTGGCTCTCGGGTGACTGTTTCCTCGTGGCTGCGTGCAGCGGGGCTAGGGGAGGGTCTGTGCTGACGGACGTGGGTTACTGACCTGGTAGCCTGTCTGCCCCTGGGTGGGTCCGGGATGGGCGTGAGGTTCTGGGGGCGCTCCGTCTCTGGGCTGGGCCCTGGCCGGGCCTCGGGGCCTTGGGTCCTGGTTTGTGTGTTGCCGGGGTTGTGGGCGGGTGGATGCTTGGGGGCCCATCCCTGGCGCAGGGTGCCGCCGGTGCGTTGAGCCGCCTGGGGGGCTCTTCAACTGGTGGGGGAGATTGTCACACCTTGCAGGAGCTTTCCTCTCCTCAGGAACTCTCTGCAGGAGGGGGAGATACAGGAGAGGTGGAGGAAGATCTCAGCCTGGGCGTCTATTGTCTCATGTAGTCTGGAAGATGAGTGGATGGTGGGGTGGGTGCAGTTTTCTCTGTGGTGGGGTTGGGAGGACTATCCCGGGCTCTGTGGGGCCGGGGGGCGCTGCTGTGCTGGGCCCCAGTCTGGATGGGCCTGGGCCCCCTTTCCCTGGCGGGTCGCGGAGTATGGGGGTGCCTACTGGGGTCACCGGGGGAGCTGGCCCCAGGGAGGGGTCACCTGCCCCTCCCTTCCTTCCCTCCCCATCGCCAGCTGCCTCCCTCTTCCCGCTCCACCACAACCACCCACACATGCAGGGCCTTGGAGTAGGGGTATGTCACCAGGATGCAGAGGAGGCTACCCCCCCCCCCCCCTCTGTCCCCTTCTGGCTGCCTCTGCCTCAATTTTATCCCACAACTTAGACATTCACATTACTCACACTCTCATTACACATACATATAGGATCTTGGGGGTGGGCACGATACACGGAGTCCAAATTACCATCAGGGTGTACACCCCACCCCTGGCGTCGTTGCCCACCTCTCAATTTTGAATACACGTAGACATTGAGGGCTAGCAGGTGGGACCATGCGCTTACCTGCTGCTCTCTGGCAGGTAGCTCCATGCACTCCTGGGTTTTAATTGCACCTTAGAACACACATGCATCAACACTACAATGAGCGGGTGGAGGGAGGTTTGGAGTCTTCTCTCACCCCCGTTCTTTGCGGCCTGCTGGAGCGGGGGGGCTAGGAGGAGTTGGCCGTCCGACTGCGGTCTGGAGTGTGGGGCCTTCCTGCTGCTGCGGAGTCGGGGCGGTCTGCCTCTCCCCACCGCAGGGAAAAGGGTAACACCACCTGGGTCTGGGTGCAGTTCCCCCCTCCAGGGGCAAGGGTACCTAGACCCGGTTTGTAGAGTACGCTTGGGGAGTGTGATCGTGTGTACAGCGTCTCTTCATGTCTGTCTCCACGTTGGTTGAGTGTGGAGTAAGTGCATATGAGAGCATGAGGGTGGGAATGGATGTTTGTGTCTGTGTGTGCCTGTATGTCTGTGTCTATATGTCAGGTTGGGTATCAGACGCCACCTCTCTGGGGACATCTCAGGCCCTCCAAGGTTTGGAGGCCTATCTCCACCCACCACCACTTCCCCTGCCAGTGGCGGACTCCCTCAGGCATCGGTGCGTTGGTGGTTCTTTGTGTCTGGGGATGGGCGTCCAGGTACACACCGGCTCACTCCTTGGCGGCCGCTTATCGGGGCCTGGAGCCTGGGGCTCGCTCGGGCCACTTCGGAGGTGGGGTGCCCCCGGCCTCTCGGCCTGGGGCTCGGTCACTCAGGCACAGCTGGCGGCCGGCGGAGCTCACGGGCGCGTCACTGCAACTCCCCCTGGCTTCTGCTCCGCGGCTGCTGAGTGAGCCCTCATCTGGGACTCTCCTCAGCTCTTACTGGGACAGTGGCGCGGCTGCCCCTCTGTTGGTCTTCCTTGGTCTCTTGTGTTCTGGGAGCCTCTGGATGTCTGGAGCTTTGATCTCCTCCATACCTGCTTCATACCCTGGAGGACGGGGCTGTGGCTCCCCACACTCCCTAGCAGATCGTTACATGGAGAAACCTTTGGAATGCAAGCATGCTGATCCACACAGGTATGCACACGGGTGTACACACAGGTATTCACAGACGCGGACTACAGCTTTCTTGGCTGCTGCCTCAAAGCACATTGTGCGCTGTCTATCTTGCGTGCTTCACAATATCGTTTATTATTTAGTATCTACTGCTAGCTAGTTTATTGTGATGGTGCCGTTCTTTTTTTTTATTATGTTGCTCTTTGTTGTTTGCTTTCTCTTCTGTTTTTTTTTCTCCATACAGGTGACCCAGGTGTTTGTTTGTTTTTTGTTTGTTTGTTTGTTTGTTTTTGTTTTTTGTTTGTTTTTTTTCTCTTTCTTCCCCCCTTCTCATCGTCTCTTCTCCCCTTTGGTTTTCTTTCTCTCCCTCTCTTTCTTTCATTCTTTCTCCCTGTCCTATCCCCCAGTCATGTCTGTCCCGTTTGTAGCAACTGAAAATAAAATAAATTCATAATTATAATAAAGGTCAATCAAATGGACCAATATGGCAAGGCCATGATGATCCACTTGGTAAAATAAATCCGCTTGGCATCTTTCTTGGCCTTAAGACAACAATTCTGATGGAAAGATCCAAACGGGACACAAAAAAAAAAAAAAAAAAAAATGAATAGGACTAGATCACAAACGAATTTAAAATAAAGTAGCCAATGTCCAAAGAAAAGCACTGAAATACCTTCAGAAAGCCTGGAGACCTACTGTTTAAGACCACTTTAAAAATCACAAGAAAAGACTGTCTCCTTGGAAGCAAAATATAAAGAAATAAGGGGTGTTTCCAGACTTGTAGTGTACACTGCTAATCTAATTTCCAGTCCGGGAATAGTCACCACGATAATCTGTTAATATGTGAAAAAATATATATACTACCTAGCCATATGTGGAAAAACTGTGTTTGATTTATATTCCTAAATGTGCTTTGCACCATAATCTATCACTGTGTGAATGACTGATTTTCGTCCCCTATAGTCGCACCCTGAATTCATGCATTTCCAGCACAGACATTTGAAGACTTTGGTTTTGTGCTTTGTGAATTATGTGGGAATGTTAGAAATGTTCTTGTGTTATGTAACTTTGTGTCCACTTTTCTTTCATTTACCAAGTCAGCATTTCCATAGTTTTCCATTGGTAACATGAATTGTACCAGAGACAAAAGTGTCCATGATAAAACAAATTTATTTCGTCATTTCTTTTTCACATTTTCCTAAAAAATTCCACCATTACAAACAATTGCTAAGGTGATTCATAAAAAATACATATGTTTTCTCAAATTTTCTCTCCAACAAAGCATTGAATAAAGTGCACTGTACAAAATACATCCCTACTTCACTTTTCTTGATACAGCAAACAATGTGATACATTATTTAAGTCCTTCTTGATTCAGGTCGCAGTAATTTAACAGTTTTCTGCTTGTTTTAATTTCATACTGCAGTATATTATAACATTTATTTTCAAGTAAGCTTGCAGTGCTGCAGAAAGTTGCATCCAGGATCCAGTGCAATGACACCAACAATGCTGTAGAAACCTTACACACCTTTGAACTTGTTGTGTTGGTAAAATTAAAATTAAATTAAATTATCAGCATAGACATACACAAACATTAAAAAAAACCCACAATTCTGATAAATAAATATTATGCAAACGCATCACCTCCATTAACCTCAAAGAGAACCTCAGACAACAAAACATCTCAGTGTAATTTAAAAAAGAATACGTAACACCATCTCCATATAAAAAATTGTTTGTCTCTATATACAGATTTTTAATATTTTATTATTTTCATTCTTTTTCTGCAAAAGTTGATTCGGTTCATCTGGACGTAGCGTCTTCAGTGGGAGAAACATTTCGTCCCTCATCCAAGAGACTTCTTCAGTCTCAGCTGACTGCAGGTTTCCCCAATCTTAGAAACAATACTGTTCTTCTTCTTTTTTTTTTGACTCTCAAAAGAGTTTTCAGTTTATTTCTTTAGCAGTATTGTAGAACATCCCTGTCCTTCAGTAATGTGACACAAAATAAATACACATAGTCAGGTTTAAATTTGAATAAATTACTTTTGCTCTTCAGACTTAAGCTGAACATTCACTGTGTGATTTTTGGCCCCATTTTGAGACGACTTTTCAGTCGTGCGACCATTTTGGGGATCAGCCCAATTTTCTTCTTAATCGTGTGCCGTGCATCATGTATTAAACGAAAAGCGATTAACACGACTAACACGACCAGTGTGAGCACTCAGGTCGCATCACAGCATCGGGCCTTATAGTGTGAGACCCTGCATCGTGACCTACAAACTTCTAACCCCTGCGATTCAGTTTGAGCAGGAGCTGAATAACACACAGTGTATGCCCAGCTTTATACGTTCACTTTGTAACTTCCAGAACGCTTTCTACATGCTCTGTGGAACCACACAAAATAGAGGAACATCATAAGAACCCAGTAGCATACGTAGGCTACACAGCCATAAATAAGAAATCTAGTTTCCATTTTTTTAGCCTCAGTTGACCAGTCCTCTTTGCTCTCTTTGTAGATGGTGTAACCAAGTCCACTTAATAAAATGGCAGCCCACACCGACAGGGGAAGGAGTGGAATGTAGTTACCAACCATCTTACGCCTGCCCGATGTTCCCCAGCTGCTTTTGTTCATCGTGAGAATGGCAAAGTACTTAGCAGGCAGCAAACTGGTCATGTAGAGAGCTGAGTAAAGTGACATAAACACCATCACCATGTTTCTCCGCAGGATGCAGGCGTAGGCTGCTTTCACCAGCCCGATAAGCTGGATGCAGCACAGAACCCAGAGGATGTCCCACAGAGTGCCTGTCCAAAACAGCTGGATTATGGTGGCCGTGACAAAGAAGGGGAAAATACCTGATACGATGGACTCATAGGTCATCCAGAGATGGTGCTTGTGCCACCACATTGCATTGTAGAGCCACTCCCGGAAGTAAGATTTTGTCCAGCGAGTCTGTTGGTTGAGCCAGCGAAGGAACTGAGCGGGTGTTTCTGTGTAGCATTTTGAGCGAGCAGTGTATCTGAAGAAAGGGGGTAAAAAATAGACCTTTAGAACCTGCTTGTTTGATGTTGTAGGATCATTATTGTAGCTACTGAGCTTTGTTGGGTCCTATTATGTAATTTCTGTGCCTAATAATATCTAGAAAACATACTTAGTGGCATAGCCCATGCTCAGCATACGGTTGGTGAGATGCCTGTCATCACCAAATGTACAATGAGTTCCCAGAAACATTTGATTGTACCACGATTCCAGAAACTGCTGAAGGATATCATTTCTATACAGACCTGCATGAACAAGTACAAGAAATGACAAATTCAAAAGATGTTGGTTACAATGAGTTACATCAATGCTTTTAAGCCTTTAATATAATACTATTTAGCTAGAAAAGAGTTCCCTTACCTAAAGGGCCACTAATGCAGGACACACAGTTGAAGAAGGACTGGCAGGACCTTTCGATGTTGAAAGCCATCCAGTACCTGAGACTGCTCATGAAGCTGATGTAAGAGTCTTTAAGGTTGAGGATCATCACATCCCCTCCTACAGCCCCATACTTGGGATTACTCTCCAATACCTTGCACAATTCCACCGTGGCCAAAGGGTCCAGCTTCGTATCTGAATCACACACCTGAGAAATGAGACATAACGTCATTGAAAATTGGAAACATTTCATTTTTATTTTCATAAAAAAATAAGAAAGAAAACACTTAAGTAAAAGTAGATACCTGCATGTAATCAACCGATGACCCCAGGGCTTTAAATGCTGTGTACATCACCTCCCGCTTGCCTCCCCACTTCTGCATGATGCACACACATCTCTTGGTCTGGATCAGGCGCTCTACTTCTTTTCTCTGTGGATCCTCTCCTACCACATAATCAGAACCCCCTTTAATGCCCATTGCTGAGCCATTTTCTTCATCATGTTGGACCTGGGTGGGATCCCAGGTATGATAGTTGTTATTCCATACATAGTAGCCCGGATCCTGGTCTGCAAACACCTCTTTGAACATGTCCATCATATACTGGTCATCATCTGAATTCCCATCTATCACCATGATGATGCGCAGCAGCTCAGGGGGATACTTGAGGGCCCTGATTGAGTTCAAGCACTCTCTGAGATAAACAGGGTCCTCTTGGTAAGCCGATATAGTAAAACCGATTGTTTTGGTATAGGAGCATGGTTTTGTTCGAGATTTCATTCGCTGGTGCTCAACAAAGGCAAAAAAGCTCTGGACCAACACATGGAGTGAGAGTAGGAGTCCATAAATGCCAAAGGAGATGATGCCATACATGGACGACACCAGCTGATAGCCCTGAACGTAGGCCCACACCATCACACCCAGGACGGCCAAAGCAAAGACAAAAGTGAGGATGGCGCGGATTATTGAACCCAGCTTCTTCAATAAAGGTTTTAGCTCCATTTATTTCACCTAAGGAGACACAGACAACACATATCAGTAAAGTTTTAAATACAGTCAAGAAAGCTTGTCAGTCAAAATGTCAACACATTGCAGTGAAAGATGTTTTCTGTTTAGCAGCACATGACAAAAATCGGTTAAAGACTGAAACTTTTCTGAGCAGATCTCTTTGTCATACCTTTAAATTTATCCATTGGAATATACACAGACACTCAGACTGGGAGAAAAAGAATTCAGTGAAAACAACTGTTTTATGCAAAACGTTTGTGGGACTCATTACCAATCTACAGTCAGGGGTGAAATACACCACAGAATTTATCTATAATTGCACTGTATTAACCAGTGATCAAGTTATCACGGCTGATAATCCTAGAAGGTGTTATCAAAAGAACTGTGCCCTATTGTGCGAAAGCATACGGAAAAAAGTGATACAACATATATATGTATATAGAAATAACAATTTGCTGAAGTAACTGATCAGAATTTTTGTTTAATTTTAATGTATCTAATTCTATTTTATATATAAAACTTTCAATATAGGATAATACTATATACTATTATTATACCACTTAAGTCGAATGTTAGTTTCCAAGCAAAAACAAATAATAATAATAATAATAATAATAATAATAATAATAATAATAATAATAATAATAATAATAAGAGCATGAATAAAATAATGAAACCACATATTTTTTAACCCTACCTGATGTTAACACTGGCTTCATGTAGAATTATGTGATATCCACCCGGAGTTCTCTTTGTCTCAGAACTTGGTTTGAAATGCATGAGTTTTAAAGTGTAGTGTAGGAGAGGAGGGGGCCTCCTTTTTTTTTCACGCTCACGCAACCTCGCTGAGTCAGTCGTGCGTCAGGAGCAAGGCGGTGGTCCATTTAACGTGAGGGCATCACTGTGCAGATTGCATACAGCTGTTATGTTTTCTTTCTTTACCATGGAGATGTGTAGAGAGTGACCTCCGACCATGCTGCCGTTTGCTGTAAAGAAGGGAATTCCCAAGCTTCCCATTATAGGAGCATTTCACAGATGCTCTGCGGAGCAAAGAACCGACGTTTGGTGCGAACATTATTTATCTGTTTACTTATTGTTGTTGTTTTTTAAAAATATATATTTAACTCTTTTTTTTATTGTTAATGTGTTATAAGTGTAATCCAAAATGTCATAAATCTAATGTATGAAAAATCTCTAGCCGTTTTATTGTTGGTGACAATCAACTGATAAATGTAATCAGTCAAAGCCTATCAATGAGACCGATCTTAACTTCAGTTACAATGACAATTCATCTTACAATGATCTGCAGCTTGCAGATAGAAGCTTTCCATCCACTAACAGTGTAAAAACCATATCAGGCTGTTCGAAGCTGTAAGCTGAAAATCCTTTTTATGTTTTTATGTTTTACAGAAGCTGTTGTTACCGTGTGTGCAGCATTTTCGCTCATTTAAGGGTTTGTTCACAGTTAGATGTTGCCCTCTTGTGGTTCTTTTCTGAAACTCCACACGTCAAGTTAAAAAAAAGGGTTGAGGCTGTGATTTAAATTAACAATGTATATGATACCAGTTACATTGCGCTATGTTTTCATATTAAAAGAACCTAAAATACTAAAAAAACAAAACAAACAAAGTAAAGAAAACAGCATATGGGATCATAAAAATACAGTTGCTGTTTGCTTTAACAAGACTGCTAATGATGAATATTTGCAACATGTCATATTGACCTGCCTTTAAAATGAGGCTCCAAGGTGAGGATGTCTAATTTTGGTAAATGCTGCCAGCTCTCACTCCTCTGTGTGTGTGTGTGTGTGTGTGTGTGTGTGTGTGTGTGTGTGTGTGTGTACACTTGCACACACATGCACACACACACACTATACACACACACTATGTGACACTCACTCCTCTGTGTCACAACTGAAAACAGTCTGCCCTCTCTGAAGAAGAAAACTCTCCCAGATGATTTATTCCACAGCTGCCTACAACTCTTGATTTAAACATGATCACATCCCTGGAGAGTGTCTTTAAGGGAACTCTGTTGACCACTCATGATGGTCCACACCCTCTGAGCTGGCCGTAGCCATCAACATGCCCAAATAGCAGCCACAGGGACGTTGATGTCACGCAGGGAGCCCATGCGTGCTTAGGGCTGGTGAACAAGCTTCACTTAATGGTTATGTTTTTGAATCTTTCCAACAATGTGCTGCAGATTTATTGGTTCAAACAGAAACTTCTTCAAACAATGCTCCTGATTTAAACTTCTCCTAAAGTCCAGCTGTATATGGCAATACTTGTGTGCCAATGTCTCATATGATACTGATTTATGATATCAGTGTATGCATTAAGCTGTGTTTTTATGATTTTGTCAGTTCAATTTATCATCTCTATTAAATGTTTTTGTTATTATATATTAAGATGGACACATTTAGAGTTCATGAAAGCTTTTCACATGTTACTTTTATTCCACTCAGCTCCTCAGTTTTTTTCCTTTGCTTCCCATCCCTTTTCATAACCGAGCTTATTTGAAAAGATCATGGCTAAACTGGTGGTTTCTTCTATCATATGCCTGACTAATCCTTACAGTTACTGATGGTTAAACTGCATTAGTTTGTGGCCACATCAAGAATGTGTCCTCTAAAGCGCACTGCAGAAGGATGAAGATGCCTTTACCAACCTGCCATAACCTCTAAGTAGCTCATAAACATGGTTTCTGGGGTTCCAGATGGATTCAAAACACAGACAGCTGTGTTGCCAGAATAAACATATCGACCAGGATCATGCTTTCTAAAAAACATGTCAGCCCCCACATGCCATGTAGCATTTGTTTTATGGGGGGGGGGGGGGGGGGTGTTGTAGGGAGGCTACGAGGAGGATAAAAGTCCTCAGAAACCTTGTTAGGTCCCGGTCTTTATGTGGTGGTCAAGCAAGTGCCTGGTGACTCACTCAGCTGCTCTGCGCCACACCCAGGAAACCGAAATCCACTTAAATCATTTCAGGATTTTCTAATCGAGCATTCCCATGTGTGCACCTGATGCTGTGCTGCTGTGACAGATGCTTACTTCTTTAGCTGATAGCTTAACATTAACGCTAAACCGATACATCATGAAACTGACTGTACCACATTTGCAGCAGCACTCTACTATAATCAGTGATTATGGAGAGTCGCCCTGTGTGCAACATGCTTTACAGTTTCAACCCACAGAGAGGAGTGTGGCGGCGTATTTTGCTCTTTGTGATTTATTGTTGCCTGACTTTAAGTGCTCGGTTTGCTTCTTAACTACTAAGACATCCCTGAGCATGAAACTTGGATGCCTATTCATTGTAAAGCCATTTTGAATCAGGGCTTGTAACTGCAAATGCTGTGACGGCATGTGAGGCTGCTAGATGTGTCACACACTGCATAAAATTCCTGCGTGACATCTTGATTTACGGTCTTACATACTAAAGTTTGAATTACACACAAGTGGGCTTTTCAAAGCCAAATACTTTGGACACACTTGTTTTAGCACATTGCCTGTCACTTTACTGCTAGGTAAGGTCTAAAAGAGAACTCGTATGTCTGGGAAAATATTAAGCACAAGGCAGACACGTGTTCTCTTTTTAGAAACTTCAAATGACGCACAAACAGACATATATGTACACACCACACATCATGTAGATGACTTTACTGAAATTAACCAGCTGGCATGAATCTTTTCTGTTCATTCAGATGCCATTGTGTTCTTAATCCAGGAAACATAATTGCAAACTTTTGTGTACACCCCAGGCTTGTTCCTCTGTGCACAGCCGTGCCCCCATGACACAACTCCCTGGAGCTCTCCGTCGCACATCAATGGGCCCCCTGAGTCACCCTGGAGTTAAAATAAATGATTTTTCAGTGGTTCAACCTTTTTATCACGGCGCATAAACATTTCCTGTTTTGATCTTACCTGGCAGGAGTCCTTCCCTCCCTCCAGATATCCAGCACAGATCATGTTTTCAGTAATTTGGAAAGGATATGCGTTAAAGCAGGTGTCATCACTCAGGAGAGGGACCTCCAGGCACTGCAGCTTATCTGGGTATCTTGCTGCAAAGACACAAACAGATCAATATCTTTAAAAATACCTGAGTTGACTGCCTGTTCAAGCAACACAGATAGGCCGTATAGCACAGTTTAACTTACAGCCCTCATCGCTGGGACGAAGATTCCCCCATCCTGAGACCTGGCACACTGTCCCCTCACTGGCACACCTTGAAGGAAGCACAGCAGGACGCACGTAGCTGCTCAGAGCGGCAGGTCGACTCAGTTTGATCAGCATGATGTCGCTGTCCTGTGTACGGGAATCGTAGTCAGGGTGGCGAATAAACTCAGCAGACATGATGTGCTGTTCAGTCCCATCAGGTTCCCAGATGTTGTGCTCCCCCAGACGAATTTCTAGATTTGAGCTGAAAGAACAAAGCCCACTTTGAGAGTTTCTTACACCCGACTTCATTTTAAAGTTTAAAGCTGCTTGGATTCAGGCTTGATGGGGATTGTGTGCCTTACTTTGGTTTGCAGTGTGCAGCAGAGAGCACCCACTCATCAGAGATAAGAACCCCCCCACAGAAGTTGTACCCAGTGAAGAGTGACACTTGGTAGGGCACAGAGTTCTTGGGGCACTCATATCCTCCAACAATCTTGTTATCTCCTTCCAGCGCAACTGTAGAGTAAAAAAAATACAATTAAATAAGTGGCAAAATCAGAAAATTATTTTATCAGTGATTCGGCATCCTATCCTTAACACTTGAGTGTTCGTCATTTGAATCTATAAATTAGATTTTATACCTGCCCCTCCAGAGAGAATCAGGAGAAGGAAAAGCTTCATGCCTTCTGTTTTTCTCACTGGCAGATCAATGTACCCTAATTCTCCTGGTTTCAGGTATTTCAGTCCCTCTTATCTGTCTTTTCTCAGGGCCACCAGAGGCACGCCTCAGACACTAAACAGGTGTTACATTTCCCCAGTGATACTGTGCTTGAAGTACACTATATAGGAGAAACAAAACAGCAGTTCAATACAAGTTAGAACATAGCTTGGATTAGGAAACAATGTGAGTGCTACACTTTACAGTGTGCATTCTTGTTTATTTCCTTTGTGCTGCATTACGTGAGCATGTTTAAAGCTCACTTTTGCCTAAATACATTTTCTTCACAGAACAGTCATGTGACATTATACTTTTTATTGCAGGTTTATCATAAATTGAATACTTTACATGACATGCACTGCCTTCAAGTGACCCACAGAGTGACGTCAATGGAAGTTATGACTGTGCATGTGGGTGAAGCTCATGTGGTTACAGATGCTCACGTACCATTTTTCAGCACAAAGACAGCAAAAAATGCATTTAAAGAGAACTAAGGTGGCAATATTTAACCTATAAATGTTAGCCTTTTTCATTTAAGGTAGAATAAGAAATTTGTTGCCTGGAGATGAGTGTCAGGGGGGATTTGTGACTGAATGACAGCAGCAAGAGAGAAAGGGAAGGTTTACAAGATGGTAGTGATATTATTATTGCATCTAAGGATAATAGCTGCATATAGGACAGAAAGAACTGCATTATCCTGCTAGCAGAGTTTCAGATCTTTGCAAACATCTGGACAGACAGCACGCTAACACAAAGTTAGCAAAGGAACCATGGTGTGTGGTTAGGGTTGCCAACCGTCCCTTAAAATACGGAATCGTCCCGTATTTCGAAACAAAAGTACACGTCCCGTATTGAGCTAATAAGGGACGCACTTTGTCCCGTAATACAGTGAGAATCAAAAGTAGTCTATAACTTTTAATGGAATTAACGCTTTGTTTGAAAACATAATTCCCAGCCCCTCTCCTGCTTTGTGACCAATGAGCTGACAGCACACTTACGAGTATGACAATTCAGATTACCACTCATCTCATTGGTCGAGGAAAGGTCGCTTACGGAGAAAATACCGGAAGACAACAAATGACCACAACAAGAAGCATGGCCAACAGGGAAACAAACGCAGACACTGCGGTGCAAGTCTCGGACGACAGTAAACCTAAAGCTGGGCAGACACTGTGCAATTTTTTTCAGTCACGTTATTCAGCTCCTGCTCAAACTGCACGATTGACTCGCAGTTGGTAGGTCACGATGCAGGTCTCACACTATACCGCCCGATGCTCTGATGCGACCTGAGTGCTCACACTGTGCCTCCATAAAATGAAGGTTATAACAGAAAATCTGTCGCGCTCTCTCTCTCTCCGTCTTACACTCACACACACACACACCACCACCATCAACTTTGCTAAATTGCTAATGAAAAACATGATCAGGCAGCTGTGATTGAGCAGCAGTGTAAATCCAACTATTTTCACGGTTGTTGTGGTCGTGATAATTTTGTGATGCCACATCGAAAAGGCTCGGATGAGCTTTCCAAAGTTCTACAAGTTGTGCCTCCATCGCTTGTGTCCAGATCACACGCTGCACAGCCGTGCTGCTCCATCTTTTACACCAACGTTTACGTGTTTGCGCGCGAGCAGTGTGAGCGGCTGTGATGAGACCCTCACGAGCGATTGATGATCGGGAGCTGGTCGTGAGGTGTTAATCACTTCTCGTTACCCCACGTATACTACACGACGCACGATGAAGGCCAAAATCGGTCAAAAATCGGCTCAAAATGGGCCTAAAACCGCACAGTGTGAGCCCAGCATTAGAGCAGCAATGTTTGTTCCCCTCAGAGAAAGGGAAGAATGGGAAAAGGAAAACACCTGGCTGGAAAAAGTTAATATGGGCATGTGCAGTGAATATCAGCGCTATGTGGCCAGAAGTGTGATAATATAATTTATTTTGTGTAATAAACAACTGCAAGAATAGATGATTACAACAAATAGATGACTAATACATAAAAGTAATACATAGATGAATAATGATGATGAGTTAAGATGCGTAATCATGGGAGCAAGTGGGTTTACAAACGGGAGCAGCTGATTAGCATTAGAAAAGCTGAAATAATACCTCAACTGAAGCCAATTGTACTAAATGCACTAAATGTGCACTGTTACAAGAATGTTTTTCTTTCTATTGTTTTCTATTATTTTAAGTTAAGCAGGACAGAGTGCTTTTAAAGAAAGATTTACTTATATTCTCAAAAGTTAAGCATGACAGGCTTCTGTTTAAGAAGGAGACCTGTTTTACTGTGTTAATGTTGTCATTTTGAGCTAAAAATAAATGGCTAAATGATCATTTGTTTCACATGTGTTCATATCACAAAGAATACACATCTACTTAAATCAAATTCAAGTCAAATGGTTAAAAAAATAATTTCACACACAAAAAAAGAGCTAGAAAATTCACCACACTGGGAAGGGTGAAGACAATTGGGTCGCCCGGCCCTGGCCACGAGGTGTCCCTTATTTATTTTTCAGGGAGTTGGCAACCCTATGTGTGGTGCTGGTGTCACAACTGAAGAAACTGAGTGTACGCAGACGTTTCCACACTAGCATCACAGTGACAATCGCTTTGAAGTCCCTTTGAGCTGCTTTTCAACTTTGGTTGGGTTTTTTTGTAAGTTTTGTGGTCACACATAGACCCCCAATAAAGATCAAAGGTGTGTCCTCATTAGAAAACGGATTGTGTTTTGTTTGTGGGACTGGTTATTATGTTAGAATGCATTTCAGGTCATGTTACAGAATACAGAAGGTAAAAGTAATCTAATAGGTAGTGTACCAAGTAACTTTCTCTGGGGAGCAATTAAGCAACAAACACCATTACTTTTAAGAGAAGTAGGCCTATAAGGAATGTGTAATACACAACTTTTATTGAATGATGATAAAACCCCACTTCACTACTTCAATACCCCAATGTTGGTAGTGAAGGAGGACGTGCAGAAGGTTGGTGGACAGAGAAAGATTCTAGCGATCGGGTGTAATGTGGGCAGTTGGCCTCTAAAGGAAAAAAGGAAGAAGAACAAGTAGAAGAAGGACTGAAATGTCACCTTTTGACCTTTAAAGTATTCCTTTCATCTCTTCTTTTTAGTAATATCTACTAACACAGCAAATTAAAGAAGTAAATCTAGAAAATGTAAAGTAATCCTGTCTTGAAACTGTACAGAGTAGAATTTTCTGGCACAACTTCACGTACTTCCATCAAGAGACACAATTACAAGTGCTGCTGGAGTATTAAGCTCTTGATACACAGTCTGTCTGGTTCCTTGGGAAATCAGTGAATCATTTTAATCTGTCCAGTTTAAAATATTAAACAAAAATATTAAGCCAACACTGCTGAGTCATAATTTCACAATAGAGATATACTGAAAAGCACAAAGCTCTGTTACTCATGTGTGAGCGTAGGTGTTTATCAGCACCAGACAGGAAAACATTGAAATGTTAGGGCCCATTTACCCAAACCCTGTGATTATACACTTAAGGTTAAAATATAACGCATTCCCATCCAGCACAGGCAGGTTCTTCACCCTGTCATTGCTATGAGACACTCGCATAGTCTGCTTCACTCCTCGTCCAACCTGTATCTTCGTTTCTTCTTTTTCTGACTGGAAACAGCTGCTTGGTTCTGCTGGTAGACTTACTGGACTTACTCACCAAAGTCAAAAACACATCAGGCTGCTTATCTGTTCCCCGATATGAGCAGCACTTTACCTCTTCTCGGTCTAGATTTTACAAGACCTGCTGACAAATTTCATCGCAATATCAAAAGAAGTTACAACACTGCAAGACATCACAGCAACCCACAGTGGTATTTATTAGACTAAGTCCCAAAGTCGCTGATTTAACTGTTGGAAAGTTTCAAATCTGTGACAGCCTCACATATGATAGCCAGATGCCTGTTTAGTTGCACATCTGCAAGACATCATTCAGGATGTGATCAGCTGGATGAATTAAGTAATTAAGAAAGGAAAAAAAAGTTCACTGCTGCTTTCTCTGCAGCCTAAGACTGTCATTGACCTCCAGTTATTTCCAACACCGCAGCATCTGTTTTTCCACATTTGCTACCCTAACGCTTGCTTAGATTATATGGAAAGCATAAAAACTTCCATTTATTTCACCATCTGGCACTGCCTGCATAACCACTTCCGGTTCCCCTAATCCCGTTCCACTTTACCTCAAAACACTCTCAGACGGACAAGACAGAGAGCACTGTGTCAGATCTGTATGACTTATGCAGTGCCATGCTTGTTTTCTGTCAGACAGAGCTGAGGTTGAGTATTCATATTCACTAGGTCTGCTGAGGGGGACTGCGGTTTAAAGTGGGGACGAATGTAAGGAAGTGGTTTTGGTTACTGAGGTGCAGCTTTTTTCCCTGTGTGTGGTTTATTTGTGGAAAAAAAAAAAACATTTCCTACCCTTATGAGCAAAAACAGTTGGCACGGGTTTTGACTCAAAAAACAAAATTCCTGACCTCTCCGCACAAGTGAGATGAGGGTTTGATTTCCAGTCAGCACCGCAATAAGATCAACAAACCTTTGAGGTTGCAAGACACAGCAGATTCCCACTGTTTGTGACTTTATGGCAGTGTAATGGAGGTGTAGAAGTTTCAACACTTATGTTCCCCCGTGAAACAACTCGGGAATTTACACATTCCTCTTTAGAGTTTAGAAAAGTTGCAAGGTCACACTGTTTTGCACTCAAAAGCAAAATACTGGGTGTATTACAGTGACGCTGGAAGCTGCAGTATGTCATTAGTACTTCACTATCCCACACACAAAGGCGCACACATGCACAGACAGGGAAAGATACATGTATAAATGTACATATATGTTTGGTGTGCCTTCCAGAACAGTTGCTCACAGCTGCTGTATTAAATAATAACCCCCCTCCCCAAACTTCAACAGTGGGCATCACACTCTGCTAAATCTATATTCTCCTTAAACCTCCACTGGTTGTTCTACACACCCAAATTGGTATTTGTGTGGCATACACATAATTGCAGGTTTGGTTGGTAAATCAAGCCTTGGGCTCTGAAAGCTTCCCTCAAACTATAGCCCTGAGATAGCTATTAATATCCTCTACAGACTCTAGCAAAATGCTTTGCCTTAAAGTTCTGTAACAAAACAGCACAGCAGAAAAATGGGGAAAACACACACACACACACACACACATTTTTGCAGAAAAATAGTGGATGCATTGCTCAAGAGAACCGTGATAAAATTAAACGCTGTCTAGACTTCAGCTAAAACAGGCATGTACTTTAGTTTTGGAGCTGAACAGCTTAATGTTGTGTTTAAGGGAGATGAAAAGATGCGAGCAGTTTCCTGTAGCTAATGGAATGAGTTTGGTCCGAGCATCAGGTATCGCTCACTGGGGATTTTTTTTTTACTTGCTAAATATTTATACACTCTGCTAGAAAAAGACAAAAAGAAAAGAAAATAGACTCATGGGTCCTCCCACACACTCAAATCAGGGTGTTGTTCTGAACACACGCAGCGACTGAGAGCACATACATCTTCACATACACGCACACATGTAGTGTTTCTTCCTCCCTCTGTCCCTCCCACAACTTTCTTTCATTTCTTCCTCCCCCTCACATCTGGACTTCTGGCAGGATCCAGTTCCTGTGTGATGTGTGTACATTAGAGGGGGACCCAGTTTCTGGGTTGGGCAGGTTCTAGCAGAAGTTTGAACTGTGTGAATCTGATCTGTGCAGGAGTTAAAACTCGTTGTGCTTTACTGTGAAAACAAGTTCACTTATTATAACCACCATTGTCTAGCTTGATGTTTTCCTGAATTATTAGTATCATCAGAGTTTCTTTTGGTGCTACAAATATTTGTTTTTGGGAGGGTATTTCAGGTTGATTCGGAGGATTAAAATCCGCTAGCAGCCAATTTAGAAAACGGTATAGCTGCAACTTTAGAGTTAGGCCATGTGAAAGGTGAAGAGACAAAGTATTGATGCTCACACGATGAGCTCCTAAACATAAAACACAGATGTAGAAATGTGTGGATAGCAGAACAACAAAACCAAGAGTAGCGGGAGCCCATGTGGGAGGAAATATGAGTATGAATTTAAGCTCAGATGAACATCCCCCACCCCAAGTGAAAGGTAGGGCTTTACTCGGGGGATGTGAGACTGATTTTCATTGTCTGTGGCTAAAAGTTCCCTAGATCCACCATCTTGAACTTATTATATATATCTACTATTCAGCCCTCTTCTTCCTGAAACTTGATTAATTGGATATTGTCATAATTCAGTTTGATGGTCCAGATGTGGTTGATGTAAGCATAGAAAATAAGGTAAACTGATTTAAAGAATGACTGTTGATGAGTTCTCAGTTCTCGAAGCTCAAGAGTCACATAAAGTACAACAGAAAACACATAAAGTGCAAAGAAGAGGAACGTGCCAGATAGATGTCATGAATGAAATTGCTCTGGATTACAGTTTAGGTTTGCTCCAGGGTAGTTGTGTGAATTCCTCTTTTTTTTAAGGCATGTGATCAGGTCTAGAGTTGATTGCTGGTCCCATTCTCTTTTTTTTTTGGCATATACACTAAATGTAAAATGCCTCAGAAATACATGGATTTCAATGATGTGTGACCAAAAGTGTTGCATCATATCCCAGTGTGTTTAACTTGAAAGTCCATCCAAAATTTACAAGTCAACAAACTGAAGTCTACTTAACAAGTAAAAGTTTGCTTATTTGATTCTAACAAGTTTATAACTGAAATATCCAAAATGCTTCCAGTATCAGGTTTTTTCTTTTGTTTGTTTTTTGCGGGTTGTTATCTACAGAAGCGCAACAGATACTGACAGATGCTGGAAGGCTGGAGATGCATATACCAACATGCAAAGATGTCAAATCAGTCAACAACACAGAGCAATTACACTTAACCACAAGCAAACATGAGCTCAACCTACGCAGAGAAAAACACATTACGCAGCAGGAGCCCAGGTGGGCGTATGAGAAGTCCAGGCTCCACTCCTTCTCAGGTAGTCATTTCAACAACCCACAATTTATACATTTAGTTGTTTGGTTACTCAGGGTTTTCACTTTTGGAGTTTCCCGAAGAAAAATGAAGACAATTGTGGCAGACATTTGAAGAAAATCTTGCAGAGGCAGGAGTTTTAGTGAAGCACTAGCGCAGTTCTTGCGGATTAGAGCATCATTTTGACTGTCGTGTTGGATTTAATGTGTGCAGGCAACACATTTAAACTCACACTTAAATCTCCACTCTGCGTGGACAGATTTAATAAGTCATCACTGACAAACTGCTGGTTTAGCACTGTGCATTAGAATATGTTGCGATGCATGGAAATCAAAAGTTCGAGAAGTTAATTTAAGTTCATTGTCGGTGAGAGTTATGGTAGTTGGAGGGCGGGACCTCAGCACCCCCCCGTCCCAGATTTGACGTCACATATTTAACGACTCCGCGATCTGAGCTCCAGCTTTTTCAAAGCCCAGTCGGAGGTAAAGGGAGGGTGTTCGACATAAGAGATCTGAGTGGGTCGCCGAGAGAGGTAGGATTGTAGTTTTTTCTGCTTTGTTATTCAGACGAAGAAAAATAAGGGGGGGGGGGGGGGGGGGGGGGGAGTAGGAAAAGAAAATTAAATGTAAGAAATATACACTGTTTCTGGGAAGCATCTCACATTAGAATGGTTGGGCTTTTTTTTTTTTTTTGGAAAAACGTCGGGAACTGGGCTTTTTAATTGTTTTGTGGAGCCGTGAACTATATAAACATTATGCAATTAGCAACGTATTATATGTATTAAATGTAAGTATTATTACGTATAGCCATATTTTCATACGTGGGAACTGTTTCTTGCATGTAGTTATCTGTGGTTAAACCTTAAATCCTCTTCCGTATTTTTCTCTCCTTTTTTTAAAAAAAACCCCCCAAAAAAACCCCAACTTGCACATGCACGCTGCACAAAACTTGAGGAGGTTTGAGCTTTTTTAAATTAAACTTTAAAAAGCATGCAGAAGTAAACTTTATTAAAATGCTTTTAATATTTGCTCTAATTACTTTTAGGGTGCACTAAATGGGTGGATAATGGAGTTGCCCTGTTTAGGGCATGTTGGAGTTATGTCATGTTTCGGTATGATTTTGGGGGGAATGAAATAAAGGCAACCTTTCTTTCTTTTTATTTGACTGAACTGCTTTCTATGTTTCAATTTAAAGAGTTTTGCTTTGTTGGTCATTAGTAATCTCAGGAAAATCTAAAAAGGTTAATATTCATGTTTGTTTGTGTTGTAGGTTCAAAGACAATGATGGAGTTAATGACTGGCACCCCTCCAAATCTCTTTAATGGAACAGATGACTTTGGAAGTAATGGCTCTATATATGATGAAACCACAGAGTATGACTACAGAAACGAGCACGCCGATTTGAGACAGTCTCTGAACACCATGTCTATCGTTGTGTACTCCCTGGCTTTTGTCCTCGGTGTGCTCGGGAATGGAGTGGTTATCTGGGTGACCGGGTTCAAGATGAAGAAAACTGTTAACACAGTTTGGTTCCTCAACCTTGCTGTGGCTGACTTCCTCTTCACTGCGTTTTTGCCCCTGAGTGTGACTTACACAGCTTTGGATTTCCACTGGCCTTTTGGCAAGTTCATGTGCAAGCTGAACACCACTATCAGCTTTCTGAACATGTTTGCCAGTGTCTACATTCTGGTGGTGATCAGTGTGGACAGATGTGTGTCTGTGGTGTGGCCCGTCTGGGCTCAGAACCACCGAAATGTACGCAAGGCATCCTATGTGAGTCTGTGTGTTTGGGTGGTGGCTTTGATTCTCAGTGCTCCATACTTCATCTTCAGGGACATCGGGCCATCGTACCACAATAAGGATATCATCAACTGCTTCAACAACTTTGCTCTTTCTGATGATGAAGACACATACAATGACACTCAGTTGTTTCGTCATCAGGCCATGATTTTCACACGCTTCCTACTGGGATTTGTTGTGCCCTTTACTGTCATTGTCTCCTGTTATGCTGTTATAATCCATCGTCTCAGAAGAAACCGCACACTGGCCAATCAGTCAAGTCGCCCCTTTAAGATCATCGCTGCTATTATCATCACTTTCTTTCTTTGCTGGGCTCCCTTTCACATCATGGGTCTAATTGAGATGGCAAATTACATGCCAGAATATTCAAGTGAGATATTAGATGATATCACCATAATTGGGTTACCAATAGCCACCAGTATGGCCTTTCTCAACAGCTGCCTGAATCCACTGCTGTATGTGTTCATGGGCCAGGATTTTAAAGATAAAGTCCGCAAATCCATCCTGATTGTGCTGGAGAGTGCCTTCCAGGAAGAGGTTTCTCGCTCATACACCTATACAAACTCAATGGTCACCACTCGCAGCAAAGATAAGTCATTTTCTGATGCTGAGTTATAAGGCCGTTAAAGACATGAATAAACTTTCTGAGTAGAAATAACTGTATAACAAATCACTTTTAAACAACTTTTAATCAAAAGTTCTCTTAATCAAAAGAGTTAATCTGTCAGGTGTACAGGAGGATTTCCTCTTTATCTTCACTTTTTTGTTGTGACAGCAGAGTGTTTCTCAGCTACAGCCTCTTAGACTTTGTTTTAGTGATACTGTACAATAAGCTTGCAATTCATTTATGTGTTAAAGCATTGAGGATGGTTAAAATTGTTTCAGTGGCAACTATTTAGTATTTATAGCAACACCTGAAATGAGATGCGTGTTACTTCTAAGGTGTTCACAATCTGAGTTAAATGTATCGATCTATGGTAGGTGTGATGTTTTATTAGTTTTGCTGTCACACTTTCTCAGACTCAGGGTATAAAAAGATCTGCAAATTTTTCGAGAAGAGAAACTAGTTTCAGAATTGGTAATTTGTTTGTGGTTGAATTCATGCAACACAAGCAATACCAATGTATCATCTGTAGGAAGGAAGCATCTTTTGTTCACACGCCAGTAAATTTCTTCTTCTCTGCATGAGACATAAAAGAAACCAGATTAGAAGTGCATTACCAGTTCAAGAATAGGCCTTAACTTGTGGTTTTACTGATCACTGACATAGTAATAAAGACTGTGCTTCTTGCTAGACAATACATTGTCCTGTTAATTAACCTATCAAATTTTACCCTGTAAATAAGCACCTAGAGGTGACCCTTGTTATGATTTGTCAATACATAAATACAACAGAATTTAAATTAGATGAATCTACAAAACTGATTCTGCCCAGTATAAATGGTGGAGTTTGAAATAAAAGTTTTGAACCACTGAACTAACTGATAACAATTATGATTGTAAATGACAAAACTGGCTCACAATATTGAAAACAAATGGCACCTTTAGGTACATATGAAAGTAAAATGTGTAACCCTGTAATCAAATTCTCATTTGACAGAAATCTATTCTAGTATTTATTTATTTGAGCATAATGAACAACAGATCTAATGGATACATAGTGACTATAGAACCACTGGAAAGCTGATAGGGAGTGAGAGGTCAATGTCTGTGGCCTTCATAAGTATTGCTATAATTCTTCAAATATTAATTAATTCTGTTTGTAACCAAAAAGACTACAAATCTACATTTTTTTACATTTCAGAGATAAAATCAGCCTTTTGGAGGTTTACCTCAACAACTAAACTAGAAGGAACAGTTGTCAGCCTTGTTGCCAGTCCTCGATCTATCAAATGAATAATCACCCAATCGGTAAAAATGTTATGAGTTTGGTAAGCATGTCGTCAACATTATATAATCTTGATTCCACTATAAGAAAAAAATGTATTTTTTAATTTTTTTTAATCCCAAATGGCCAAATCTACTTGTCTTTAAATGTCTATAAGTATTGTATTACTATTGTGAATATTTCTGTCAACATTATTTGCATCAATAAAACATTTTTGGCTTTAATGCTTTCCCACTGATAATGTCGACCTACATCTCATTTCATTATCAAAACATAAATGCAGAAAACAAGTTATTTCCCTCTACTGAATATTTAACCCTCTCAAGGCAGGTGTTGCTGATTTGCAACAGTTAAAAACTAACAACCTGATTAACCCACATACATATTTTATGAGGTTTTTTTTTACTCAGAAGTACCACTGCAGGACTTGGTTGTGCATTAGCAACAAAAAGTTTAATTTGAGCCTGAGAGGATTAAAGGATGATACTGAGAAACACAGTAGTTATTAAAATAACATTATTTTGCTATACCTTTGATGAGAAGTATCGCAGCAGTGTTGAAAGATAAAGATAAGCTCATGCTGACTGATTTGTAGCTTTTAATCGAGTGATTACTGCCTTAAACCACTTTGCACAATTAAAGGCCTTAAATCAGTCAGTAGGCTCCAATCTGTTTCCCCTCTTTAGTGTGTTACAGTGAAGTTCTCAGGCAGTGGATAAAACATTGGAAATTTTGATCCATATCAAAAAGAATCTACTCATTGAACTTTTTCCTAAGACTTCCTTCCTCTTTGGAGCTAAAAGAAGCCACCCAAACACACAAGCTGTCAATGGAAAGCCCAGGATGTCCTCTATTTAGTAGATCAGGCCTTAACAGGGTAGTTCAAATAGGACATAAATGAATATTCTGTTTTTCAGGAGGACATTGACATGATTGCATCACACAGTTGCTACACATTTGTTGGTTGCACATCCATTATGTAAAACCCAAAGGTGCTCTGTTGGAGCGATCTGGCGACTGTGGAGGTCATCTAATTCACTGTCATGTTTAATAAAGCTGTTTGAGATTATTTGAGCTTTTTGACTCAGACTCACAGGTAGATGCAGTAAACAAAAAACTGGCTGATGACCAAAGTACAAAAAAAGAACTAAAGGGAAAAAAGAAACTGAAACCTAAACTGAGAACTAATACTAGGCAAGGGAGTGCTGGAGCTGGAAAATAAGAGGGGAAAATGAACTGACACTCTGAAAAAGATCAAGGAGAAGGCAATAACTATATATACTTAAAAGGGTGATTACAGCAGTGAAGATAACAAATAGAACAGAATAGAGAATAACAGACCAGAGAAAGGAAGCAAAATTTAAGACAATGAAAAAGGAACACAACCTCCAAAATAAAACAGGAAGTGACAGAACTAAATAGGGAAACCGCAGACATGTGAATGGACTTTGCGGTGGATGAAACGCTGGGAAAAGAGCTAAACTCTAAACCAACTGAGAACTAGGAGCAAACCTAAAAACACTAAAGAACACATGAAGTGAATATAAACCTTTAACAAACCAGGGATCACAATGGATAAATAAAAAAATAAAATACAATAAATAATGACAAAAATATATTTAAAAATAATAAATAATTAAATAAATAAAACCTCTGGCCAAAATATATACACTGGGTAAACTGACCCAGGACTGTCACAGTTAAGTCTATTTGCCCATGTGTGTTATGTTTCCCACCTATTTTCCCTTAAATACACAGCAGCCTCATTACCTGCTGTGTATTTATTGTCTAAGCCTCCCTGTGTTCTTTGTCATGTTCTACCTCAAAGCTGTGTTTTCTCTGATCCTTCCTGGATTGTTAGTTCCTGGCTCCTGCTTTTGTATTGTTTTTGTATAGTAATTCCTGCAATACAGTAATTCATGACAGAAATTTAGGTGAACAATTGGTAATCTTAAGTAACTAAAACATATGAATGCAAAAAACACCCCAATAAACACCCGTTTTCACACCTTGGCTCGTGTGATTAGGTAGAGGATCATCAGGGGGTCCTTTATCCCTCTTTGGGAGGATACTCCCACTGGGTTTAAATCTGGGACTCTCCACCATTTGACCCTTTAGAACTGAAGAAGCTTCTCGGATGAGAGGTGAAACGTCTTCAAGCAACTTAAAGAAGTCCAGTTGCTTTTCTTTCCAAATCAGGAAGTGTGCGAATGCTTTTTTTATTGCACTGTATATGTCTGTCCAGCAGAGGGACTCTTTACGCTTTTGCTTTACTGATATAGTGCAGCAGTCTTGAGAAGAAGACATGAGCACAGACGGGCTGATTTGCAGTTTTTAATGATGTAATTGCAGCAACATGCTTGGGTACAAATCAGCCAGTAAACCCCCATCTTTTTGTCACTGTAAGTGTATTCTGGTCAAGAAGTCAGGCTGCTGGTAAATAAATGGAGTTTGATAAGCTATTTTATGTAATAAAACTCAGTTACTACTAGTATCTTTTACATATTTTCCTCTTTTTCCTTCTTTTTTCTTCACTCTTCCATCTTTTTTAAATGAGTTTAGTTGCTTTATGCGTCATAAAGAAAGGCACTTTTGGTCTGAGTCTCATAGAAATCAGGTGTCAAAGACTATTATTCAGTTAATAAAATGGAGATAGGCAAAGGTCAACCCTCTGACACCTAAGTCAACATCAGCGATGACCTTAACTGTAGCTCTGAATCCTAACCCCAACCTTCATGATTTATGGAAAATATAAATATAATCTTTCTTCATTTCTTTCTTTGTCCACTGATTGAGAACTGGTTAAGAAAATGGATGGACGGATTATCATGTAAATGTCCCACTCAAAGTTAAACTGCAAACTCACATAGAATCAACTCCTTTGTAGCTCCAGGGATATCAACACAATATACCTCAAACTGAGCTGTAGGTGGCAGGGGAATCCTTCTTGTTGATTAGAATCAGTGAATGTTTTTCTTCCATAGATTAGAAGCAAAATTCAGTGCCTATTATTTATTACTTACTTTATATACCAAATGCAATACTATTCACTTAAAAGAGAATAGTCCAGAGAGTGCGCTTCATTATTATTATTATTATTACTATCATTATTATTATTATTATTATTTGTATAACTGTGTCATGTTGTAATGAAACTGCAGTTCCAGAAAATATGCTCTACTTTTACTTTAAAGTATTATTATATTGTCGATTTATAACTGTTTCATGCCTGACTGTTTCATGGGCTATGAGCTCATGTGGTCTGGAGCTTTGGCAGAGCTTGTGTGAGCCAACAGTGTAAATTTTACACCTGATACACCTTAATGACACTATTATTAAATCTCCTGCTAGTGAGGAGACTTTCCTTTTGGGTCTTCAAGACAAGTAGTGTAATGCTGTCCTGCTATCATGTCGGAGGGCGAGCAGCAGCTGCTCCATCTTCTTCTGGACCACTGAGTGTTTGGCTCACAGATAAATTTCATATAGCACTCTATATAGATACACTTTCTTTTTTTTTAGGTTTGCTGGTTAGCTTCTACATTTTTATTTCAAGGAGTATTTAGTGACATCCTCTTGCCATGAAGACATTATAGTTTTGTTTTTCATGGAATGGAAAAGGACTCAATGCACATATTTCAGGGTTAAGCAGAAATGAGTTGTAATACAACATCAGTAGAGGTGTTGTAACTGACGCAAAAAAAATTCTCTGTCTCAATTCTGATCATAAGTTAAAAGGAACAGAAAATCAGATTTAACCATACTCGCTCAAAGGGTCAAATTTTGGTAATTGTTAGACTGAGTTAAGTTTCCTTTAAATCCCAAATGCATGGCAGATGTAAGAAGGGTGGTGATGATGATGATGATGATGATGATGATGATGATGATGATCTGAAGCTGTTAAGAATGTACAGTCCAGAAAAAAGGTGTGAGCATCTGGACACAGATGCTAAACTGCTGTCAGACCCTAAATAAATTATCCTCTGTTGTTACAGATGCTGTTTCAGCTGCTATTCCTTGAGAAGTTGACATATTAGTTACATTTCCACATGGAGTTTTTTTTTTAATTTTTTCGTGAGAATATTGTGCAGACACAAGAAAAGGACAGCTGGCCTTCAGCGTAAAAAGTATTTTATCAAGATTGCAAAACCGGATGCTGATAAGAGCCCCATACTGCATCACTGAAAAGGAATAGAAACATTCTCATTTTAAATGTTGTGCAAACTTCCTGTAGATCTAGTTCTTTATAAGGGGTGACATATCATCCATTAACTGTTTCATTAATCTTTAGTGAATTCATCCACAAAAAAAGAGCTTTGCTAAATTACTAAATAACATATTTGTAGAACTCCAGATACATCAGATATTTTTCTATAAACCTGAAGAACTTTAAAAATCACTAATCATGAACATAAAGTATTTTTTATGTTTCTTGCAAATAAAAACAAAAACAAAATAAACACCCAAGGCATAGGGACAATAAGTTAGAAAGTTAATATTTTGCTTTTATTTACTGAATTATATTATATGCTACTGATTATGGAAACAGGTTGGTTGTCCTCAGAATATTTCATGACTTGATACTCACCAAACCCAAGGTTGCAACAGAAAGATAATGGTGTTAAATAGCAAAACAGCCAGCTGTTAGCCGTGTTACACTGTGGCCCTCTCACAAGAATATATATGTTCTAATATTACATGTCTTTTGCTTTTAGAAAAATAATGCTGCATTCTTGATGCAATATGTTGCAGTCCAAATTTTGCATGAGGGCATTGCAAACCCTCATGCTCCCAACCATCATAGAATGCTCTCTCATGTTTTAACTTTTACAAACTTCCTGTGGATTTGCATGTTTATCAGCAGCGACATACACCCCACACGAGTCTCAGCTAAGCTGTCAGAGTTGGATCAAACATTCTTCTGCAGAGGATTCATTAACAACCAACAAGACAGCTTCACAAGGTATTTACTTCATTTTTCACCAAGCATGAAAGATTTCCCAGGAATATTGCTCTAAATATGTATATGTGCATAAAAAAAACAGGAAATTCATTTTCTTACACTGTCACATGATGTAAAAACGCTAATTTAGTGTTATTTCACAGGACTAGTGCTAGTTTTCAAGAACAGGGGTGATGTGCAAAGCTATATCTAAACTACAGAGGGATAAAGTTGTTGCCATACCACGAGGATATGTGAAAGAGTTGCTGAAGTCAGGTTAAGAAGGGAGGAGATGTTTGATAAGCAGCATTATGGCTTCATGCCAAGAAAGAGCACTACAGATGTAATGTTTGCCTTGAGAATGTAGATGCAAAGTATAAAGAAGGTCAGAATTCATACAGGAGCAGCAGAGAAGTATGTGATGGTGGTGCTGGACATGTATGAGAACAGCGAGACAGTAGGAGTGGCAGATGGATCCAAGGTGAGGGTGGGATTACATCAGGGATCGGCTCTGAGCCCCTTCTTGTTTGCAACATTAGGTTGACAGATGAGGTCAACAAGGCGTCTTTGTGGACTATGATGACATTGTGTTCTTTAGTGAGAGGACTGAGCAGGTGGAAGAGAACCTGAAGAGGTGACGGTATTGACAGAGTAGCAGGGAAATCTAGAGAAATTTTGTTAGTGTGGCTTCTGAGTGACATGGGATTCAGATGGGGTGGCAAAAACAATACCATTTTGAGTACATAAATTAGAAATGAGTCCTTCAGAGGAACACCTCAGGTGAACATTAGAGGCAAGACTGTGATGGTTTTGACATGTGCAGAGGGATAATGGATATATATTGGACAAAGGAAGTGTAAGATGGGGGATAAACAATATATATGCTTGTTTTTTCCTGAATACTTTTGTCACGTTTACTGTCTAAGGACAGTGCTAGCAAGCACTCTCTGCTTATGACCAAAAATGTAAAAAAAAACAAGACAAAAACAGCCCTTTGTGTTGGTGAGAAAATGTACCACGTCCACCAATCAAAAATGATATGGCAAAATGACATTTGGTTGTTTAGGAAGAGGGGGAAGTTTTAGGAGTGAGAGAGAGAGAGCAGAAAAAGAGAGAGCGAGTTTTGAGATGTGAGAGATTTGTGACGTTTAGCGTGTTTGGAGTGTGTAGCCAGTGTGTAGTCTTGTGTAGTGTTGTGGATAGTTTTGTGTTGTATGTCTGAACAATGAGGCGACTGCTGTCTCCAGATAGAAACCGGCAGTGATACACCTCCTGCTGTCAGACCTGCAGGTATCAGGCTGTGATGTTCTTCTCTATAGTGGACAGAAATATTTGGAGTGGCACAAATAATTTGTGTGGCATCTTATTGAATGCAGAACAGCTGATTGTTATGTAAATAGTTTGAAATGGTTATTTACAGTAAAAAATATAACTTTTCCTACTCGGATTTTATGCTTTTTGTCTCAATTTAGATCAATTGTGTTAATACAGTATGTCAAAATGAAAACATAACTGTAAATTCAGACACATGAGGTTGTGCTGAAAAGGACGATACCAAACAAGGTAAAGTAAATAGTTTTTAAAGGTGAAATGTAGAGGAAACATGAAAATTAGTTAAAAATGGCTAATCATACCCTGGACCCCACTTTTTTTTTTTTTTTAAAGTAACGCAATAGTTACTTTTCAAGTAATTAATTTCTTTTAGAATCTTGTAACTCAGTTACTAATCCAGTTACTTTTTTGAAGAAGTAACTAGTAACTATAATTAATTTCTTTTTCAAAGTAACTTGCCCAACACTGCTGCTATGTGGGATAGTGTCACACGAAGGCAAATGATCCACTCTGGTGACCCTTAAAGGGTGCAGCAGAGAAAAGAAGAAAAACGAAATCACACTTTACAACTTTACTTACAACACTTGATTACAGAAAATGTGTGCTTTTTTGAGGATTTCAAATGTAGAGATAATGTCCTTTCATGTTTGTCTAATTGTCTGGGAGCTATGTTGACATACTGCCTTAGACTGAATGTCACCATAGCTTCAGTTTCAGTTTCCTATTAACTTTGACTGGGAGCTGAACTTTTTACTTATTGTTTTTCTTTGCAGGTCTAAAGTCAGTGAGGGAGATGACCACTAACTCTTTCAATCCAATCAATACAACTGCTGCACCTAATGGAAATGGCTCCAAGAATAGTGACAGCAATGGTGGGCTTAACATCATGTCTCTCATAATTTATTCCCTGGCTTTTGTCCTCGGTGTGCTCGGGAATGGAGTGGTTATCTGGGTGACCGGGTTCAAGATGAAGAAAACTGTTAACATAGTTTGGTACCTCAACCTTGCTGTGGCTGACTTCCTCTTCACTGTGTTTTTGCCCCTGAGTGTGACTTACACAGCTTTGGATTTCCACTGGCCTTTTGGCAAGTTCATGTGCAAGCTGAACACCACTATCAGCTTTCTGAACATGTTTGCCAGTGTCTACATTCTGGTGGTGATCAGTGTGGATAGATGTGTGTCTGTGGTGTGGCCCGTCTGGGCTCAGAACCACCGAAATGTACGCAGAGCATCCTATGTGAGTCTGTGTGTTTGGGTGGTGGCTTTGATTCTCAGTGCTCCATACTTCATCTTCAGGGACACTGAACAAGACTCTAACAAAATGATTTGCTTTGACAACTATGCTCTTTCTGATGACTATGAAACACCATCAGTGAAAAAGTTAAGGGAATTTCGTCATCAGGCCATGACTATCACACACGTACTCCTAGGATTTGCTGTGCCTTTCACTGTCATTGTCTCCTGTTATGCTGTTATAATCCATCGTCTCAGAAGAAACCGCACACTGGCCAATCAGTCAAGTCGCCCCTTTAAGATCATCGCTGCCATTATCATCACTTTCTTTCTTTGCTGGGCTCCCTTTCACATCATGGGTCTAATTGAGATGGCATATCACATGCCAGAATATTCAAGTGAGATATTAGATGATATCATCACAATTGGGTTCCCGATAGCCACCAGCGTGGCCTTTCTCAACAGCTGCTTGAATCCACTGCTGTATGTGTTCATGGGCCAAGATTTTAAAGATAAAGTCCGCAAATCCATCCTGATTGTGCTGGAGAGTGCCTTCCAGGAAGAGGAGACACGCAATTACACTTACACAAAGTCAGTGGACACCAGTCAGAACCAAGAGAGTTCAGATTTGAATACTGAGGTATAAGAAACGAAATAATTAAGCTGTAAAGCATATGTCAAATTGCTTATGGGCTTTTTACTACCTTAAGTATGATTCAGATATGTGAACTGTTTCTCCACTTATACATCCTATAATCACCACATGTGGGCTCAAGATATATATATATTGTATTGCATTGTATATCTATAAATAAATCCTCATATGTGTATCAATTAATCCAACATCCAACATCTAATAAGAAGCATCTAATGCAGTGGTTCTTAACCTGGGTTCGATCGAACCCTAGGGGTTCGGTGAGTCGGTCTCAGGGGTTCGGCAGAGCCTTCGCCATGACATGCATGGCTCATTTTGTGCACCAGTAAAAAAATCACATTTTATTTTTCACTAAAGAGGGGTTCAGTGAATGCGCATATGAAGCTGGTGGGGTTCGGTACCTCCAACAAGGTTAAGAACCACTGATCTAATGACAGCAGCTTATCACTATCAAAAAACAAGTAACAGAAAACACTGATTATTATAACATCAACCAGTAGAGGGAGCCGTTTGCATACTAAAACGTCATGGCACCCCCACACATGATTGAGTTGCAACTTCTAAAAACTAAATTAAGAAAATCAGACAAAATGCGCTTTGTTTCTCTTATGTGTTGACTAGACAGGACGTGCATGGTTAAATCTGCCATTTATAAGCATAATCATTTTTGGTGCACTTCTTATGCCAAAACTATTTATTAAAAGTAGGCAAACAAGTGAAATAAAGGGTGAATTAAGAGAATACAGTGTTTATAAGATGACATGTGTAGAATAAGGAGGGGATGTTTTTCTCATTATCATTTAATATTTTAATATGCCATTATTAGTTCATTAGAAGTATATAACCAGCTTTGCATTAAGCATGAATTGAAGTTTTTGATCTTACATTATTCTTTGCATTACAGTGATGGTGATAACTTTAGTTTGATCTTTCTTACAGGTACCAGAATAATAACATGATTTTCCATTGCAGATGTAACCATGATCATTCCATACACATTGCAGTTTGTTGCTCATTCTAGAGTTGTGCTCAAGGTAATTAAAGGTTAAAAGCTACAGCCAGCGCGAGTCTGGCTGATCTATGGAGGGCAAAGGCTTTGAGCTTGGAAGGCCGCACGCGCTTACACAGCACTTATAAGATGTTATTCTTGGTGATTTTGTGCTTAGTCATGTTTTAATATGTTTTAAGTAGAAGTAGCTGATCCAGCAATATTCATTTAATATTATATACTTGATTTAGAGCAATACACACTGATGGTCTTAATAAATGAAAGAGTCCTTGTAGCTGCCATGTTGTGTCTTAGCAGGGTACAGACGGTTCCAGGAGAGGGGGGCAGTTAGCATCTGCCCTCGGGAAGGAGACAATGTTATTCTTTGTGTTAAATAAAATTGTCAACATTGATTGTATTACACCTGTCACTACGCATGAGGGGGCGTTCTAATACCCTGATTTCATAAAACTATGGAGATGTGTTTTTTGAGATGAGATCTGAGACTGTCTGCATACAGTGTCCATCTCCCACGTGTGTGATCATTAAATCATCGTTTGACTCAACCCGACCGGACCAGTGTTGTTATTGTGGGTTTTTCCTCTGGTGTCCATCTCCAATATTTTTGAACCATAACACATGTAATTATCCTGTGTAAATAAATAAACACACAACACAAACAAATATATAAGATTCATGAAACATGCATTTTGAACAGTTTTGTTTTCAGCACAGTTTTGTGTTCAGCCACACAGTTGCACCTGAAAGCAAATACAAATGCATATTCTCAGAGACATTTATTCAGATTAAGATAAAAATCTAGTCAAATAAACATAAATATAAATGGAATAAAATGAACTTTGAATATATTGAATAAAACTCAAATACATGGAATGAACCTTGAATATATTGATTCACTTTGTAGTAACGCCCTATATTTGTATTATAATTTGCCTCTAGATAAATTTTCGATAACTTTGAACATTTAAAATGTTTAATTAACCTCATAACTTGACATTATTACTGCTCTTATTCACTTTTAGTTATTTATTTTTACTCATTACTACTGTAATTTTTGTAATTTGGCATAGTTTAGTGCCTTAATCCGGATCACTATTCGTGTTGTTTTAGCACTGGGGGCTCATGTCGACAAAATTCATTTTCTTTGTAACTTCAACTGTATTTGACATCAAGTAATTATTTGGGGGTAATTAATTGAGTATAACCAAACTATAACTGACTTTGGCAAGAAAATGATGGAGACCAACAATAACAAACCATTAACTCTTGTATTAACACCAGTACAACCACTAGTGAAATTAGAAAGTCTTTCATTACTGTGTCTAACATTTTTCACTTCCTGATATTTGTCTTTGGTGTGCTCAGGAATGGTACTGGTTATCTGGACGACTGGATTCAAGATAAGGAAAACAGTACCCACATTTTGGTACCTCAACCTTCCTGTGGCCAACTTCATTTACTTTGTAGCATTTATACCCCTTAATTTAATAAATCTTGCTTTAGACTTCCACTGGCCTTTTGGCAAACTCATATGTAAGCACAACACCATGGTACTTATTCTGAACATGTTTGATAGTGTCTACATTGTGGTGGTGATTAAAAAAATGTATGTAAGGGTTGTGACTCTGGGTGTTTGGGGGGTGGCTTTGATGATCGGCTTTCCATATTCCATCATCATGGACACAGAGCAAGCGTGTAAGAATGAAAGCAAAACTCTCTGCTTAAACAGCTACGTGGTTTCTGATGACTGTAATGCAGAATCTCCCAATATACAGCGACAATTTCATCATCCACCCATTATCATCGCCCGGTTCCTTGTGCTTTTTGCAGTCCCATCCACTGTCATTGTCTCCTCTTATGTTGTCACAATCAAAACAATCATCTCATAAGAAACCACTGGCCACCCAGTTGAGTCGTTGTTTTTTTTCTGTGCTGGGCTCCTATTCATATTATGGATCAAATTGTGATAGCTAAAAAAAATGGATACTTCAAATTGTATCATTGGCATCCGTTTGGCCACCAATATGGCCTTTCTCAACAGCTGCCTGAATCCACTGCTGCATGTGTTTATGGAATAAGATTTTATTAAGAAAGAAGTCTGCAAATCCATTATGAATGTATTCAAAACTGTCGTCCAGGAGGAGGAGAAACACTCTCACACTTACAATAAGTCAGTAAACACAAATACAACTCAGTTTTAAATGCTAATGTTCAAGGCTTGCAATGACTTAAAGAAACAAAGAAACAAAAGAAACATTACTCCAGAGGAAATCATTCTAAACCTGATTGTTTGAATTGTATAAAAATATATAATGTTAATTAGATGGAAGTAGCTAAAGTTGTTCATGTCTCTTTAACTCACAGTTGCAGTTTGTGCTATGTTTGTACGATTATGGAACTAAAAGTGGTTGTAAAATGCCACTTCCTGGAAAATAGAATGAGTCAGTAATTTCAAAATAAGTATTACATTTGTTTCTGGTCGACTTTGTGTAACACAACACTTGGACATGTGACTTGTCCCACAAATGCCATATTAGGTAAGAGAGGTGGGCATTTAAACTATTAACTATATAATAAAGATAACACATTCAGTCAATATATTTATTATGACTGGAATACCACTGAGTTCCTTGTAAGACCATCATGTGAATTTTCATATTTTTTCTTACTTATTTAGCATAACAGCAGTCTGGCATATTCCCTGTTAATATATGACATACGAGTTATGGTTGTTGTGTTTTATTGTGTTTAACATTTGCAGCTTTGTATAATTATTTATTCTTTATTTTTACATATTATTATATACTGTATAACTTAAATTCAATTGCACTCTTCTCACCTTAGTCTTTTCCACCATTGTTAATTGTGACATTTCCCTCTTTTGCCTAAAATGCCATTTAGTTTTAGTCTTAATTTAGGCATCTTAAAAAAAGAGAGAGAAAATGTTTTGCATATTTGCTTGCATATGTTAGTATTTAGTTTTACTAAATATATATCTATTTTTAGTTTTGTTCAGTATCTGATCCCAACTTTTATGATCACAACAACATTTAAGACTTTGTTTCCTGTTTTAGATGTTTATCAGGCATTCAGTATCATAATCATTTATGTTTGTTTATATTTTCTTTTTTCATTAGAGATTACTGAAAACAAACTGCCTCGGCTCCATCACGATAAGGGTCTATGCCCTGCAACCTTTGCTTGTGTTTCTGTTATCTTTTCTTTCTGTCTGGGAACTACAGATAAAAAATTGGCTCATAGCTAAATCTGGTACATTTAAAGCAATGTTTATTAAAATGCATTGTCCCTGTTACAAATAAAGAATTAAGGTTATAAAGTCTATATAGTCTCCACTTCTACCACATCTAGAATGTTTTATTTATAATCAGAAAAAATATTATAGAAGGGGTGTGACGTCAGACTGCAAAATCTGCTGGAAGCCTCATGTTAGAAATCTAAAAACAAAAATAGCAAAGAGCATCCCAGTGTTGGGGAAAACAAGGCACATTCTGAACCACTAATCATTGGATATTTAAAACTGTTCAATGGTTTGATCTCACTTAAATTGTGTTGAGTGTTTAAACAAGAGAGAAAGGTGTGAAAATGTTCGTGCCTGAGTATAAATTGTATAAAGTGTCTAGTGAGGGGTTTTACAGCCTCAAAACATCTATAAGAATTGTAAAAAAATAAAGTTGGCTACTTCATGGATTTCACTTATCACGGGTTATTTTTAGAACGTAACTCCCACGATAAACGAAGAACCATTGTACGTCCATCTAAGACGTACCTAAGATAGTATATATAGAGTCCCGATCAGAGTACTTGAAAAATAAAAATAAAAAATCATATTTTGCATAGTTGGATCTTAACAAGGTTTGAGCTTCAATATGCAACAAGAAGAAATGGGAGTGAGACAAAACATTAGTTTGAGCATGCAATTTACTGAAAACAACACTTAAACTGAAACCAGTTGTTTTACAGCTGATCAACTGTTTTACAGCCTTTAAAAAGCCAAATCTGTGCAAAAACATGGATTCATTGTCATTTTCTGTCAGGTAGTCACATTGTCATGACATTCTGATGGCAAAAGCAAAAGAACATTCCCTTTTTAAACGTGGTTGGGTTGTTGAACTGAATAAGCAGGGTCTCTCGCAGTGCACCATTGCTGCTAAGGTGGGATGCAAGTGAGAGTGAGACAGTCATTTGGAATTTCTTAAATAATCCTGCAGGTTATGGAACAAAAAAGGCAAGTGGAAGACCTGAAGAAATTTCACCAGCACTGAGTCTGAGGATCCAACTGGCTGTCCGTCAAGACACTGAACGATCTTCAACACAAATTAAGACCATTAGTGGTGCCGAATGCAGCCCCACAACCATCAGAGACTGAAGGGCTTCAAAAACAAAAAACGTCTTCAAAGGCCTCGTCTGCTTGAACGCCACAGAACTGACTGTTTGGTCTTTGCAAGAAAGCACCAAACATGGGACACTGAGAGGTGGAAGAAAGTTTTATTTCCCAATGAGAAAAAATGTAACCTTGATGGTCCTGATGGTTTCCAGTATTACTGGGATGACAAGTAGATCCCACCTGAGATGTTTTCTATGTGCCACAGTGGAGGGGATGCCATAATGGTCTGGGGTGCTTTTTCTTTCAGTGGAACAATGGAGCTTGACGAGGGGGGGTGCAGGAGGTCATAGCCGCTGGCTATGTCCAGATGTTGCAGAGAGAACGCCTCATGACTCAGGGCCCTCGTCTGTGTGGTAATGACTGGGTTTTTCAACAGATCATCGCTATATTACACAATGCCTGCAGGAGAAGGGACTTCTTCCAGGAGAATAAGATTACTCTTTTCAAATTCAAATTCAAATTTTATTTGTCACGTACACAGTCATACACAGTACGATATGTAGTGAAATGCTTGGACAACTGCTCGTGACCTAAAGAAAACAAAAAAGGAAAAGGCTATGAATAAGATAGGAAATAAATATGAAAAATTAAAAGGGTAAATTTAACTAGGAAGGAATAAAATATAAATTAAGGTTAAAAATGAAATAACTGTACAACACAAATTAGAATGAAGGGTAAATTTAACTGGGAAGAATAAGATAAAGATAAATATATAAATTAAAGTTGAAAATAAAATAACTGTACAACAAAATACACAATACACAATATAGAACTATATAAGAATGTATGAAGAAATCTAAATATAAATAAATATATACACAATAACAGCAGCTGTACAAGTATTAACCGGAAATGAAGAATATAGTGACCAGTGTTGTGCAAAACCAAAGTCCAGAAAGTCCAGTGTGTGTGTAAGAACCATATGTGTGGGTCAGTACTGTGTGGTGGTGTGATTGAGAGACCGTATCGCCTGCGGGAAGAAGCTCCTCCTCAGTCTCTCTGTGTTGGTCTTCAGGGAGCGGAATCGCTTTCCTGACCTCAGCAGAGAGAACAGTCTGTTGTTGGGATGGCTGAGGTCCTTCACGATCTTCCTGGCCTTGGTCCAGCACCGCCTGCTGTAGATTGAGTGCAGGTCAGGGAGCTCGGAGCGGATGGTGCGCTCAGCTGACCGCACAACCCTCTGTAGAGCTCGTCTGTCCTGCATGGTGCTGTTCCCGAACCAGGTTAAGATGTTTCCCGCCAGGATGCTCTCTATGGTGCACGAGTAAAAGTTCCTGAGCACCTTGGAGGGCAGTTGGAAGTCTCTCAAGCGTCTGAGGTGGTAGAGACGCTGTCGGGCCTTTTTCACCACGGTGTTGATGTGACAGGACCATGACAGGTCCTGCGTGATGTGAACTCCGAGGTATTTGAAGCTGTCCACTCTCTCCACTGGGCACTCGTTGATGACGGGGGTCTGGTAGTTCCTCTCCTGCTTAGTGCTGAAGTCCACTATCAGCTCCTTTGTCTTACTGACGTTTAGAAGGAGGTTGTTCCTCTGGCACCAGTTCTCCAGATTCCTAATCTCCTTCAGGTAGGCCGTCTCGTTGTTATCAGAGATCAGGCCCACCACGACGGTGTCGTCAGCAAACTTGATGATGGTGGTGGACCTGGTAGTGGCCACACAGTCATATGTGGACTATACTGTGTGTTCCCCTGATCTAAATCCAACTGAGAACCTTTGGGGATATGAGAGCATGAGGGTGGGAATGGATGTTTGTATATGTGTGTGCCTGTATTTCTGTGTCTATATGTCAGGTTGGGTGTCAGGCGCCACCTCTCTGGGGACATCTTAGGCCCTCCAAGGTTTGGAGGCCTATCTCCCCCTACCACCACTTCCCCTGCCAGTGGCGGACTCCCTCAGACATCGGTGCGTTGGTGGTTCTTTGTGTCCGGGGATGGGCGTCCAGGTACACACCGGCTCACTCCTTGGCGGCCACTTATCGGGGCCTGGAGCCTGGGGCTTGCTCGGGCCACTTCGGAGGTGGGGTACCCCCGGCCTCTCGGCCTGGGGCTCGGTCACTCAGGCACGGCTGGCTGCCGGCGGAGCTCACGGGCGCGTCACTGCAACTCCCCCTGGCTTCTGCTCCGCGGCTGCTGAGTGAGCCCTCATCTGGGACTCTCCTCAGCTCTTTCTGGGACAGAAAGAGCTGCCCCTCTGTTGGTCTTCCTTGGTCTCTTGTGTTCTGGGGGCCTCTGGATGTCTGGAGTTTTGATCTCCTCCATACCTGCTTCATGCCCTAGAGGACGGGGCTGTGGCCCCCCCACACCCTCTAGCAGATCATTACATGAAGGAACCTTTTAAAAAACAAAAAACAAACGCGTCCATGCTCACAGGTGTACACACGGGTGATCACACCCACAAACTACACCCTTTTTGGCTCCTACCTCAAAGCACACTGTGTTCTGTTGATCTTATGTGCTGCACAATAATGTTTAATATTTAGTATTTACTGTCATATTCCCATATATCATTGTGATGTTGTTTATTCTATTACTCTTGTTCTCTTCTGCTTGTTTTCTTTTTTCTTTCTCAGCAGGTGACCCAGGTGATTGATATATGCATTATTTTTTTTTTTAAAATTTCTCTGCTCATTCTGTTGGTTTTTGTCTTTTACCCTTCTCCCCCGTCCCTCTTCTCAGCTGTTTCTCTTTCCCTCTTTCTTTCTCCCCTTCTTTCCCCCAGTCAAGTCTGTCCCGTATTCAGTAAGTGAAAATAAAATAAACAATAAAAGGTGAATCAAATGGACCATTACGGCAAGGCTGGGATGGTCAATTTGGTAAAGTAAATCCGTTGGGCATCTTTCTTTGCCTTTAGACAACAATTCTGATGGCAAAAGAGCCAAACGGGACAGGCCAAAAAAAAAAAAAAAAGAGAACCTTTGGGGATGGATGACAAGGGGAGTTTAAAAAAAATGGACAACAGTTCCAGACAGTAGATGCCCTTTGTGCGGCCATCTTCACCACTTGGAGAAATGTTCACACTTACTTCATGGAAATGCTTGCATCAAGCATGCCACAACAAAGTTTTTAAGGGATCAATAATAACGGTGGAGCTACTCATTACTAAGTTCATGTTTGGAACTTTGATTTCTGCTTTGGGGGTTTACAGGGTTTTTTTTGAGGGTGTGGTCCTAAGATTTGAAAAGCCCGTTTCAGTTCAAGTGTTGTTTTCAATAAAGTGCATGCTCAAAAAATGTTTTTGTCTCACTCCCATTTCTTCTTGTTGCATGTTGAAGTTCTACTTGGAACCTTGTTAAGATCCAACCATTCAAAACATAATTTCTTGCTATTTTTCAATCGGGACGATAGATCGATCGATAGATCGATAGATATAGATGTGTGTTTGTGCATATATCCCTACTGACTCCCTATTGACAATGACAATTGTGATTTTTTTTTATTTTTTTGCTTACCATCATTAAATTAGTATGGCCAGAGTATTTTATGACTTTACTGCCTATGCACATATAATGTAAATTTCATGATCACTACATGAATGCACAAAACCACCTGTAGGAGCCATTCTTTGGTTAATACCTTATGTGGTCACTAGAGGTCACCTTTTTCTGTTTTGGTTATGTAATGTAAAGGTATTTAAGGTAATTGGCGTCAGGTGTGTCATTGAGAAGGCAAACAGTTTGTGACCGTTGCGCTGTTATGCTAAGTCGATACGGAATAAAGACCAAAAAGGACAAGATACATACTGCTGGAGTTATTGGACTGTGAACTTAATTCATGCATACCAGTGACATCGCGTCACCCCCGTTAACGACCATCTCAGTGGCTTCAAGCGTAGGCTTAGCCTCTACACCACCATCTTTTTTGTTATTCTGCATTTATAAATGAAGTGTCAAATGTGTATGACTTGATCCCATATGTAATACATCTAACACAAGAAGATTATTATCAAATAGCCAATAACAGAACACGTGTTAATAATACAAAACACAGCAGCACATGACTAAGTTGCAAAAGTCAGTGTCCTCTGACATTTGCCCTCTCTTACAATTACAATTACACAGGCAAGGGTGAAATCATTTGTCATTTCTGAAGCATAAGTACTTTTGGCAGATTTCCAAAGCCAAATATTATCAAGAGTAAGTAAACAAATGAAACAAGATTTATAGTGTTTATAAGATGAAATGTTCTTAGCCTGTGGGCAAAATAAGCGCACACACATTATTGCTGTCAGATTAGGTAAAAAGCAGCAGGAATACTTCATCTTGATTATTCAAAATCATTAAGGTCCTGCAGTCTGCATAATATCCACCTGCTACTTCGTCCCCATTTGTTTCTATGAGAAACACATTTACCTCGAGGTGAAATGAAAAGCAGGAGGAATTCCTTTTGAACAAAGGAATAGAGTCTGATCCAGAATACAGAAAAGTGACAAGTTTCCAATGCATTTCCACCAAAGACACAACGATTAAAGACTTAGAGAAAATGTTGATGCTCTGTTTAACAACTGCCAGCTGTTCAGTTTCCCATGAGAATTCAAAAAAACAGACAAAACATTTTCCATACAGGAAGAGACGTGGTCCTCCTATACCTTCCAACCCAATGTTCAGAAGTGGGTGCAAAGAGTTGTAAGGCTATTAATGAGATGAATAGACTTTTACAGTTGTTTTATGCAGAAAAAGTAAAGCCAGGAGATGTGAGTTATGCTCTGCCTACAAACTATTGCTCATTTTATTTTTTTAAACTGAATTTTCCATTTATCTCTCTTCATGTACATTTTTTTTACCTAAGGATGTAATTAGGGAATTAAGGGTTATTCTGCCCTGACTAGGGTGTAAAGCTGGTTTCTAGACTGGCAGATAGCATAACAGGTCCACAATAAACATCCAGGAGTCAGCAGGTACATTTTAGATGGTTACTGTAAGCACTGTAAAACTGTAAAACAGAAATGAAAAACAAAATATGACATTTCTGCTATAAATGACTTGCCTTTACAGTACTAAACACTAAGCCATTCACTATCATGTACATCACACGTAAACACATCAACATATCCTGAAACCATGGTTATTTGCCCTAGGTATTTAATGGTTAGCTCAATGTTAGCATTATATTGGCCCAGGTATACAGCAAAGAGAAGGCCTCCTTTCTCCCGCACTCCAGCTGTACGGCTGTAGGATTGATCTGATCCCTGGTGTTCCCTTGCCCACTAGTCGGCTTTACAACATTTCTAAGCCTGAGCAAGAATCCATGGAACATTACATCACTGATTCATTGGCAACTGGTATAACTGGACCCTCCACGTTGCCCTTGGGTGCGGAGTTCTTTTTTGTTGAAAAGAAGGATAAGACACTTCGGCCTTGCATAGATTTTTGGGGACTGAATAAGATAGAGTGGAGAATCACACAGGGTTGTCTGCAAAGAGAGCTTTAGGATGCTTCCTCCCACTGTCCACTGCATCGTCCATCCACAGTGTTTGCAGGGCTGGCTCAATCTACACCAGTACGATGTTTTCAGAAATATGCAAGCAGGAGATGGTGGATGCTATATTACTACTAATATAATACTTGTAACTCTGTAGCAGACAACAATTTTAAAGTTTTCGCGCTGTGGCATTAGTGAGCAGAAAAAACAGAAGTAAGGACGGACTTGAACGAAGGCTAGAAGGCTGTCCAATTTCACAGCGGCTCACTTCCGTCCTACCCGGCCGTCGAATGATCGTAGGATCCTTCGGAGCATCCTTCCCCTGAATTTGGACACAGCCTATAAATGGTTGGTTAGCTATCAACATTTTTGTCCGTCTGTATCTGGAAGTCCCACAGGATCTAAGTTCGGTCATTCTGGACCACCTTAGGGGGCATCTCCCATTTTGACCTTGGAATTATGTGTGTATATTGAAGACATTTTGATGCAACACGCTTCTTTCCCCCCCTTAATTGTCTTAAGAGGTTATAGAGCTGTGATGCTATATTTACTATATATATATATTTGCTGCTGTCTTGGCCAAATCTGTCTTAAAATGACATAACATATGTATGCAGTAGACAAACCCTACGGCGCCTCCTGCAGGTGGTGTGCCTACAGAAGGGCAGGACCCTTGGGCTAATGCCCGGTGCTTTCCATCGCACTCCCTTCCCAACCCTTTTGTCATTTTTTATATGTTTTTTCATTTTCTTTCTCCTCAGTCCTGTCTGAATACAATTCAGAACTGTGTTGTGAGCAGTGTTGGGTAAGTTACTTTAAAATAGTAACTTAGTTACATTACTAGTTACTTCTCTCAAAAGTAACTCAGTTACTTCAAGTTACTCGTTACTTTCAAAGTAACTAGTTACTAGGGAAAGTAACTTTGGTTTTACTCAGAATTCTCTTGTTAATGTGTTTCTTCCATAACTTTGCCAGTCTTCTAGCTTGCTTACTTGCCACAAGTGCACTGTGCCACCTACCAATAGAAAGGAAAAGATAATGTGCATATTTCCACGAGAGAAATCCCACGCCTGGACCGTCATTGACTGCTGCCATGATTCTAGCCTACGTCACAGCGTCACGTGCGCCTTTTACATCCAACACAAAAACTGCAGTCGTGGTGCTTTCGATTGTACTCAGAACTCTGAAATTCTGCCTTCTGAATAGGAAGATGTAGGTAACACCAGACTGCAGATGAGCTGCATACAGGGCTGGACTGGGACAGAAAATTGGCCTGGGCATTTTGATTAGAGACCGGCCCACCATTATAGGAAAAATCATAAAGCCTTTGAATGAAAATAAACACTGTTGTGACAGTGATGTTCACTGTGTTGATGGTATATATGCATCAATCTATCAATCGTTTGTTGTAAGATTCAGATAATTATTTTTTAAAAGCTAGACATTTTAAATGGGAATAAGAAAGAAAAGTATTTCTTTGTGCCCCCTTTCCCTGTTAATGGTGGGCCAGTCTCTAGTCAAAATGCCCGGGCCAATTTTCTGTCCCAGTCCAGCCCTGTAAGCAGCTCATCTGCAGTCTGGTGTTGCCTACATCTTCCTATTCAGAAGGCAGAATTTCTGAGTTCTGAGTACAATCGAAAGCACCACGACTGCAGTTTTTGTGTTGGATGTAAAAGGCGCACATGACTCTGTGACGTAGGCTAGAATCATGGCAGCAGTCAATGACGATCCAGGCGTGGGATTTCTCTCGTGGAAATATGCACATTATCGTTTCCTTTCTATTGGTAGGTGGCACAGTGCACTTGTGGCAAGTAAGCAAGCTAGAAGACTGGCAAAGTTATGGAAGAAACACATTAACAAGAGAATTCTGAGTAAAACCAAAGTTACTTTCCCTAGTAACTAGTTACTTTGAAAGTAACGAGTAACTTGAAGTAACTGAGTTACTTTTGAAAGAAGTAACTAGTAATGTAACTAAGTTACTATTTTAAAGTAACTTACCCAACACTGAAAACCTGTGGTGATCCCATACGTGTCAGGAGTATCGGAACAGTTGAGACGCAAATGATGCTGTGCCTTCTGGAGGATTTTTGTTGCCCGGAAGCCTTTAACTGAAGAGCTCATTTGCAGACTTTTAGTAATAATCCTGTTTTGTCAGCATCTGAGGCTGAATCTCAGGTGAGACTGAAGAAGTCACTTGGATGAGTGACGAAACGTTTCTCCCACGAAACGCTATGTCCAGATGAACAGAATGAACTTTTGGAGGTAAAACATGGAATACACAAACATTGAGACCAGGATAACTAGATGTAACGCAAGGAACACAAGGGAGGCAAAGAAGCAAAACCTAAAGATTAGAAATTACCAAAACACCAAAACTGACAACAGGAGCAGTGTATTAAAATTGCCCAGTTGCTTGCTTCCATCCTATTTCTAAACATGCTGAGGTGACTCCTCTATTGAAAAAACAGACTCTCTATCCCAGCTCTAATTATCAGCCTATTTCAAAAATTGCTATTTATAAGCAAATTACTAGAAAAAAAATGTAGAAAATCATGTTCAGAATCTTACTATGCAGATTAAAGGCTTTTTACTCTTTTCAACCTGGCTTTCAAAAGCAGCACTCGACTGAGACCGTTGTCTTAAGGGTCTATAATGATCTTTTAATGGCTGCTGCAGGGAATTGTTCTGTGATCATTTTGCTTGATCTCAGTGTAGCCTTTGATACCATTGACCACAAAATTCTACTTAACAGGCTTGAGGTTTTGGCTGGTATAGGACTGACAAGTTCACCTCTAACACTGCCTCCCTAACCTGTGGGGTTCTGTAGGGTTCAGTTTTGGGTCCATAATTATTTTTCTTTCTATGTGCTTCCTTTAGCCAGTATTATTCAATCTTTTAGTGACATTTCTTATCATTTCTATGCCGATAACAATCAGCTGCATATGTCCTTTAAGCCTCATCAGCTGGATAGGCTGTCCAGCCTAATCCATTGCTTAACTTTCTGACTGGCTTTCTAGCAAATACCTGCCATGGTTTGCCATTTGGAGAAGGGACCGAAATCCTGGAATAGTGCTTTTATTTATAGTGAAGTAAATAAATCTCTAGTGCGCTCCCTCAACTCCTGTGTTGTGCCTTCTCCCAAGTGTCTGTACTCCTTGCTCTCTGCTCCCGTGTCTCCGCACACCCTGTGCATACTGCAGTCCTGTGGTACGCTCTCCTCCTGACGAAAAACAACAGACGCAGCTGTCAGGACACCAAACTCCAGCAGGCATACACTTAACACTAGAACCACTAACATAGAGTCTAACTCAACAATCCCCTGCCCTTAGGAGCTTCCTCATGCTCTTAAATAGCTCACCCAACGAGCTTGGCATGGTCTTCAGGTGTGGCCAGCCCCCCTAGCAGGGCCACACCCACCAGGCCTGAAGGTGCCTGTCAGAATACCACTGCACACACACATGCCTGCCTATACATACAAATGTGGACACACACAGCAGCACAATGCAGCGAAAACACATAATAATAATTGAGTCCACATGTCACAAACAAGAATGCTGTGGGCTCAAGAGCAGACTCAATTGCTCGAACTATGTACACGCACACACATACATATACACTGATATGCACACACTCATCCCCCCTCCCTTTCCAAACGCCTTCGATGCTTGTTCCCTCCTGGGAACACGACGGGTCTGAGCCCGCGCTGGAATGGTAGCACTGGGCAGGATGGCTGCTGTGTTTGCTTTGGATTACTCCTCACCTTCCACCCGACCCTGTGGCTTGTCACGTGTTCCATAATGTTGTGCTGTGGACATTTATGTGCTTTTTTGTGCAGAGTAGTTTTTTTGTTTTCTGTTCTCATGCTGTCCTCCCAGGAGCCCAGCGTGAGTAGAGGTCTCTTTTTTTCCTCCTGTACTTTCCCATTGTAGTGTATATTTCAGTGGGGTTTTTCTTCTGTAACGCTACCGATCTCCGACCTGTATCCCCATGTGATGTCTGTGTTGTGTGTGTAAGGTTGGGGGGGGGGGGGGTGTCCTATTTCACTGCAGGGCAACCTACACGTGGCGAATAAAGCCTTGATTGATTGATTGATTGATTTTATTGAAGGGGAAAAGTACTTAAACAAGGCTGGGTCTAGCAGAAACTATACGCAGGAACTGAGGGAGACCGGAGGTCGGAGAAACGGACATGGAACACAAGGAGAACATGGGCGGGAACTTCTGCAAACACAGGAGAGAGGTTTTACTGATCTGGGAAACAATTAAAGGGCTGAGTTGAGTGGTTCTAGTGGAGAGTCTTGTTCTTACTTGGAAACACCAGCTATTAGGCAGAGGAGGGGTTGCCGTGGGAGCGTCCCAGGGATCAGCTGGTCCAGGTTCCAGGGTGTTCAGAGGAGAGAGATCCACCATTAAAGCACGGGCAGGAGGGCAGGCTGAGGAGATGGTGAGTATGTAGTCCTAGGGTTCTAGGCAGACTGGAGAACGGGGTGAAAAAAGAACCAGCTCTGCTAATGAGCACGACGGGTGATGTATCTGGAGAACACTGGAGACAGAGAACACATTAATCCAAGATCCAGGCAGACGGATGCCAAACACAGTGGAGATCAAGTTTACCACTAGTGGTAGCAAGACGAACTGGTGAGGAGTGGCAGGCAGCGCTGGCTTAAAAGCCCTCCAGATGGAGGCCCGGAAATTGGAAGCAGGTTATTAGCTGGCCAACTCAACCCCAGGGAATGGGCAACAGGAACCTGGACCACACCCGACCAGACACTCCCACGGCATATGACACCACACTGCTCAAGGACCCTGGGTCCCTCAGACCAAAGTTAAGCAAATAAGACTGAAAGTGTGGGTTGTACCACTTCTCTTTCTCTGACCAGCTCTGCTGTGAACTATGCCTCAGTCCTACCAGCCTTCACAGCATCTCAGAAGAAGCATTACAGAGATGCACAAAGCTAACAAATCATTTCTAATGTTACGATTGTTCGTCAGGAAAAAAAATTCTACAAATGGACCAGTAACACTACATTGGTGAAATATAAATCAAAAGTAAAAACACAAACTTTGCTACCCACTAAAATCTTTGTTCATGTGTCACTGAGAAAGACCAGTAGGGGAACACCACAAAAGGAAACTCTGCTCTTGAAGGTAAATAAGTACAGTTTGAACAAAAATAGTTAAGTGTTTAAAGTATAAAGCTATGTAAATGGACTACTTATATACTATATTTATTTGTATCAAATCCAAATTACCAGTCATGGTGACGTCACCATAGAAAAATGTTTAAACAATTTATGAATTATTATCTTGAGGACCAGATAAATGTTAGAAAATGAATCAGCACATGAAACATTTACTTCAAACTATTAAGAATTTAAAATTCTGCACATCAGCTGGTTGGAATAGCTCGCAAACTATAAGCGGACATTATACACGTATAAAATCTCACATAGTTCACTCAGGGATTAATGAAATATTCTGATTCTGATTCATTCACATGTTAAGTTCTTTAGGCTCTGTTACTGTAACCCTCAACTGTGATATGAGTTTAGCATACCAGGGATATATTTCCTTTTCTCTAATATTGGCAGTCAGGATAAGCGGTCACATTAAGCTAGTTATTAATTTGCTAAGTTAACCTGGGGTTTCCCCTGGATGTTACATGAGTCAAATGAATTACAATTATAGATGTACCAGTGTACCAGGGTTTGTTCCAAAAAGTGTTCAGCTGCCAAATAGTGATTTCTGTTTGTTTTTATCTGTAATATATTTGCTTATATTCGTAGACTACTCAGCTGTATTTATTAAAGGGTTATGTAAAATTAAAAATACCTGTTTTGCAAGTATCTTCATGACTTGGTGTTTTTGTACATGCATTGTAAACAATCCCATCCGTGTTGGCCACTAAAAATATCTTTATCCTCCTAAGACCCAGCAATAAATTTTTGTCTTATCTCAGGGACATACGTCTGAAACTATCAAGAAGCATTTATGCAATCTATATGAGTAATGCTGTACTGTCAATGGGTCATCCTGGGCTTTCTATTTATGCCACATTTGTGGGGGTGTGGGCAAACAGACCACATGGACTTTCTTTTCAAAATGATGGGGATTGTAACTTCTATATTTTATGGCCACAATGTAGGTTAAGTGATACTTTTTTGCAGCTGTATATGATTATATCGCTGAAACTGTCTTTATCAATTCAATTTCAAATGCACTCAAACTGAAACTGCTTATTTATGTAGTATGAAAGGTGAAACCAGGACAGTGCTGCCCACAGTTCAAACAGGTGGTTGTCTAATTACATCACAAGGAAAACAAGAAAGCAGAGCACAAAAACCAGAGGAAGGGTCTCATTTATGAAGATAGCATGAACACCATACAGAAACTGGATTTAAATTGTTCTTTAGCATGAGGCATGAAAACAGGAAAAAGATGCACAACCATCAAACCAAATTACCTTTATGTCTCTGATTAGGGCAGAAATAATAAAGCCTGTTTGAGATAAGGCTGCCACCAAAAAAACAAAAAGCCGCCATAGAGGGAATGACAGACCACACTTCTTGTGGCAGCCTGAGCCCCCAGGACAATCCTGGGCAAAGACCCACACACAGCTGCTATAGCCAGGCAACTTTACAAGCAGACAGTTCAGTGAGCTGTCTGAAGCAATTCACTGCAAACAAATGCTGTGGGCAACTCCTGTGAGCAAAACACTATAAGTGAATACCACTGATAGAGCCCAAAAAAATAATCATGATATTCGGAAATCATATATTATATATTTTATTGGGTTCACTACTTATTTTGGAAAGTAAAAACCTCAGTGATTTAGAGGTTATTAAAATATGTTCAAGCTTGGCAAATTACTTATATATCACATAAATCATAACACACCACTATCACTTTTACTTACTTGAGAGATCAGATTGACACCAAAAATTGTGGAATTACATACCACTAACAGTTACTTTATTTTACACTCCCCTGATAACAGCAGACACACTGTCACACACCAGTAAGCCAAGAACAGTGACAAAGGTTTAATGGAAGACATAAACATTTATGCAGAGAAGGCAGTAAACAACCTGCCCACCAGCTGAAATTACTTCACACAGCTTAAGAAAAAACTTAATAAAGAGGACAGCATTTGTGCAAAGATCATATCATTGTGCCACTGAAGCTGGTCAGACTGTACCCAACTCACATTATGAGCAATGTTTTTAAGTGTCCTGTACTTTCAAATGCAACATTGTATCTGCTTAACAATATCAGCAAGCAAACAACTGTTATGCCATTTGTCATATAGTGCAAGTCAAAGATCCAGCTGCTGCATTTCCCAGGGAGAGAAAAGTGCAAGATAACTTCACCCAAAGATGGAGAAAGATGTAAGAAAGACAGGAGAACAGGGGTTATTTTGAAAGATAAGAACTCCTCAGTGACATGTGATAAAGTGGAAACTTAAAGTTTACATAAGTCCTCATTTTAAAATCATATTAGATCTGTATATGGTGTTATGTTTTTTTTTCATATTGTGAAACGCCTTGCAATACAAATTGAGGTGTATACTGCGTGCTCTTCAAAGTTTGCATGAAACTACTCAGCAGTTGTGGCAATTCTGAGCAAAATAAACAGGTTTGTGTGGATTACAATGTGAATTTTTTTTTATCATATAGTAAACAGATTCAGTTACTTTGCACACAAAAGCTGGTAGAAATGTATGCAGTATATGTAAAATCTGTACTTCTACTTAGGTAAAGAACGCTTATTCTTTGTGCACCTCTGGCACTGACTGAAAAATTACAATTTGTCTTGATGAGTTGAGAGATTTAGATGAGACGTGCACCAAAACAGTTGCGAATGTCTGTAGCAGTGAACCATGTAAGAAACTATAGCAGTATTCACGAGGGAAACAGAAAAACTTTAGACCCCATCAGCGCACGGACGTCAGAGGAATTTTCCATAGATGCGCTATTTTCTGGAGAACTGATTAGCTAGTGGGCGGTGATTTCATAGCTATTCATCTTTTAACTTCAACATACACTGCCCCGGAGGAAGTTAGATTCCCAGCAAAAGTTACAGTGGTCAGTGGTAACGTAAGAAGTGAATGGCTTTATAAAGCTTAGCAGTGCGGGCTTCTGATCATCAAGACGGAGCACTGATTAGTTAATTAACAGTCGGAAGATGAAGACATCGGGTATCTTGGGCTGCTGAGGTAAATACATTTCAATCACTTAAGTTAAAAAAAAGCTATCGAACTGAAAGAAGGGCATATCACACAAACGCGATTTGCATGATTAACAGAAGCAATTTACTGCAAATTGTGTTAGAATTAATTCTGAAAAAGCAAAACTTATTCTGTGTCTCTTGCGTTTGTGATAGTTGCTGTTATGAGTGTTCACTTATGTTTTTATGGATGGCTCAAAGCTGTGAGCGCACAGTCGTATCTTTGGCTCTTATCCGTAGACCTTCCTCACCATGGATTTTAGATAAGACCCTACATATTTATGAAACTTAATATTACAGGTATTTCTCTGAAACAGGACAGACTATAATTGAATTTGGAGCATCAGAGGGACAGGAAGAATCCCGATACCACAACTTTGTGGATCCACAACAAGATGTGGATCAGAAGAGGCACATCATTATCATATCTTTTGGGACTGCCCTAACTTAAAAAATTACTGGCTGGGAATCCATAAAACTTTGTGTGAGGTTTTTAAGATAAAATTTGACATCAATTTTGTAAATTTGTACTTGGGCTCGGTTGCTGGCTCGGTCCGGGGAGGGGACACAAAACTCTTACAAGCGCTATTAGCAGCCAGCAAAAAATCAATAACCAGAAAGTGGTTAAATCCAACTCCGCCAACACTTGAGGATTGGTTTAATGTGGTTTTCGAAATATTTAAAATGGAAAAATTGACATTCTTTTTTAAAATTCGAAAAGACAAATTCTACAAAATATGGAATAAATGGATTAGCTTTGTGTCCCCCATCCACCCTGAATTTAGGTAAGACCAGCCCTGAATTGGTGTATCTCCCATGTATCGTACAATGTCAGGTTGACCATCAACTTCATAATATGTACCTAATGTAGTCTTTGTAAATAAGTTAAACATGCTGCAAACCACAACTTTGTATGCGTCGTGTACACGACGCATACAAAGTTGTGGTTGCTTCACAGACCGCCAATTTTCTTTTTTAGAGTGACCAGATGGTTTAGAGTCGTGCTTTTAGTCATATTTCTATGCAGCGATTATAACAAAATGAAAGCGCCTCTCCATTTTTTCCTCTCGGCAGTGTGCGCACACAGAGTGAATTTCATTGACTTTTTCAATTCTTTCGGGTTTCCACTCCCAACACTGTTTTTTTTTTTTTTTTTTGGGGGGGGGGGGGGGGGGGGGGTTCAAAATGAATATAAAATGTCAGAGACTGGGCCCTACGTAAATGCTCCGTTTGGAGCTCAAGCTCGGGACGTCTGCACCCATAAGCTGTCATAGTTGATTTGTCGGACAGTGTCGGACAAACTGCATTTAACGATGCGCAAAAACTCCAGCGTCTGTGGTAGTGATGTGCAATACCACTGATTTCCTTTACGATCTAAATTAATCTGAAGTAAAATTCAGTCTGCTATCGGCGAAACTGACCCGATACTGATACTTTGTACAAAAACGTAATGTGTTTGGAAAATCAAAATCAAAAGTATTATATTTCAAACTATACCTTCATAATAAATACAAGACATCTGAGTATTTGGTCTTATTGTTTAATTATGAGGAATATATAAAAGTAATGAACATGAAAATTCTCTATCTAAATTTAGAAAGATTCAATTAACAATCAACATCAAATGTGACTGATTAAAAATAATAGCTCTGAGAAACATTTTATAGATGCATGTTATTATCTATGTTATGCATGAAATATTTTGAGTTGTATTATTTTAAGCCAAAAATGTATTGCAAGTACGCTGTCTATATTAAAGATACCCAGTCTATATAATCCCCTTGAAATGCTCTACAATTTGAACAATGTATTTTAAAGGATGCGGGGAATTTCCCTCACTTTAACAAATAAACATAACCTAAGTGTATGTGAGTTCAAAAATTCAGCAACAATGCTACGCATCACCAACAGCTTCACACTTTCTCTCTCTGTACCTGGATAGTGCCTGCCTGCCTGCAGCACCAAACAAGTCCACAAGTGATGTTTGTGGAGCATCTGTCCCTCCCCTGATTCAGTTCAGCTTGTCATAAGTTCATCATCATATGTGTTATGATTTACTTTTGTTTGTGTTTGAAGAGGTGTATCTGAAAATTGTCCATTCAGACTCAATGTCCCCAGTCTCCTCTGTAATGCTCTTACAGCTCTGCCAGAAGTGGGAGTTGAAAGCTCGCAGACCGGGGTCTCTGTCATCATTCCCAATGCATTCTCACTCTATTTTCAGGGATGCTAGGTCTTTCCAGCATCCTCCCCAGCCACTTGATTTAACTCACCACCAGGTGGTTATCAGTTGACAGCTCAGCACCTCCACACCTGAGTGTCCAGAACATACGGCTGCAAATCTGATGACACGATTACAAAGTCAATCATCGACCTGTGGCCTAGAGTGTCCTGGTGCCATGTTCACTTATGGACACCCTTATGTTCGAACATGGTGTTTGTTATGGGTAACCTGTGGTTTGCACAGAAGTCCAGTAACAGAACACCACACAAGTTAAATTCTTGCAAGCCGTTCCTCCCAATCGCACCCCGTCATGGGACTCCAAGAAGGCCAGGTCATTTGGGCTATAAGCGCAGACAACAATCAGGATCCATTCCCAGACCTGAAGGTGCAGTGTACAAACCCTCTCTTCCACTTGGAAAAACCCCAATGTATGGCAGCAAGCCGAGCAGATACTAGGATAACCACCCCAGTCTGTCGCCTCTCGTTAAGGGCAACTCCAGACTGAGACAGAGTCCAGCCCCTCTCTAGGAGACTGGTTCCAGAGCCCAAGCCGTGCATTGAAGTGGGCCTGACTATAGAGCCGGTACCTCTCAACTTCGCACACCAACTCAGTGGGATTAAGGCTCCTTCCCCACCAGAGAGTTGACACTCCATGTCCCAATTGTTAGTCTTGGTAGCTGGGGTTCAGTCCACCAGGGTGTACACCTCTGGCCACTGTCGAGCACACTCTGCACCTGACCCTTAGAAAGACATCTATTTGATGAAATGTATTCCCTTATGAACTGTAATCCATTATCGTAAATTTAAATGTTACTAGGAAACGATCTGACAAAAGGAGGGTTTAAAGAAGTTACAGTTACAGTTAAATGTTAAGTTTCTATGTCATATGTCAGAAAAGGATCCAGAGTGATGTTAAAGCGGTGGGTGAGTTCTTTTACATTTTGAGAGAAACCAATTGGGTCTAATAATAGATTAAATGCCAGGCTGAAGCTGTCATTTTCAATACATGAATGAATAAAGCACATGAAGTTGACAGCATAAAATAAGGCATTATCTAAAAGGTTTTCATCGAATGGTTTACACAGATAAACTACAGAATAGCACCACTAGGTGTTGTATTAGGAAGTGATACTGTGCTGCAGAGAGAGACAAAAGATGAGAGAGTACATTAGATAACTTAACTGATTTTAATTGTTTACATCAACTCATGAATTGAAATCATCGCTGCTCTTCTTGAGGTTCTTTTGGGCTAATCAGTATTGTAATCTACATCCACTTTAGTACCTCAATCTAAACACTCAACATTATTTGTGTTGTTTTAGCAAAATATGTTTTAAGTGCTCATATCAACAGGATTCCTTTTCTTTGTAATTTGCATTTGACATAAAGTTGTGATGTAAGAGTAATTAGATTGAGTATAAAAACTAAAACTGACTTTAACATACATTAATACTGTTCTTTCTTTATGTTAATACCGCAGGTCTCAAGAAAATGATGGAGGTGACCAACAGTAACTCAACCAGCAACTCTTGCATTCACATCAGTACAACTACTCCTGAGATTCGAAAGTCTCTCATCACTGTGTCTATCATTTTTCACTTCCTGATATTTCTCCTTGGTGTGCTCGGGAATGGACTGGTTATCTGGGTGACTGGGCTAAAGATGAAGAAAACAGTAAACACAGTTTGGTACCTCAACCTTGCTGTGGCCGACTTCATCTTTGTAGCATTTCTACCCCTCAATGTAATAAACCTTGCTTTAGACTTCCACTGGCCTTTTGGCAACTTCATGTGCAAGCTCAACACCATGGTACTTATTCTGAACATGTTTGCCAGTGTCTACATTCTGGTGGTGATTAGTGCAGACAGATGTGTGTCTGTGGTGTGGCCTGTCTGGGCTCAGAACAACCGAAATGTACGTAAGGCCTTGTTTGTGACTCTGGGTGTTTGGGGGGTGGCTTTGATGATCGGCTTTCCATATTCCATCATCATGGACACAGAGCAAGCGTGTGAGAATGAAAACAAAACTCTCTGCTTAAACAGCTACGCTATTTCTGATGACTATAATGCAGAATCTCCCAACATACTGCGACAATTTCGTTATCCACCGATTATCATCGCCCGCTTCCTTGTGCTTTTTGCAGTCCCATTCTCTATCATTGTCTCCTGTAATGCTGTAATAATCCATCATCTCAGAAGAAACCACACACTGGCAAGGAAATCAGGTCGCCCCTTTAAGATCATTGTTGCCATTATCATCACATTTTTTCTGTGCTGGTCTCCCATTTATATTATGGATCTAATTGTGCTGGCGAAAGAAATGGACACTTCAAGTGGTGTCATTGGGATCCCTTTGGCCACCAATTTGGCCTTTCTCAACAGCTGCCTAAATCCACTGCTGTATGTGTTTGTGGGCAAAGATTTTAAGAAAGAAGTCTGCAAATCCATTCTAGCTGCAATGGAGACTGCCTTCCAGGAAGAGGAGAAACGCTCTCAGAGTTATACTAAGTCAGTTAGCACAAATACAACTCAGCTTTGAAAACTGATGTGTAAGGCTGTTAATGACACAAAGAACCATAAGGAAACAATATTACTTCAGAGAAAATCTTTCTAGACCTGTGTTGTTTGAAATATGTGAAAAGGTTTAATAAATATTTATGCCCATTTCACTGATCTTACAATGTTAATTTAATGGAAATGGCTAATGTCATTTGTTTCTTAAGTCATACATTAAGTTTGCATTAAGTTTGTACCATTACAGAGCTGAAAGTGATTGTAAAAGGCCTGGAAAAAAAGAGCGAGTCAGTAATTTCAAAATAAGTATTACATATGTTTCTGTTTCCTGTTCATTTTACTGGTTCTTTTAACCTTTAACAAGTATGATTTGGTTAAGTGGAAAGTGACACTTTAAACACTATCAGTGAGTATAACGTATTTGGTCTGTATGTACATTTACAACAACACCATGTGAATAATTCGATTTTATGGTAATTATTTAGCATAACAGCTTATCTCCTATTAATGTACTGTATAAGATAAATGATATGATGTTACGTTTAACAAAACTGCAGCTTTGTATAATTATTTAGTCTTTAGTTTTATATAGGCATATTCTTATATACAAGTTAAATCAAATGCCATGTCTTCAGTTCCTCTCCTCACATGAATCTCTTCTTATATTTACATTTATTATAAAATATTTACTATTATATAGGACAGGGAGGTTGAACCAAAGTTTCTGGGTTCCAAGATTAACACTATGGCTGTGCTGTTGGGTACAATGAGACTAATACAGTCTGAGGAATTCAAGGAATTTTTTGTCTAAAGATAAACATTTAGTGTCCTAGTTACCATGGTGCTGGCTTAGAGTTTAGTCCTCTTTCTTTAGGTGTCTTTTGGCAACAAAAAGAGCATGTGTTTCCCTCATCTCAGAGTTAATGTTTTTACATTGTAGCCAAGGTTCTTGTGGCATGGCAGTTATGTTTGAAAGAGACATCACCACCAGCATATGGCTCCCATGTACACTCAGCAATGTGCCCATTACCACAAGAAGTACTTACAAATATATACACATCCAAAGTATTGGAGCAAGACACTATAAGGGCCAGATACTGAGATCACCTGACACTGGGTTGAAAGCTGCCAAGCTGACATACCAAGATACTTAGGTACCATTAAGGAAATTACATCATTCTGAGCCATCCAAGCCATAGGTGGTCTTGGAGTCATCGTCTTTTCTGCACTTCTTGAGATCAGCATGTATTCAATAAAATGACCCACGGAAACCACTTTCATGCAGCAGAACCTGATAAAAGAGGATGGGTTAGTCCAAGGGGTCGCTGTGCTCATCTCTAAGAAGGATGTGAAGCACCATAAAACCCAGACCCCTTTATTCTTAATTTAATTTGTAACTTAAATTATCTAAAAACTTGATTGATTACCAGTACTTGCACTATAATAACAAAGCATCAATTCAAATTTTTAAAGGAAAGAAAAAACATAGTATATGTCAGTAACTTGAAGTACTTATTAACTTTAGCATATTTTAGAGCATAGGTGTCAAACTCTGGCCCACGGGCCAAATTTGGCCCGCAGCCTAATTACATTTGGCCCGCGAAGCCATACCAAATTACTATTAGAGCTGGCCTACTGGTATTATACAGCTAATATATATATTGTTTAGTATTAAGCTTTGCTTGTTCCATATTCAGTTTTCCAGCAAAACTTATTTGAGTCCATAAGAAAAGATTCATTCTTATATCTGGAGGAAGATTTGTTTTTCAATAAATATTAACGTTAGCCCGCGACTTTGTTCCAGTTTTGAATTTTGGCCCACTGTGTATTTGAGTTTGACACTCCTGTTTTAGAGGAATGGAAAATGTGTCATCATGTTACATACAGTTATTTTTTAGTGGATGTGATAATGATTGGTAATTTTGTTGCCCCATATTTGTCATGGTCAATGTCTATGTGTTTTGGGGTTTTATTAATATTCTTTGATTTGGTGTCATTCATTGTTTTGGTTCTCTTAGTTGTTTTCTGCTTATGTTATATTTACAGTTTCTATCTTTAGTTTTCTGTCACTGTGCCTTCCCTGTGTTCCAGGTTTCTTGTTTAGTTACTTTAGTCTCCATGATCCGTGTTCCCTTTCTGTCTCCCCAGTCACTCATGTCCCCTTGTCTGTTTCTTTCCTGGTCACAGTCTAAAGCCTGTGTGTCTTTGTTTTTGTCCTCGTGTTTGTTGTGCTTCCTGTTTTGTGTTGACACTCTCTCATCATGTGTTCATTGTGTTCAATTTTGCTTCCACTGCCCTGTTATGTTCAGTTCCTCCTGTGTTCCCCAGCTGCCTCATCTTCCCTGATTATCCTGCTGTGGATTTACAGTGTAAGTTTCCCTTTGTGTCTCACCTTCATGTTCCATGTACTTAGTGTTTAGTTGTTTCCCAGTTTTGGTTTTGTTAGTTTATTCTTTGTCTCCCTTTTCTTTGAGTTTGTATTTTATGCAGCCAAAAATAAAAGGCTTGTTTTTTGTTCTACTCCGTCTCCTTAGTCTGCATTTGGGTCCACTCTCTCCTTTCTATGCGGTCTGCCAGTGCAGACCTGACAATATTTGGTCAATTCTTTTGTTGGAGCAATTGAAATTATGATTATATAGCACAAATTTAACAGGAAACACACAGTCACAGTAAAGAAACAGAGTCATTTGTCTTCAACTGTCCCATGTCACCTTTTCTTTATGTCTGATGTCCCTAAAAACTGCAGTCTCCAATCTGTAACAAACCTAGCTAATGGTGAAGCTTATTGATTTTGAGTCTGTGGTTTATGAAATACCTGCATGAACCACAGGAGTTCCTATTACAGACTTTCCAAAAAGTCATTCACAGAATCTCTTAACCTGATAAGAGGAAGCCATGTTTTATTAGATGTTCCGTTCCATTACGTTCCAGTTGTTGGTTTTCTTGAGAACTAATAATCACGTTTATATTGACTGTCATAAAATGAAGTAAAATGTCATGTCTCATTAGGTTTTAGAGAGAACGTGTCCATCCACCATGTATGCCCTATGAAATTCCGAGTTAACTTCTAAATGTTTACCAAAAACTATAAAAAACTATATTGTGAAAAGGAGACAAATTTGCTTGCTTACGTTAGTATTTTGTTTAATTGAAACTGTAATTATTATCGTTTTTGATTTTGTTCTGTGCCCCGTCTTAATCATCACCACACATTTAAGACGTTTTTTCCTGTTCTTGATGTTGAGTTTATCCAGCATTCAGTATAATCATTTATGTTCGAAGTTATTTGGCATATTTCTGTTTTTATCATTATTATTTTTATTATTATTAAAAGTTACTGGAAAAGAAACTGCCATGGCTCCATCATTATAAGACCACATGAACCTATGTCCAGCAGTTTTTACTGGTATTTGCAGATTGTTTTCTTCTGGCTTAAGCCATGCAGGCGTGCAAATTACTGTTGCCAAACCTTTGCTCAAAGGTAGCTGAGCTGGCTGATTGTTGGGGATCGAGATCACAACTAAAGGTGACTGTTGTTGTGATCTGGTGCTATATTGAAAAAATGAATTCAATAGAATTGAATTGAAACTATGTTAAAAAATAATATAATTCTAAGAAAAACATTATAATAATATGATTTTAATATAAACTGGAGAGACAGTATAGCTAGAAAGAAAGATTGAACAAATAACTGATCAATTTCATCTGATGTAAGCAATTGAAGGACCTAGAGGAATTATTACTTTGGCAAGTACACACTTTGGATTTGTGTTTAGTAACTGGGAGAATTTAAAGTATTTAAACCTGATTGCTGGATTGTCTGATCATAACCTGATACTGAAAATTAGAAGAATTATCTGGAATCCCCCAAATGGAGTAAGAATGCTTCCAAAATGCCATTTAGAAAATTACTTAGGATAATGTGTTACTAGTTGATTTGGATGAATGCAGCCCACATTTTTCCAGACCACAAGAGAATACTACTGATATTTTTTCTATAACGTTTGAATTAGAAATGTATTCCTTTGTTAAATGACAATTTATTGGAATTGATGAAAGAACTGATAAAGGATTGAAACTGATGAAAAATCGAGATAATACACCAGATAATAATTTCTAATTATCCAATAACATAACACGCACTAATAGTACTGACCAGCAGAGGGAGCTGTTTATATGCTAAACATTCCACAAATAACAGACCTCAGTCCTGTCAAGTAAAAATCAGCCCAGAATTGCAACTTCTAAACTTCACCTAAGCAGTAAATCAAGAGTTTATATACACGCGTAATTGTGACAGTTTTGTTCTTACTTCAAACTTATGTAATTTAATGATTCAGTGAAGCCAAATCATTCTGAATCATCAACATTTTGCAATCTGTTATTGTTATTATTATTAATATATTATTTCCCCGGAGACACTCAATGTGCCTCAAGTAAGAAGAGGTACAGTGAGATTTTTGCTTATCTTTCTATAAATATGAAAGGTTCTAACTCCATTGGTCACATATATATTGGTATACTTCTGCATCTCGAAACAATACAATATCCAGCATGGCTTTCAAAGTTGCTTAAAAATATACTGTATAACAGCAGTGGCAGCAGTAAAGTATTGACAGAACATTTGTCAATGTTAAGGTGACCTGTACTATTGTGCACCCTTCTCCCACTGGTCTGTGGGTGCTTTCCAATTATCCATTTTGCTGAGTAAGGTCCCTAACTTAGAGCTGGAAGTATCTGTGTGGCAGCCATTATAAGAGCTGTTCCAATTTTCCAAATACTAAGTAAAGAAGTAGCCAACAACTATTCATGCAAACAATTAAGATGAGAAACAAAGTTGAGCAGATCATATAAATGTTTATTGTAGCTGTATTTTCCATTCCACGCCATAACCTCCTGATATATTTATAGCTTTTATAAATTTAACAAATGCAGTTTGTTAAATTCACCACACTGCTGGAATAAAATCTGCTTCTTGTTGAATTGCTTCCCTTGATAACGAACGGAGAATGCTATATCAGCTAAAGATTATGATCAATTCAATTCAATTCAATTTTATTTATATAGCGCCAAATCACAACATAAGTCGCCTCAAGGCGCTCAGTGTTCATTAGTAAAGTCCTTTGTTGTACTGCAGTATTTAGGATTAATTTTTAAAATGAGTACAGGACAGCTAGGATAAGTGATGGTTGGAGTGAATTTTATTGCTGTCATTGAAATCTTTAAGGTCAAATCCTTAACAACAGGAGGAAAGGAATTACACAGGACCCCAGCAGTAAAATATTTTTTTTTAAATCTATTAACTTTATATGATATTTATATTAATTTGATCTTTTTTTCTTATTTTTACATTATGCTCTAAAGTAGTGATGTGACGTTCTGTATCGAGGCTGTATGTCTGTGAAGGTTCTATCGAGGCTTCAAAGCTTGTGTCGAGTAATGGAGGAGGCGTTTCCGCGATGCGTATTTATGGGAGGAGCTGAAAATGATGACGTCCGAAGCCTCGCTGCCCGGCTGTACCACGTGACTGGTTCATGAAGTGGTTCGGACTTTGCCGCGAGCTATGACAGCGATATATAAACCCCTCAGACTCAGAAGAGAATGGAGCCAGCTAAGAAGAGGAGGATGTCCTCCCCTGTGTGGGAACATTTTGATCTTATTCCTCCCAACAAGGTATTTCTACAGAAGATGTATTTTCATAATACTGATGGTGCAATACAATTTATGTTAAGCGGCTTTACTTTTGTACAGGGTGAAGTGTTTGCTATGTGCCAGGGAGCTGGGATATAACAACTACACCTCATCCATGCTTAGGCACTATAGAGCTTTGCATGAGAATAAGGGGAACACCGATTGTGGCGTAAGATCAGGTGAGCCATGAAATGCCATGATAATATAGCATGCAGTAATGTTACTAAATGATATAACAATATTATACAACTGTAATAAGTTACGTGTGTGATATTTATATTTGTGCTTTGTTTTTGTTGTCTTTCCTCAGGAGAACAATCTCAAATAGATGAAGACCTGGTTAGCATGGTGATTGAGGACTCCCAGCCATTTAGCATTGTGGAGGACAAAGGATTCAAAAGATTTGTTAAATCATTAAAGCCTACCTATGTTCACCCCACTAAAAAGGTCATAAAAGCAGTGAAAATTTAGTTTTTACAGAATAAAATGTGGGCAGGACTGAGGCTCAAAGCCTCAGTGTGTAGCTGTCCATACCTCAACGTTACAAAAGCACAACCACTGTCCACACCCCAACCACACCTCACCTCACAGTAAATGATCATTCCCATTTTAAGCATTTCCAAATGATCATTTTCCATACTGCCAGTATAAATATACACAGTATACTGCCATCACTACAATATACATGTTTTACACACTCCTTTTGTTGTTGACATTTACAGGCTGTGTGCAAAAGGCCACACTCTTCAAAGTCATGCCAACTAATATTTTTACGTCCAGTGGATGTCCTACTAGAGCAAATGAAGCTTCAAGATGCTTTGCGCTGGGGTGAACCAATTGGATGAAAAGCTACAGTGCTTCATGAAGCTTCATCTGCCCATCACTACCTGTAATGCATGACAGCACTAAGCTATAGTTAAAATGGTGGCATAGACTCTGTTTTGCATTGTTTGGTATTTTATATGGGTATATGTTATACTATATTTCTGTTCTTTCTGAGTTACCTGGCCTCCGCTCCAGTCCTTCCTGGTTTGGCTGAAACAGGAGGCTGAGGGTGGAGCTGGTTTAAATGCAGAAGCCAATCAAATGGACTGGACCATCTATTGTGATCATGTAGGGGGAATGGGGTTCTTCTTGAATGATGGTTAGCTGTTATCTCTCTAGTTTTCACCTTTGGTGTATATAATGGTTTATTCATTTGCTATATAACTGGAGCTGTTTCTCATTTGGGAGGTCAGTTTGTTGAGTTATGGTTTGTTAAGTAACTTTTGAGTAGTTTTGTCAAGTTAACTTCTTTTATGGGCCCACTTGGTTCTTAAAAAAAGGTTATTTTTTGTCATTTTGAATTTTTATAATCATCTTGTCCTTTTTGGTATTTAATAAAACCCATTTTTTTAAAGTTTACATTTGTACCTGTGTGTTCCTGGCTGCTTGGTTTATGGTACACGGAAAGAATCAAGATGAGACACAAAAAGCATAGAATGCATGAACAAGAGGGACCTGTAGTACCGGTTAGCAGACAAACCGGTGGAGAGCAAATGAAGCCGCTGGCCTTAAATACTGCTGGCTGGTAATCCCTGGATTGCCGTCAGTTGAGCCTACCAGCTGCGTTGATGAGAGCCTTGCCCAAAAGGTGGGACTGTGAGTGAAAACAAGGGAAAAAGCAGCCACTTACCCAGCCTATGACAACTGAAGCCTTTCATTGAACTACCAAATAAACAAAATGGTACTCTCTCTCATGGCAGCACTGCTATAATTTTGTTCATATTTAATAAAATAAACATGTAGACATAAGTGGATACATTGGTTTTGACTGCTAGTGAAAATTGTTTTCTTTACAAATAACTCTCTCACTGAACTAACACAGCCAGTCTCTCAACATGCTTGCACTCTCTGCTCATATTGCCTTCATATTAAATACATTTTTGCTTTTTAAAGAATTTATTTTAAGATAACAAACACTCCCTGGATACTCAGCTCAATGACTCAGCTTCACCAACAGTAAAGACAGCTGGAGGAAAAAGAAAACACCAGAAATGGAAAAGTAATATGATAAGTGTGTGTTCATTTCCCATCAAATTCCAGTTTCTCCAATTCATCTGCTGCAAGCTTTGAGTCTTCAGTGAATGACAGGAAAAAGAGCAAGAAGTGCCACCGTTTGGCAAATGAAGTATGCTATCTAGAACAGTTTTGTTTTGTTTTTTTTACTCAAAAAGAACATTTCAGACTAATTTGGTGATGCATATTATACAAATGCATGTTACAATGAGGTCTGTCTTGTATGACCACTCTTTTGGCTAATTTAACATTTCCAGGCATTAGGAGTGTAAATGTTAGAATCAATTCAACACATTTGTACTTGTCCATGCCACTGCATGTGTTGTGATTGTATTTCTCTCTCTGATGTCCTTGTTTAGAAGCACTGATCTTCAGTCTTTGCTGAAACATTGTACTACATGCAGTTAGGCTCCTTCGCATGCTTGCTGGTTCACCTTGTACTTGAAAGAATACTTACCCGTTGTCTTTGTTTGTGCAGATTCTCTTTGGAATGACTTTCCCTGGAGAGGGATAACTCACTGCCTGTTAGCTTATCAATGTTCATGAGCGAGGTTTTGTGGAGTCATTTGGACCTGTGGGGTTACATTTTAAGCATGTGCATGATTTCTTATCTCTCTCTATGCCATCAGCAGCCCCGAGTCTAAGCTGGGCTCTTGCACTTGCAATTTCAACCTTCTGCAGGTATTCTGTTCTGTCAGCCATCAGCAGCCCCACACCATTGAAGCTCTTATTTCCTTTCTGCATCTTTCAGCCTCCACAGCTCTCTGCTCCCTTGGCCATCTGCAGCGCTGTGCCTTAACCCAAGCTCTACTTCTCTCCTGGCCTTGACATCTTCTGATCGAATGGCACTGGAAGGTGGCCACCAGGCCCAACATTCATGCTGATGCTCCAGACAGTCTGTTACTCAATCCAGCAGACTCGCCTTTAGTCTTGTTCGAGATCCTTTCAGACCTTCCCAGTTTCTCACTCTTCTCTGTGCTTATGCTTGCTATGCCTCTCAGTGCTATGCATTACTCCTAACGTGCAGGCCAGAACTGCCGAGCTTTCTTTCTTTCTTCGGCGCCCTGCTCTAATCCCTTTCACAGCTGAGGTTGCATTCCATCGAGAGGGGCTATCGGAGTCTAACCGCCAAACACCTCTAATTTCTGTTAATCAATAAACCATGTTCATTCTTTCTAGATCTCTCCTTATTGAAATGCTAGTTTTCCATTTAGCTAACTATTACCTTCAGGTGTGTTTAGGCTGTGACTAAGTTATTGTCATTAAACATATTAAACAGTGCAACTATGGTCATTTCATCTACGTCAGCTATTCTGTGATTGTTGAAGGGCTGATCAAGTCATTAGTGTGGAGGGAAAAGAGAAACTGACTCAGGACACAGCCCCGAGGTTCTCTGGTATTGGAGATGGCATGCCATAACATCCTGGGTCTTTCACTTTGGACAGGAGGAAACTGCTAAGGGTTTAGCTTTGGTCTGACATAGGAAACTGTCCATCCATGCATTCATTTTCTTCATCCACTAAATACTATGACATTAAAGTTGAATTAAGATTAAAAATAAGGTTAAAACTAACCCAGCAGTTTTAAGATGCATGTATATAATCTAGTCTTTACATTGCAGTAGGCAGACAAACTTCTTTAAATTTACTAATGATTTAGTAAAATCTAAACGGATGTGAATTTAGTTCAGGGACATCAAAATAAAGCTCACAAGTAAGCTTTAGATGGCAGAGAAATATCTTTGGTCAGTTAAAATCTGATGTGGATGCTCTTCATAGCAGAAACATCCGGAACAGATGGAACAAGCTAAATGGTATGTTCTACTCTATGCTATTATGTCTTATTGGTTGTGGGTTTCCTCAAATTGATTTTGTAACTTTACACTGGTCAAAAACCAAAGCGAGACAGCTAACTGTCAAAGTTATATGAGCAAGATTGCAAAACAGGATGTTAGCAGCCCCACACTGGTCCCCTCTCTTCTGCTTGTAGTAAAAATTCTGTTTTTTTATTTATTTATTTATTTTTTTAATTTTAGCTTGTGATGGGTACATTGACTCTTATTTTGTTCTCTTATTTCACCTTTCCTTTTGTTCTTTGTTTTTATGCAGTTTAGCTTGACTTATATTAATCTTTCATACTTTGTTCCAGGATTCTTCAAAAGTGGCTTCATCCACACCAACAACAGAGCTTTACTAAAGTTGTGTAATCTTTCTTTGATAATTTCCTGTTTTGATCTTGGAGAATTGTGAAATCATGCTGACATAACTCTGGTCGAAATAATAACATAGGCTTATTTATTAAGATTATATAAGTTAAACCACTGTGTTTAACAGAAAGTGTTGTTTTTGTGTGAGCTCGGGAGGGAAGTGTGGCAGTCCGTGAGCAGGAAGTCCATGGGGATAGCGAATGGGCCAGATGATGCACCGAGCGATCTAGTTGAGCCGGAGGACAGGCAGGTGGCAGACGCCGAACGCCGGGTCGAAACCTGGACACAAGTAGACGGATTAAACACAGTTCCAACCAGAAGTGAATGCACGCTTTCGTGGAAGTCTAGTTACCACTGTGAGGTGATTAACGGACTGGCGTGGAGCATCCGTCAGCGCCGGGTTAAGTAGCTCTTCATGTAATCACCGCGATGGAGAGCAGGTGTGCCGGTGATGGCCCAGCCCGGGGGTGTGGCTACCCGAGCATCACGCATTCCACAGACACAGGACCACGGACCATGACACTACCTGTGAGAAGCTGGGGACACATCAGCTCAAAATCCACAGTGCAGCTGCTCATGGCGTCCCCATGGCGTCCCCAAGCCTCAGGCCTGGCCATTGATTTCTGGAATATGTTGTCACTGGCATTATTACAATTAAGTAGGGTGGCCCAATTGATAGGATAGTGACTTAAAGTAATTCACAGTAAGGTTCCTGGCATATTTGTAGCTTCTATAAACCGTTTGGTCAATGTTTCGTTTTTAAGACTGTGACTGATTTCGTCCATCTATCTGCAACGTCAAAAACAAAACACCAAAATCAAGCTTATGGTTAAGTTCAATAAAGAGAAATTCTATTCACCTGTCTTGCTGTATGCCTGCTTGTCTATTCTTTACATTATTTCCACTTTCTCACATGGTAAAACTCAGAGCTGACATCATTGCTCAAGTCAAACGATTTTATGCTTGCCTTTTGTGAATCGATCAGCTTACATTCTGCATGTCTTAAATCTCAGTGCTTTTCTGTCAAAAAATCTTTTCATTATTGATTATTTAATTTGATTATTTTAGTATTTCATTATAAAATTTTAGTTTCGATAATACTCTTTGTCCTAGTGGATTAAAAAAGGGATCTTGTTACTTTTCAGTCAAATAAGCTTGTTCAACAACTTCAGTCTTAAAATTCACCCGCTCATCTTAGGGATTTATTCAAAATTGAAGGTACACTGAACCAGCATGGCTACCACAGCATTCTGCAATGACACCTGGTTTGCATTTAGTTGGACTATCATTTATTTTTCAACAAGGCAATGACCTTAAGACAATGGCCCCAATCAGAGTGCAGTGCTGTCAACAAAGCAACGGGTGGCTACTTTCAGGAATCTAAAAAATACGACATATTTAGTTATTTATCCATTTTGTGTTTGCTACATAATTCCATATATCTTGCATCATGTAATTGATGTCCCCACTATGTATCTACAATGTAGAAAGTACGAAAAATAAAGAAAAACTTTTAAATGAGAAGGTGTGATCAAACCTTTCACTGATAGTGTGCATGCACATCTGAAAGAAGAGCTTTGAAAAACAGACATTACAAAATGATTTAATTTTGTTGTTTCTTTATGTCATTCTTAAGACAGTGATGGAGACGACCAATGACTCGTTTGATCTAATCGGTACAACTGCAACTGCAACTGCACCTGATATTGGCAATGATATTGGGCTGATAGACAGTTTGGTACCTCAACCTTGCTGTGGCTGACTTCGTCTTTGTATCATTTCTTCCCCTGAGTGTGACATACGTAGCTTCAGGTTTCCTCTGGCCTTTTAGCAACTTCATGTAAAAGCTGAACACCACCATCAGCTTTCTGAACATATTTGCCAGTGTCTACGTTCTGGTGGTGATCAGTATGGACTGATCATCAGTATGGACTGATGATCCATACTGTGTTTGTGATGTGGCTCAGAACCACCAAAATGTACACAAAGCATCCTGTGTGAGTCTGTGTGTGTCCCTGATTCGTGCCACCACATCATGATTAAAGATATATGAGTCAGCGTCGGCGATGACCCTAAACCCTAACCATTACCTTTATTTTTTGGAGAAAATGTCATTTTTGATGCATGTTAGTAGGAATCGTTACATTCTTTGCTGACAACGCAACAATTTAGAAAAAGCAAAACTTCGCGTAGGGTTAGATTCCTCAACAATGATGGCTCAGAACACACAGGCTTAAATATTACGTTAAAAGTAACTGTGGTTGTGAAAACCAATTCTGGTGAGGCAGAGTGAGTAGGATGAACGTCATCCTGTGAGATCATAGAATATTTTAGAAATATTGCATTAAAAAGAAAAGCAAACTGACATTATTACGGGAAATCCTTCACATTTGTCCAAATCTGGTTTTGATCTGTTTGCAAAGGTTTATTTCAACAAATCTTTTTTTTTTTAAGTTTAGCTTCAATCTAAATTCTTATGTTTCCACTAGAATCCGACCTTGATGCTGTTCATGTTTTAGTCACACGTTACTTTTTGAAGACACACAAGGTGTGTCAAACTTGTTTCACTACAGCGTCTTTCACAACTAATAAAAAGACGTCATTTAGATTAGAAAACAGGATGCTGACAGAAAACCTCTACGGTAGCCACTGGAAAATACAGATGATCTCATTTTGGTTTCAGACTTTTTCTGAAAGCCAAATTCAGCAGCGGTTTTTTTTCTCAGAATGGGTTTATATATAATCAATGTGTCACAGTTTGATCAGTGATTCTTCTGGAGTGGATTCATCAACAACCAACAACAGAGCTTTACTAAAGGTAAACAATATTTATTATTTTGCTGCTGTAAAATTGTCAATAATACATTTTTTTTTTGGTTTCACTCTGTCAGACATAATTGCTCAACTTCTTCTGAATCTGTCTGAAACCTCACCTTATCATCCAACAATAGTGTTAAAAATATGACGTATGTAACTGCCTACAAATGCCATATTTTGCACATATTCACGTTAAAGTACAGAGGGTGACACTAATTAATCTTTATTAAAAAAGTCACCCTGTGATTCTTAATTATTTTAGCTAACTGAGCGCTGACTTCTCATGGTTGTCAGTCAACACAAAGCAACAAAACTGACAAAGTTATAGATGCTGCTTCATGAGTGATACATCATGGCAGACAAAGAAATACAAAATGTCCATGACCTCATTTTCCTACACCTCTCACAGACTGATAGCGTCATTAGTGACTTTCAGTTCGTATATGTTAATAGGAATAATAAAGTAACAACAAATCGTCCTCTTTTTAGAAGTATAAGTCATGAACCTATCAAAACCAAACATAAAACTATCTAAACTACCTCTTTATGTGAATTATTAGTCTGCAAAACAACAGCTGTGCATCAAGAGTTAACATATGTTATAAATGTAGACAACAGTTAATCTGTGTATATAGGTCAAACACAACTTGAGCTTTTTAGTCAAATACTTAACATAGTGACACCATTGAATATGCTATCCCAGTGTATATATGTCATAAAAAAAAACACTACCTGCCATCTTTAGTAGGCTTGATTACTGTAACAGCATCTTTACAGGTCTACCTAAAAAATCAGTCAGACAACTACAGCTCATTCGGAACTGCTGCTCGAGTCCTCACTAAGACCAAAGAAGTGGACCACATCAGCTCAGCTCAGAGGTCTTTACACTGGCTGCCTGTGCATTTGAATAAAGCACCAAATCCACACTGTTTTGTTTTTAAGCTTAAACTTCAAAACTTACATTTTAACTACTGGTTTTATCTACTTTTCCTCCCCCCCCCCCCCCCCCCCCCCTCCCTTCCCTTATATAGTCTCGTAAATGTATTATCTTCACTCTTTAATTCTTCCTTTTACTTAACTCATTACTACTGAAGTCTAGAACTAATTCATTTTCTAAATCTGTAAATGAATTAGTCACTGTTCATGCTCTTCTATCAAGAAATAATCTATACCAAAACAGCCAACTACAATTTTTTTCACATGTTCTGCTTTCATAGCCTTGATTATACCTGAGATATCTGACTTACAAGTGACCCTTCACTGCTAAATGCAGTCAGTGTTTAATTGAAGCAGTTAGTGTTTAAGATTTGTTTACAACTAACTAGACATTAAGTAGCAATTTAAAAAATAACTGAGTATCATTCAATGCAATTAGTTATAACAGAAAGAAAAAAATTGAAAGATGAATTTTACATAATGCATTTATATATTTATTTTTTTTGTGATACCACTGCAGGTCCCAAGGCAGTGATAGAGATGACCACTAGATCTTTTCATCAATTCAACACAACTGCTGCACCAGTTTACCAGTATGCTGAGTTGAGACATTCTCTGAACACCATGTCTATGGTTGTGTACTCCCTGGCTTTTGTCCTCGGTGTGCTCGGGAATGGAGTGGTTATCTGGGTGACCGGGTTCAAGATGAAGAAAACTGTTAACACAGTTTGGTTCCTCAACCTTGCTGTGGCTGACTTCCTCTTCACTGCGTTTTTGCCCCTGAGTGTGACTTACACAGCTTTGGATTTCCACTGGCCTTTTGGCAACTTCATGTGCAAGCTGAACACCACTATCAGCTTTCTGAACATGTTTGCCAGTGTCTACATTCTGGTGGTGATCAGTGTGGACAGATGTGTGTCTGTGGTGTGGCCTGTCTGGGCTCAGAACCACCGAAATGTACGCAAGGCATCCTATGTGAGTCTGTGTGTTTGGGTGGTGGCTTTGATTCTCAGTGCTCCATACTTCATCTTCAGGGACGTCGGACCATCGTACCACAATAAGGATATCATCAACTGCTTCAACAACTATGCTCTTTCTGGTGACGAGGACACATATAATGAGACTCATCAGGCCATGATTATCACGCGTTTCCTATTGGGATTTGTTGTGCCCTTTACTGTCATTGTCTCCTGTTATGCTGTTATAATCCATCGTCTCAGAAGAAACCGCACACTGGCCAATCAGTCAAGTCGCCCCTTTAAGATCATCGCTGCCATTATCATCACTTTCTTTCTGTGCTGGGCTCCCTTTCACATCATGGGTCTAATTGAGATGGCAAATCACATGCCAGAATATTCAAGTGAGATATTAGATGATATCACCATAATTGGGTTACCAATAGCCACCAGTATGGCCTTTCTCAACAGCTGCCTGAATCCACTGCTGTATGTGTTCATGGGCCAGGATTTTAAGAGTCAAGTCCACAAATCTATCCACAACATCTTGGAGACTGCCTTCCAGGAAGAAGTTCCTCGCTCTTATATCTATACAAATGCAACCACTCAGAACAATAAGAAGTTAGAGTCTGACACACAGTTGTAATGCGATTAAAGAGATAAATACATTGTACTGTACATAGTGACTTTAACTGTGTCTAACAAATTACCTTTTCTTTAAATTCATGGATCCTCTCAAATTATAGAGTTAATCTCTTAAGATTTAATAATATTAATTAATTAATTTTAGGAATGTTGATCAAAAGCATTCTCTTTTTTAACTATATTATATATTATTACTGTGATATTGTACAGCAAGTTAACATTTCTGGGGGCATTTGAAACACTTTGGAATGCTAAAATATTTTAGTGTAACTTCTTAACATTCTTAATCAAAAAACAAAATAATGCAATGCCTATTACGCACAGTATTCTCCATATGTACCAAAAACAAGTGAGAAACACATAAAAAGTGACAAACAGGAGCAACTTGATATATCCATCTATACTACCTGCGATTGTCTCAGTCCCTGTATCTTTTGCCCAAGTTTTTATTTTCGCAATAATTTTTGTATTTGTGTTTATTTATATTGGGTTTTGTACTTTTATTTACAAATTGTGGAAATGGATTGTTTTCTTTCTGGTTGTCTCAGTTTTGTGTTTTCTTAGTTTTACTTATTTTAGAACCTAGTTTTCTCTGTGTCCAAAGTAGAGATGGCACGATACCACTTTTTTGTGTCCGATACCATCCATCCTCTTATCCTTTTCAGGGTCGCGGGGGGCGCTGGAGCCTATCTCAGCTGTCATAGGGCGAAAGGCGGGGTACACCCTGGACAGGTCGCCAGTCTGTCGCAGGGCTAACACACAAGGACAGACAACCATTCACACTCACATTCACACCTAGTGACAATTTGGATTAATCAATTAACCTATCCCCACAAGCTGCATGTCTTTGGACGGTGGGAGGAAGCCGGAGTACCCGGAGAAAACCCACGCAAACACGAGGAGAACATGCAAACTCCACACAGAAAGACCCCGGCCTGATGGTGGAATTGAACTCAGGACCTTCTTGCTATGCGGCAACAGTGCTAACCACCGTGCCACCGTGCTGCCCTATATATATACCTATATGAATCCGATATAGTGTATTTTTTAATCAATAAAATATCTTGCTGCATTTTGTATAAGTTCATACTCAAGTAAAAAAAACAAACACTAAAGCTATTCTGTTATGCCTGTATGCAAAAACTATTTTATAGTTCAGCAATACTGATCAATCTAATAAACGTAACCTACACGATCCTCCCTATTCTGGTATTTTAAACAGTACTTAGCAGAAATATTAAGCAACCTAATTAATAGGATTGCCACCAAAAAAAAATAGGGAACCACCCCCCACCCTCCGCTTCGTGATGCATTAATCGACATAATCAACTTTAATTTAATGCACGTGTAAAAGAAAATTCACAGAAATCAATTATTTTTCCACAATAATTAAATAGATTCAACATCTTTCTTCAACAGAACTGCAGACTGCACAGATGGTACTGTCCCAAAGGAAAAAGTACTATAGCTTACTAGAGTATATTAGACTTAATAGTTACTATATACAGTAATGGACTTCTATACATTTTACAAGAGATTAAAACTTTGGGTGTAAGATTCAGATAATTATTTATTAAAAGCTAGCTATTTTAAATGAGATCTCCACTTCATTTTTCATGGTGAACCGCCCCCCTTCCCCGTTAATGCCCTACCTGCCCCCCTGGCAAAACTTTGCTAGACCCGCCCCTGCACAGTTACCAGCTGTCAATAAATTCTAACAACAGCTTATCAAGCTTAAACGTGCTGCTGTTGTTTAGCAGCTGGTTTCCTCGTTCTGGCGCAAAGTTGATCAAAAACAAACAAGAGACGGGAGCCGATCAGCTGATCATTGATCAGTTTCATGATTGAAGTAGCAGCAGGAGAGGGAGGGGGAGAGAAGAGGCAGTCGCTCCATATATCGGTTGTTAAGCTTAACGTGGGAATGCTTTAGAAACATTCAGAGATGAACGTAAACACTTGCTTTACTTCTCTCTGGGATAACTTCCTCGGAGATGAAATGCTGGTTTGGTAGTGAGGCTTCAAATGCTCAACCAAACCACCGACAGGTCTTGCACTTGCATGACGCATACAGCTCCCACGTGCTAAGGTTATGAGCTGAGTTACGCCATGTCGCAAGTTTTCTGAGGTGCTTTTGTGATATTTAATGGATCGGATTAATTTTTTTTATTTCTCTCTGATATCCGATCCAGTAATTTAGGTCAGTATCAGACCGATACCGATACGTAATATTGGATCGGTCCATCTCTGGTCCAAAATTTGTTCATTAATTGTAAGTTTATCCTGTCTCTCCTATTTTCACCTTCCTAATTTCAGAACTCTGTGTTGTCTCTGTGTTTCTTGTCTTCTTCCTGCTTCATTTTGATAGTTTTTGTGCCTTCTGGTTTTCAGTTCAGCCCCCCACCCCCACCGATTATCCCCTTACTGTTGGCATATAACTGCGTTTTCTTTCCAGCGGTCTTCCTTGTCCCCCCCTTACTCCTTTATTGGGAACTTGCTGGTTACTTTGCTGTTTCACGGAATGGACTTTGTTTCCCTGGACTCTTTTATTCGGTCTATGTCAGCCTGCCTTTGAGTCTATCTGCGTCCCACCTGCGAAACATGAGAGTGGTGCTTCATTAGTTCTGATGGTGCTTCATTGGTAGTATCGTTTGTCACAGATGTCTCTCCTGCCTTAGGTGCCACATTTTTCTTTTGTACAGCTGACTCACATCAGCAATTAAAGGTATTTAAAGGCAGAGAAAGGTGAGTAAGCTCTGGTGCCAGAGTGCCATGTGACGGGTTTTATCTAGTGAGCTCTGTGAGTGTTTGGTGGTTGCAGCTAGTGAGCTGAATCTTGTGATTGTTTGCTCCTGCTTGGTGGAGAGGAGTGTGTTTGGTTACTAACCCTTTTCTGACTTACTTTTCAGTTTACTGGCCGACGCTTGAGTTTTGTTTTGTTTCTTTAAATGGTGATAGTGGCTTGTCCATCTCTTTTAGTTGAGTTATTAATAGAAACTTTAATAAAACTCTTCAATTTAATCATTTTGCCTCTCTGTCTCCTTTTTCCGACCCGGACACTTTTTGTTACTCTCCCTAATCGCCTGGACCCTTTTAGGGGAACATAACAGCTAGTTCTACAACTCATTTGATGAGAAATCATTAAAATCACAGAAAACACATTACATATACCAGCAGAGGGAGCTGTTTTATATAAATGCTTCAGTGTTAAAGGGCAGCAGTCTAAAGAGGAAAACTGCCTTCGGGTGGCTCTGATTTATATACAAAAGGTAGATACGGGAGATGTGAGTTCTGCTTCCTTTATTTCACTTTGTTAAACAGAATTTCCGTATTTACCCTTTATGCTCATGTACACATTCTTTTATCTTTTTCTCCACAATTATCTCGTAACAAAAACCACAACATCAAATCACACTGTTAACCCACGTGGTTACTTTGTTTTCTGTCTATGAATATACAAAATAACTGCGTTATCGCACAGAGTCCTTTACAAAAACGTTTCTGAGTAGTATCATTAACACTCTGATCAGTTTGCTTTGAATCCTTTTCTATATATCTTAATCAGCAATTAGTTACTGATTACTTTTTTCAAGTAACTTGACCAACACTGCTCCCCACTTATCTGTAAGTGATCATGCACCTGTTCTTGGAGCAACTTCAGTGTTTGCCAGTAATGAGCAAAACAAGGCTTTGAGGAAAAAAAATGACACATTCAAAGCCGTTGTGCAAAAGTTTCAAAACAATCTGAAACCAAGCTTGACAGTGACACCTACTGGCCACTTTTGCTATTGTCACATCTTGATAATACTCCCCTGTGAAATAATGATCCATTGCATTGCTAGCAATACAGAATTCTCAAGAATGATTTATTATTATTATTATTATTATTATTATTATTATTATTATTATTATTATTATTATTATTAAATATACCAGAGAATCAACAATTGTGATTAATGCATGTTTTGGAGAAATACCCATAAAAACAAGGAAGGAAAAATGCTGAGACTGTTAAAGAAAAGTTGTGACTGTAACATACACGTGTATTCTGGGATCTGGCAGCATATTGTATTGACTAGCAACTAGATGTGAAATAAACAAATTCCCCATGTTTTTCGATATCCCAGGACTGTGGACTTCTCAGTGTCAAGCAGTGTGCACACCCAGAAGTCCTGTACAATTCGTAACTAAAATGATATATTCAAAACAGAAAATACTTGTGATTGGCTATCAATGGAGAGAGGCCATGGTTTAAACTTTAGCCCTCCCTGGTTAGTCCTGTCTGTACCTTGCTGCGGTATCACAAATACAGGAGCACCATCCTCCCATAACCCCCACACATTCCTAAGGCAGCCGCTCCTTGGTTATGCTCTGTGTTAGTGTCAGGGTGTACCAGTCTACCTTCAACACCCCCCTTCACACCAAGGAGTTGCACTGAAACTGCACTGAAATGTGTTTCTAATAGTGTCTCATGTGTAAGTAGGTTTTGCATGGCCGTTTGAAAAACCTCTTCAAAAATAGATAAGGCAAGAAATATATAACTACTACTCAAACATATATAACAAAACACCTATTATCTAGTTTGCACATAAATCGGACTGGAAACTTGTTGAATAGGGGATTAATCAAAACCTGAGAGTTCAAAGTTCTTCGTAAAGTAAACAAGTGAAAAGAAAAGGTTACATATCCATGTGACTATGAGAAGGGAATTCATACAGGCTAAACTAACTTGCACACACACATAAATACAGACATGCAAAACAACATGGATCAAGAAGCCACATGTATTGAGTAACTGTGGTAGTTCATGATATAGTTTTGGTTTTGGTTGAACTCTGTAAGACCTAGTGGATAAGAAATGGGCATTTTGTTTCTTTATTTCATTCTTATTTGATGGGAATCATAATTTAGTTTTACATTCATTAACGTACATTTGCTCAGCTGCTACACGGTGATTATTGGACTGAACTTTCTCACCCAACTCCGGGCAGCGACAACTATTATGATACACATAACAAATGCCACTTTGAGTGAAAGGACAGGCAGTTACACTTCCATTTTTATTAAAAACACATTTTTAAAAAAGAAAACAAACAACTGCATTGTCTTATTTTTGTTTCTAATAGTTTTATGAATACCACCTTCTCATGGTTCAACTCCACACAGAAAGGGCCTCGGTCACACAGTCGATCTGAAAACAGGACTCTCTTGCTGTGAGGCAACAGTGTTAACCATCATGCTACCCCATATTTCAAAACTGTTATTTCCTGAAACCTTTGGTGTTCCTTTTTCATGTTTATTTCCAAACTGAAAGTCACAGTGACATCTGTGAGATATGTTACCACTATTAGGATCAGCACACAAATGTTTATATTCTTTTTTTTTGCCTGTCCTGTTTGGATCTTTAGCCATCAGAATTGTTGTCTGAAGGCTAAGAAAGATGCCAAGCGATTTATTTTACCAATTGCATCATCATGGCCTTGCCATATTGGTCCATTTGATTGACCTTTATTATAATTATGCATTTATTTGATTTGATATTTGGTTGTTACAGACGGGACAGACATGACTGGGGATAGGAGAGGGAGAAAGAATGAAAGAATGAGAGGGAGAGATGAGATGGTGAGAAAGGGGGGAAGAAAAAAAAGAAAAACAAACAAAACACCTGGATCACCTGTATGGGGATAAGAAAAAATAGAAGAGAAAACAAACAAAAAAGAGCAACATACTAAATACAACACCATCACAATAAACTAGTTAACAGTAGATAACAGTAGATACTAAATATTGCATGTTATTGTGCAGTACGCAAGATTGACAGCGCACAATGTGCTTTGACGTAGCAGCCAAGAAGGGTGTAGTTTGTGTCTGTGAACACCCGTGTGTACACCTGTGTGCACACGGGTGTGGATCAGCACGCTTGTTTATATTCTAATTTTTCCGTGCCTCTCATGAATCATAAAATTCCATGAACTCTATGAATCAACATGTCTTTACTTGCGGTCAAGGAAAGTAAATAATCATTAGTGAGCTATAATTATTAGTGATCTGTATGCTTGGGCGGCGGTTTTAATTTTCTAGAGATATTAATTTATGATAACTTAATTTATGATAGGCGACATTTTACTATTCATGACAAAAATTGGTTGTTGTTGTTGTTTTTTTATTTAAGGGCAGCAACAGAAAAGTTGGGACAGGGTAACAAAAGGCTGGAAAGTAAGTCATTCTAAAAAGAAACCGCTTGAGGAAACATTTTGCAACTAATTGGGTTAACTGGCAACAAGTCAGTAACAAGACTGAGACAAGATTACCTTAAATAGGCAGAAGAAGTAAAGATGGGCAAATGAAAAAAAAGGCTATATCAATAAACTGTGGAATGATCTCAGAAATTACGAAGACTATGAATAAACTTAAAAATGGGCTTTAAAAAAAGTTTTGATTTTTGTGAGCAAAATGCTCTCATGACTCATCGAGTGAAAACTACTAGCCAGCCAATCGGTGACATGCAGTCTGACAACGTCACAATTTAGTACCTGGTCGGATCGCTTGGAACCCCAGCCGAGCAGGTTCTAAAAATGTACCTGGTATCAGGTTCTATGGCCTAATGGAAAAACCTGAAAACCATGGTGAACCATGTCAAGTCAATCTGAGTAGGTACTAATAGAATTGTATTGTACCAGAGTCTACTCTAAATGTTTGTCAGTGACTTTCTGCTCTACTTTGATTGTTGTGTCTTTTTTGTAGTTTTACTTTCCCTGTCATATTGGGTTTGGGTTAGTTTTCATGTCATACTGAATACTGCCTGCTTGTGTTTGACTTTATATTTCTTGGATTGCTTCATATATACACTACCAGTCATTAGTTTGAACAAACTTTCTCATGTAATTCGTTATTTTCACTTTCTACATTGTAGATACACACTGAAGACATTAAATATATGATAAATAAATTGATAAATATGTCTTATATTTTAGATTACTCAAAGCAGCCACTCTTTGCTTTATTGACAGTGCTGTGAACTCTTGGTCTACTCTCAATGCGCTTCATGATGAACTCCATCAGTTGTGTTGTGCAGAAGTCAGGTTGGTACACAGCTGATAGTCCTAAAATCTATTGAATCCAAAATAATGAATCACAAAATCATAACAAACTCAGCAGCTTTGGTATATATTTTATATTACCATATAATTTAAACTTATTTATGAACACTTGACAAAATGTTTTTAGTTGTTTTTGTGAATAACATTTCGATCAATAACATATTTTTAGCTTAACTGCTTTCCCACTCATATTGTAGGTCTACAGTTTACATTCTGATCACAACACATAAGGTGTTTCCACAAGCAGTTTTACAATTCCTTGCAATGTCATGGAATTATTCCATGACATGAAAAAATACAAGAAGTGGACAGCTGACTTTTAGAGTAAGAAGTAGAGTTAAACAAGACTGCAAAACAGGATGTTGATAGACAGGGAAAAACAGTTTTCATTCTGATTTCTGTTGCTCAATGCTCGATTTTCTTCTGTTGTTGGTCCCTTTAGTTATCCACCTCCTCTGCACGTCTTAAAACCATCTCAGCCTCACCCCCTTAACTTTATCTCCAAATCAGTAAACCTGAGCCAACCTAACAACCTCTTCCTTTGAAAACTTTTCCGTACTTCCACACCAGCGGATTCATTAAACACCTTGTTCTTTCTCTGCCCAATTCAGTTGTACTTTCCTAGAGATCTGGTAAGTCTTTCCTTTATGCTTTATAACATTTAAAGACTTTTTATAGGTGGTGACTTTATAGAGGTAATAATTATTCTGTAACCTAATTCAGTGTGAATGCTCTTGAGTAAAAACAAGGAAAGAAAGAAAGAAACCCATTAGGAATGTAGGTACAATGAGCTGAAAGGTTCATGTTTTACAATCTGTACTGTTTTATAATATATGCCACTGACTGTGGAAATACCTTGGTTTTCCTCAGATTGTTTCATAGCACAGCTGCCTTAGAGCACTGGTTCTCAAGCTGTGGTATGTGAGCTCCCTCTAGTGGTATTAGGATTTGACAAGTGGTATTATCACTTGTCACATCCTGTTTATGACAGTTAAAATAAATAACATTTATATAAGAAATAAAATTGTCTCGTGTGAACTGTATGTGGTGTACTGCTGTACTTTAATGTCGGTCATAAGGGTGGTACTTCAAGAGCCATATATGTCATGAGGTGATACTCATTGTGAAAGGTATGAGAACCACTGCCTTAGAGAGTTAAGAAAGAAACTGGAGGAAAATGGCAAAATAAGATAGTGATACTAAGGCCATGCTGAAGACAATGCAACAGTGCTGTCTCTCATTTTTTCTTTCTCTTTCATTTGTCTGCAAACTTTTGCAAACTTCCGGTGGATCTGCCTTGTTATAAATGGCAAAATACGACCCACAAATTAGTCTCAGTTATAATAACCTGTCAGAGTTTGATGAGGCATTCATCTGCAGAAGATTCTTCAACAACCAACAAGAGAGCTTTACTAAAGGTATGCCGTCTTTGTTACTTTGCTGTTGTACGATTGTAAAATCATCATGTATTTACTTTTTAATAGATAAACCTCTGACACTTAAGACTTTCCCAGTTTTTAATTACTAAGTCACTCATGATTAATACATTTTCAAGATTCCGCCCCCAAAAATTCAGTTCCCTGAATATCTATATGCATGCATGAATGGATGGAATATATATTTATACATATATAAAAAAAATTAAAAAGAAGGAAATTCATTTTTTACACTATTGCATAACGTAGAAACACTGACTGCTGGGATAGTTATTCACTGGAAGTGTAGTGTTAAATAATCAAATAGGCTAATTTCTTAAAATTAAGTTAAACCACTGAACTTAAGAGACAGCATTACTTTCATGAGGGTAGTGACTTTTAAAGTAATTGCCGGTAAGGTTCTTTGCACAGTTATAACTTCTTTGACCTCTTTATTCGTCAAAATGTGTTGACTAATACATCTAAACCAAGCTGCAGGCAGACATAAATGTAGGCAGCCAAATATAGCATGGTGCAAGCAGTTAGAGTAACTGCAGAAGTTTGTTATCATCTGTCAGACCTAGAGGTTAAGTAAAGGTCTTTTTCACTGAAGAAAAACAAGCAGTAATTTAATTTGGGGTTTTTTCCAATTCCATTGACATAGTGTTGCTCAACAACTGCACAGTGAGTATTAAAGTCCACATTCTCACCCAAACCCACACAGCCATCATGACCATTATGATGGATGTAATTGCCCAACGTTTAGTACATCAAATGGACGATTAGGTAAACCTGTGATTGGATTGTCAAAAACCCTTTAATAGTTATTTTATTTAGTAAACTGAGAAACCACTTTTCATGGGTCAGTCAACAAGTGGCCAACAAAGCTGAAAAATATCACCTATCATTTAAATGATCTTTTTTAATTGAGCATATTAAGTTTAATTGAGCATATTAAATACACATAGTTTAGTCTAGGTTGTATTAATGTGTCACAGTTTGTTCTGATATTCTTCTACTGCACATCAACCCACACCTGACAGAAGAGCCATACATATTTTCTTCTTCTTAAGTGTCTTATTGGATGGCATTGGCGTTTAGACTAGATGCCCTCTCTCTCACACAGTCCAGCAACTCATTTGGTGTTTTCTTCCTTCGGTCTTGTATTCTGCCAGTGACGGTTTCTCGCCTTCTGCCTTGTCTTTGTTCCCTTCAATCTTTTCCAGATTTAATTCCAATTGTCCTTTTTCAGTACTTGTCCCAGAGAGTCTTGCTTGTCTCTCTGATGTTTTATTTAATGATCTTTTGGTGTGTGCGCATTTTAAAACCTCTTCATTAGTCGGTCGTTCTTTGCTTCCATACATGAAGATAGGTATGATGTAGACATCTAGGACTCTCTTTCTTGTCTTGAAGGAAATTTGTCAATCAACTGTAGTCCTTGCAGAGGTAGCTTTCTTTCCTTTTGCAATCCAAATCTTGATTTTACGTAACAATCTTCATTACTCACAGTAATACCCAAATATTTAAACTTATTGCCTTGTTGTGTGGAATTCTTTAGTATGATGTTGCACTATATTGTCTTTCTTTTTGGAAATGATCATTGTCTAAGTTTACTTGAGATTCAAGAAAATGAATGTGGGACTTAATGTCCGTCCCACTTCTTCACTCTTCTTATATACAATAAGTATTTGTTTTCTGTAGATGTTGAATTGATTACAGTGTCGTCTGCACATCTCAGGTTATTAATGAGGTGCCCATCAACCACAATGCCTGGCACTCCTTTAATCTCGCAAGATATAATCACTGTATAGAGGAAACAGATCAGCTGACAACACACAACTTTGCCCTACACCACTTCTGAGTTTGACAAATTTCGAAACCAGAAGTGAAAATTTCTTTGTCACTTTTGATTGCCACAGTTTGTTCCAAGTGCATGTTCTTCATAATAGGTCTTTTTTTGCCATTGTTCAGAACTAATAATAACTATTAGATTTTTGTAGCTGATAGTGCTGAAGGCTTTCATGTCATCAATAAAACATGAGTACAGATATTTTTGAAGTTTAACTGCTTTTTCTGGGACGCTTATCAATATAGCATTTGTTGTTCCTTTGCGTTCTACAAGTCTGAATTGTTTTTCTTCTAATTCTGTTTCAATCAGTTCCAACAAATAAAAATTTATACTTTTTTTTTGAGGACTGCAAATTTTAAGAATAATTTAAGTTTTTCTGAAGTTCTTGGTCAGATATTTATTTTTTCGTGTTTGCGTTCAATTGTTGGGAAATTACGGTGACATACTCTTTTAGTGTTGTAACATCATTGCTGATTTGGACACTCTTCAGTTTCCTGATAACTGTGACTACATGCATACATTATGCTCAGCAGCCAGTTAAGAATTTTCATATCACATTGTGAATGTTGCTGCCACAGTAGTGCAATCATGAACTGAAGTAGCCATTAACACTGAATGGATGGATTATAATCTAATTTGAGCTGAAAACAGTGCTCTCAACTACAAGCGATGACCTTCACTGCTAAATGCATTTTATTTGCTGTTCATTTTGAGCCTTTATTGTCTAAGATTCATAACTAACTATAAATTAAACATTAATTTAAGAGTAATTAATTTATATTTCTGTGCAATATGTGAAGACAGAATTATTATCAATATCAAAAATGACTTTTACATAAATTCATGTTTTTTTCTATGCAGATCTGAAGACATTGATGAAGATGACCAACAACTCTTTCGATCAAATTAATACAACTGCTGCACCTGATAAAAATGACTCTGTGTATGGTGACAAGTATGATGGGCTGAAACAGTCTCTCAACACAATGTCTGTAATCCTTTATTCCGTGGCCTTTGTCCTCGGCGTGCTCGGGAATGGAGTGGTTATCTGGGTGACCGGGTTCAAGATGAAGAAAACTGTTAACACAGTTTGGTACCTCAACCTTGCTGTGGCTGACTTCCTCTTCACTGCATTTCTTCCCCTGAGTGTGACTTACACAGCTTCAGGTTTCCACTGGCCTTTTGGCAAGTTCATGTGCAAGCTGAACACCACTATCAGCTTTCTGAACATGTTTGCCAGTGTCTACATTCTGGTGGTGATCAGTGTGGACAGATGTGTGTCTGTGGTGTGGCCTATCTGGGCTCAGAACCACCGAAATGTACGCAAAGCATCCTATGTGAGTCTGTGTGTTTGGGTGGTTGCTTTGATTCTCAGTGCTCCATATTTCATCTTCAGGGACACTGAGAAAATGTCTGAAAACCAAATCCTCTGTTTCAGCAACTATGCTCTTTCTGATAACTATACAGCACCATCTGTGATTCAGTTTCGTCATCTAGCCATGACTATCACTCGTCTCTTCCTGGGATTTGCAGTTCCCTTCACTGTCATTGTGTCCTGTTATGCTGTCCTAATCCATCATCTGAGGAGAAACCGCACCATGGCCAGCCAATCAACACGCACGTTTAAAATTGTCACTGCTGTTATTGTCACTTTTTTCCTGTGTTGGGCTCCCTTTTACATAATTGGTGTAATTGAACTAGTGAAATTCACGTCTGCTACTCAGAGCAACACATTAGATCTTGTCATAGGTGTCGGGATGCCTCTGGCCACCAGTCTGGCCTTTCTCAACAGTTGCTTCAATCCACTGCTGTATGTGTTCATGGGCCATGATTTTAAGGACAAAGTCCGCAAATCCATCCGAAATGTTTTGGAGACTGTCTTCCAGGAAGAGGAGACACGCACTCGCACTTACACAGGGTCAGTGGTCACCAGTCAAAGCAAAAATAGCTCAGATTTGAATACTGAGGTATAAGAAACCAAATAATTAAACTGTAAATGGCAGACAATTGTGACAACTATCTTAAAAATGATTCTAAATGTTTCAAAAATATCTTAAAATGCTTTGGGGCTTTTTTACTAGCCATAGCATTAATCTGATACATGACTGCATGAATCTATGAATCACAGCAGTCCATTCAGGTTACTTTTTTATAGAACTAAAAGCAGTTATACAATGTTATTGCTTCCATTATTGTTGCCTTTTTTCTGGGCTGGACTCCCTATCATTCAGCTGATAGTATTTATTCCACCAAATGAAAAAATTCACTATGCCATTCAATTGGGATCTTTGTTGCCAAAAATTTGGTCGTTCTTCACTGCTGCTTGAATCCACTGCTGTATGTCTTCTTGAGACAAGATTTTAAGGCTGAAATACGAAAATCCATCCTGAATGTGCTGGAGAGCCTTCCAGGAAGAGGAGACACACTCTCCCAGTGACATGAAGTCAGTGAACACCAGGCAGAGCAGAGAGAAGTCAGATTAGATTACTGAGGTATAAGGCTGTATATGAGGTACATAAACATGTTAAAACCTTTAATAGAAAATTTCTTTGAGACTTTTTACTAGCTGTAAACATGACTCCAGAGTAAATCTTTATAAATCTTTATAAACCTTTAATGAATGAAATTTTGTTTAATTTTGTTCCAATAAACAAAATTTCAAATAAACCCCGCTCATAAAATTATGGAAACAGCTAATGGTACAAATGGTACTGTGATGTATTATTTCTGTGCTGTGTTGTTTTTCTTGCCTCTTTGGCTCACAGCTCTGCATTAACTTTGTGCTATTATTATTACTATTTATTTATTTATTTTTTGCTTTAACTAACTCATGAAGTCTGCCATTCATTTCCATGTATTAATAATCCGTGTTATGTTTTATGTTAATATATTATTATGAGCTGACCACCATTGAGTTTTCATGTAAACATTTACATTTTATATTAAATATTTGACATTCCTACAGTTCCATTAGTAACATATATGTCTATATCAGACAATCTCACTGATAGTTTCTCTCTTTTAAAGTTTTTTAACCCCAGGGACGTCAATAAATAGTGACAGTAGTGATCCTCATTTATTCACTGTTCCTGTATTGTTTTATTCGCTGAACAAAAAGTATTATATTTACTTACATACATTTTATTTTATTTATTTATCAGCCATGGTGTGAAAAACAGTATGGGCCATTATCACAAGAGGTTATTGTCTTAGTTTGTTAAAGTTCTCTATTCCCATTCTGGTCAAATTTGGTTTCATCGTTTGTTTACAGTACAGTTACAGAGCCAAGTGACAACAAATCAAAAGACTGCTGCCTGTCAGTGGCCAAGAGCAGCCTGTATTCAGTTTGAATACTGTTATGAATTGAAACAGAACAGTTTATAACTTTATTAGTTTGTAAATAGTGTTTCACTGTTCTATTTAACTTTTGGTGACAGTAGAAAGACTGAATCAGGGGATCGTGTGGGAGAGAAAGGGAGAAAGCTGGATGAAGATGGCAAAGAGAGAGAGTGCAACAGAAATAAGTAAAAGCAGACATGTAGTCAAAGTCAGCAAAAAATTTAAAAGCCATGATCACTTCCATCTAGTTCATATTCATTGATGATGATGTCACATAACTGTATTCTAGGCACTGTGTTACACTGATATCTAATGCTCAGCTGCAGGGGAAGAGTGGGGCAGTGGGTTGTCAGGGGAAGCTGGTAGACACAGCATATGACAATTGTCTAATCATGCCCCACCACCCACCCCCAGCACAAGAGAAATAATGGTGCAGCTGAGCTGAGTGACAGAGCAAGCTGAGCAGTAAAGTAAACATGAATATTGCAGTCTGACAGCACACTGTAAATAAAACAATTGAACTAATCACAAATCTGTGAGCGTGTGTATTGTACCCCCCCCTTCTAAGAAGTGTTAAAGTATACTTTAATACTTCTTAGTGTTTTTTAATTTTTAAGCTAAAAATAAAATAAATAAAAATTCAAAATGTAATACTGAGAAAACTGTGGTGGAATATGACTTGAAAATATATTGAATTAAATGGGGTTTTATACTTTAACATTGAAAGACAGCAAGAAAGAACAAAGTTTTGCTTTTGATCAGATCTGCTGTGGATTATTATAAATTTTCCTATAATATGTGTAGAGATGCATACACATAACAGCATTCAGTTGAAATATGAGCACTTTAAATATAAAGTAGCATACATACCTTGAAAAACTAAATTTTAGTTTTTAAACTCATCTTGATTTTGTAGAGAAGGTGATCAGGCTGTTTCTTCATCACCTGAGACCAGCTACACTGGATCATCACCAGCTTGTATCTTTATCCCTTTTTCACTCAGTGAAGTCTTTCTCTTTTCATGTGCACTGGTAACCAAAGCGTGTGATATTTGAAATAACCTGCTCGCCTTCTCGCACACCCCATACTAGTAAGGCAAACTCACATACAGGCTCAGGGGGACGGGGTGAATCTATATACAAAGATGAGATATTAACACTAAGAACACAAAGGAATACTCTGAATAATACAAGCTAGGCTATATTAAGTAATGTAATGTATGGCACCATGCAGACATGTGGAGAGCATGCAAACTATACACAGCAAGGTCCTGGTCACACGGTGGATTAGAACACAGTATTTTCTTGCTGTGAGGCAACAGTGTTGACCACCATGCTGCCCAGTATTTCAAAACCTTTGGTGTTCTCTTTTCATGTTTGTGTCTAAATCAAAAGTCAGAGTGACACACTGTTAGGATCGACACACAAATGTTTATGTTTACATCTTTCTGTGCCTCTCATACATCGTAAACTTTATTAACAGTATCAACAAATCTTTACTTGCTGGCAAGTGAACTCTGGCATGTCTCCACCGCGTTACTGTAATCTGATTACTTTTTTCAAGTAACGAGTAAAGTAAGGGATTACTATTGCAAAAACGGTAATTAGATTACCGTTACTTTCCCGTAGGAACGCTGCATTACTGCGTTACTAAAACCGTGATTTTCTGCGAGAATGTCTCATGACAGTGACGTAAGCGAGTGCGCCGTTGGTGACAACAGCTGTGTGCAGATCAACAGTGGATCATATATCGATTGTGGGAGAGAGTATGAGCGTGCAGCGTTTAAAGCGTGGAAGTACTGACCTTACTTTGAGTTTGATTCCATAAAAAGTGACAAAAACATTAGCGTCCATTGTGCGTGGGAAGAAAACTTCTTTTTACAGCGAAAAAAAACCCTAAACTTCCAAGCAAGCACCGAGTGCGCTATGACATAATGGGAAACTCACAGAGAAACTCGCGGATTCTTCAACTGACCGCGGCACACCTGCACCAGGGTAAACCTCCACCTACCCTAGTCCTGCTTTACAGGTGAAAATAGAGCAACAGGACCGCTGAGTCTTTGACTTTATTTATTTTCTGCTGTGTTTTACTTGCATCTATTTGAAAGAGTGAGTGTAAACACAAAAAATATTTTATTTTATGTGCTGGAATGTGCAGAAAATAGGTTTCAATGTTAAACTAATTTATTCAAGTCAGAATGTTGCATATAATTAAATTTTTGCTTGATGCATAAAGTTAAAAGATTAAAACTGATAAAACAAGTTAAAAAAAAGAGACTTTTCCATTTGATTACATTTTGTATGATGGATTATGCAGAAAAAGTAGAAATGGGCTGAAAGATCTATCACTTTATTACCTATTCAGGTTGTAAATCGGGTTTTTAAAAAGTAACTAAGTAACTAAGTAATTAATTACTTTTGAAAATAAGTGATCAGTAAAGTAATGGGATTACTTTTTGGGGGAAGTAATCAGTAATTAGTTACTGATTACTTTTTTCAAGTAACTTGACCAACACTGGTCTCCACACCTGCGGGCAATTGAGCTCCCAGCATTTAAGATTAGCACTCAGCACTACTCTTTGCCAAGTGTTCTGCTAACCACAGTTAGTGCTGGCCGTGACAGCTTTTGCTTAAAGAGAGATTGTCATAGAAAGAAACTTACCTCGTGTTTTTCTCTGCAGCTGCTCAGCCGATTTCCACGCTACATCCCAGACAATACTCACCTTTTCTCCTGTCACTGGCCTTAGGCTTGGCAGCTCTGTTCTCCTCAGCTCTGGTCTGCTCAACTAACCTGCCCCCCAGCCGCCCTCATTGCATTCAACAGATTCTCTGCTCTTGGAACCCAGCCACCTCACCCGGAACTCCTACCTCCCCTGTCGCCAGTTCTCCACCTGCAAACTGTAAGGCAAACCTGCTTTGATAATAACTCCTCTGGATCGTATGGACTCAGTCACTAAATGCACTCTACTGTGCATTTAGTGGCTGTGTGTTGAGAATCCCGTGTTGAGAATCCCGCTTGCATTCCCTGAAGGCTGTGGCTTTCCTTCATGCCCCTGAGCTTAAGCCTCTGTAGTCAATGTAACAGCATCTTTACAGGTCTACCTAAAAAATCAGTCAGACAACTACAGCTCATTCAGAACTCTGCTGCTCGAGTCCTCACTAAGACCAAAAAAGTGGACCACATCAGTCCAGCTCTGAGGTCTTTACACTGGCTGCCTGTCCGTCAGAGGATAGACTTTAAAGTTCTGATGCTGGCCTATAAAGCTCTGAATGGTTTAGGACCAAAATACATCAATGACCTCCTGACCCAGTATGAACCATCCAGATCCCTCAGGTCATCTGGATCCGGTCTTTTATCAGTTCCCAGAGTCAGAACCAGACACGGAGAAGCTGCATTCAGCTTTTATGCTCCTTATATCTGGAACAAACTCCCAGAAAGCCTCAGATCAGCTGAAACACTCAGTTTATTTAAATCCAGGTTGAAGACTCACCTGTTCTCAGCTGCATTTGAATAAAGCACCAAATCCACACTTTAAGCTTAAATTTCAAAACTTACATTAACTACTGATTTTATCTACTGTTCTGATTTTATCTGTTTTGATTTTATATACTGTTGTTTGTTTGTTTGTTAATTAGTTAGTTAGTTTATTTCCTTGTTTTATTCAATTTTAAACCATGCTTTTTATTTGTTCTTGTTTCTAATGTCTCTGTAAAGCACTTTGAATCACCTTGTTGTTGAATTGTGCTATACAAATAAACTTGCCTTGCCTTGCCTTGCCTTGCTCATGTTCAATCCAATTATGTTTGCTTCTAATCATAGCTTCACGTTAAACTCAAAGAATTAAGAAATCTTTGTTCATAGTTGATGGTCTAGTTGTCCTGGTAATGTAATTGTGTTTTGTTTCTAGTTATTGCTTTACATCACCTTTACAAATGTAATAATTCTCAGTTCATAGTTCACGGTCTAATTTTCCTTGCAGTTTAGTGCTTTGTACAATAAAGTTGTGTTATCATGCTAACCTGTGCCTCCATGTGATTTTGTCTATTCTGACATCGGCCTTGACAGATTTGAAGGTCACAGGCAAGAGGTCAGAAACAGATGGGGCATACAATTATTTAAAAGAGAGAACCCCATAGTTTCAGAACATATTTTCTCTGTTGAAGAATTTGGAAAAACAGCATCAAATGTTCCCTTCTGTGAGCAATTAAAAAGAAAAACCACAGGTCAAGTGCCACTTATGTACAGACCATAACTGCTGGTTTTACAGAAAATTTGAAATGATGTTAGTTGCATATGTTGTATAAAGTTATCAGCAGTCTTGGGGTATTTTATTTCCAGTTAAAAACAAGAAAATAGTTTTATTCCTTTAAGCATTTTTATTGTGGAAGACAGAAACATTGAGAAATTTGATGGGGGGGGGGGGGTTAAGTGCACTTGAAGGATCTTGTTTCAAGTGGCAGTAACACATAACGTGATAAAGCAATTGAAGTAAAAGGTACTGTCATGTGACCGAGTGTGAACCCAGATACAGGACTCAGCTGACTGACATAACTCAAAGTCACAGCTTTACTTAATGCTGGTAAAAAAAATAATAATTCCAGAACAAAAACTCAAAGTCCTGGGTCAAAAACTCAGGACCATAAGATATACACAGTGTCGCTTATTCTCCTTCTGTTAAAGTTTCTCTCATAGCGATTCTTTCAAGAAGAGCATCCACATCCAATTTTAACCAGAATTATTATTTTTTTACCAGCATTAAGTAAAGCTGTGACTTTGAGTTATGTCAGTCAGCTGAGTCCTGTATCTGGGTTCACACTCGGTCACATGACAGTACCTTTTACTTCATTTGCTTTATCACGTTATGTGTTACTGCCACTTGAAACACCTTGAATTTCCTCAGACTTCTTTCAAAACTTAACACTGACCAAGCACAAGAAGAACATTGATGACTGTAAGAGTTAACAAGAAATTTCAAGCAAGATGGCAAAACAGGATGCGGTAATTTTTTATAACACATTATAATTGTTATAACAAGTTGCATGGTACATTAATGACAACACAACAATCATTTTTCTGTCTCTGTCTCTTTAGAGCGGCTGAGAATTTCTCACAGTTTTTGAAAACTTTGAGTGGATATGAGTTGTTGGGGGTGGGGGAGCGTGAACATTTTTCTTGTAAAACACAGAGGGTCATAGCAAATACAGTTTGGGAACCACTACCTAAGGCTAAGGTAGGGAAGGTGGATGGCTTACAGGCAATGGCAGAGTGTCCAGGCCCATGAGCCTAGTGTGCAGGCAGTTTGACTCCCCTGTAGCCTTGCACCAGTGGTCCCGTGCCTGCAGGAGATTTCCTTGCATGCCTAGCCGAGAGCAGATTGCTTGGGGCTTGCCCCCAGTGAATCCGCCCCTGGCCCGTCTGGTCGCCCGCTCATTTCCTAGCCAGGACGCTTGGGTAATGGACACCATGCTAGCTGGGCTACACAGCGCCATTGCAATTCAGGCCTGTCTATCTTACTCTTACAACAGGCCATTCAGATGCAGGTATGATCTGGGGACCCTGGCAACGCAGGCGAGTTCCTGGCTGCTTCCAGTCACCTAGCTTTGCTCATGAACGAGCAGGCCTTTTCCACAAGTAGCTCCTTGGCCTCTTTCTGGGTGGTACACGGCCACCTCTGACTGACTATCTCAATCCCAGCTCTGGCAGCACAATCAGGACTGCCTAATGAGGCTGCCAGTTGAACCTACAGCAATTTTGGCCCAGGGGCAATCCAACTTCTGCAGGAAGTTGGAGTAGTCACTGTGATGGTCAGGACATGTTGAGGGCCTGCTTAGGCATTCTCTGAGTGTAATTAGGCCCAGGGCTTCCGTGACTTAACCTGCTCCCAGGCCGTGGGAATCTCAGGCCTCAGTTGGATATCTTTTGCAGATGCAGCACCCACATGCAGGGCAAAGGTGGAGGACGCGTGGCCAAGGCTCAGCTGTCCACCACCTTCCGACATTTCCATAGGCCAGGCCACCCAGCTCCCTCTCCTGTCTGCTGTGGAATGCAGGGTGGCCTGGTCGGCTCTGGGGGCAGACCCTTAGGTGGTGGTGCGGAAAATCTGCAGGTGCTACCACCTGCAGATTTTCCGCAGACCCCCCCCCCCCCCCATCACAACCATCACAACCTTCACCTGAGTTAGCAACTCCCAGCAGACCCTCACCCTCACAGGTGACATTGACCCGAAGGACGAATGCTTCCAGATCCAGATCCAGATCTGGCAGGGGCAGTAACGTTTCTTACAGTTTTGAGTCCTCCCCTCTCTCTCGCACCCCAGATGTTCACGCCATCCTTGCTCCTATGAGGCGGCAGGACCTCAGGGTCCTGAATTACCTGGACGACTAGCTGGTCTGCGCCATGTCAGAAAAGCAGTGCCGCAACCATGTAGCGCTGCTGGTATCCCATGCTCAGCCTCTAGGGCTGCGCCTGAATCCCAAGAAGTGTAAACTGTAACTGTCTCAGATCACAGCATTTCTGGGTATGTCCCTGGACTCCATCAGAGCTTCCGCATCTCTTCCTGCTGAACGGTGTCCGGTTCTCAGGGCATGCCTAGACCAGTTTGGTCTACCCTCTCGGTTAAGCTTGGGGCTGTACCTCCACCTCATGTGCCTCATGGCTGCCACTGTGCGCCGCTGGACCAGCTTATAGGTGTCCCACCATATCAACATGTTGGAACAGGCTGTCCTCCTGATCTGTCACTCTAGCCGTATCTGCCTCAATTTCAGGGAGTCCATGTTATCATCAGGACAGAGAGTCCCTTAGAGGCTACAGTGAATGCAAACCCCTGTCCAACTCCAGTTGTCTCACTGGTTTTTAGAAGGCATTCTGCAAGCTTATGCCTCTGCAGGGATCCCCCCCCCGACTCACATTTTGCCACATCATGGACATTGTGGAGGGGCATCTGCCATTTGTGCAGAAGCAACATGGTGACAGGGTTCAACCTTTACTAGGTTCTACCGCCTGTATGTGGTAGCCAGCCCCTCTTTTGGAGAACTCATGCTGGGTGCCCCTCAGCAGCAGCCTTCATCTCCACAGTCATCTCAGCATCTTGCAGGCCGACCATAAGCAGCCCGCTCTGTTGCGGTCCTCGCAAATTGTGGGACTCGTTCAGGCCAGTCTTGCATCTGGCCGACTGGTGAAGCATTCTGATTATTCCATCACCGCACAGCTGTTTTATAGGTAAGCTGTGGGGCATGGCCGGGCAGGCAGGATTATCTTAAAGAAGTATCCATGCACCATGACGAAGGGGTGTTATTCCCTGTACATATAGAAAATATAATGGAGTGGAGAGATATTTAAGTTTTAAGTTAAATTTACTTTAAAGAAAATTGAAGAAATTAGGTATTGTTAGGCTGTGTTATTGTCAATAAGCAATGCCACACGGTGTATATCTCATGGTCCCAAACTTCTTTCAAAACTTAACACTGACCAAGCACAAGAAGAACATTGATGACTGTAAGAGTTAACAAGAAATTTCAAGCAAGATGGCAAAACAGGATGCGGTAATTTTTCGCTATAACAAGTTGCATGGTACATTAATGACAAGACAACAATCGTTTTTCTGTCTCTGTCTCTTTAGAGCAGCTGAGAATTTCTCAGTTTTTGAAAACTTTGAGTGGATATGCGTTGTTGAGGGTGATCACATATTCCCTTTTTCAAAAAGAGTGAAAAGATTTTCGCAAAGGAATAAAAACATAACAACATAAACATGTCAGTCTGCCCCAGGGCAGCTGTGGCTACAACTGTAGCTTGCCTCCACCAGTGTATGAATGTGTGTGTGAATGGGTGGATGACTGTAAAGCACTTTGGGGTCCCTAGGGGGGACCAGTAAAAGCGCTATACAAATACAGGCCATTTACCATTTACCATAAAAAATCAAAGGATGACAATATCCATATGAAATACATAAACCAATTTACATAAAGACTGATAAAGGATACTTTGTTGGATATTAGAATTTTGTCATAGAAAGTTAATGACAATCAGTTTTTGAAAAGGGCTAAAGGTACCTTTGAAAAAAAAACACAAAAACAATGGCAACAAAAAGAACTATGCAGAATAGTGATAAAAAGAGCTGTATCCAAACCAGGAATATATGCAAATATTTTCTTATTGTTTTGGCAGCATCTAACTGCAGACATCAGTGACACTCATCAAGGTTGTATATTGTGGTATATGAGTGCTTATAAAATATTTAAAATGTTTACAAAATAGGCTTTCTAAATTTTTGGTCATCAACTTGTTTTCATACTTGCATTTTAATGCTTGTGTCTATGTTGTGAAATTACACCGACATGCTGTACAGGAGGACAAACAAAGAGAAAGTGTACATGTTTTTATTTTCTTACTCAAAGATGACTTCAGTAATATCATACGTCACTGTTTTAACACTGTCCCCACATGTCCCACACATGTAAATCACTTCGTAGCACACTCCTGTATTGTTATTTTTCATCTCAAGAGTGAAAAATTCGGGTTTTCTGAATTTTGGTATTTTATGTCATTAATTTATGCTAAATTTTACTCTTCTTTGCTTCTTTCTTAGCTCCACAGTATGAAGGCCTAGACAACTTTCAGTGCCTAAATCTGTGCTCATATAGAAAATCTCTACTCTGCAAGCATTACAGTAGAAATATTAAAGATTTACATACATTTGTATTGTTTCTTTATATCATCTTCACTGGTCTCAAGACTATGATGGATATAACAATTAACTCTTTCAGTCAAATCAATATAACTGCTGAACCTGATCCAAATGGCTCTGTGTATGCTGAGTTATTTCAGTCTCTCACCAACATCCGTATTGTTGTTTTCTCCCTGGGCTCTTGCCTTGCGTGCTCTGGAATCAAGTGGATATCTGAGTGACCACGATCAAGATGAAGAAAACAGTCAATACATTTCAGTACCTCAACCTTGCTGTAGCTGACTTCTTCTTTGCAAGATCTCTACCCCTGAGTGTGATACACCATAAATATGGTCTATATGAACACATTTGTCATGGTCTACATTCTAGTGATCAGTGTGGAAATGAATCATAGTTTAGTGCACTTTACAGTGATTTCACCAGAATGTGGAGTGGACAGGTTTTAGTTGAGATACATGGAACGCATTATGAGTTTGCATATTGAGAAGCAGCTTCAGATGCACAAAACCGGGTTGGCCATAGACTCTATTTCACATGGTCCAACTGGGAGAGTACTCCCAATTACTGAGTAGAGAACCAAACCTTCTGGCCTTTGGTGTAAGTTGGTGCAGGGGTTCTGTTGCGATCGGCATACCCACTGCAATCAAGGAGACAACTAGGAGAAATTAGCACATGGATGCAGTTTCCCGTTACTGAGAGAGGACTGCTCTTATATCAGAGTCTGAGGCATCCACTTCGATGATAAATTAGCAGTTAATATCAGGCTGGGACAGGACTGGAGTGGTGGCGAAACATTTCTTCAGGAGATCAAACACTGACTACGCTGAAGGATTCCACTGGAAAGAGACTAGTGATGTGCGATACCACTGATTTCCTTTCCAATCCGATACCAACTAAAATTCAGGGTGGTATCGACGATACTGATCCGATACCGATACTCTGTACAAAAACGTAATGTTTTATTGTATTTCATAATACAATATATAATTGTATTATGAAATTGTAATGAGAATATAGTAATATAGCTTCATAATGATCAGGACATCAGACTACTTGTTCTCATTGCTTAATAATGCAGAATTATCATACAGAAATAAAAAACCTGAAGTTGTGCACTATTTGAGCATGTTGCCTGCCTGCAGTACTAAAGGACTCCGCGAGAGACGTCTGTCTCGCCCTGGTAGCACCTGTCCCTGTCCTCCTCTTCAGTTTGTCTCAACATAAGCTCATATTCTGTGACATGATTTACTCTGAGGTGTTTGACGAGGTTAGTGCTGTTGCCACCACACCTCACTGTCTTGCCACATGTATCGCAAACCGCGTCTTGACTGTTTGTGGAGGTAAAATACGTCCACACATGACTCTGTTTACGCTCAGCCATTGTTGTGAGTGCGCACGCCAGGGGCTGCGACACATTTATACAGCCGTATTTCGCACATGACTATGAAAGGCGTAAGAGGAAGTAGTTCCTTCCAATTCGAATGATATAGTTTGTTTCCACTGCTTTCCTGTTAATGAAAAACTAAAAATTTACCCCAAAGTACTAGAACATAAATTACTGGTATCGGAAGAATCGATATTTCAAAATCGATCCGCACACCACTAAAAGAAACTTTTGGAGAGGTTAGATGTGTTAAGAGTAAGGCCATTTTGCTGAAATCGCCGATGAAACAGCGATACAAGCTAGCAAAACTCTGGAAACATTGGAGATGCATGTGGTTAGATGGACTGGCAAGTCTACTACTACCTCACTTTTGCAGGCTCTGGTTTGAGGTTGCCTTTCTCTACTCTGTAGCACAAGAAGGAAGCTGTGTCAATGTGAAATTCATATTTTTTTCTATTTACAAAAAGTTTATTCCCCAACAAACATTGTAGCACTTGCCTGACGTGGGTTTCATGTTCTTGGGCTGATTTCAAAAAGATAAGCATGTAGACGAAGACAAAGCGATTAATGAAGTCCTGGAGGACGTTATTCACGAGGGACTGAAACACAGAGGGGACATTCGAAAGACCAAAAGGTATCACCAGATACTCAAAATGGCAGAGGTGAGGCTGGCTGAGTTCGTCTTCCTGGTGGAGGTATTCATCCACTCATCCACTTCCTTTACTCTTACCAGATGGTAAGTATTCTGCATGTCCAGTTTACTGAAGATGGTTGCTCCCTGTAATAACTCAAAAGGAGATGTGAACAAATGCAATGTTTTCTACGCAGGGTCTGATGGTCTTGCCTTTCTTCTCAATGATAATAAACTGCCAGTGGAGGACAGCATTTGTGCACAACAGTAGCACTTTAGCACCAAGCGTCAATGATGTAAACACACACTTCCCCACCATGAGTCTTAACTTAAGGCTCAGTTGGTGCGGTAGCTTGTTAACCCAGCTAGCTGAATGACAGAGTCCAAGACTTATTGAAAACACAGCGGTCCCTCACCTTTGTGGTTCATAAAAGTATGTGGTATATTTTGTGATCTAGTGAGCAATCATTGGCAATAATAACTAATTGAATTACCTAATAGGTGGCCTAATAGGCTTGCCCCACTTCTCTCACATTGCTTCCGGTGCCTCCTCTACTGGGTACTGCTAATCTTTGAAGTAATGCACACACCTCTAGGCAAGGTAACAGCACCCTGACTGCCATTAGATAATGTAATGAAATTGTTCACTGCCCATTGTCCACTTAGTCCTGCATTTCTCCTGGTGAGTGACGGTCCCTACATTTTAAATAAATATCTGTTCTTTCTAGTTTTCCATTTTCAAAGTAGGGTTATTATTTTTGCTTTAACAAAAAGCTAAGAGAGAGAAGCAAAAAGAGAAGAGAGTCATTGTTTCCCCACCTGCTGAACCCACTTTGACCCCCGACTGTACATATTTTCCTGTTCAGAGGCAAAGTCACCTCCTACAATATTTTTTTTAAAATTCCCCTCTCGCCTATGCGGGCAGTCTGTCCTTCAAGCTCGGCACATTGTTTTCCCATTAAGGTCTGATGTGTTTTCAAAGTGTCCCTTTAATTCTTTGAACACTGTAAAAGTTAAGACAGAAATAAACTAAGAATCAAGAGAAAGAATAAATGAGATAAATGTAAGGGCAAAAATGGCAACTTTCAGAGTAAATACAAAAGCTGACCAAGCTTGCAAAACAGGATGCTGATAACAGAGCTATACTGGTGGCACACTATATTTTAGATTTTAGACATCTTTTGCTCTCTCTCTCTCTCCCTCTCGCTCTCTCTCAATTTCTTTCTTTGTGGGCAGTGACGTCTTACCTCACATATATTAACCTGGCATTTTTCTGCATTGCATTCATCAACAACCAACAAGGGAGCTTCCCTAAAGGTAAATGATCTTTGATATTTTCCTTTTGTAAGTTTGTAAAATCATCACATATTTGCTATGCAGGAATAGACTGACCCTGGTATTTACATAATACAATAAGATAATTTATTAAAATTAAGCAAACAAGCTAAGCTGTTGCATTTAAGAGAGAGCACTGCTTTGATGAGAATTCTTGAAGTAATTGTTTTCTGTCATATTATAACTTGTTTCTCACACAGTGATCGTGCGTATGTTTTTCTGTCTGTTTCTAATTGTTGTAAAAAACGCTTTGCTGTATTAAGGTGTATTCAAACCAAACACGAAGGTCATTACAGTTCTCCTCATTACATAAACATAAAAAGTCTTTAATTACAACTGACATGAAATTGCACTGGGCAACATGAACAGAGGGGAATCTGCCTTTGTGGCAAAATATTTCAACTTCTGAAAAAGGCTGCTGGTTCATGAAAATCATCATCTATGGATTTATTTTTACATATATGCACCACTCATTGAATAGATTAAAATAGCATAGTTTGAATGAGCTTAAATATTTTGCTTCACAATAAGTGCTGCTTTTTAAGATTACTTCATTTAAAATCATTTAAGAGATTTTATCAAACCTTTTGTCACCAAATTTTGTTCTTTTTTTCATCCTTGTGTCTAATTGTTACATAAATCAAAGGTCAGACAAAAACACCTCCTTATTTTCCTGCACCTTTTATTGATAATTTCAGTAACTTCATGAGTTACTGTGTTAACAACAAGCATGTCCCTGTTATACCCACTTTGTTGTAAAACTTATTCATCTTGAGATACAATATCTTATTTTAAAAATTGCTTTAATTGATTAGTTCATCTCTTAAATTCACTTTGAAATTTCTTCATTTCCTTCTTGGCTTATCACTTGTGAAATCTAGACCTTAATCTGCCTTAACAGCTTAACAGCTCTACTCAAGCAGAAATCTAAAAGATTAGGAAAATTAAATATTACTTTACATACATTCATACAGACCCTGATGTCTCTTTTCTGTTCTTTTTGTTTTCTTGATATTACAGGTTTCTTGATAAACAATAATGGAGATGGCCAGTCTAATCAATACAACTGCTGCACCTGATCTAAACGATTCTTGGGTTGACTTGTTTTCGTCTCTTACCACCGTGGCTGTTGTTGTTTTCTCCCTGGTGTCTCTCCTCGGTGTGCTCGGGAATGGACTGGTTATCTGGGTGACCGGGTTCAGGATGAAGAAAACTGTTAACACAATTTGGTACCTCCACATTGCTGTGGCTGACTTCATCTTTGCAGTGTTTCTAGCCCTTAGAGCAACATCCCTGGCTTTGCAGTTTCACTGGCCCTTTGGCAATTTCATGTGCAAGCTGTGCGGCACTCTAATCATTCTAAACTTGTATGCCAGTGTCTACATTATGGTGGTGATCAGTGTGGACAGATGTGTGTCTGTGGTGTGGCCTGTCTGGGCTCAGAACCACCGAAATGTACGCAGTGCAACCTATGTTAGTCTGTGTGTTTGGATGTTGGCTTTGATTGTCAACATTCAACATTATTTTTACATGGACACAAAGATAGAAACTGAAAACACAACTTACTGCTCCAACATCGGTTTTTTTGAAAAAGCAACACCAACTGTCATTCAGACCATTGTTATCACCCACTTCCTTCTCGGATTTGCAGTCCCCTTCACTGTCATTGTCTCTTGTTATGCTGTCATCATCCATCGTCTCAGGAGAAACCACAGCCTGGCCAGCCAATCAAGTCGCCCCTTTAAAGTTATCACTTCCATTATTGTTGCCTTTTTTCTGTGCTTGGCTCCCTATTACATCATTGATCTTATTCAGCTGGTGATATTTAAGGCACCAAATGCAACATTTCACTTTGCCTTTCTAATTGTGTCGAATGTCGCCTCGAATTTGATGGTTCTTCACTGCTGCCTGAATCCACTGCTGTATGTCTTCTTAAGACAAGATTTTAAGGCTGAAGTCCGAAAATCCATCCTGAATGTGCTGGAGAGTGCCTTGAAGGAAGAGAAAAAACACTCTGCCAGTGACATGAAGTCAGTGAACACCAGGCAGAGCAGAGAAAAGTCAGATTTGATTACTGAGGTATAAGGCTGTATATGAGATTAATAAACATGTTAAAACCTTTGATTGAAAAATTTGGGGGACTTTTTACCAGCTGTAAATATAACGGCAGATTAAATTTTTATAAGGTTTAATAAAATTATGTGCTTATGAAATGAATCTAAAAATGAATCTAATGGAAACAGCTAATTGTTTAAATGGTGCTGTGATGGTTTATTTCTTCACTGTATTGTTTTTCCTGACTACATTAACTTTGTGCCATTATTATTATTATTATTATTATTATTATTATTATTATTGTTGTTGTTGTTGTTGTTGTGTGATTATAACAATGTTACTTCCCAGAAGAAGAACCAGTCAGCAAAATCAAAATCAGTATTACTTTTGTGTCCAGTTCACTTTGTAAAACACAAACAATACCAGGCAAATTTAGTTGACGGGACATGACAGCTCCCACAGATGCCATCTTAGATAAGCATGGATTGGGCAGTTAAAACATACTTTAAGGATAATTCATTCACACAGCCTGCCATTTATTTCCATGTGTTAATAAACAGTGTGTAATGTTGATGTCTTATTGTAAGATGACTTCTTCTTACCAATATCATGCAAAAATTTATATTAGATATTAGATATTTGACCTTCCTACAGTTCAGTGTATTCATTATTATAATATAAGATCATTATATCATTATCATGATATTATGATGCCAAACAGTCTCACAGATTCTTATTCTTCTGCTTTTGCTCTTTAAAAGTTTTTTTAACCCAATAAATAATGACAACTGTGATCATTCTTGTAATCACTGTTCCTGTGTTGTTTTACAAATAAACTGATATGTGTATCAGTAGTATTTACTGAAAAAATCATCAAACATTGGATAATAATAATCACTTTTAAAAATAAATAATGTAGGATTATCTAGGTGAATAAATATTATATTTATTTATCAGCCGAATTGTGAAAAAAACTTTACAATACTTAACCGTGTGAAATAAAGTATAAACAAGTGTGTGATGCTAAATATTAAGCAGTTGTGAGATACGTAACAATGAGGTATATTTGTATTAAAGATTATTAAATTCCAACACTTGGCCTTATGTGTGAGTATAACATGGTGAATGCTGAAATCCTTCCAAGGTGGGGAATTCCCAGACTGGGAGACCGGGTGCTGATCAGACCAGCTTGACAGCAGTTTAGGTCGAAGGTCGAGCCACTTGGGTTCATGCCAGCTATTGCAAGAAGATTCCACAAACACAGTAATAACTCAAAGGGTGAAAAGATTTCCACATTGACGCTGAAGAAGACAACAATGGTCAAATTTTTATTGAACCACTAGCAGCAGCAATTAGACAGAATTCAGTAATTAAGGGCATAAAATGCAAGAACGTGGAACATAAAATCAGCCTTTATGCGGATGATGTGTTACTCTTTCTCCAAAATTCACAAACCAATATCTCTGGGGTGATTGAATTGATAAACTCTTTTGCAAGAATATCAGATTACTCAATTAACTGGTCAAAATCTACAGTTCTACCGATTAATTGCTCCCTCCATAATTCCTCTTCTACACCACTGCAATCGGGAAATATAAAATATTTAGGTATTAATGTTTCTCCCAAGCTTGCAGATCTAACTAAATTAAACCATATCCCACTTTTAAAGAAGGTAGAAGATGATCTGGCTAGATGGAAATGTCTACCCATATCACTCATGGGAAGGGTTGCCGCTATAAAAATGATGGTCTTACCAAAAATAAATTATTTATTCTCAATGATCCCAACTAAACCGCCACAAGATTGGTTCAGATCTCTAGATTCATGTATGTCCAAATTCCTTTGGAAAAATAAACCCCCACGTATAAGCTTAAAAACACTACAAAAGACCAAGGATAAAGGAGGACTAGAACTGCCTAACTTTCAGCACTACTTCTTAGCCAACAGGCTTCAGTTTATCTCAGGATGGCTAAAACACACCCTCTTAGATGAACCTTGGTTAGATGTAGAACAAGCACTTTGCAATAATCTAGAGATCTCAGACCTACCATTTATCAGCTCAAACATCCAACGACATGAATGCTTTAAAAGCATCAACATCAGCTCTTCTCTGACAGCATGGTGGGAGTTTCTAAAATTGACAGCGTCTTCATTAATCCCATGCAAACCTCCACCTATCTGGAACAACCCTGACATATTACAAAATAATATGATAAACTTTTCAGATTGGAGTGGTAAAGGAATCAAATATTTAGAACATATACTAGAAGGAACAGAATTTATCTCATTTGACGGACTAGTTACACAATATGGGATAAACAAGAAAAGATTTTTAGAATATCAACAAATTAAATCCATAGTAAAAAAGAAATTTAAACCGGGTCAAGTTGAACTACAAACACCACCAAGTGTGGTTCAATTTCTTACTCTTAAACCCCCCAAATTACTATCCAAAATATACAGAATGCTTTCTAAAACAGATGAATCAATATCACTTCCTATTGCAAAATGGGAAGCGGATTTATCAGTTAACTTAGACCTAAACTTCTGGTCTCAGATTTGCTTAAAAACCTTTCATCTAATTAGAAATCCCAGTCTTCAATTAATTCAATACAAAATATTACATAGAGTACACTATACAGGTCATCGGATGTTCAAGATGGGCTTTACGTCTACCAACAACTGCTCACACTGCCAAACCAATTCACCGGACAATTATATCCACGCTCTTTGGTTCTGTCCACCAGTTCAGCAGTTTTCGCGCGAGATATGTGAAGACTTATCGAAGTGTCTGAAATGTAACATTCCAACTTCCCCCTTAGTGTGTTTGTTGGGCAGCTTAGATAATGTCACTTCAGAAAAGAATATCGCCCATATGGTTTTCACTGCCCTATGCATAGCCAAGAAAACAGTCCTCATGAACTGGAAAAATAAAAACAATCTTAATTCTAACCAATATAGAAATTATCTATTAGATTACATTAGTCTTGATACAGCCTCTGCCACCACATCAGATCAATTGCTCTGGGCTCCTTTGATCAGCTCCATCACCTAGTGGGGGTGGGGGGTCATAGTTTGGTCCTGCCTTCACTGTTGTGATTGGTGTGGGGGTAGGGACAGGCGTAGGGCGTCGGGGGGTTCCCCGGAGGCATCTTCCTTGGGGGGCTCAACCCGGGGTAGCGGTCATGTCCGGTTAGGGGCTCTGTTGGCTCTCAGGTGACTGTTTCCTCGCGGCTGCGTGCAGCGGGGCTAGGGGAGGGTCTGTGCTGACGGACGTGGGTTACTGACCTGGTAGCCTGGCTGCCCCTGGGTGGGTCCAGGATGGGCGTGAGGTTCTGGGGGCGCTCCGTCTCTGGGCTGGGGCCCGGGCCGGGCCTCGGGGGCTTGGGTCCTGGTTGGTGTGTTGCCGGGGTTGTGGGTGGGTGGGTGCATGGGGGCCCAGCCCTGGAGCAGGGTGCCGCCGGTGCATCGAGCCACCTGGGGGGCTCTTCAACTGGTGGGGGAGATTGTCACATCTTGCAGGAGCTTTCCTCTCCTCGGGAGCTCTCCCTGCAGGAGGGGGAGATACAGGAGAGGTGGAGGAAGATCTCAGCCTGGGTGTTTATTGTCTTATGTAGTCTGGAAGATGAGTGGATGGTGGGGTGGGTGCAGTTTTCTCTGTGGTGGGGTTGGGTGGACTGTCCCGGGCTCTGTGGGGCCGGGAGGCGCTGCTGCGCTGGGCCCCGGTCTGGATGGGCCTGGGCCCCCTTTCCCTGGCAGGTCGCGGAGTATGGGGGTGCCTACTGGGGTCAGCGGGGGAGCTGGCCCCAGGGAGGGGTCACTTGCCCCTCCCTTCCTTCCCTCCCCATCTCAAGCTGCCTCCCTCTTCCCGCTTCACCACAACCACCCACACATGCAGGACCTTGGAGTAGGGGTATGTCACCAGGGTGCAGAGGAGGCTACCCCCCCCCCCCCGTCCCGTCCCGTCTCCCCCCCCCCCCCCCCCCCCCCCCCCCGTCCCCTTCTGGCTGCCTCTGCCTCAATTTTATCCCACAACTTAGACATTCACATTACTCACACTCTCATTACACATACATATAGGATCTTGGGGGTGGGCACGATACACGGAATCCAAAGTACCATCAGGGTGTACACCCCACCCCTGGCGTCGTTGCCCACCTCTCAAGGTTACATACACGTAGACATTGAGGGCTAGCAGGAGGGACCATGCGCTTACCTGCTGCTCTCTGGCAGGTAGCTCCATGCACTCCTGGGTTTTAAATGCACCTTAGAACACACATGCATCAACACTACAATGAGCGGGTGGAGGGAGGTTTGGAGTCTTCTCTCACCCCCATTCTCTGCGACCTGCTGGAGCTGGGGGGCTAGGAGGAGGAGTTGGCCGTCCGACTGCGGTCTGGAGTGTGGGGACTCCCTGCTGCTGCGGAGTCGGGGCGGTCTGCCTCCCCCCACCGCAGGGAAAAGGGTAACACCACCTGGGTCTGGGTGCAGTTCCCCCTCCAGGGGCAAGGGTACCTAGACCCGGTTTGTAGAGTACGCTTGGGGAGTGTGATCGTGTGTACAGCGTCTCTTTATGTCTGTCTCCACGTTGGTTGAGTGTGGAGTAAGTGCATATGAGAGCATGAGGGTGGGAATGGATGTTTGTATATGTGTGTGCCTGTATGTAAAGTAAATCCGTTGGGCATCTTTCTTTGCCTTTAGACAACAATTCTGATGGCAAAAGAGCCAAACGGGACAGGCAAACAAAAAAAAAAAAAACAAATCATCAAACATTGGATAATAATAATCACTTTTAAAAATAAATAATGTAGGATTATCTAGGTGAATAAATATTATATTTATTTATCAGCCGAATTGTGAAAAAAACTTTACAATACTTAACCGTGTGAAATAAAGTATAAACAAGTGTGTGATGCTAAATATTAAGCAGTTGTGAGATACGTAACAATGAGGTATATTTGTATTAAAGATTATTAAATTCCAACACTTGGCCTTATGTGTGAGTATAACATGGTGAATGCTGAAATCCTCCCAAGGTGGGGAATTCCCAGACTGGGAGACCGGGTGCTGATCAGACCAGCTTGACAGCAGTTTAGGTCGAAGGTCGAGTCACTTGGGTTCATGCCAGCTATTGCAAGAAGATTCCACAAACACAGTAATAACTCAAAGGGTGAAAAGATTTCCACATTGACGCTGAAGAAGACAACAATGGTGTACGACGTGCTCTGCCCTTTCAACCTATGGCTCCACTGGAACAAAAGAGTGAGAGGTGAAAGAGCGCCCTCCTCTAACAAGATTGTGCCAAGCTCCAACTCAATGGAGCACTTGTATCAGAGTTAAACAAATAAAAAAACTATGGTTTACACAGGTTCAGTTGCAGGCACTATCCCCTCATAGCAGGTTAGGGGCAGTGTTGAGCTTTTGTTACCTAGTGGCTACACAAGCCAGGAAGTACCAACGACATGATTTGGTGTGTGGTAGTAACAGGTAAATGAACTTTTTTTTAAATTATTTGAATATATATGATTGTTTGTGTATAGATACACAAACCACAATAGCTATGTCACTAGCGATCACCTAGCACATCATTATATACCAGCTAACAACGTCAGTGACCCTACAAAAGTCACTGCTGTTTAGTTTGTGTATAAATACACAGACAATACACATATGCTTTCAATTATGTAATTTAAGTGATCTAGGTAGCTTTGTACGTGCTTTGGAATTTGTACGTGTTTTGGAGTTTGTACGTGCTTTGTCTCTAGGGGGTATATATTTATATATAAACATATATAAATAAAACCACAGGGTTTTTTTAACATTAGTCATTTCTTTTGTGCATAATTTTATATTGGTGTTGATAATAAATTAATTAAAGCAACAACACTGTAAAAAATCAAACTTGCAGTTGTTGAGCTTACAGTCATTTCTTTCACAATTCAACAATAAAAGTTCAGTTGGCCCATAAACTCAAATACATTAAGGGTTTCAACTAATCATTTAACGTTTTGGAGCAAAAGTTGGTCTCAGATGAAATTTATTGCTGGAAAAATGAATGAATTCAAGTTTTACATGAGTTGAAGCTATTGGCACCTTTCTGTGCCTGAGTACGCATGCGCATCTCATATTTTTGGATGCTACGGGGTCTACTTTGCGCTTTTGCAAGGACTGAAAGCCACCTGGCCGTCTGCCTTAACCAAATTTGAAAACAATGTGATTTTTATATAATGTACCTTTAAAAGTTTTCTTCTATTTTTTTTTTTTTTTTGTTGCTTTGTAGATTTGTGCGGAATTCTCACGCATTACCACCAAGGATCTCATGGGGACCTTCATGACTGCCCTCGACACTTACTCACTTCGGCTGATTAAGCTGTATCGAATTAGAAAAGCTGCTTTCCGCAATGACATGGATTCCCTGTTGCAGAAGTTTGATGAACAGGTAATATATAAAAATGTATTTGTGTCTGGTTTATGAGGAACCTGAAGTTCCCACTGTAACGAAAGATACTTTATTAAATATTTACTAAATTGATGTAAAAATTGTTAGTTTTCAAAAAGTGTGTCCTGAATGGGATTATAAGCTAACAAGCAGCGCTGTGTTTGGCAGATTGCAGGTCATGACAGACAGTTCAACTCTCATCCCACTCATGGCACTTTTTGTTATAAATGTTGTAATAAGTGTGCTACATTTGTTGCACATCAAAATTACTTAAAAAATAAATAAATAAAAAAAACTGACAAAAACATGACCAATTATCTGTAATAACTCATTTCAACATCTTATTTCTTAAGGCTGTATTTTGAGCAACAACACTTAATGTGTTTTAAAAACAAAATGGTAGGTTTATAAATGAGACTGAGTCTTATTTGATTTCCTTGTTTTAGGTCTCAAACATAGTCCAGCATCGACGAACCATCAGTTTGGAAGGGTTACCGATATTTGTTCGCGATGACGAGACCAAACTCTTCTTAACATGTCTGGTGAGTATGCAAATCTACTCAATCTTCATTTTTGGTTTTCAGAGACTTATATGTACTGTTGTTTTTTATTTTGCATAGGATGCAGATCCAGTTGAGAGGGCAACCCGAGGTGTTATGGTGGGCATCCTCACTGTTCTGGAGGACTACGTGGGACCCAACTCGCAGTCCACAGTGGTCAACACTGCCATTGTTTTGGAAGAGGACATTATTCTTGATGATCTGCCAGACCTTCCCACTGCCTTTGCCTACCTGTTTGGCCTACTTTATGGGCTCAACATGGAGTTTCCCAAAGAACTCAAGTACACATTTGAAGCTGTGCAACACATTTTTATGGAGTTGACATCTACCTGTTCCCAGAGGATAAGAAGCTTCAAAACCAAGCTCTTAACCAAAGTCTAACCTATTTGACAACATGTTCAACTCAAATGCAACTTGTGTAAAACAGAATGGCAATTTGTTTTGATTTACAGTTTTTGGGTTTCATGGCAAGTTGCTCTGAAAAAAGTTAATTTCTGTCTTTAAGAAAACGGTATGGTGCAGAAAGTTCTGAATCAATGTCTTCTGTTCTAACTTTACCTAATGTAGCTTGCATGGCTGATTGCAGATTTCATGTCTAACATGTTATTATAAGATGTTGAAAGGTTTTATTCTAACTTGAGCTGTTTTAAAAAAAATTTATAATCTGGTTTTATGTACATTTGTACTAGTTTTATAACCAATGTGGCGCGATACTGAACTTCACAGGAAATTGGAGTGTTGATACCATTACTATTAAAAGACAAGTGGTGGAAACATTTGTTTGAAAGTTGTTTGCTGTATGGAAACCAGATAGAAGTTGTTCACATCCTGCCATCTGATGTTTTGAATCTGTTTGTTAGTGACTATCTATCAAGATAGGTTTGATATTCTGTCTGACAACACCACCTTTAAAATTGGATGAGTAACATTTGTTACAAAAAATTTTTTGTGTTTTTGGAAGGACTTTATTTGTGGCTGAATGTTGTCAGTATGTTAAAAATGGCTGATCTCAAAAGTCAACATTGTCAGTGGTGCAGTTGTGTTTGAACACAAAGTTATTTGAAAATCAACTGTGTAAACATTCATTGGTACAACAGGGAGCACCTCATGAAAACTATGAAAGATACTTTTTCTAAACTTTAGGAAATTGATTGGCAAAACAAAAAAAATATGTTGTGTAAACTTTAGGAAATACGTTGCAAAAACAATAAAATATGAGTTGAGAAAAAGGACAATTATTAATTTTGTCAACACAAAAACATTAGCTAAAGCAACTTATCTCCTAAACTTGAAATTATAAGTTATCCATCAGAACCTAAAAACGTAAATGCAGTCGGTTGCCTTGAGTTTTTAAGTTTTAGCAACGTTTTTTTTTTTTTTTACAGTGAACCTGAAGAGCCGGTTGGGAGCCGAAAGAGTGAGCGGAGCCGAAAGAGGTGGTTCTCTAAAAAGAGACGGAATTCCCATCACTATATCCAAGTGTCTTCATCAGTTCACAAAAAGAATGCGTTGAATAAAGTTTGACTTATCTGACTGTTTTGTTTTGCTTAATGCACCTTGTAATCCGTTGTGCCTTATGATATATTGTGGTAATGTGAAGTTCTAGTATTTTTATTAGTTTGTCGTAGTTGAGTGTGGTCTAGTTTATGTTATCATCCATGTCTTCTTGTTTATGAGTCTTTTCTTGTTTGTCATATGTTATGTTAACTCCGGGTCCAATAACAGGCACCACACCCGCAGTAGATGTGCTCGGTGCTCGGTCTTGCAGCAAGCTATCAAATACGGTGCATTTCTCGGCTTTTAACAAAATGCTATACGTCGCTAGGTGTTTCATCAGATTCGAGGTGTTACCTCTTTTGCACAGTATCACCCTAAAGCACTTATTGCAGGCTGCTGAGTTCGCATTTTTTGCTGTGAAGTACAGCCAGACTTTTGACCGCTTTGCCTTGGGCATTTTTAATCTGTAGCTCTGCTCTAAAAGAACTACGTTCCTGGCCCCGCCTACTATCCTTGGAAAGGTAAAATGATTGGCTAGAATCCAAAGTGTATGACATCTCAGGAAAAAAAAGCACCGAAATAAAGCACTGAAATGTGCGCTGTTTTTCAGTCTGGATACTACTGTTATGGATACCGGTACCCATCCCTACTCTGGACATCTTCTGCTTACACATTTTATATGCTAAGTTATCGCTAAGCTAAGATTGGCGAGGCCAAGCTAAGTTTTGGCTAAGCCAGTGTGGGCATTCTCAGTCTACGTAGGGTTGCCAACCGTCCCTTAAAAAACGGAATCGTCCCGTATTTCGAAACAAAAGTACACGTCCCGTATTGAGCTAATAAGGGACGCACTTTGTCCCGTAATACAGTGAGAATCAAAAGTAGTCTATAACTTTTAATGGAATTAACGCTTTGTTTGAAAACATAATTCCCAGCCCCTCTCCTGCTTTGTGACCAATGAGCTGACAGCACACTTTGACAATTCGAGTATGACAATTCAGATTACCGCTCATCTCATTGGTCGAGGAAAGGTCGCTTACGGAGAAAATACCGGAAGACAACAGATGACCACAACAAGAAGCATGGCCAACAGGGAAACAAACGCAGACACTGCGGTGCAAGTCTCGGACGACAGTACACCTAAAGCTGGGCAGACACTGTGCGATTTTTTTCAGTCACGTTATTCAGCTCCTGCTCAAACTGCACGATTGACTCGCAGGGGTTAGAAGTTCGTAGGTCACGATGCAGGTCTCACACTATACCGCCCGATGCTCTGATGTGACCTGAGTGCTCACACTGTGCCTCCATAAAATGAAGGTTATTGTCATGTATTGATATGGCTATGTCTTAAGGTGATGACCTTTGAACCGGATGTTATTGTCCGGAGGAAGCCCCGTTAAGTGGCCAGTTGTAAGATGGACAGTGTTCAATAAAGCAACATAAAGACATTATGTCCTGATTCAATTCGGAGTGCTCTGCCTAATTTAGTAATAAGGTGGGCACACAACAGTTATAACAGAAAATCTGTCGCTCGCTCTCCCTCTCTGTCTTTCACTCACACAGACACACCACCACCATCAACTTTGCTAAATTGCTAATGAAAAACATTAATCAGGCAGCTGTGATTGAGCAGCAGTGTAAATCCAACTATTTTCACGGTTGTTGTGGTCGTGATAATTTTGTGATGCCACATCGAAAAGGCTCGGATGAGCTTTCCAAAGTTCTACAAGTTGTGCCTCCATCGCTTGTGTCCAGATCACAGGCTGCACAGCTGTGCTGCTCCATCTTTTTCACCGACGTTTACGTGTTTGTGCGTGAGCAGTGTGAGCACCTGTGGTGACACCCTCACGAGCGATTGATGATCGGGAGCTGGTCGTGAGGTGTTAATCGCTTCTCGTTACCCCACGTATACTACACGATGCACGATGAAGGCCAAAATCGGGCCGATCACCAAATCGGTCGCACGACTCAAAAATCGTCTCAAAATGGGCCAAAAATCGCACAGTGTGAGCCCAGCATTAGAGCAGCAATGTTTGTTCCCCTCAGAGAAAGAAAAATAGGCTGCAAAAGTACAGGGAGGAATGGGAAAAGGAAAACACCTGGCTGGAAAAGTGCACGATAACACCTTTAAAGCGCACTGCACTGTGTGCCGGCGCACTTTTTCCATAGGCATGCTTCTAGTGGTGGGCACATGAAGAACATGAGGGGCGTGAAAGCTCGGGGAACCCTTAACCAATTTTTTGTCCACCAGGCCACGGCAGAAGCAGATATGGTATGTAAACACTGGTTTATTTTTTTTAAACCCTCTGGTTAAGGTTAATATGGGCATGTGCAGTGAATATCAGCGCTATGTGGCCAGAAGTGTGATAATATAATTTATTTTGTGTAATAAACAACTGCAAGGATAGGTGATTACAACAAATAGACGACTAATACATAAAAGTAATACATAGATGAATAATGATGATGAGTTATGATGCGTAATCATGGGAACAAGCGGGTTTACAAACAGGAGCAGCTGATTAGCATTAGAAAAGCTGAAATAATATCTCAACTGAAGCCAATTGTACTAAATGCACTATATGTGCACTGTTACAAGAATATTTTTGTTCTATTGCTTTCTATTAATTTATATAATTTTAAGTTAAGCAGGACAGAGTTCTTTTAAAGAAAGATTTACTTATATTCTCGAAGTTAAGCATGACAGGCTTCTGTTTAAGAAAGAGACCTGTTTTACTGTGTTAATGTTGTCATTTTGAGCTAAAAATAAATGGCTAAATGATCATCACACCTGAATCACATGATTAGTTCATTACCAGGCCTCTGGAGAACTTCAGGACATGTTGAGGAGCTAATTTAGCCATTTAAATCAGCTGTGTTGGTTTGAGGACACATCTAAAACCTACAGGGACACCAGCCCTCATGGACTGAGATTGCCCACCCCTGGGCTAGACTAAGCTAAGTTTTAGTTTGAGTTGGTGATTTTTATCATGTTTATTTGCCTCATTTTACTTTATTTAACATCATAAGTAATGGAAAGATGATTACATCTTTCCATTTCCATCCTACTACAAGCAAAGGCCATCAGCGTAGTAATAAGGTCCATAATAGAAGTATGTGGCTGTAATATGTTATGTAGCCTACTAACGTGATTATTGGTGTTTACATTAGATTGTAATCTGTGTTGTTTTCTTCATTCTGTTTTGTAGAACCACACACACATACACTCACACACATTGTCGGCGTGCTGACGCCTCTCCCGATCCTTTGAATCTGACCTGGTGAAAGACCACAACGACTGACTCAACAAACGACTCGAGACAGACTCCTTCAATTCATCAACTTCTTTATTTCAACCCCTGCGCAGGAGGGAATCAGCTCAGCATGAAGCATCTTGCAGATTCGAAGGGCAGTTCTTCGAACCCTATTTACCTCCCACCTTTCCTGTTATTCTGTTATCACGTTCACCTATACGTCATGCACAGTTTCGATCAAAACAACTTCTTCCTCATCTCTCATCTTCTACCTTTTCTTTTAAGGTCTTGCCCTATCTTTAACCCCTTTCTTAATTGCATATCTTAATTGTGCATGTGTGTGTGTGATGTACATGTCTCTGCCTGCAATGTGTGTGTGTTCCTGTCTGTACTGTGGGAGTGTGTGTGGGTCATGTCAGTGTGCGATTCGTAGGTGTCAAGTGTGTGTTGCGCCAGGGGTTTATGCTCTCCTCCTTAGTTCTGCTTTTCTAGTCTATACTTATCCAAGGTGTTAAACTGTTCTTCACACTGCCCTTTTGCCCCCCTCTTGTCTACAACTTTTGTACTATAAGTATCCCGTCTGTGCATCTTGTTCCTGTAATGTTGCTTCAACTATTCTTGCTCCTAAGGTCACACAGAGGCCTGCTTAAATGTATAATGCTGAAAAGTATAATGCTAAAAAGCTATATAATGCTATATAATTCCACAACATACACACACATATGCCCACGTATGCAAGTGTTCCACTAAATCTGACAATTAAAGCAATGGAAGATCATCACCTGGCTTTGTCATTTGCTTTGAGGGTCATACTGGCATTTAACCAGTGTGATCACCACCACAGGAAACTGAGCTCTAGCATCAGAAATCAACATAACGGGATTATTTTCAAAATCAAGTACTTTCTTCTTAAAAATTTATTTTGGAATACTTTTTGAATTAGGGTTTGTAAAACAAATTGAATTAACCAGTATGTATTTTCTGTCTGAAAACTGAATTTTGACAGTGTAAGACTCAACAAATGAAGAAGACATTGAGAGACAGTACACATAGTCACAGAAAAATACCATTCGTGTTTTTTCAAAAAAAAAAGTTGAGAATACCGCCTGCAGAAAAAAACATTATATATCTACATCAGTAAATATCAAAACACTAATGCCATCATTCAAAGTACTATGCAGAGTTGCAGTGCAGCAAACCACATGATACCAGACCAGCTCAAATGCCCCGCAGCTTTAGATATGATTTAGATAAGATGGGTGCTGCAAAAATGAAGGCTGTTGGTCTGTCTAATAACAGAGCTGCAAGGAAGTATAGAGGAAGTATAAGAGGGCAGAGAGTTGAGGGTTTGCCTCCCTTTTCCATATCCTATCTCTGTGACATACAATTTTGTGCTGTTTATGTCATTGAAGTCTATATCAGTAAAGATATAGACTGAACATTAAATATGATGTGAAAGTGCCAGTATAAAGCTGCAAGCTGTTTAGTTTGTCTCTGATTTTTGAAAGAGCGCTAATGAATCAATCAAGCATGTAAAATGTCAAAAAAAAAGTTTTGGGGAAGTCACAAGTGTTTATTTGGACAACAAAAAAGTTACTGAAAAAATTAATGTTAATCAGTTTGATGTTATTTTAGTGAAGTTAAACCTAGGCTATTTCTGATTCATTGGTGTAGAGGCAAAAGAGAAACTGACTCAGGACACAGCCCTAAAATCTAGTTATAAATAGTTCTAATAATAAGTAGCTATAAAAACTTTTACAAGAATTTTGCCCATGTGTTCGATTTATGTTACTAAGCAGGACATCACAACTGTGGTCTGAAACAGGAAATGGTTTTCAGTTTGCAAAGTAAACAGTACATTTGCATTATGACTGAAACTAGCACTGGCACAAAACAGACATCTCGACACAGTATAGACTCGACTATAAATACACTAAGAGTTTTCTGTGGAGAACAAGCACAACAAACAAAAGGTGAAAACATTGACACTGACATTAAAAAAATTAAAAATTAAAACAGAAAAAAAAAAAGAGAGAAACCCAGGACGTCAGAGATATTGTAAACGACACTAAGATGTCAAGATGTTGATACAGAAATTAAACAAAAAGAGGCACAAACAGGAACACTTAGGTGACTATTGCTGGGAATAATAACACCTGACGTAAACCAAAGCAAGAAATATCATAAAAATTAAGATACAACACTAGAATAACGATAAAATAGACACACAGGAATCAAAGCTTACAATCAAAACAAGAATATTAACATTTCAAATGGAAAAACAAAACAACAAAACGCCAATTATGAGGTATAAGCTATCTAAATACAAGCTATATAACGAAGAAGTCAAGACAATCTGAATTGCCCATGGTATCGATTCAAATTGTCCTCTGGCACAGTTATAGGTATTAGTTGCTACTAAAAACAAATAAAGCAGTTGGAAGCAACGGGCTGAACCATTTTTAAATTAAGTGCGGGGGGGGGGGGGGGGGGGGGTATTATGCAATATATTAGAAAGATTATTTTATGACGACACATGCCACCACAGTAGATCCTCCCCTGATTAGTCTGAGTTATATTAACCAGTCAGTTTGATCAGTCATTTTTCTGTATTCATCAACAGCCAAACAGGAGCACTTCACCAAAGGTATGCAATCTTGTTATTTTGTACAACCATAAAATCCATGGTTATTTTCTATTCAGGAAAACACTAATCTTGTAAAATAAGCTAATTAACTAATATTGGGTAAATTAGCTAAACTGCTTGAGAGCACTGATGTGAGGACTTCACTGTTTTTTTCTGTCATAAATACAACTTGTCTAAAAAGCCTCAGACAGTGGCAGTGCGGTATGTACTTGCTGTAAAACTCCAGATATTATCTGTTATGGTGCATTTAAACCAAATTTAGAAAGTGGTTTTAGTTACATACTATGTCTACCTAATGAGGAGAATTTATGCAAAATCGTGGTGAGTGAAATAAATATAAGCGAATGTTTGTATTAAAATAGTTCAGCTTTTGTTAAAAAAAATTGTTTGGGCTGTAACATCAAAAATGTCTGTCTGTTTTTATGTGAATTAAGCGCATACAATGCAAAGGTCCAAAATGACCAAGGTATTGCGCTTCTTCAAAGACTACAATGTACCTCCTCTACCATTTAAGGTGTCTTTATATTTTGAGATTAGGATGTAGTTTTTTGTTTTGTTTTAATTTTTTTAAGTAGTCTGTCAGGCTTCGTTGAAACACAGGTGTGTCAAACGAACTGCAAGCCGGCTATATACAATTACATCTGTAATGATAACAGCAAAGTATCATGTTTTATGTTGTTAATACTCCTAGACTGTAGGGGGAGCTAGAGAGCTAGAGGGAGTTACCTCTGGGCAGAATGTGATGGCAAAGCGTTGTTTTACATTTACAAATACCTTCTCTTCAAGTAATGGTGTCATTCTTGAGAACCCCCAACAACATAAAGAAACAAGACAGCATCCAGCCCATGAGATTATTTCATGTCAATTATTAATGGCCAGTTTGTATGTGGGACTGCTGAAACCATGCAGGCAGGGACGGGTATTTATTTTGATAAGCAAATCATGCAACCATTCACATACAAAGACAGAACAGACTCATACCATTTTGTGAAAAAAGGCAGGAAGGCAGACATTCCAAAGACAAGTGTAGTGGTACAGGCCAGGTACACAGAGAGAAGGGAATTTTTTTAAATCCAAGCACATCTGGAAAAAGTGAATATGCAGGACTGTGTGCATGTAGCATAGAGCCATGGCTCAGTGTCTGGGTGTCTGGCTTCTAAAAGGCCTGAATGAGCACTTGAAGCCATTTATAGTATTGACTTGTTTGAATACAGTTTAAAAAAAACCAAAAACAACAACAACAACTGGACAGTATGGGTAATGAGCTACCAGAAAGGTCTGAGCAGCATTTCCTGCTTTTTAAAGTACTGATGATGTCATATTTGACATGAGCAGGTTAAACCAAGAGGAGGGGTTTCTTTTACCATAGGAATGCTTCCTTTTGTTTGTTTCATGATACAAAGGGATTTGTTGAATATTTTTTCTTAGATAGAGCCATTTAGTTTTAGTTTTAGATTCCTCAGCTCAAGCTAGTGGTAGTGGCTACTTGAAGGGAAATTGATAGCCCTATATATAGTCAGTCTCTGATTCAGAGGAGGAAGGAAAGGTAAGCTGTGTCACTGAATCCATGTGCGTTTGATTTTTGTTAATTGAGTTAATTATGAAGGGTTTTAGCAAGTTTCACATGTGATGGAGGTCACTGTAAATATATTGCTCATTCCACTTTCCTTATCACTTGAGTCAGACTATCTTACAGTGACATAGAATTGGGTACTAATAAAGTACTGCATTTCTTTCATAGTTATAACTTGTCTACAAACTCTCAGAGAGTGACAGTGTATGTTTTTCTGCCTAATAGTTGAAAAAATGCAGGTGTACCGTTTAAGGTGTATTCAAACCAAACACAAAGGTCATTACAGTTCATTACAAGAACAGATGGTGATTCATTTGTGTCATGCTGCTTCATGAAAATCCATCATCTATGGATTTTTGTTTATTTACACCACTGATTATTTTCCTGCACCTTTTATTGATAACTTGAGTTAAAAACAAGCATGTCCCAGTCATCCCCATTACTTTTTTTTTGTAAGCCCTGTATCATAATTATAATTTAGTTTGAGATATGCAATCTTATAACAAATTGCTAATAATAAATTAGTTGGTATACCTCTTTTTTTCATGACTGCTCTTAAATTTCTTCAATTACTTCTTGGCTCACCTGAAATCTAGACCTTAATCTGCCTTAACGTTTAAATCTGTAAGTGAATTCATTACTGTTTATGTTGATTTAACTCTAAGGTCTGATATGGACAGTCTTCATTTGTGTCATAACTTCAGCTGTACTAGACTCAAGCAGAAATTTAAAACACACTTGTTCACTTGTTTTGTTTTTGTTCTGTTGCTGCAGGTCTCAAAGCAATGATTGCAATGACCCCAGAAAATTTCAGTCCAAGCAATACAAGTGCCGCACCTGATGTAGATGAGTCTTTGGATAACTTGCGTCAGTCTTTCAACATCATATCTATCGCTGTTTTCTCCCTGGTCTCTCTCCTCGGTCTGCTCGGGAATGGACTGGTTATCTGGGTGACCGGGTTCAGGATGAAGAAAACTGTTAACACAGTTTGGTACCTCAACCTTGCTGTGGCTGACTTCATCTTTGCAGCATTTCTGCCCTTTAGTGTAACATTCCTGGCTTTGCGGTTTCACTGGCCTTTCGGTAATTTCATGTGCAAGCTGGACGCCACTACAATCTCTCTGAACATGTTTGCCAGTGTCTACATTCTGGTGGTGATCAGTGTGGACAGGTGCATGTCTGTGGTGTGTCCTGTCTGGACTCAGAACCACCGAAATGTACGCAACGCATTCTATGTGAGTCTGTGTGTTTGGGTGTTGGCTTTGATTGTCAACATTCAATTTTTTTTTTCATGCACACAGAGGAAGTGTCTAAAAACACAACTTACTGCTTCAGCAGTGTTGAGGATTTTAAATATGCAACACCATCTGTCTTTCATACCATTTCAATCACCCACTTCCTTTTAGGATTTGCAGTCCCCTTCACTGTCATTGTCGCTTGTTATGCTGTCATCATCCATCGTCTCAGGACAAACCGCAACCTGGCCAGCCAATCAAGTCGCCCCTTTAAAGTTATTGCTTCCATTATCGTCACTTTTTTTCTGTGCTGGGGGCCCTATTACATCATTGATCTAATTCAGCTGGTGGTATTTATTCCACCAAATGAAACATTTCACTATGCCTTCCGAATTGTGTTGTATGTCTCCGAGAATTTGGTCATTCTTCACTGCTGCTTGAATCCACTGCTGTATGTCTTCTTGAGACAAGATTTTAAGGCTGAAATACGAAAATCCATCCTGAATGTGCTGGAGAGTGCCTTCCAAGAAGAGGAGACACGCTCTCCCAGTGACATGAAGTCAGTGAACACCAGGCAGAGCAGAGAGAAGTCAGATTTGATTACTGAGGTATAAGGCTGTATATGATGTATTTTGGTTACTGTATTCTGTACTACTTATCCAGCCCTGGAAAAGTGGATGAAGATGGATGGATTATTTTACTTTAACTAACTCACAAAGTCTACCATTCATTTCTAGTTATTAATAATCATTTTGTTTTGTTAATATCTTATTATGAGCTCACCACTGAGTTCTTACCAATATTATGTAAACATTTACATTTTATATTAAATATTTGGCATTCCTACAGTTCACTCTATTCATTATTATTATATGTGAATGTTATATAATTATCATGATGTTACTATGCTAAACAGTCTCTCTAATAGTTTCTTTCTGTCTTTCAACTTTTTTAGGAATGTCAATAAATAATGACAGTAGTGATCATTCTTGCTCATATAATCACTGTTCTTGTGTTGTGTTATAAATATACTTTGATATGTGTATCAGTAGTATTAAATGAACACACAAAGCATTGGATAATAATAACAATATTTAATCATATGCAAACAGCTAAAAGACATTACAATTATAATTTGTGATATATTGAGAATAGGAGACACATCAACAACACACCTCTTCCAATTAATGGCTAATTAATATTATGCTGAACACAGTCCAAAAGATTCAATAAGCCACATCTCAGTGGCTACTGTCAGTTTACTGTTTTACTATGATAGCCAAGTGGCTAAAGGTAAACAGAAATTTATCACTATCCCTACTAATGAATATTCTCTTGTTTCAGGATGCATAATAAGTGCCATTATCCAATGACACATCTGCTTAACTCTATCTTTTGCTCGTTTTTCCTTCTCTTCTTTTCTTTTTTTCTAAACTGAGGACCTGCTGGCTTTGACCTTTTCTTGTCCATCTTCCATTTGAATATTATGAATGAAATGTGCTCTATTTGGAAGCAGCCCGCCCCCTCCCCTTTTGGCAGGTTGTGTGTGAGACTTAAGCACAGCAGTAGCAAGAAGGCGCACCGAGGGATCTCACATTTACTTTTCGCGTATATGTGTGTGATAGAATTTAGAAAACACATCGGTGCCAATTATAAGTCTATATCATAATGTCTGTTATTTTTGTATTTGGTGGTTTGTTTTTATTTCCTTTTATTTTGCAAGCTGGTTTTTAGATGCCACTTCGGCCACCCAGAGAATCCCTGGCCGCTTCGCCCCTCTCCTCCCTGCACGGCAAGAGCTCCTCGCAAATGGAGGGAGCTCTTATTAGAAAACCGATCGGTGCCATGCAATCCCCAAAATGCGCTGGCTTGATGTCAAGGCAGCATGGGTGCGAGCAACTTGTTTTGTTAATGCCCACCATGATGCCACCTTGATCAATAACCCATGTCGCCCATATCAAAAACTGCCACTGCATGAAGTAAGCCATAGTGAAGGGAGCAGTAAACAGTCTAGCGCAACCTAGAAGTGCAAGTGCCTGTTCGATTCTAATGAGAGGGCTAATCAGAAAAAGACCTGAGATGATACACAACAGCTAAAAGTAGGGCCTTTTAGACAAATAACTATAAGACGGTAATCATAGACTGCTAATCCAACTAAAATAAGAGCAGTGGATACACTTCGAAAGGGAAACAAAGACTTATGTTTGAATGAAGGTGTTGAATCTTTCCAGCCAATTGCTTCACCAAAGGGCAGATCACATGAAGCCCGGTTCAACAGCACAGTACTGACACCTGCTGCTCATTCGATTTACAGCAGCCCTGCTCTGATAATACATGTGGACTCGAGTGGATATGTAATGATGTATCACTTGTAGAATACCCATATGTGTATGTTTAATATAAATACACAAACAGACACACACACACACACATCTACCCATCCTCTCTGAGAATGATTAATGTTATTAGTAGGCGATAGCATGTCAAAATGTTCCTTAACTGCTGACATTATCCACCTTTTTGGTTAGAAGTAGAAATAAAAGGAACTAAGCCATGCTAGACACACTAAAAGGATAAAGAGAAGCACTGTTAAAGGACTGAGTGGGCTTATACACACACACACACACACACACACACACACTGAAGAATGGTGCACACAATTCAAATAGCAGGTGACAAAGTAAATACCAAACACAGGAGACAACTAACTAGCAAACTAAAACAGGAAATGAATGGCAATAATTAAACAGGGAACTTGGATAAAAAAGTAAACATAACATGAGGAAATGGCATTGAAAGAAACAACAAAACCTTAAAAGTGGGAAAATACAGGGGAGAAAGGATATCACAAAACTCGTGGAATTAGGTACAAAATGAAACTAGACAGCAAAAAGGGACAGAATTTAAAAGAAAACCCATCTATATAAACATGGTGAACCAAACAGGGAATATCAACTAGAAAACAAAACACCATAAACACCAAACAATCAGCAACAATTCAAAACTTAGGCATAAAACCTAGTGCCCATGACAGACTCACTCTCCACCTGCATTTCTGCATTTCAGTTTTCCCCTTTTAAACTGTTGTATAAATGGTGTATAAAAGCACTGCTATTTATACACTGTTAGATGTATAAATAGCTGGGGGGGAAATGGCAGATATGCGTTCAAACGTTCTGTTCAGGCCAAACAGAAGAAAGTTATGAACTGGGAGTCTACTCCAAAAAGGATATTAAGAAAGCAGCAGTAAACGAGCAGAGTAGGTACATTTTATGTTTACATCAGTCACAGAGACCAACTTCAGAAAGGACTATTAGACCTCAGATTCTACAGGGACACATGTGAACACGTGTGAACAGGTAATAACGGAGAGCAGACATTAGTTTATATTGCAGACCCTTTGCGATTACTCAAAATACCAAACAACTCACTGTGTTACAGGGGCCACAGTTCTTTAACTTGATGCCAGTCCACACTCAGGACTTTGAGAGAAAAAGAAAGCGAGAGAGAGAGAGAGAGAGAGAGAGAGAGAGAGAGAGATCATGTGACAAATGACTGAGCCTAGCTTGCTGAATTGCGATGTGAGACAAACCCACACACACCGAGCCGGGCTTAATCGCATAAACACACCGTATCTTATGACTGCTGGTAGCAAAGCCTGAACATCAGGCGGGCGGGGAAAGATCCAGATCCAGTGCTGTGCTGATTGACTGGCTGCTGCTGCTGCTGCTGTTACCTGGGGAGACAAGAGGGAAGCATCGATGCCTCCGGGTCAGTACTCGCTCATGAGACTGGACCTGTTCTCGCCATCGGGCCTCCTGCACTGAGATAATGAAAGGATGGATGGACGACGATGCGGCGGGGACAACAGAGGGCTGAAGGATGCTGCTGCAGCGACTCGCCGGGATGAGGAGCAGCATCACAACACGATGAACTCGCCGGAAGAAGCGGGAGCGGATGATCTGTCTCTGGAGGAGATACTGAGGCTTTATAACCAGCCCATCAACGAGGAACAGGCATGGGCGGTGTGCTACCAGTGCTGTAGAACACTGGCGACGGAGCACCGGGGCGCTGCCGCCACCGGAGCATCATCAGCGGCTACACCGAGGAGGATATCCGGACCGGGGGGTGTTAGGATACAGAAGGACGGGTCTGTGAGGGTGGACCACCAGGGCTGTGAAGGTAAAATATTATTGTGCCTAGAGCTACTCAGATCTAGGCCAAACCATCACTGGTCTTTTAAATAATATACGTGTGTTGTTCCAACACGTTCTAGTATAATGTTAACAATAAACCTAAAAGAAAGGGCCCCAGTGAGACTATTATAGAGGTGCGATGCAAAAATATCCTGTAAATAGCTCCGCACATGTTTTTGAGCTCACACGTGAAAGATTCATAAGTGTGTGTGTGTGTGTGTGTGTGTGTGTGTGTGTGTGTGTGTGTGTGTGTGTGTGTGTGTGTGTGTGTTTCCTGACCAGGTGCTCAGTTTGCATGTCAGGATTAGTCCACAATCTGCATCATGTAGCACCAAAACAACCAGTACTTAAGGCTCCATGACCTGATCTCATCTGCACAAAGACATACCATCACAAACCCCCGCCGCTCTCTCCCTCACGTGGCTTCATGCGTCTCCGCTCATTTTCACTGTTTCCTCCTCAGCAAACACACGTGTGTGGGCATCATGTGGTTTCATCTCTTTTATTTATTTATTTTTATGAAGAGCCCGTCAGCCTGTTTTGTCACCTCGTATCAGATCAGTCTGTTCATCCCGCTTCATCTGATTAAAGCATGTGATTACGAGCCGAAATGCGGGCACTGATCAGATCAAGGCGTGGACTGTTGCCCTGCTTGTGCCTGAGCAGAACAGGGACCATTAGTGATACATCACCCTTGTTTTTTTCATTTAGGCCTTGGTTATATTTAGTTGTTACTTCTACCTGTGGGAGCCACATTCATTGGCTACAATTAATGAGAGGCAATAAAACAAAAAGAGCTAGTTAGAGTTAAAGCAGTGTTAGTGCCATGCTGGAAATATAACAGAGTCAGAGAGAGAGTAGTAGCAGTGTGCCAACTGAAAAACCGCTGTAATATTCTCAAGCTACCCCTACGGGCCTTTAAAGTGTGTCTATAGTGTTGTAATCCTGATGTTATTGTACTTTATGGTGGGTCATGTGTAACATGAGGCAGAGTTAGTGTTTGTGGATATTTTTTCTAGCACGGTCGAGCTTTTAAATTGAGGGATAAGCCTGGAATCCAACCAAAACAAAACAGGTGACACTGCATGCTATGTGATATTTGTATTGCCTTATTCTGTGGGTGCGTCTGTGAACATTTGCTTAAACTAAGCACCTGATGTTGTTAGACTAAGAGCTGGTGTGTTCATGTTCGTCTATATTTACATTTGCCCAAAGAGTGCAGAGCAGACTGACTTAATGCCTATCCATCTCTGTCTTTGTAATTGACTACCTGAGGGCCTGAGGGAAGTGCTCTCAACTCAGCTCCGACGTACACACACTGTTACACAACCCTGCTGAGTCAGTGTTATGGCCTTTGATTCAATACATTTCACATCCTGCTTTGTCTTTGAGCAAATCTGAGAGGCTCAGCTGTGATGCTCATGCTGGTTTTGGCCTGTATGTCTATATGGTTATAGAATGAATGGGTTATTTTTAGGAACATGGATGCAACCACTGGAGAGGGGAGTCATCCTAGCCTTTATTCCTCTGTTGCCTGTGTACTGTGACATCATGCTGCAAATAGTGGCTGCATATCAATATGTTTTTTGGATTTGTTTGTTCTTGTACTATTTTTTAAGTTTGTCAGAGAAAAGTAGAGGGTTATTTTTTTTAAATATATACCCCTATGGTTCTTCAGATGATCCCCAGACTGCTTTATTGGCTCCGCCTACATACATAACACACCAAATGCTTTCATATGAACGGATTTTGAACTTATCGAGTGCAATCGCATAAATATTATTATGTAACAGTTGTTAAACGGTTTTAAATGGTTAATGTAGGCTATACAGTATTCAGCATTCTACTTCTACTCAACTTCTACTGTTTGGAGTCATAGTTGGGATTTTCATTCAGTTATCCATTATATTCTGTAATTTTGAGAATGTGTTTGCATGTTTATTGATTAATAGAGCTAAACTGTTTTACTAAGTGCTGTGCTTTTGTCTTCCTAATGCACAAGCTTGATAATCAAAGCAATTCATGTAAATAATGAGATAAATGTGTGGTAAAGGTTTTAAAGGTTAAGGACTTTTGAAGCTATCATCTGCTAACATGGCTTCAAGTTAAATCCTAACACAGTTTGTTTTAGACTCTGTTGCCGTTTAACCCACATCATGTCTGCTATGTAATACAGCATTTAACCAGGCCACCTGACACTTTTTATTACATCTCAATGACTGTAAATGTTTTTGCTCATGCCTGTTAGAAATAGATGGAATTTCATGCCAGTACTCTCCTTGACTGATTCATCTTGAAGGCACATTTGATTGTCTGCTCATTTTAGATGCAGTTGACACATCTTCACCTCAGCAGCACGGCATTCAAATCTACTGATGCGAGTTAAAGTTGTGGGCTGATGTCAGTGGTGCCATGATGTTGCATTCCTGCGTATTACAATACAAAACAGGGGTTTGTTTAGAGGGTCATCTGTTTACAGGCTGTTTACTCATGATGTAAAAGCTCTGCTGATGTAGCCGGGAGAAATGCTACATTCTTCCTTTTGAAGGGAGCGCATTCATCCAACGCGGGTTCTCGACTGGAGAATTTTGTCGTCACTGGTCATGATACTCAAAGTGATAAATAAGTTACAGCTTAGAGATTTTGTTGAAATTGATTCCAGCTTGCATAATGATGGCAAGAACAAAGAGGGCCAAAATCAGTTTATTGAGAAATCAAACTTGTTATCACTGATAAATAGGAGGTGCTTGACCACAGAGGAACTGCATATAAGTCCCAAGTGCTACATATTAAAAATCCTGTGATGATACTTTACTCTACTGTAAAATGTGACATCTGAAACAATAACACTGGTGATTATTATGCCCCAAATCTATACAACAAATAAGAGTAAGACAGATGAATTAATATTATTGTCAAGCAGACTAACATCTCATCTCACCTGATGCTTGGACAGTTTGCCAGTCCATAGGGATGGAGAAAACTGTAATGCACGTATCTAATCAGTCAATCACTGGTCAGCAATCTAAAGTATTTAGACATGTAGATATGGTCAAGACAGCCTGCTGAAGTTCAAACTAAGCATCAGAATGTGGAAGATCACGGATACAAGCGGCGGAAATGAGCTTCCTCCAAAGGGTGGATGGCCTCTCCCTTAGAGATAGGGTGAGAAGTTCTGCCATCCGGGAAGAGCTCAGAATAGAGCTGCTGCTCCTCCACATCGAAAGGAGCTAGCTGAGGTAGTTTGTGGCATCTGACAAGGATGCCTCCTGGGTGAGGTGTTCCGGACATGTCCCACCGGGAGGAGGCCCTGGGGCAAACCCAGGACACGCTGGAGAGATTATATCTCTCGGCTGGCCTGGGAATGCCTTGGTGTTCCCCCGGATAAGCTAGAGGAGGTAGCTGGGGAGAGGGAGGTCTGGGCTTCTCTGCTTAGGCTGCTGCCCCCGCGACCCGGCCCCGGATAAAGTGGAAGAAGATGGATGGATGGATGGATGGATGGATGGATGGATGGATGGATGGACGGATGGATGGATGGATGGATGATGGATGGATGGATGGATGGATGGATGGATGGATGGATGGATAGATGGATGGATGAAGCACTGTGAGATAAGAGCACTAACAACTACACCACTGCACCAGTAATATTATGTTCTCTGAGAATTTCTCATCCTTGATATTAAAGACGTAAATCAGTTTTCGTAGTTGGTTGGAAGTCCTGTCAGTGCTGTTTTATTCCTAGAAAAAGAACTTTTGTAGCTGAACCGGGATTTGTAGCTGAATAATATGCTACCTTTCATTTATGCATCAAAGTTCGAGTACCTCATGCTTCTTTGCTGCTCATGATAACAGTGCTTTCTTTTTTTAATCTGCAGGTAAATACAGCCCTTGCACAACAACAGAGGTGAGTAACTGCACTCTAATACTGCTGTTGTTGTTTTTATTTCATCATCACACACTTGCACATGTTTTGTATGTGGATGTATTTACTTGTTTATAGAGTAGCAGGTGAATAGAATTTGGTATCTATTTTTTTATTTGGTATTTATATATGTTGTGGAATCCGCTTGTTGAGTGGAAATAAATGATAAATAAATTTAATTTCAAACGTGTTTTAAATGAGCGTACTCACACAAAGTGATTACTTTGGGTGGAGTTAGTTTGTGAATATTGTTTGCAGTTGATTAAATCTGAGACTTGAGCAAATGCAGATTTTCTGGAACACAACCAATCATTCAATTAGCGAGTTACTTATGAAGAGAAATATGTGGCTGTACGTACAAATAATGGCTTCTTGTCCACAATAATGACATGATAATCTTTTTAAATATTTACTCTTTGTGAATGGTTTCATTAGCTACTTACAGTAAGCTAGCAGTCAGTCACAACAACAGAGATATCATTCAGATTACAGTGCGGACACCCTGTAGGATTATTTCAAGTGTCAGATAGTGCTATGGTTGAAACTGTCGTAAGCCCTGGGTGTGTGTTAATCCTAATGTTTGCACTGCCACTGCTCTGGCTCCCCTGCCTCTAAAACTAATACCTTTAACAAATGAAACAAGTTCAAAATGTGCTTTCATTTTCTCAGTAAGGAATGGATTTCACTTTAGGCTTTACAAAGACCTGAACAGTCCAACAAAGCAAATACCAGACTGTCTCCAGTCTGAGGTATTTACACATTTTTTGCATGTTCAGCAGCGAAATTGTGGTTAGTGTCCTGATGTCATGACAACCGCTGACAGCTGGGCATTTTTTGATACAGGAATGAGATGTGCTTTTTAATACCTTGAAGTAATTTCAGATTTACAAAACTATTTAAATTTTGAGAAGAATTCATACGGAAAAAAACGCACTGCGAAAAAAATGGAGTCGACATCATGCTATGATGAGCCGGTCCTGATAGAAAAAGGATGAAACTAAGATTCTGGGTTTATCCACTTGTCACGAGCAGGGAGAGTTTCGTGGTTTGTTGTTAGTTTATGAGAAATTAAGGAGAAAACTTCTGTGTTTCATTTGCATTTAATATCTCTGCTTCTAGGTATGTGACTGCAGAATTATTAAGGGTGGTCAAATCATCTTTTTCATTGTTAAAAAATCTATATAAACTTGTGAGGCCCAGTAACGCCATAAGCCCTGAAGGACAACTAAAGACTAAAGTAGATAGAAGAGCAGTGCTCTGTCCTAGAGAGAGAAATCAGATCATCATTGGTCTACCTTAGGGTGCAAACCACAGGTAACACTGAAAAAATAGTAGCCAGGTGGTGAAAACATAAACTAGGGTGTTGATCTTGGCCAGTGATGTTCTCTCCAAGTGTCCTTGTAGCTGATGATGAGACCTCAGCTCGAGGTATCAGGATGAACTCTTAATCGTATAGGTCCTTACTTTCTGTTCTTACTTTCTGTCAGTTGTTGAAAAGGCGTGCTGGACATGACATCACAGTACAGATGGATAATGAGCCTTGATCGCTGGTATTAAGAGGCAAAGTAATGAATTATGAACCAAGCGAACAGTTATCGTCAGCTCTGATGTGGAGGAAAAACTGAACATTCCTCTAAATTAACCTTCAAGCAAAAGGAAACTGTAGTATTTCTTTAAACTTTAAAGTAAACTTTGTAGTATTTCTGTAAGGTATTACTCGACAAATGTACCATTACATAAATCTAGGTTTATTACAATGAAATAAAGAAACAAAAGCTAAAATAGCTTGATTTTTAGTCGCTATAGGTAAAGCTTGTGTAGCCTCACTGCTGCCTCACAAACTCCTGTAATTTTCCAAACTCTGGGGTCTGTGTACAGTTTTTTGTTCTAAATCTGCAGCCGTTAATCCAAAGCCAGGGGTTATTTTCTCAGGAACTGAAAATCTCCTGAAGATCGACAGGACATTTTACAGAACTGTTTTCACAGGCTGAGCAAGACTTACCGTGATGAGTCTTCCAAAGCTGATATGTAAACTGACCGTTTGAAACACAGAGCGGCTGTAGCAGTTATTCTGTTTTGGTTACTTTTACAGTTCATGCCAACAGCAGTTTGACTGTCAAATATGCACACATGATAAATACCTACAAACAAATGCATGTATATATATCATTCCCACTGCACTTAATGTACATGTAAAAAAAATATCTCTGTGACATGTCTTCCAGTGTATCATACTATGTGAAGTCAAATTTGTACACAGTAAAAATTACTATTATATAGTATTTTATTGATTCTGCATTTTTAGCAGTTTGGGGTTTTTATTACTTTATTTTTCTTACTTACTTTTTTATTTTATTATTTTCTAATATATCACTAATTCTCTTTTCCTTTCCTTTCCTTGTGCTGCTGTAATAAATTGAATATGGGATTAATAAAGTCTGTATCTACTGTATGTCTGTCTATTCTACCAACCTATTTCCTCTTTCGGCTGCAGAGTTCCCAGCTGGCTACTCTGATTGACTAGTTAAAATGTCACCCAGCAAGGCCTCCTCCTTTGATGAGCGCTCTGGGAGAATGTTCACCCTTAATTAAATGTCTTTGTAAAACTGACAGTGTGCACTCTCACTGCACTATTATCAGCTGCTCTTAATGATCGTGATAATAGCTTCTGGAAATGTCTTACAGTACGGAGGGGTTGGCGTCTCTGCTATTTAGTTTTAGGAACTGTTTTGTCACTGCAGTTACCACACTTTTTCGTCCCAGTTTATTAGAGATAGCGCGCAGTAGCTTTCAAGGCGTTGAGGACTTGGATTGCCGTGTAATAGAGCTGCAATAACAGATGGACTGTCAGGAAATAACCCGAGCACATACACATGCAGTCCGCTGTAGAAGCAGTGAATGGGAAACTGTATAGACAAATCCCCGCTAAGCAGCTTTGCACCACAAATGAGTTCTCACAATGCAGTGTGTGGCAGAATGGATCAGAAAGCTACTGCAAGTTGGTGGAGCTGCTTGATGCTTGACAGGACTGAAGGCGTTCTGCTATAGCATGCAGTGTGGAATTAGCCCAGAGCTAGCTGAACAACAGCATATGTGTGATGGGCATTATCTGCACACGGCTTCAAACAGCAGGAACTCTTGCAAATGATCTGGCGAATGTCAGATGATTTGCTTCTCTTCATAGCCAGTGAACTGGATTCACCGACACGGCATAAGGCAGCCTAACGCTGTTTGCCTGATAATCAGAATAGATGAGTTCACTAAAAATGGATCATTTTTTGTTTTGGAGTTGCAGATATTTTGACATAAATATGATGATTATGTGCGCCAGCTTTAGCAAAAAGGCTGTTGTTGACTCCTCAGTGGAGCATCCTAGTCCTGTGACTCTGTGTAACCTCAGGCATTTGTGGATTATGCTTCATCACATTCCCCTCTGCCAAAGTTTAACCGTGCATACCTTGTGCTCTTTCAAGTCCTGAGCTTTAACGCCATGAAAGGGATTAGAGTTTAACATCACATCCAGTGTTTAATGTAAACAGAAAATTCAGTCAGATGTTATGTGTCTTTTCTCTGCGAGTTTAATGTTCATTTGCATTTACTCTCCCATTAAGGCTTGTGCTGCCATGAAAGAAGAGAAACAGACAGCATAAAAGTAGAGGCAAACTACTAAGGGGGAAAGAATGTTGTGTGGTTCAAAGGTTTTCTCTGTTCTATATGTGAACTCACTGGGTTCTACATCTCCAAGAAAACCAAGGTAATTGTTCCCAGTCATATGATAGTCAGAGCCCAGAGCAGCGTGGCCAGGAAACTGGATAAAAATTATGCCTAAGAGGAAAAAGCCTATGCTTCGACATATGACGTTTTGTCATCTGCACTATTTCTTATTACTCAACTTTTATGTAATCATGTGAATTTCACTGAATTCACTTGTTTTAAAATAGGTTCGATGTAGAGAACTGCACTGACATATATTATTATTATTATGTTGGTCAGTATCAGAAGCAAAAAAAAGTTCAGATTTCTGTTGTCAGACTTTGCAGGTGTGGCAGACATGCTGCTGTGGTACAGCTTGGACATGCCACCTACAAACTAACAGTTTTAGTTTTCATCTGATTTCAGCCATGCCAATATATAATGTGTTTTACACATTATATATTTTGTGTTACTTTTTTGAAGTAATCTAGTTTGTTACTTAATTACTCACTGGAGAAAGTAATTTGTTACACTTTGCATCACGTTACTTTTGTGTTTGAATTACCTGAAACAAATTGTTAGTTAACAATATAAACCTTAGACTTCAGTTCCACATGCCAACACAAATCCTTATCCTGATGAGGACACATATATGATCTTTTGCTTTTAAATTTCTGTAATACGTAGATAAAGGTGAAAACAAGCCCAAGGAGACTGAAGTGATCGCCACTGCCACTGCTTTTGTTACCTGCTGAATTTGAGTGATGGCTGCTGCTTAAGTGTCTTACTCAGCTTAATAACAAGCTAGCTTTTTAAAAATCTATTTGCTAAGTGTGCAAATAACTGAAGAATGAATGTAGTACAGTAGTTACATTAGTCTGTTACTGAAAAATGTAAGGTGACCCAACACCGGTCTTGGAAGACCCGCAAGTGGTCTGAAAAGAAATAGAGGGATGTAACATCATTCAGTGAACCACTCATATTAAAACTGAAATACTCGATGACTATTGAAAAGGTTGCCATGGTCTGGCATGTTGATTTCCCTCGTATAATGAAGTATTACTATTTGGTTTCCCTCTGACCTTTTAAAACTAATATTAATAAAATAGATTAGACACATATTTTTCTTTCTGACAGCAGAAAGGATATTCCACTCAGCCCCGACTCTATATCACTAGCATGTCACTGGCATGTTGATGTTAGCAAGTTGCTCAAAATGTAGCCATTAAGAAAGGCGTTGTTGGCATCAAAATCATGATAAGTATATTTTTTCCAAAGAATGAGTAAAACATGTAAGCTTTAACATTTGATGTGCTATCTTAAGGCTTTTTAGGTGACACAGTTCCCTAACTTAGAAGGAAAACAGGACACTACAGCACAAAGCACCTGTTATCTTTGCATTTTGTGCTGTTCAGCAATTGTAATAATTCAGCAGCCAATAATAAAGGTAAACTCCTAAGAAAAAGACCCAAAATAAAGACACTCTCTTTTCCCCAACTTAAATATACAGTCTTCACTTGTGAAGTAGAAGTTGGTGCACATTGTGCATAGCATAACTTTATGAGGGAGTGATTAATGAGAGAAATGTTCGATTAGAAAATGAAATAGTGGACCCTATAGGAGATATGCCAGTAGGATGGGTAGAAGCCTCAGCTGAGGCTGTAGCTAATGTGAGCTAGCCCTGAGATCAGCTGGTGTGACTGTGACTTCCTGGCCTGGAACTAATGCTATACTTGATTTCAGTCATGACGATTATAACCAAAAGGAGACTGTTGTCTTTATTTGCAGTTATTTATTATTGAATGGTTTAGGTCTTTTTTGAAATGTTGTTGCTATTTCGCACTCATATGTGGGCCCTATGTTTGAAACCCTTGCCCTAAGAACACCATACCAGGCAAACCCACGATGGCTTTGTAAAATAAAATGACACCAGGTGGACTGTCACTGATCCTAAATTCCACCTGTCGTTGTCAAAAAGGTATATGAAATAAGCTTTTATGGTACAATTCCTAACACAATATTCTGAAAACACTGAAATCGACCGTAGTGCTAGTAATTAGTTTTTAAAAATAAAGGATTCCCAGTTCTTGTTTCCTGTTTACTGCCACAGACATGACCTAATTTCTCTGCTCCCTCTAATTAAGAAATCCTCCAAATTTCAAAGGCTTTACTAGGTAATTAGACTATGGCCCTTTGCTGAGTGCTTTTGCATATTAGAGAGCAGAGCTCGCACATTTCAGCCGTTGTTCAATTTGTAAAGCTGGAACTGGTGTTTGGCCACCCAAAGCCAAATATCTCAAGCTAGTGTGAGTCACTGTCTCTTACAGCTGGTATTCATTGCCACATTCATAGGCATTGTTACCGCCAGCCTCCTCTCCATCTGTGGTCCTTCCTAGCCTTCCTCAGTCAGACACTGTTGTCTTGAGTTTGTTTTTACCTGAACTGGTTATTCACACATACATGTCTAACTAAATTTGCTACATATTAATAAAATGGATTGAATTGTGTGTATTGATATATGGTGCTGAAAATATTAATTGGCTAAGTGGACTGTTAGTTAACTTTATTTTATCTCCAGATAGGAGATGTATGTTAACAAAAAGGAGTCATATTTCTAACAGAGACACAGATCATAGAAATGTAAGCAACTTTAACAAGTTAAGCTGTGATATACTGGACTCCAGACTGCAGGAACCTTTATGTTAAAACAGTGAAGAAGTGGCAGCAGAAACCTGGTCATATTCACAGACATACATCAATAATGTACTTAATTAGGACAGAGGCTAAATGTTTCATGATCCATGTAAATATAAGGGTCTGTGCTCGCATCATATCCTGCTAGATGTTTGGTGCTTGTAGCTGAGGTCAGGTTCTATACAAAGCTGTAGCATTACTCCCCCTGCTTCCTCCTTTCCATCTCATCATTCCGCTTGGTCGCCCGAAAGCCTGGGAACCATTCAGGGAGACTTTAAAGTAGAATGGAGACATGTTTGCTTTAGCCTCACAGTCACAGGGACAGCTCAGGTTTGTCCATTAGTCGCAATTTGTAGTTTATTATTTGTCAAGAACGTGTTAGTCTCCTTTACCTTAAATGATGAGCTCATTTTGAAAGTTTTGTTTTTCAAGTTGCAATTCAAGGAAATTACATAAATTTATAAACATATTATTTTTAATAAAGAGGATTGTAAAATACTGGAATATCTGTTTGCTCTGTAATGCCAATTTTATGCCAAGGATTGTTTAGATTATTTGTCATAATTCTCTGTAACCAAACTTCATTGCCTGGTTTTCTTACAGCCTATAAAGATGAGCCTTTTGTTCTTTAAATGAGCACCATTCTGGTCCTGATGCTGGTTTAAACTAAACACCCACTCCAGCAAAATACAGAATAATATATCTCAATGTGAGTCCCTCGATGCTCTTAATCTTTGCTGTGAAGAAAAAAGTGTGATTGAATCCGCTGTAGTCCGTCTTGTTCCATTTAATCTCATTTTGCAGATCAAATGCTGTTTCAGACCTTGACTGAATACTTTAAGGCGTGGCTTTTTATGATGGAGGAGGAGGAGATAAGAAACAGGAGCCTAAAAATCCACAAACTGAACACATACTGTTAAAACATTATTGAGTAAAACATACTGTGGGGTGAACTATGCATTGATAATTGGTTAAATCGGGGTGTGGGGTGTGTTCATCCTGGGTTGAATATGTCTCATCTGTCAGTGGGTGTGGGCCCAGGTGGAGCTGAGACAAAGAGGTCGCATTCATTTCCCCCTGAGAAAACTCAGCCATTACCCACTGATGGGGGGGGGGATGTCTCATATGACTCCTCCTTCCATGAGCAATCATTGATTTGCCCTTGATCTTCATGTCTACACACACACACACTTGATCCTTGTGCCTGACCTTTCTACTGCCCCCTTTGACCTCTCAACATATCATTTTCTGTTTTTTTTATCTGTTTTTTTCCTCTTTTCCTGTCTCCTGATATTTGACCTCCCCTTATTCCCTCTGATTTCATCCCATGTCTTTCTTGCTGTCTTTTCTCTCAGTGTTTTGCTTTGGTTTTTGCCCCTCTCAGTCTTGTCTAAGTGCTCAGGGCTGCAGAATAATCCTCTCTGTGATTTCTCACTCTTTTATCTTGGCTTTGGCAATGTCTGCTTTATCCACCATGACTCCCCAATTCCAGGAAAACTCAAGCGCACCATCTCCTGACCTACATGCATCAGCCTGAGAAAAAGAAAATAATATATGATTTTTTAAAGTAATTTTCTGTGATTTTTTAAGCTTTTTCTGCTGTTGCCACTGTTGGTCTGACAAAAGCTATTCACCTAGTCAGAATTTTTTGTTTAATTTTGTTTAAACACTCTAATGTTTATCCTTTTTGTCAAGTGTGTATTATTGTTGAATGAGGTAAGGTCACAACAGGCTGATTCTTGCTAAACCTGTTAAATATTAATGTGTGTTTATTGCTTGTGTTTACAACCCAAACATGTGATGAAGCCACAGAAAGTAGTATAGTGTCTTAAAAGTGTTTTGATTGGTTTGCATACAGCTGCATAAAGGTTATTGCTCTCTCATTCACAGAAACGTTCACGTAAATGACCAGCTGAAACTGCTCGAATCATTAATTTTACACTAATATACAATTATTGTACATAAAAGGTGTAACTCTTTATGAAAAAAGACAATTTATTGTTCTCGCTGACGTGGAGTATTTTACAGTCATTTCCAGCCAATAGAGATGGCTGTTTAAAGGAGATGAAGCCACTTTATGCTACACACACAAGACATGGTAAGAGGCAAGCAAGCAGCTAGTTACAGTCTTAGTGACTGATCATATATCATCTGCCTGACAAACATGAGGTACTGCAGGTTAAAATGGGAGGAGCTTAAAAAGTAGCCACACCCTAAATAAAGCCTGCTTTACTGTTCTTTTTCTTTACATGGGACCAGACTGGGACCTGACTGTATGCATATGATATTGATTGTGCATATGATCTTCATGAGGGAGTGTTTGTGTGGTGACAGAGGAAGCTGTCTCTGCAAAGAGCCGTGCAGTCAACACATCACACGTGTTCCGCTCAGGCCTGATACACTAGAGGGGATCATGTTGAATAACAAAGGGACAAATCTATATTTGTTTTTATTATGTGACAAATAGTTAACAGTTATAAAGAGTAAATGTATAATAAAGAGTATCATTTTTATTATGATCTTTATTATCAGATACAACATATTTATAGATGAATTTTATTTTAAATGATCGAGGCATGTTAGATGTACAAATGTTACATTTTATTTATTAATGAAAACAGATGATTCTAATAAACATATAGACATGAGTTAGTAATAGCATATAAACTAGTTGTTTTTGTCTTGCAGGTGATCGAGTCTCTGGGGATCATGATTTACAAGGCTCTGGACTACGGGCTGAAGGAGAATGAGGAAAGGGAGCTGAGTCCTCCTCTAGAGCAGCTCATTGATCTCATGACTAACATGGCTGAGGCTGAGAGGGAAGCATGCCTTGACGAAGGCTACGAGGCCACAGAGGAAGAGGACGAGGTGGAGGACTCTGATAACGTCTCTGGCATTCGTGGCTACAGAGATATTTTCAATGTAAGCAGCTGGTGGACGCTAATATGTATGTTCAGCCACTGATGGCTGGTGGTTAAAAAGGATACTGCCAAGAGATAAAGTAATTTTAGTTAATAAGTGTTAAGTATGTAAAAGTAATCCCCTCAAAAGCAGAGGCTTCCAGCTGCTCTGCATACTGATATACTAACAGTTTCTCTGAGCTGATATCTACTCCTCAAAGGTCATCTCTGCAAGGCACCAAACGGCTAAGAAACACAGGCACACAAGCACTATGTACAGACGTTGGCCAATTAAGAGAAAGCTGTCTTAAAGTGGGCTGATACTGTAAAAGACATGAGCTAAAACAGCTTTTTTAAATAGTGGACAAAGTGGTCACCCATGAAAACATTAATCCTATAGGGCAGAATGGAGGTGCAGTAGTTAGTGCTGGGTAAGAGCTAGAGGGTCCACCAATCAGCTATTATTGTTATTGTATCTTTATTTCACACATACACAGTACAAAACGACATATACAATTACACATACTTGCATTTACATCTACAAATATGAATATATATGTAAATACACACACGTATGTGCTCAGACAAAACAAAAAATGACTAAATGACTCGGGTAAAGTTTGTAGCATGCATGCTTGTTGTTTTTGTCTGCTTCCACTTGTCTTTGCACTAGGATGATGTCGGCGTAAATGTGCAGTCATATTCGTTGTGTTCCCACTAGTGTAAAATAGTAACGCGCATTTTCTTGTTAGTAACTGTAACGGCGTTGTAACGATAGGAATAGTAATTAATTAGATTACTCGTTACTGAAAAAAGTAACGCCGTTATTCCCATCACTGTCAGTCACATATAAAATATTTTTTGATCAAGGATTCCTGCAACAGCTGGGAGAAAACAGAACTTAATGATTCCAGTAATGGAAGACGTAGGCGATGTAATTCCCACTTAGAGCAGGTAATCACTCGTTTGCAAGTGAAAATCCATAATTCCAAATCTAAGGAAAGTGAAATAAAATAGTAATCTCTCCAAACAGACATGAGTGGTGTAAGTGTTTGGAACTATACACACTTATAAAACATTTTCTCTACTATGTGTGAAGCTAAAACAGTTCTCCAGTTCTTGAGGAAAACATCATCTACCAAGGTATTCCAGGAACAGATGCAAACAAAGAGGGCAAGTGTTTAGGAAAAATTAAACTATTAAATATTCAACATATTAAACTCAGCAGTGAAAGCAGAGCTCAGAACCACAGTGCACTCGGGCTGCCAGGCTCATCTTTGCTGGGAGGCATGCATCTCTGTTGTCCAATGGAGCAGAGTCACTGTGTCAGTCCTCGCATGCCTGTGCACTGTTTACGTAATAACTATGTACCCAGTCACACACACAAGTGCACACATGCACACCAACACTGCTCTCCAAGGAGATGCATGGGAGCGGTGTGGCAGTCTGGCCTGTGGCTTTCTAGCTGTCAGTTTGAATTGTTTTCCCCCTGAGACCATTCACCCCCTGTGCTCCTTGGTTTACCTTTTGTCCTACTGTACTAACCCCCGATGACACTATTTTAGATTAGAGCCATATTTATCCACTCAATGGAACTGTTTTGATTTTGTATTTAAAAAATATGAATTTTATGTACACTTAACTGAACCCATTATTTTCTGTTACTCCCACACTTATTGGCAGGTTAAAGTTTCTAAAATGAGACAGTTGTCTGGTGTTTTCCATGTTTAGTGAAATTTTTGCAGTCTGGACAAACGGATGCCAAGAGCATGCAGAGCGTTGGCCAAAGGTACCTTCTGTTCCTCTGAGAGAAACAAGGGCATATTTTGTCATCGCTGTGTGTGTGTTTGTGGAGCAGCAGTGTGGCTGACCTCAGGCAGAGCTGTCTTGTGAATTGTGTTCATCAGTCAATAACAGCTGTTTACAAGTATCTTTTGGTTGGTATTTTGCTTTTATATAATGCCACTGAGCTCCATTAGCTAAGTGCTAGCTTGATACGACTATCTATACTTCATTTAAAGCCTAAACGCGTGCTGTTGTTGTAGCCGTGAAACCAGCAATCAAAATAGTCAGATTAATTATTGTCATTGTCATGCCAGCTTTTGTTAGATTGCTATACTTTAAATTATCTGATCTAATACAATGCTTTGCAAAATAATAGCTTGTTATTGTCTTAGCACAAAATCAATCAATTAATAAAGTCCTAAATGACCTGAAAACCTGATCAGGCTGTCAAATAAACAAACAAATCACAAAGAAAATCTTGAAACTTAATGAAGTGAATGTAAGAGCGTGAAATTTAGAAATGAATTGTGTGTCACCGAAAATGTATTGTTGATTGTTGTTTTTGATTTTCTTTCAGTGCAGCTGTGTGAAGTGTGAACTGAAAATCCTTTTGCTTCCTCTGTTTTAGCTGTGCACAGCTCATCTACCCAGTGTGTCAGATGCGCCCAGTCATTACCAGGCAGTGTGCCGAGCCCTGTACACAGAAACCAGAGAGCTGCGCACTTTCTTGGAGAAGATCAAGAGTGCCAAAGAGGTAGGGTCCTATGATAAAACAGATCAGGCATAACATTATGGCTATCTGCCTAATATTGTGTGAGTCCTTTTGCTGTCAAAACAGCCCTGACCCATCGAGTCTTGCTGTGGTATCTTCACCAAGATGTTAGCAACAGATTCTTTAACTCCTGCAAGTTGCAAGGTGGGACTTGTTTGTCCAGCACATCCCACACATGCTCAATTGGATTGAGATTTTGGAATTTGGAGGCCAAGATTTCAAATATCTCAACATCTCAAACGTGTGGTTGTGTTCCTCAAACCATTTCTGAACCATTACTGCTTTGTGTTACACATTATCCTTCTGAGAGAGGCCACAGCCATAAGGGAGTATTGTTTCCATTAAACAGTGTACATGGTCTGTAACGATGCTTAGGTAGGTGGTACGTGTAAAAGTACCATCCACATGGACCCAGAAGAAACACTGCCCAAAGCATCACACTGCCTCTGCCAGCTTCCTTTCTTCCCATTGGTGCCAGGTGTTCCTCAGGTTAGCCACAGCCATGCACCCGGCCAGCCATGTGATGCAAAGGAAAACGTGATTCTTCAGACCAAACCTGTTACGGCCGAGAGGGCCAGGCAGTGGGTGTGGACTCAAATGCAGACACAGAGGGAGGCAAAACGGGCGTGAGCACAGAGTTTATTTACAGAGCTGAGCGAAGTTACAAAACAGAAAACTAAGAATGCTATAACCTATGCATGCTATGAACTGTGAAAGCTATGAGCGGAAAACTGTGAGGCAAAACTGTGAACGAGAAACTCTGAGGGCTGGATTCCACAGAGGGATCCGGGGAATGGAGAAAGGGGGCAGCGGCTTGGAGGGAGGTGTGAAGTCACTATGATGAGAGGAGGAAAGTAGTCAGTGGTAGTCTCAATGAATCACAGCTGGAGGATTAGGCTATGGTGGTTTGGGCAGATTTGGAGTGTCAATCGAGGAGGGAGTGTCCAGGGGGTTCCGGGTGAGGAGTGTCCAAAGCAGATCCAGAATAGGCTTGGAGTGGGGAGCTGAGCAGGGAGGCAGGCAGATGGGTCCTATGGCGAAAAAGGAAAGAAAACACGGTGAGGAGAAAAAACAGTAATCCAGAGTTCTCGCAAGGGCTTGGCGGCCTAGCACTAACATGTGTTAGCAGAAGATCTGGCAGGGGTCTGTCGTGAACGCTGGTCTTATATGCAGGTGACTTGATTGGAACCAGGTGTGGAAGCTGATTGGAGTCTCCGTCTGAAGGTGGAGCCCAGCAGAGTGGAAACACCCCGTATTCACCCGGACCATGACAAAACCACCTTCTTTGATTGCTCCGTGGTCCAGTTCTGATGCTCTCGCGCCCATTGTTGATGCTTTTGCTGGTGTACAGGGGTCAGCATGGGCACCCTGGCTGTTCTGCAGCTATGTAGCCTCATCTGTTACAGCCTAATTTGATGATGGACTGGCTCACAGATTTCTTCATGCTCGGAAGCTAGCTGTCTGCCTAAGATGACTGATGTCATGACAAATTGTGCTGTGTCCAAATTAAACAAGAATTTCCGTCAGCCAAAAGTCAGAAAGGCAATAAAAGACAAAACGGAGGAAAATCTGCATAACTTAAATTTTTAATGATGGATAATAACGTTATGACTCACAGCTAATTATTTAGCTGACCACTTGGCTAGCCCTGAGAACAACTAACTAACTATTGACAGAGAAGACAATTTTTATGTAACAACCATAAATCTTATCTTAAGTATCAAAGATTCTTATAAACCACCTGAATGGTTTTTAGTTATATCACCATCACTAGGCTTGACTGTAGCTTACAATACACATGAATGTGACTCACAAAGACATGAAGACAGTATGTGTGTGAAAGCCCTGTTTACTGTGTGACAGCGCAGAAGGCAGTCAGCTGATGCAGAAAGGCATCCGTGGGAATGGCTGGGGAAAGAGCGAATGAATTAATATACATGCGTGCTCAACCTACATTACTCATACTGTGATATAACCACAAATGATTCTGACTCACAGCTTTAAAAATGAAGATTTTATTGTCTTCATTTTATGGGCCACTCATTAATTCTAATATACATGAATACATGGAATAGAATGAGAACAGAAATAAAACTACTGATTTCCTTATACAAGAACAAGCTATGAGGTTACAAAGTAGCAACACATTTATGGTGACGGTGATGATTAAGAGCAAAACACTTGCAGTAGCAATTTTGATATAAACTGGTAAGGCAAGGGTGCTGTGTGCGGGTGACATGCCATGTACTGACACCCTCCCAGCTGACAGGTTGAAGTGAGCCACCATGAAAAAAATAGTGACATGTTTGTCGTGCATGTCAGACATAGATGACTAAATCTGCAGACATGCTGACTCTCAGTCTTCCAAGAGCGCTGAGTTCAGGTTCTCATAGCTAGCCTTCAGCCTGGCATGATCATGAAAACAGTCCTATTGTAGTGGCTGGATGGTTTGCACCATAATATTTTAACAAGTTGTTCTCATACCACCGAAGATTAATTCTCTCCACAGCATTTTGTTGGTGTAATGCCTGTTGTAGGCAGGGATCCTGGCAGGTGATTTCTAATAATGTTCCCTAGAGATCGATGATTAGCAGGTTTGCACAGACACAATGCAGATCTTTCTAAATCTTTCTAAAGAAAAGTCTTTGAGAGCAAATGTAATGCCAGTTGACAACGTGATTCTTTTACCAAAGATGTCTTATTGACTCATTTTTTTATTTCAAGTCATGTCTCGTTGCTCTGTTTTTATTTTATTTTTCTACCCAACCATTAAGATCACAGGCAGGAGTCATTGTGGACTTTGTTTTCCTTGGGAGCATTTTGGAGCTCAGCTGTGGGTTGGAACAGTTTCCTTAAGGAGCTGTGTGCATGTGTTTGTACGTCTCACCTCAGGGTTCCTTCCTGCTATGCACTACTGCTGCTGCCCTTTCACTGCACTGTAATGCAGCTGAATGAATACAGGGGAGGATTAGGTCAGTTACGCAACTCTGAGGAAAGGAGAGTTTTATTGCAGAGTGGAACAGGCTAAGACAGAAACTTAAATTTGAGGAAAGTTGGGGGTTGCAGTAATTGTAAACTGAAGTTGTTACCATCGCTGTGTTTGTCATTTGTTAAAACTCAATAGCATACAGACGTATTTCTTGTAGTCAGTTTTTTTTACGTGCCAAAAGAACTAGAGTCCATTGTATAGCTTTGCGATGGTTCTTGTACCACATAAAATGTTGTACCATTTATACAGAACTCATGTGTGGAACCTATAATGCTAATGCTAATGAATGAGCTTTCCATCAGCCTCAGCTCTACTTTTTGTTTTGTGCTAATTAACAAGTTTAGTAATGCTAACACATATTTAAAATAGTTAAAACTATGAATAATATACCTGTTAAACATCACCTTAGCATTGTCATTGTGACCACCTATGCCATTCTTCTCATGCAATGTCAAAAGACCTTAGCATGCTAAAGTGCTAAAGCAAGATGGTAAACATAACATGCTAAACATCAAAATGTCACCACAAATAAATTAAAAAAGTTAACATGGTAAACAGATTTTATTAACAGTTATTTACCATAAGTAAGATTAACAATTCCAGTAGCAGTTATATTTTCAAACCCCATATATATGTGAGAGGCACTAGCAAGTGAAAATCTGCGAGCCACTTCAAGGTACACTCCTGTCTAATACCCATTATACTGTTTTTTGCTAAGACATTCCTTACTAGCAGTGTTGCCAACTTAGCGACTTTGTCGCTATATTTAGCGAGTTTTCAGACCCCCTTGGGCGACTTTTTTTTCCTAAAAAGCGACTAGCGACAAATCTGGCGACTTCTGGTGTTATTGGAGCCTTATTTATGACTTTTTGACGTGCCCATGCCAAAGCGCTCACAGGCGGAGGATAGTCCTCCCCCCAGCTGCTATCAGGGCAGGAGACGTTCAAACCTATGCGTCCAAACTGCAAATGAATCGCGCAGGAACGAACAGTAAAAGAACTGACTGTAATGCAGTCAGTTCTTTTACTGTTCAGTTGTTTTGTGGACCACAAGGTTTTAAAATATTTATAAACACACACACACACACACACAAAGTAACTCCACCAGAGTGCCTATTTCGGGTCACTTTTGCCGGTCCAAGCCCGGATAAAGCAGCAGGGTTGGAATTGTGACATTAAAAAACAATAATTACTAAAAGATATAAATTATAAATGGATTTAAGACGTTTTTTACTGACTTTATCTCTCTTTCACGATGTTATTTCTCTCTCCAACAGCGTAGGTTGCAATTACATTAGCATGACCAATTATGCAAATTAGGCGATGATGTCATTTAGCGACTTCTAGCGACTGTTAGGACAGCCAATAGCGATTTTCCTTACTGAGGAGTTGGCAACACTGCTTACTAGTGTCCTTTGAGGCAAGAAAAATAGAATAGGATAGCCAACTGTGCAGGAATACAATCTAGGCTATTCAGCAAATGCAACAGAGGAAGTCAATAAGGGGCAGATTTAATAATGTGTTGCATTAAAAAAAAAATACTATCAGTACTTACAAAGAGAGCACAGTGACAAGTTTGCATGTAAAAGCTGGGAACTCACAGATTTTTGTGCTGAAGCTGTTGCAAATGTTTTTTCAGGATTTTCTTTCTTAAGGCAAAAATGATGGATACATTTGCAATATGCACTTTACTGTTTATTGCTCAAACTTTTAGCACCAAAACAAAAGCATGTCTTATTTTGTTTGTGCTTGATGGTGAAATTAACTGTGATTAAGTAAAAATGATGCTATTTTAGCTATTTTGGCCCGTTAAAGAAATTTGGCCCTAAGAATTAATAGTAAGCTGATATAAGAAGCAGCAGCATAAAATGAGCGGCATCTGCCATTTCCCCTAATGACATATAGATTCATCCCTATTTAATCTAAACACATCAATCAGCGTTTAGTCCGTGTACAGACTCGTATACCTGCTACCTAACTGTAGACTCTCAGTAATTATTCTGTAAAGAACCAAATGTGCCTAAATTCCTTTCAAACCCATTGTCCTGTTTGTGTGTTTTGGTGTTCTTTGTTAAACACATTTCAGAAAAGTCCATCTTCATCCAACCACTGCTACCAGACATCGCTGCCAAATATCTTTCCACAGACATGCCTCCTGCTGCTGAACAGCAACTGAATTAGTGGTGATTCACAGACAACTTGTGCTCCTATTTGCTCAGGGTTGCGTGCTTCTTGTCAGCTGTTAAGAGAGAAAATGAATGAATAATATCAACAGAAGGCAGAATTACTAAGGTTTTACATGCAGTTGGCAAATGCCCTGAATATTTTATTTTGTGGCCCCTTTAGCAGCAAAAAGGTTTCGTTCACATTGTGGATTACTTTTCATGATTTAATTAATGCAAAACACGTGGAAGAAGCTGCTCAAGTGGAATGGAAAATATGTTGCTTTGATCTGATCTGGAGTTTTGCTGTCCATCCAAATGAGATAATGGTGTTTTACAGCAGTTGAACTAAGCTGTTGTTATGCTCTTCACTGGCTAGATTATCAGTTATTTATTTTGATGGGCTATCATAAAGCATCAGGGACCATCTTGTTATCTTTTGATTGGAGTACTGTACGCACTGTAGACATATTGACTTGTGATGCACCAAAAAGCCTGTTGCGAGTGATATTATGTAAGCAGTCAGTCAACACAGCTGTGCCCCCGTAGGATGATGGTGAATTCTAATTTCCCCTGTGGCCTGAGGTTTTAACTCGGCAGTCAGCTGGGCAAACTCCCGTGATTGTCTTACCAAACTTTCCCCTCCGGTGACATGATCAGGACAGCATCACTGCAAAGATTAACCAGAGGAAACACATTTTCAGTCTGTCTACTGCTTTTTACAAGCTTGTTATGGTCTCATCCTGTTAATATAAAAGTTAAAGGGGAGCATTAAAGGGGACTTGCTTCCATACTTCATACTTCTTGTCATAATGTCTCAAATTATTAAATTATTAAATTATAATGTCTTAAATTATTATTATTTTCCAATAATAATAATAATAAAGATATGCATTAAGCTTACAGTTCTTACAGCTTGAGTTTCTGTGAAACTTTCCAGTAAGAAAACTATGATTTTACAGAGGGGGATCTTTAAAAGTCTGGAACTAATAGTGAGTGTTTGAAGCCAGAGACTAACATCAGGAGCTGCATAACAGGCAGCATGAGAGAAATAAAGATTTGTGTAGCTGTGAATTCAAAGCTATTTGAGTGAAGCCACTTAACAGCTTACATATGGGAACATGTCTTGTTATTTACCAAAACAGCACTTTTTATATTTGATCTTGTTCTTTTTCACCAGAACCTCCGTAAGATGGAGGAGTCATCAGAGGAGCCTGGCCGAGACCTGAACGAGTTACAGAATGCTGACTGGGTATGCAATGTTCAACCTTTGGCTGTAGCCTCAAATGTTCACGTGAAGATATCTCCATGAATTCATATATCACGGTAAACACACAGTAATCAAAGAACTTCTCAGGAACCATGCTGAGATTGATATGGCCACTGCACATGATGATGGCGCCCTGTTTCCCTGTTCTGTGTGCAAGCAGAGGCTAGCCTCTCTTTTCTACACTGGGTTCCTCTTTCACTAGTTCTTCTCCTCTCAGGCTCGATTCTGGGTTCAGGTGATGAGGGACCTGCGTGAAGGAGTCAAGCTGAAGAAGGTGCAGGAGCGTCAGTACAACCCTCTGCCTATTGAGTACCAGCTCACTCCCTATGAGATGCTCATGGATGACATCAGGTCCAAACGCTACAAACTACGTAAAGTCATGGTCAGTGTCAAAACACGTGTTGCAGCTTTGAAAATATTACTCGAATGCTGCACTCAGTGCTGCACTGTTGTTTTGATCCAGCAGGGAAACGCTTGCTTCATGAAAATCATAAGGTTGCATTGATTATTATTGGATACTGTATAACTGTGACTTTCACTAATGTGATGAAATGATGACTGCATACACTCATAAAATGCTATGTTACATTTAATGGCATCTAGTCAATGGAAATTTCACTTGATTGTTTTAGATTCTTTTTATACCAAACATATTTTCCTTAATGATTTAAATAAATAAACCTTTGATTTTATATATTTCAGCTGCATTTTACTCAAACATGGCTTCATGTTTACGAGGGCAAATAATCCCTTTTTTAGTATACTGTTGACTTTTGTTTTTAGTCTTTTAAGGCTTCAGTGTGATACCTGAAGTTGTTGTGTAAGTCCACATCTAGAAAACACACCACCACAGTTCAAATCATTTAATGAAATGCTCCAGAAAACGGTACCATAACGGGTTGCTTTGGTGTAAACTTGCATATGCATGACTTTACTCTTCCATTTGGCATTATTCATAGCAAAACTGAAAACTTCAAATAATATTTTGTAACTATTGTGATCGCTGATTAAAGTCTTTCTATTTAGCAGTGAGGAGTTGCTGCTTTTATATTAGAACCATTATTGAATATTACTAGTTTTTTGACTGTCAGATGACCCAAGCATGATTAAACTTCTTGGGCTCTGAGAACAACGCTGGAAAATTTGACAGCCTTGATGATAATTAAAAATAATCATCAATCTCAGCCTTATGTATGTGGTCTTGGGTTTGGTTGTCTTGCAACAGAAAATTTAAAAATGTCCATATATACTTTTTTTGATATTGTGTTTTTTTTATTATTTGAGTTTGGATTATTTAATTTTTCCATCCATCATGTTCTCCATCTAGTAAATGACCTCCTGAAAGAAGCAGCGTTTGTCTGAGCTAATATAAGCAGACCAATTGTTCCTTTGCTTCAGGTCAATGGAGACATCCCACCAAGATTAAAGAAAAGTGCTCATGAAGTCATCCTGGAGTTCATCAGGTCCAGACCCCCTCTCAATCCTGTGAGTACTAACAAATCTGATTGATTTAAACATTAAAACTGAGATTAAACCCATAATCCCTCTACACATTTGCAAATTAGTAAACACTCTGAAAAAATAAGGATTTTTAACAAAGACATTTCCTGCTTCTAACCTGGTGTTATTTGTGGGAAACACTGTGACTCTCATGTCAGGAGATGGTTTATAGGTTGATTTGCTGTTGCTAAAGCCAAAATCATCCCGATGATTAGACTTGACTATTTCCACTACATGTGATCGACTGTAAATTCAGACTCTGTAAAGCACACGGGTGTTCACGTCTCACTGCAGCCTGAATTTGGAGAAATAATGGATTCTGTGCTGATATCAATCTTGCAGCAGGATTAGCAGGCTGCTTTTTCAGCAGTGCTCTCATCTCTCAGCAATCAGGTGAACAATCAGTCAAAGTAGACCCGAAGAGGCGAAGAGAAGCAGGCCTGCGGGCTACAGCCCTGTACATTTGTGTCAGTGTTGGTATGCTCCCTTTTTCACTCTGTGCCACCCATCATCAACCCACACTACTTAGGTGTCAGCTCGGAAGCTGAAGCCACAGACTCAGCCTCCTCCCACGCTGCACGAGCGGATCCTGGAGGAGATCAAAGCAGAGCGGAAACTTCGCCCGGTCTCTCCTGACGAGGTCCGCAGAGGAAGGCTGGGTAAGGAGGTGTCCCACTTCATTGTCCCTGCTCTTGGTATCTTTTAGTCCCGTTAGTGCACACTCACGTGCACACTCCCATACACATGCAACCATACTTCGCTCTAAAATTTTAAGACGTTTTAAGCTGAAGTATGGATCTGATGCCTGCACCTCAGAATCACATAAGAAGTGTGCACTAGCTTCATTACTTTGAGCTGTTTCTGTTCTTTTATATGTTCCTACTTTGTGCCTATGCTCTGTGCTATTGTAGCTGCTGCTGCCTAACCGTTCATATTTGTGTTGCAACTAATGCCTATTATTGTTTTGTGGCTTATATTGTTTGCAACAGAGTATAAGTCGTATGCCACAATAATGCCAAGTGTCTGCAACTTCTATTAACACACTGAACCCAGTACTGTGTTGTCTGCAGTGTCTCCCCATTGGCTGACTTATTCAAAAATCCTCTTATTGCTCGTCATGAAAGCAATGAAACCTTTGGGATCTGAAATAAGACAATAAGCATGCCATTTCAATTCTTTTCTCACTAAATACCAACTTCTTGTATGTACAGTAGTAAGTCTTGACTTGATGTGCCTCTATCACAAACAATAACTGTCCATGACGTTTCTCGTTGCAGTAATTCGGCCACTTAGCATGTCTTTCAGTTTTGACGCGTCAGGTAAAGTCTCCCTCGCTGCTTACCTGGCTTTTCATCACTTTCTGTTCCCCGCTTTGTTGTGGCTGCTCATCTGTTCTGTCAGCACGAACAAACACACAGACACAGATACACACTTTTAATGCATCAATCTGCATATTGTACACACATTTCATGTTGTGCTTCATCGTTTGGTGATTGCCTCCTTTGGAGGTGAAAAATGGACCCGTGGGACACTGGGCAGTAGGAGGATGCTGATGAGAGCGAGGTGACATGAGTGGCATGCTGAACTACATCCACAGGCCATGCTTTAAACTTGTTAACCTTAAAACCAGGGAAATCAAATGAACGTTCAGACCAATTTTTTGCACGTTGAAACCTGAGGCAAAGCTTGAACATGAAAATCTCGAAAACCTTTAAAGATAAAAACCTCCTGAACCTGTCTGAGTATTGGCTAGTTAAAATATGAGGAAAACAAACAATCGGTCGTGTAAAGTCTCATATTTTAGCACACACTGATCTCAATGTGATCTCAAATATTAAAAAAAAAAGGTCTTCATGTTCAAACTTTGCCTTATATTTCAGTGTGCAAAACAAAAGAAAATTCAAAAAATAATAGAAAATATATGAACAGATCATTTAAAAGAAATCTTGAAAAGTATTTGATGTGACTTTATCCTACAGACCAGCAAAAAATGAGCTTATGTTCAAAACTCACTGCCTTTCATTTGTCATAAAAGGAATCTTTACTTTGTGTAATACATGTCTTCGATTGGAAGAGATTACATCGCCTCACAGCCAGACTGAGATATTTAAAGTGTTTAGAGGTGCTACAAAACAAGAAGAATTTTATTCACAATGTTGCTGTTTTTTTTTTTTTTTGCATGTAGCGTTCTGAAGGAAGGATGGTAAAATTACATCACTGCTTTCTATACAAACAACATCTTCTTCTTTTTTTAAAAAAAATACTGTTGGCTGTTAAAATGATTGCAGCCTTGAGGAAACAGTTTATTCTAGTCAGTCTTCATGAAATTCCTGTACCTCCTGAAAAATATTCCTGCTGTTGCTTCTTGGGAAAAGTGTCACCTTTTCCAAGCACTTAGTTTCTTAAAGGTTCCTCTATAATGTGAAACTTCAGTAGAAATGAGCTGCCAGCTATCTAATCAAGGGTTGGCAAGGAACAGCCAAAAGCATACGTGACACCGTCAACGTCTCCAAGAATCTATACAAAAGAGTCTTTCGTGTGCAGCAGTGACTTTGCAGAATCGAGCCAGTGCGCAGGTGGACCGGTGCGCAGCCTCATGCTCTGCACAGCATAGTAAAATATATAGTCTAAGATGACGAGCTACAGGCTACCAGCAGTGGAACATGCCCAACACTGTCTCCAAATTTGGAGATAGTGTTGTGATTGCGATGAGGGAACAGTGCTCAGGTGGCCAATTTAGAATAATCCTGTGCTCCACTTTCTCTCCTACTGAAGCCAGTGTCTCTCAAAACAGCTCCCTCATTTGTGTTGTCTGTTGACCTGTGTAAAACCTTCCCTGTATAATCACTCATTCCCATATGATGTGACCATATTGATAACTCTGTACTTTGTGGGGATTTTACATTCCCGCTGACAAATTAATGAGTATGGCTAAGGGGAAATAGATTTCATGAGATTAAATGCTGTGATCACAAGTCTCAGTGAGGTATCATGTCGCTGCGCGCAGCGTTGGGCCTTCGTGATAGCTTATTGTTTTAAAGGCAACGTGAGCAGGTGGTGCTGCTTGGTTCTAATTAAATTGTCATTAAAATGTGACATTAAGTATTTTGTTGTAGTTGTGCATTAGTTGAGAAGGTTGATGCCACTCTCTCTGTGCTTCTGTTTAATGCTAGAGTCAGCAGGTGATTAGATTAGCAACAAGGGTGTGACTTGGGTAATTTGATTGGCTCCCTGGGGTCCCCTACAAAAAATTGAAAGGAAAATGTCAACTTAATCGATCCGTAATGGGAGTGATGTTTCAAATTACATAACGCTAGAATAAATTACATAACGCTGGCAAAGACCTGACACAGAGGGTAGCTGTTAAGAAACCATTCTTAAAGAAGGGAAACTGGGAGAAATGGCAGGTAGGTTTGCCAAATTATACAAGGACTGGACTTAAAATCAGTAGAAATAAGTCTGATGAATGAAACTTGAAAATCTGACATTTTCAGGAGGAGGGACGTAAAACCGCGAGTGTTCATAGTTATCTGTAAAACACGTTGGAGGCTCTGTCATGGTTTTGTGCTGCATTCCAGACAGTGTTTTTAAAATCTTGTTAAAATTGATGGAATTACAAAGAAAAACACCACAAATTTTTGATCCACCATCCAATACCAGCTAGAAATTGGCTGACAGCATGACAATGATCCCAAACAAACCAAACTCTCAAATCAGAACTCTTGCATGGTATGCAATGCAAGTGTTTGTTCTATTTACTGCAAAACTACACAGCAGATGTGCTGCCCCTCCCCGAGCCTGGTTCTGCTGGAGGTCACTTCTTGTTAAAAGGAAGGTCTTTTACCCCTCTATCTCTGAGTGCCTGCTAGTAGGGGACCAGTCGATCACTGGAGTTCTCTCTCTCTGGAGCCTATTCCATCTACCATACAGCGAGAGCTGGGCTACACCCTGGTCATGTCGTTGATCTGAAGCATGGCTAAGATGCTTAAACATTAGACATAAAAAAATCAAATGAAACCTTAACTGAACTGAAAGCTGTGGTCTTTATGCTGAACTAAGCTGAACCATCTTGACTTAGCCAGGCAACATGAGAGTGATACTAAACTTCTTCTAACCCACACAAAGACAGATAATATGTTAAAAACCATGTCTATTTTAAATCATTTTATAGACAAAATAAAAACATTTAATATCAGATTTTGCACTAAATACTTTAGAATCAAAATTACTCCTTTGTAGGGTCAGTATTTTAACATTGAGCAGTTATACGTTTCATGATGTAATCCAGACAACAGACCATTTCCCTGTAGCTGTACACGTACACAAAGTATCCCAAAGTATTCTGTCAAACACAAATCTGTTTACTACTTCAGTCACTCCATTTTATTTGGATATAAACGGCAGGTGTACTGAGTGGTCAATTTACTTGTAGCCATCTTATTAAAGGAGGTCTCCCTTTTAGGTTTCGGCAAAACTCGCAGTATGCCGCAGGATTTATTCCGTACTGGAATAGGTAACGTATGAGCAATGCTGTGGTTTGGAAGGCCATGTTTGCATTTTAACCTAATGGTCTTGTCTGTTTTGTCTCCCCCCTGCCCGCCAGCTTTAAACTAATATCTCCTCTTTTTGAATATGTGAATGCTGAGACTTGGGTGAAACAAAGAAAGGGTTTAGAATGATGGCTGAATAGAGAAAAACTGGTGATGTAGGTTCTTAGGAATCTTTGGTCATAAAAAGACTGGGCAGCAGGAACAGAGCTCGTGTTGAGACGATGAGCTCATGTGGATGCTTTTCCCACAAACAAGAGGCTGAAGGGAGAAAGGAGAGTTTCAGGGTTCCCACCAATCCTATCAGCTGTGTTTTTTATCTGTCTCTTGCAGCACTCGCTTGTCTGCTTTTCCCATACTCCCTGCCTCCAAACCCTCTCATCAGGTTGTCTTTTTGCTTTACCCAGAAATTAGTCAGAATCAGGCAGCTTGGTATTGTAGGTGGTTGATTTTAATGTTGTCTTTTCTACTTTTAGACTTTAGCCAGTAAAGAGTGTCTGTTTAGTAAATTGGGAAATTTGGTTTCAAGGACTTAGCTTTCCCTAAAAACGTTCCCTGGGGGTTGATATGGGAGAGAAGCTTTTTTTTTTAGGAGTCCACAGTTTAAATATTTCATGAAGAAGGCATCCATGCTCTGCGTGTAACACCGCCCTGCTCCTATGCTTCCCCTTAGGAAAAACTTAACCTTCGCCAACCTCTTTAACCTTTCAGCGACTCTCAAAACTCAGTCCTCTGTAACATCATTCATTGCATCCTTTCACCTCACCACCCACTGAAACCCACTACAACTTGAAAACTCTGTTCCCCCATATAACAAATGGGATAGTAAAAGAAAGATGCAAAGTATAACCTGTTTGGATGCAAAGAATCCAGAGAGGATGTGTTTTGGGTTTCGTTTCAACTGCTGTGCCTGAATGACACTCTCCTGTGTGGCTCTATGCAGATGAGTTCAGCCCACGTATGGGCAGGAGGACATCCAGCTCTTTGTCTCTCACCAATGGATCTGGATCACCCAGAGTCGAACCCTCTGGATCTCAGTCAGTTCCTCAGAGAAAGCGGCTCCTGAAGGCTCCCAGCCTCGCTGAACTGGACAGCTCTGACTCTGAAGTGCGTTTCTGTGTATTAGAATTTTATTTTTCCTAGATGCATTTACTTTGTGCAGAAAAAGTGACGACTGAAGTGCATGTGTATTCTGTGCATTCAGGATGAGATTGTTGGACGCAAATCAGCGAGCAGCTCCAGCGTGGCGACATCTCTGATGGATGACACTTCCCCAGAATCTGTGCTGGGGAAGAAAAGTGAGTCAGGAAGCCTTTCGACGCCCCCTGCCTCCTTAACTAAGCTATCTGCTGGCAGTGATCGATGGCTTTTAATCTTGCAGCCTTGCCAGTCACGTTTCCCAAAGTCTTTTCATTTGAAAGATTATTTATAATCAGTAGGTCTTGAGCTAAAGATTAACCAATCAATTGCTTCTTTGCAGTTAAACTTGCTCTTTTTTTCTCTCTCTCTCTCTTACGTTCTATCTATGAACACCAGCTCCACCCATGTTCCTGCCCATCTCCTCTACACCTCAACCAGAGAGGCGTAAGACCCCCCAGAGAAGACACTCTATTGAGAAGGAAACGCCCACAAATGTCCGACCGTTTCAGCCGCCCTCCAAGCAGAGCTCCAAGTCCCTGGTGAGTCAGAGCTTCGTGTATCATTTAAAAATAAACATTTGGAAATAGGATTCAGTTCAGTTCAATTCAGTTTTATTTATATAGTGCCAAATCACAACAACAGTCACCTCAGGGCGCTTTATGTTATAAGTTAAATACACTACAGGGGCAGCCAACTGTCACGACTGATTGGGGGGTTAGGGGAGAAAGACAAGACAAACGACACACTTTGGAAGAGAGTCACAACTGGACCAGATTGAAATCAAAAACAAATCTACTAATGCGTTAGTTTCAAAGGATATTCCATCGATTGCTGTTTTGACTTGTTCCAGTGGCTGTCAGTGTCCAGTGTGGTCAAATAACTTAATAATCAAAAGAAGCAGAGGGAGAACGAGATAAGTACGTAGAGCATCAAGATCTGTAGGGAAATGAGGAAGGATTGAAACTAAACACACATGCTGTCATCTCTCTTCTGTGTGCCCCTTTCTCAGGATTTCTTCCCTCCTTCTTTTACCAGAACCATCGAGTCCCTGTATCTCTGTTAAATTGCAGGCTTTCTGTTCTTCCTCCCTCCCACACACACACACACACACACACACCTCCACCTTCTCTTGCTCAGGTTGGAATCGAAATCTCACATCACTCCTGGATTCCCTTCCTTCTCCACCCTTCTCCCTCTACTCTGTGCCCTTTGTGGAGCTCCAACCCTATCGAGGTGTTTGTGTTGGGGTTGGTGAAGACACTTTTTGCTCTGTGCAGGAAGGTTTACATCCTTCGAAGAGACTCGGCCGAGGTTTGCCCGTCTCCCATCAGTCTGTCCCGTCATAATAACTGTAGCTGCTCATCCTCCTAATTCTTCACTAGATATCATTCACCTAGAGCAGGCTGAGGACATTGCTTTGGATATCTAACACAGTGGCTCAAACGTATAGCAACATAGAACTAACAAAGAACTGTCAGAGCGTTTACAGGAAGTAACAGGAAAGACGAACATAGGATCAAAGATCTCTTTTTTTCATGTTTCTGAACACTAAAAAGTGAATTTGAAGTTTCCTCTCCTCTGTGTTTCTGGTAACAGAGAGAAATGGGAAGAACCACGGTGCGTTAACTTGTCCTTCAGAAGTCAATCAAGGATTCATAATGTGCGACTGTTACAAAGGCCCTGAGGATGCCCTGAGTAGCAGACAAACACACCTTGTGGCTACAAACATATACAGCCTCCCCTTACAATAAAACCACAGTCATCTAGGAGTTCCCCTTATTTAATATTGCTCTCTTTGTTCCTTGAGTTCCATGTAGACATGGTCAAGACCACATTAGGTGCCCCTCCTATGGGCTAAGAACAGGAAACTGAGGGCCCAATTCACACTGGCTCACCAAGATTGCACAATAGAAGAACAGGTTGGAAAAACGGCGCATGGTCTGACGAGTTTCTGTTTCTGCTGCCACAATGTCTGTATAAATACTTAAGCCTGCTGAGGGTGTAATGGTTTGGGGGATATTTTCTTGGCACACATTTTGCCCCTTAGGACCAACTGAGCATTGTTTTAATGCCACAGCCTGCCTGAGTATTGTTGCTGACCATGTCCATCCCTTATGCCCTTATGAGTGTATCATGTTCTGATGGCTGCTTCCAGCTGGATAACAAATATAAAAAGAAATTCTCTTTTTTTAGCCAGTTCTTGAAGACAATCATTGCACGCTTTGTGAACACTATTTCTCGGCACTGCTGCAGGAAAAAAGTGTTCACTGTTTTTCCCACATCACGATTCTACTCTGAGCTGCCGTTTCTTTCACTGAACAATGAGGATATTTTTATGACCCAATTGTAGCCCGGACCCACTCTCAGTGCTCTTAAAGGTGCAGGAGAGTTGTGCATGTGTGTGCTGAATGAAAAACACTGAGTCCTGTGTTTTGAGTCTGCTGGGTCCACTGACTGCTGTGCGTATAATTCTTGTTGTTGCTGCAGGAGGAGTTTTGTTTTCCTGTGGAGTGTCTGTCTCTGACGGTGGAGGAAGTGATGCACATCAGACAGGTGCTGGTGAAGGCAGAGCTGGAGAAGTTCCAGCAGTACAAAGACATCTACAATGCCATGAAGAAGGGGAAGGTAATACATCTTTTTATTGCCTAGGCTAATTCTATTATAAAGAAGTAATCTCTCTTTAATAAACAGGGATTACTTACTCTTTCTAAATGAGCACAGTTAAATTATAACACCATAAGTGGGTTAGGGAAACAGTATAACTTTTATCCTGAGAAAAATGTTTTTTTGGTTCCAAATACCTTCTTTATATTTACTGCGATCTCTATATTTCTGTTGCAGCTTTGCTTCTGTTGTCGAGCCAAAAGGTTTTCCTTCTTCACCTGGTCCTACACCTGCCAGTTCTGCAAAAAGTAAACAATTTCAGATGATTATCTTCATCTTTTTCATTAATACTCTTCTGTTTATAATTATTTAAGGATCTATGGCTGCTTTCGTTTATTCCTTCTCCTGTAACTTCTGTCAATCGTCTCTTTGCAGGCCTGTGTGCGCACAGTGCTGCAAAAAGGTAAGGCACGTGGGATAAATAAGTCCTCTTCTGCAGTATCACATCTTTGTGCTGGTGACAATAAAGTGGACCTCTTTAAAATAAATAAGTAAATAGTGTAAGATACTTCCTAATGTGGCAAATGGTGGTCACTGATCTTTGGCTCATTGCTTCCCAATCAACCAAATTCAAACTGACGACACTCTTCTCTCTTGTTTTGCATCATTACTGTGCTTCCATACGCATTGTGAGGAAGTTTTATCTCTTTCATACATGCCTTCCATCTCTGACAGATGCGGCTGCCATCCAAACCTTATTCCAGCTTGCCCATCTACTCCATTGGCTCCACCAACACTCTCCCCAGGGAGAGAATAAGTGCCATGGCTTCTGTAGGACAAGGACTGTCAGTGGCTGGAGCCCCAGGTCCATCTAAACCAGGAGGGGCTGCTGCATCCCCCGCTTTGAAAGAACCTGCAAAAGGAGCATCTAAAGGTCCCAGAAAAGCTCCTGGGGCAGCGACAACAGCAGCAGCTGCTAAAACTGACAAGTCCTCCAGTAACCCACAGCGCCACAGCATCCAGAAGACTATGTCTAAGTAAGAGCTATGAACAACACTATTCAAACTAGAAATAGCAGTGCAACAATCAAAAGGAGGAGATCATACATCTCGTGTTCGTCATCACAAACTGCACACACAATGCAAAGTAAAGGCCTTGTTCATTGTAGCTACTACTGCTTGGTACAGCGTGTCCTCTTCAGTCAGAAGATTTGTTGGGTGTTGCTGACATCTAGTGGATAAAATTGCAACTACCACATCAGAAACTGCTTGGCTGATTGTCAAACTTTACCAAATTATTCAGCGTCCTTATCAGAAAAGCAGCAAGACAATCATGAAGTTTGGATTTAATTTACCTGTATTATCATGCATGACTGAACTTTTCATTAAGTCTTTTCAGGATGAGTTGTTTCATGTGTTTTTTTGTTTTTAAACACATTTAATTGATATCCCATGGATTAAGTTAGCTATGAATGCACATTTTAGATCATTTGAAACCAAAGCTAATTCACATTGTTAATATATCAAAACAATGTTGTGTTTCGCTCCCGTTCAAGCCGAGCTCCTCTGCTGTTTCTGTCTCTGTAGGTTTTCGAAGCACGGCTCTTTAAAGTCTCATGAAGAACTGGAGCTTCCCCCAGAGCTGACAGAGGACTGGGCTACCATGGAGGTCTGTGTGGACTGCAAGAAGTTCATCTGTGACATAATCGCCTCCAGCAAACACAGTCTGTCACTGGCCACCAAGAGGGCTCGCTTAAAACGCAAGACACAGTCATTCTACATGTCCTCCCCTAAAGATAGGGAGGAGTACCATCCCTCTGAACGAACAATCAGTGAAATCTGAAACTCTGTATCTCTCCTTCTGGCTGCTTCCAGCTCCAATGGCACAACACTGGATATGATCTTACTGTATTAGTGGACGTGAGTCGGAGAAGGCTGCCTGAATGGCTGTAAGAACCTTGGTGGTGGATAGTGAGGTTTCTGGCTGCTGTGTCCTGATCGTGATCAGCTTCTCTAGACAGTACTGTAGATCTGCCAGTCTTTTTTGTGTTTTTTTTTTTTTAATAATATCATCAATATATCAGAAATACCTTTAATGTGTGGACACAGGCATTTGACTCAACAGAGACAAAGTGCAAAGGGGACTGACTTCCTTCCTCCATGATGGTGCCACGGTCTGCTCCACCTAAACTCGCGTTCACATAAAAAGCACAAAACAGAAAAGCGATCGTATTGTAAACGAAGAGTGACGGTCATCAAAAAGAAGATAAAACTGTACATTTTGTATGGGCTATAATTTAGTTTTTTACATGTATGTACAGTAAATAATTACTCGATAAAATGTCACCCTCTGTTTTCAGTTCAGACTTTTGCTGATGATGCTCAGGGAGACTCTCACTCCTCTCTGCTATTGACAGCGCTCTTGAAACCATGCTTCCTTGAGGAATTCAAGCTAAATTACCCGTTTTATTTTCCTCCAAAGGTTGCTACACAAAGAGAAATATCACCTGCTTTTATGTTGACTATAGTGCCAAATAATAACTCCTTAAATAAATATGTCACCTGATGTAGTTATTGATTTATGCAGTGGTCTTGCTAATGGAGGAAGACCACCTCAAGCGCTCCAGTCTCTGTTAAAATGAAATATTCATGTGTAATTAGACAATGATCAAAGTTCTTTAAAACACTCCTGTCATGCTTTTTATTTTGCCATCTATAGATTGTTGTAATATATTAAACATTGCCACGCTTCAAATACTGATACCAGCCTATGTCTAAATAATCTCTCGGAGTCAAAAGCTCATGCAAACGTTGTGTTTGTGAGGGGCAGCCAATCAGAATAAAGTTGATCTGGCTCCATCAAGGCCCAGTATATGATAAACAAGGATTTTAACAAAAATATAGAGATTAAAATAAGCCCTCTGAAAAACAAAGAAAAACATTTATCAGTGTTTAATGCTAATAAATATTATAAATGTACTTGATCAGATCTGTGCAGGTGGTTTCGATCAGGGATAAGTGACAGCAGTGTGGTGCTCCAGTTATTTAGTTTTGCCTTTCTCAGAAATATCTTATCAAAGGTGCTTTAGGGGGAAAAAAGGTCAAAACACAGCTGAGGCTATGTTATTGAGATTTCTAGTCCCTACCATTAACTGGTAAATGCCTTTTAAAATCTCTTAAACTGCACACCACTTGGTATGCACAGATGTCTCTAAGGTGCTTTTTTTGTTAATTTGTGTGGTATAAATAAAGCTGATTTGAACTTTTTCAAAAGACAAGTTATAACATTAATTAATTCTCCAATCAGTCTAAAATTATGATCTCACCACAATCTATCCCAGCTTACTTTTGTGATGAACCAGTTTTGATCAGTTGTGAAGTTACGCTTGCACCCTGACGAGCTTCTATAGACAAAAATCTCCAACTATCATTAAATACCGACTTGGAAATGGAAGCATTTGAATGACATCACCTGTTTCTAGGCAGAAGCAAAAGCACAAGCAAAGTATCTTTGATTAAAGGGAATCAAAACATCTAACAAATGTTGAGTTCACCTGCGATCCCCTCACTCCTACTCAGAGGCTGACTGAGGAAAAACACAATTTTAGGACTGTAACAATAATAATAATAATAATAATTTCAGACATTACTATGACCCAGATGGTTCAGATTTGCCTTTAAGTATTTTACCTGAAATATGTCCATTACAGCATCTTTTCAAAACATACCTTAAACTGATGCAACGCTCTTGCTTTCCCATGAATCAAGTTAATGATTTGTTTCTGTATGTTTGCAAAGATGAATCATAATACATAAAATAACAGCACGCTGCCCAGCTTTCAGTCACTCAGAGTTAATGTTAATACAATGCCTTTATGATTTCTTTTTTGTCATTCATAGTCTCACTGGCAGAGAGATATAACTTCCTCATAGCCCGGATGTTTATTTTACACTTCATCGCATTCCACGTCTTTTCATATTTTGCCTTAAAAGATGCCTTTTGTTATCGCTCTCATCTGTTGAACAGTCGTCTGCTGTTACTGTACATACATCGTTTCAAAGGGTTTGTTCTAACGTTCAGGTGTGTTGCCTCAAAGATGACAGTGCTGACAATGAGACTGCTGTAGAGCTGAGAGGGAAATTGTCCATGTGTGAAGAACAGGAGGGCTGCGAAGTCTTCAGAAGAAACCTCTCGGTGTGACAGACAGCATCATGCATGTACTACAGTGTAGCTTGTACCTTCAGTCTGTATTACCTTCAAGCTGTAACTCCCTGCAGAGAGTGCAACAAATGACAAGTATAAACAATAAACTGTAATGCAATAGCTGACCACAGCCTCATCATTTATTTATCCTCATCATTTATTTATTCATCTTTTATTTTAAAGTATCCAAAAACATAATGCCTTGTTTTTTCAAGTGTCTCCAAGTGTCTAATAGAGTTGGTAGGAAGTCTTTATTCAGTCCTGAATCATAATTTGATACCCATGAGGGTTACTAACGAAAAGAATTCAATTTCTTTTTAACTATAAAACACCAAATCATAAAACACAACAACAACAATAATAATAATAGTAGTAGTAGTAGTAATGGTGTTGTAAATAGACAATCAGAAGAAGGGAATTGTGTATATTTTGTATAATTTTGTATGTTATAATCTTTTATAATGCCTGATTGACCGGGGAAAAACAAGTTGTTCCTTTAGATTTTATTTATTAATGAATACATCATTTGAAGTTAACAAAAGGAGTGTTAAACAGGTCTGTAAATGTTTTACTCTGTCAATAAAGTTACAAGGGGAAAAAAGTGGCATTGTTACCATAGTAACATAAAGCCTGAACTTTATCTCCGGCTCTGGTTTCGTGTTAGAAATGGTTACTGGTATTCACAAAGCGAGAAAGAGAGAAGTAAGCCACAGTTTTTGCCTGGTACCCCTGCCACGTTCTTTGTCGTGAAGCGGAAATGTTAGCTAGCGCCGAGCCTAACGTTTAGCCTTCAGACACCAGTGCCAATGTCTCCGAGGTTCAAAGAGCTTGTGGTTTATTTCCGCAAGCAAGCTCTTAGACAGCGCCATGCTAAAAATAACCCATCTTTAAGAGTGTAACTTTGAATCTATCTGTTCATCGCTGCCTTCATTTTCTACAGGATGTGTTTATCCAGGATCCAGAGTCTGAGACTGGTAGCAGTACTGGAGGACTGTTCACACCAGCTGGAAATACTGGGACATATTCTCGCAATGCGGATACGCAGGGAAAGACCTGCACAGGTGATTTCACAGTATTACCACGATAACATCTGTCAACAGCTGCCTGCTGCTTTGATCTAGCAGTGTTGTGAAAAACTGTGTTTTGGGCGTTATTACATGACTGTGTGTGTGTGTGTGTGTGTGTGTGTGTGTGTGTGTGTGTGTGTGTGTGTGTGTGTGTGTGTGTGTGTGTGTGTGTGTGGTGCAGGAGAAAGCCAAGCTCAGGAAGTTGACAAGGGATTGGTAAGAAGCACAGAACACACTGAAAACAAACAAATAAACAAAGCCATTATTTATTCTCAATAATTCATCTCACTGCAGTGAATACATCTCACAGCTGATGTCCAAGCTACATTTGGAGCTGGAGGAGAAACAGTGTTTTAGCTCTCTGCTGCAGGCTGTGGAGGAAGTCGAGCAGAGGAGAAGGGATACGAACATGAAAAGGTTCTTCTTTGAATGATTTGCCAGTAATCCTGACCTTGGTGGTAAAAAAGAAGGGGGTGTTCTAAATAGAGGACAAGGAGAAAAAACACATGGAGAAATAATCAGCATCTATAATGTAAGTCACTCTCCTTTCAGGGAGGAAATGAAACAAGTGGACAAGAGAAGACAGACTCTTCTGAAACAACAAGAGGAGCTCCAACAGAAAACTCTCAAACTGCAGGTAAGAAACTGACCCATAGGGAACAATTGTGAATGAATAGCTGTAAGGGTCGAAAAAATAAGAGTTCAGTAATCCCACTACTTGGTCTCCATCCGGACCTGTATCTGCAGGTCATACACCATGAAGCAAACAAGAAAGATCGTTTGTTAAAGATGAGAAGCAAAGAGAACATTAAGGAGAACGACACTGGGCTGCAGCTCAGGAAGATCCAGAGTGAGACCAGTCAGGCTGAGGCACTGCTGGAAGGGCAGCTGGAGGTAGGTCCAAATATAAGACACGCTCGGCTCTACATTTTAGATTTAAAGTCAAATGTTTAATGACTAAATAATCACCTTCATTGGCTCATCCTGTCTCAGCTGCTGAAGAAACAGTTGAAGGAGGAGGTGAGAGTTCACGAGGAGTCTCAGAAATTCCTGCTGAAGCAGCATGAGGTTGGTGAAGTAATACTATATGCAGCGTTGTGCAGCTGTGTGGCTTAGAGGCTGTACTTCAAAAAGGAGTTTTTCCTTCCCACTTTTGCCAAGTGCGTGCTCATGGGCGGTCATGTAGTTGTTGGGGTTTTCTCTGTATTATTGTGGGGTCTTTACCATACTGTATAAAGCACCTTCAGACAACTGTGTTGGGATTTGGTGCTACATAAATAAAACTAAATTGAAATTAATTAAATTAGCTTTGGAGCAGTTCACTTGAGATCGCTCGCTATTCAAAAGAAGATTTCCATCTGCTGTAATTTTTTCCCTGGTATTTTATCTGTATCCATGGAGAGCACAAGGAAGTCGCTAGCACAGAACAGGGTAGGCATCGATGACAACAAATATGACATTTGTTATAGATAAAGTCAGAAATACTATCACAGAGAGACACAGCGGCGGAGTTGGGTTGCAAAGCAGCTTTGAGATGAACTGTGTCAAGGCTAAAGCAGCTTGAATAACTTGAATTCGCCATGTGATTGGATTCATAAGCCATCAGGAGATTTAACTAAACCAACACGCGGCCACGTCCAGATGCCTTCCTGACCGCTCCGCTCCGACTATCCACTTTTCTTGTTTTTTACCTATTTTTTGCTCTGGTTTACATCCCAAAATCCTCTAGTCTTATAGTATACGACAGCGGATCACTTGTAAACATCGGTGCCAAGGTTGCACATCTAATCTTGGACACTTTTAATCCTGACCCTTCCTGGCCGCCAGAGATTCTACGCGGCGCGGAGAACAACAAAGGACGGGCCGCTCATCCGAGGCACAGAACAAAGAAGCGCCGGGGAAAACGCGCTGGTATTAGGAACAGACTGAGACAGCAGGCGCATCGCGCACCACTGCCCAGTATCCTACTGGCCAATGTACAATCCATGGAGAACAAGCTCGATGACCTAAGAGCAAGGGTCACCTTCCAACGTGACATGAGGGACTGCAACATTCTGTGCTTCACGGAGACATGGCTGACCCCCACCGTGCCGGACCAGGCCGTAACTCCGTCGGATTCATTCTTTGTGCTCCGCGCGGACAGAACGGCAGAGTCGAACAAAACCAAAGGTGGGGGAGTGTGTTTCATGATAAACAGAAAGTGGTGTGATGTCAGGAGCATTTCTACTCTCTCCAGCGGCTGCTCGCCACATCTGGAGTTCCTGAGCATTAAGTGCCGCCCTTTCTATCTGCCCCGTGAGTTCACCTCAGTCATCGCCACGGCGGTCTACATCCCACCCCAAGCGGACACAGGTATGGCTTTGTCCGAATTACATGATGTGCTGAGCTCGCTTCAAAACAAGGACCCGGGAGCAGCCCTCATTGTAGCAGGAGACTTTAACAAAGCGAACCTCAGACAAGTCATGCCAAACTTTTACCAGCATGTCTCGTGTCCAACGAGAGGGGATCGGATTTTGGATCACTGCTACACGCCATACAAGCAGGGCTACAAAGCTGTCTCACACCCGGCTTTTGGGAAGTCTGACCACAACGCCATCTTCCTCATTCCCCAGTATAAACAAAGCATACGGAGGGAAGACGTGACCAAGAGGGAGGTAAAACGGTGGACTGCCCAATCAGAAGCTACGCTACAGGACGCACTCAACGACGTAGACTGGGACATGTTCAGAGCATGCGCAGTCGACATCAACGAGTTTACGGAAGTAGCAGTATGCTTCGTCAATATGCTAGCGGAGGAGATTATCCCCACTGCGAGAGTCACCACATTCCCAAACCAGAAACCGTGGATGGACAGATCGATCCGCACTGCAGTAAACGCCAGGACCGCCTCCTACAACGCGGGTCTCGCCACTGGCGATATGAGCGCCTACAAAGCGGCCTCATACGGCGTGCGGCGCGCGGTGAGAGATGCCAAACGCAGGTACCGGGAACGTGTGGAGTCCCGCTTCCACCAGGGCGACACACGGAGTATGTGGCACGGACTACGCACCATTACGGACTACAAAGCCAGGGACACTGCGCCGATCAACGCCGACTCTGCATTCACCAACGAGCTGAATCGGTTCTACGGCCGTTTCGAGGTTAGCCAGGCGGCTAATGCTATCTACCGCCTGACTACCGAGGACAGTGACGTCATCAGCGAGAGACCGGTGACCAGCATCGCGGAGCATGACGTCCGAGCGGCACTGAGGAGAGTGAACACAAGGAAAGCGGCGGGGCCAGACGGCATCACCGGCCGTCTGCTGCGCTGCTGTGCTGACCAGCTAGCAGGTGTGTTCACTTACATCTTCAACGAGTCCCTGGCGAAGTCTGTGGTCCCCACATGCTTCAAAAGATCCACCATCATCCCTGTGCCCAAGAACAGCAACCCCTCATCCCTGAACGATTACCGGCCAGTTGCACTGACCTCGGTAGTAATGAAGGTGTTTGAGAGGCTGCTGTTGAACATCATCTCCTCCTCCATCCCAGACACCACAGATCCGCTGCAGTTCGCCTACAGATCCAACAGATCCACAGAGGATGCCATCGCCCACGTCCTACACACCACTCTCAGCCACGTGGACAAGAAACAGGGTAACTATGTGCGAATGCTGTTTGTTGATTACAGTTCAGCGTTTAACACAATAGTGCCCTGCAGACTGTTCACAAAGCTGAGGGATCTGGGACTTAACAGCCGTCTGTGTGCATGGGTGTTGGACTTCCTCACTGGCAGAACTCAGGTGGTGAGGGTGGGCAGGTGCTTCTCCAACAGCATCACCATCAACACAGGAGCCCCTCAGGGATGTGTCCTCTCGCCACTGCTCTACTCCCTCTACACTTCAGACTGTGTGGCCACCCATGGCTCCAACACCATTGTGAAGTTTGCTGACGACACAGTGGTGTTGGGTGCCATCTCCAACAACGATGAGGCGGCCTACATGGATGAAGTGAAGAATCTGGCATCGTGGTGCCAGGACAACCACCTCCAGCTGAACGTCAGCAAGACCAAGGAGCTGGTGGTGGACTTCAGAAGGGGTCAGCACAGAGACTACAAGCCCATCATCATCAATGGAGCGCCAGTGGAGAGGGTGCAGTCCTTCAAGTATCTTGGTGTCCACATCTCCTCAGACCTGACATGGACTGCCCACATTCAGGTCCAGACCAAAAAGGCTAGGCAGCGCCTGTATCACCTACGACAACTGAGGAAGTTCAGGGTCTCTCCAAAGATCCTCAGGATTTTCTATACAGGCGCTGTGGAGAGCATCCTCACACAGAACATGACATCGTGGTTTGGGAACAGCTGTGTGAAGGACCAAAAAGCTCTCCAGAGAGTGATCCGTACAGCAGAACGCTGCTGCAGGATTGCTCTCCCCCCGCTTCAGGACACCTACACCAGGAGATGCCGGACTAGAGCAGCGCAGATACTGAAGGACCCGTCCCATCCTGGCAGCAAACTGTTCCAACTTCTGCAATCTGGTAGAAGGTTCCGCATCTTCCGGGCAAGGACAGAGAGACTCAAGAGGAGCTTCTATCCCCAAGCCATCCGTGCCCTAAACACACACACCCGCCCTCTCACATCATCTATAATTGACTGAGACAGGACTCTTCCAGACACTAAACCAAGGAACAATGTACATTTCAATTCCTTTAATTTTAAATATGTTTATATTGTCTATCCTGTAAAATAGTCAGATGTCTATTCATATTAATGTACAGAATTCACCTGCTTGCTGCTACTACTGCACATTCACCCAGTGTATATACTATATGTATGTACATATATATATATATATAATGTTCTTCCTCTACACCCCCCCCCCCCCCCCCCCCAATTTTTGCACATGTCGAGGAGCGTGTCAGGCTACATTTCACTGTGTGTTATACTTGTATAACTATGCATGTGACAAATAAAGAACCTTGAACTTGAACACTGTGCTCAGTTTTTTGTGTGTGTGTGTGTGTGTGTGTGTGTGTGTCCTTTCAGTTTCTCTAAAACTAAAAAGCTCTTTCCTGGTTTGTCGCTTGTATGGATTCATAGTTTCTGTGGTTTGGGCTCATCTTTATCAAGTAGCTGATCTTTTTGTGTTTGTCATTCTCCAGAAGACTGTTTATCTCATTAATTTGATTGCTGATAATATGGTGAACCTAACTTTGCACTGTTGCTGATCAGGAGCTGCAGCAGCTGCTGCATGAGCTGCAGAAGCACACAGAGCAGATGGTGCAGGAGAAGAGCAAGCAGCTCCACAACATGTGCTTCAAAAAGGACCTGAACTTAGACAGGCTGGAGGACATGAAAATGAAGGTTGGCGGCTCACGGTGCTGAACAGATGCAGATGCTAATTAGTTCGTTATTAAGTGAATGTCAATTACTTCCTGATTTCAGTTCAAGGAGATGGAGCAGATGGTGATGGAGGACAGGGAGGAGCAAGAGAAACTGTACCAACAGCAGGCACGGATCAGAGCTGCCACCAAGGTAACAGTATCCAACACAGTTCATGCTCTTTAAGTTCGGTTGTTCTCGTATTCAAGAACAACGCTAAGGAATACGGGGGTATTCAGCAGGCAGAATGAACATGGACTGCGGCATATTCATTCCCAACCACGGCAGACGGCTGCCCCTCTCTGAGTCTGGTTCTGCTGGAGGTTTCTTCCTGTTAAAAGGGAGTTTTCCCTTTCCACTGTTGCCAAAGTGCTTGCTCATAGTGGGTCATATGACTGTTGGTTTTTGCTGTATGTATTATTGTACGGTCTACCTTACGATATAAAGCACCTTGAGGTGACTGTTGTTTTGATTTGCCGCTGTATAAATACAACTGAACTGAATCCCTGTTTCTGTGCAGCTGCAGGCCTGGTGGAGAGGCTGCATCGTACGCCGAGGACTCTGCGGTTTTAAAAAAGCTGAGAAAGGCAAGAAAGGGAACAAGAAGGAAAGAAGGAAAAAGAAGAAATGACTTTTTGATAGTGCTGCCGAATGTCATTGACATGATCATCTGAATAAAAACAAACACTAATGCAGTATGTGAAGTCTTTATTATAAATATAATAGCAGTTACCGTTACAACAGTTAAAACTCATTCATTCATAGTCCTCTTACTCAGTTTTATGTACATAACAAAGTCACAGTTATTTTATATTAAGCAATATCAAATATAGAGACACAGGAAATCAAAATTACCTCTGGTAATAAATACTACTAAATAGTCTACTTTTAATGACCATAGGCCATACATTTTAACCCAAGCCCATATCATGACGTGACAGACATAAGATAACATTTGGTAAATGGCCTGTATTTGTATAGCGCTTTACTAGTCCCTAAGGACCCCAAAGCACTTTACACAACCTGTCATCCACCCATTCACACACTGGTGATGGCAAGCTACATTGTAGCCACAGACACCCTGGGGCGCACTGACAGAAGCGAGGCTGCCGGACACTGGCGCAACCGGGCCCTCTGACCACCACCAGTAGGCAACGAGTGAAGTGTCTTGCTCAAGGACACAACGACCGAGACTGTCCAAGCTGGGGCTTGAACCAGCAACCTTCCGATTACAAGGCGAACTCCCAACTCTTGAGCCATGATTGCCCCCGATTAGAACATTTACATAACAAACAAAAAGCTTTCCCTCATGTCAACTAAAAGAGACCAGAGCGAAAAATCAACAGTCATGATGGTCAAAATGCCCACAAAACAGCTCTTTTTTGTGTTTTATAATAATAAACTGCTTATCTGGCAGAGTTTTTGATTAGCAGAGACATTGTTACCTCTCACCTCCAGACTGAAAATGTTTGCCCTGATACTAAGCTGAAGTTATAATCGTGGCTACAGTGTTTCTTGAGTCTGCATGTGTGTGTACATGTGGCACACTTGTGAATCTTCCGTTTTAGCTGGACGGCTGGCTCATATCAACATGCATGCTGTTGTTGTCTCCAATGATGGTGTAGCTGACGTGGGAGCTGTGGATGCTGACACTCGGATGCTCTTCTGATGGAGGAAGTGGTGGCAAAGCAGCATCCTGTGCTGACTCCTGTTTCCCACCGTAGCAGCTAAACCTCATCTGACCTGTAACACAACTCAAATTAAAAGCTTGCACTTCACATGAGTGCAGTCGGCATAGCGTATTTTAAAGAGATGTTCAGCTGGCCAGGCTTTGCTGTTACACACCTTTCATGTGGCGCTCAGTTTCCTGCATGAGAGGCTGACACTCGGCCACTGTATGGGTGCCGTTTCCAATGACGCAGTCAATCAACGTGGAGTTGCTGATGTTGACGATCAGTATTGTTGACGGCGGACTCTGAAGGGCCATTGCTGTGTGACGGGGAAAGCAGGAGAAAAGGGAAGAGAAAATGAGAAGTTGTTGATCCATAGTGATGTCACAGTTTTAAGTTCCTGAATGTGCGGCGAACGTCAAAAAAAAAAACTTCCATCACGCATACAATTAATATGTGTAATGAACCGCAATGCAGTACGCCTCCAGGCTCGTGAAAAATAAGTAATGGAAAACATAAAGATGGGGAAAAGGGGAAGCAAAAGATTTTACCAAAAAAGATTTAAGGAAGCCAACGTTTTATTGAACATATAAAGTTAAAATGTTACCTTGAATGTTTTTATTCTCCTTGGGCTGATGAGTTTTAGCTGTAAAGGCAATAAGAGAGGGAAGGTTACTTTTTTACTAATGACACATTATCTTTCCAGCTTACACAGACAAACTGAAAGTTCATCGTGATTATAACGACAAAACACAAATAAACAGATGTATTCATGCAATTATAGTTATGTAAAGAATAAATGTAAAATCTACCTCCAATAAAGTCATTTTTGTTCGGTTTTGTTTTTGTTTTTTACCTGAGCAACATGTGACTTTTTCACACATCACAGGGTCAAAAGGCAGGCAGAGCAGCTGACAAGCCCTTATGCAGCTCTTCTGCACCGCTCTTTGCACCAATTGGATCACGGTGGCCACGGTGGAGGTTTTAGATGGCATCACCTGGAGGGAGGGGGCACAAAAAAATACATTAAAAAAATATGAGTATGGATGACATGACGTCTTTTAAAATGAAAACGTGTTTTTCTGCAGAGGCAACTGAGTCGGCGGTTTTTTCGTCTGCAAACCACATCCCACCCGGACAGGCCACCTGTGTATTATATCTAGGTCACGTGACGTCTTCCCTACAACAAGTCGATGAGAATTTTCTTTCTTCACGAACAAAACACGGAAACCGTGCTACATCCCAAAGAAGTTTTAAACTTAAGCAAAACTACTTTAAAAGTATTTCCTCCACATTACAAATAGTGAAATGAAATACATGGTATTCTACAATAGGACATGATAACTTAGAAGAGAGGCATACTCAGATTTCAGACATGACATCCCGCCCGTTATTGAAGCAGAAAGCTCTAAATAATCTCACCTGATTTAACAAGCTTCCTTCTTTCGTCTTTGCAAAGCTGTTGTTAATAAAAGGAGACAGTGGCAGAGGGTCAGTGCTATCCATCTTTCGCCAGTTTGTGATACTGTCCTTGTGAGACGCGCTCGTACTCACGCCGACTGATAAACCGTAGTTTGGGAAAAGCCCCTGCGCATGCGCACTTTAACTCGGGGTTTCCATGCAGTTAACTTCAGGTTCAGAGGGGTTTCTCTGTAATGTTTGTATTGCTGTGGACATTATTCTGTTACACTTTTGTGTTTTATGTGATTGTGATGAGACAGTAACATTAGAGATGCTGTTAAACACTAAGTTAAAGATTTCCTTCTTTATTTTCACGCAGATGCGACCTTCACTAAACCTCGGACTTTTTATTTTCCCCTTGAAATCCAAAACATGTCCTAATGATTTATTAACAAAAAAGACACGATCAAATCTAAATTACTTATATTTTGCACTGTAGCATCGAGGCCGATAGCATGAAATGATGCAACTTCGTGCAAGTAGGTTTTGGTTTGTGGTTAGCCTGCTGAGGCTGCTAGCAGGGTAGCCTAACAGAGAAATCTTTTCAATGTGTGAGTGAAATCTTTTTAAATGCGCCCAATAAAGTCAGATAATAACCATTTGTTCTTCTAAATTATGGTATTACATGAAATAAGTATAGTTATAGATGTATATAAAGCAGATAAAGACTGTTAACAAGATAAACAATAACCGGTCATTCTCATGAGGTAATGGGGCATCCCCGCACACGCATACTGTTTCAGTGGCGAGGCAAACTGTGGGCATCTACCGTAAGCTAATATGGCACACAGCAACAAAGACCCAGAAATTAGTGTAAAATCACGAATCAACTTTTAAAATGTTTTCTTGTAATGTATTAAAGCTTATTCTAGCCCCCATGTCCGATTATTATATAAGTAGCATTTACCTGTCGAAGCTGGGCGGGTTAGAGCAGATGTTTCACAAGGCATATGTCTGATTTCTAACCCCTTGAGAGTATAAAGCTACTATAAAAAGGAAATCTAATCATCATTGCCTTAAATATAAATCGATGCCTGCTACCCGTCATGTAACCTAACAATGACCACAAACCCCTTGTTTAGCTTTTGTCAGTTAAACATGGCTCGTCATAAACTTGACCACAAAACTCTAAAATTGGTTATTGCATTACAAGTAAGATGATATCTTTCTTACATCTTTCTCCATTTCTGCACACCTGTATACATCCACAACACAGACGGGCAAGGAAGATTACTGCAGGGGGCTGCAGTCCATCAGGAGGTTGCAATCTATCGGGACCAGAGATGGGCAGTAATGCGTTACAAGTAACGTGTTACTGTAATCTGATTACTTTTTAGAGCAATAGAGCAACAGGACCGCTTAGTCTTTGACTTTATTTATTTTCTGCTGTGTTTTACTTGCATCTATTTGAAAGAGTGAGTGTAAACACAAAAAATATTTTATTTTATGTGCTGGAATGTGTAGAAAATAGGTTTAAATGTTAAACTAATTTATTCAAGTCAGAGAATGTTGCATATAATTAAATTTTTGCTTGATGCATAAAGTTAAAAGATTAAAACTGATAAAACAAGTTAAAAAAAGAGACTTTTCCATTTGATTACATTTTGTATGATGGATTATGTAGAAAAAGTAGAATTGGGCTGAAAGCTCTATCACTTTATCACCTATTCAGGTTGAAAATCGTGTTTTTAAAAAGTAACTAAGTAAGTAAGTAATTAATTACTTTTGAAAATAAGTAATCAGTAAAGTAACGGGATTACTTTTTTGGGGACGTAATCAGTAATTAGTTACTGATTACTTTTTCAAGTAACTTGACCAACACTGATCGGGACCAGTACCTCAGGGCACTGAGCAGTTGGAGTAACAATCTTAACAAACTAACAGGCCTAATAATAATGTCATAAAGACAAGAAAATGCAAACAAAAATGCGTTTATAACCAAAAATGATATTGTTACTTATTAAGCAAATAACAAACTGAAATAACAGTCCTTATTCACACATAATAATCGAAGAATATAATATTTCCTATAGCCTCCTTTGGCCTTGACAGCAGCTCGCATTCTTGCTGCCATTATTTTATGTACTTTTCACAAGTTTCTTTGCTTCCTTCTTTTGGATGAAACTTTTTTTGCGATCCATCTTTAAGACCACTAAATTCCAAATCTGTTCAATAGGATTTAAGTCCAGACTTTGACGTGCCCAATCCATCAGTTCCAGTACTCCAGATTCCGTTGAAGTATGCTTGGTGTCATTGTCTCGTTGGTGTACGACCCAATCAATTCCCTTATAGAAGGGTTTCCATGTTTCCAGAAACTTTCCAGAAATTTTCTGAACGGTAAATTTAAAAATAACATGGATAACAACAATAATTATATGTTATCATTAAACATATTGTTCTGATTAAAGAGCATCTGCATACAGGTGGATTTTGTATGTATTGAGCACCATAATCTGTTTTTCATTTTTGTACCACTGTTTGCACCACAACGCCAAGGCAACAGAGGCCATTCTGATTTGTTTTATGAGGCTGTGGTTGCTAGGTGAACCAGAACCCTAGAGGAAGTTGTTGCACTGTGAACTAAGTGTTTTTCTGTCTGGGGGGCTAGAAGAGGTAAGGGTTTGTAGATATGCTGAATATTTATTCTAAGAGTAATCATTAAAACTGCATTTGTTTTCCTTTGTCTTTCTTTTTTAGCTAGAATTTGCTTCGTAAAGTCACAAGCTATGGCTCAGCTAGCTCGTGCACAAGTAGCTCCGAAAAATGTCCCAAAATGCAAATAGCCCCTTTACTCAAGTAATGCCCACATTTTAAGATTGTAAATTCTGATAGCCTGAGCTTGAATTGATGACATTAACTTGGCATAGTTATTTCTACTACAGACAACAACCGTGCCATCAAAAATTTATGCTGCAGGAATATCGTTTATGTCAAGCCTTCTTTTTGTTCCTGCGGGATCATTTCCGACAGTACTTGAAAGCAGCATGAGTTTATTGAAGCAGCCAGCAGGCGCAGTCGAGAGTCCAGATAAGTGGAGAGCAAAGAGCGCTGCTTCCTGGATGGGGACGAGAGGCAGGAGAACCGAAACTCAGACACAAGCAGAGAGCAGGACAGGAGAGAGCAGGAGGGTTAAACATGATTTAGATTTTCTTTAATCCCGCAACGCACTTGGAGGAGGCGGTATCGAGACGGTCGCAGTGGCATTAGGCGTTGACAGCAGGTTATTACAGCACCAGACTGTGTTATAACACATGTGTCTGTACCACAGTAACAAGAGCACTGCGGCTGTGGATCTGGACTCAGACTGCTTCTACGCCCAGTGGTCCACAGGGAAGGTAGGTTCCGCACCATTTGTACCTGTACTGTCCACCCTCAAAGCTGTTCATTAAGGTGGTATCATAGAAAAAAGCGTATGAAAAAAGCGCTCTGTGACCTGTGCTGGTCTACAACCTTGACACAGCTGCAGATGTCTCAGATTTCACGTGTGTGTTTGTGGTTGATCGCAGTGCAGAAAGACCAGATATCAGCAGTCTGGGAATATGCATGCACAAAGGCAGCCTTTAAATCATATCTGTACCGAGCACACTTGTGATTAACTGGTGTGCATTACCATCAAGGCTTACATTTTCCCACACTGTCATTTCCTTCTGCTATGTTTCAACTTTATGTGCCATTTTATTCTATGCACCACCCACACACACACACACACACACACAAACACAAACAAAAACCCCAAAAAGACACACACACACATGGTGTGATTGGAAACGTACAAATGATGCCATATAAATTCTACTACCCCAGTGCACACTCTCTGCTGTCTCCTTCCACAGAACAGTGACAGTCTGTGTGAAAGCAGCAGCAGCTTTTTACCAGGCAGATCTGGTTTTTCCGTTTCTGCCTCCCAGGTCAACAATGATGCTTTGATCCCCACCACCTCACCCCACTTCACCCTGCCCTCAATGTCTGGAATGCCATTTAGACCTTGATCCGTGAAGGGTTTTAATCGCTGAATGGCCAGCTTCCACACGGAAAAAGAAAGCAATTGCACACAAAAGCATTCTAATTAAGGAAGTGCTGCAACAGTGGAGATTCGAGGTTGAATGTGAGCTTTTGGATTACAATCAGAAAGGTTTTTTTGTGTGTTTTTTTGGAGGACAGTTCTGAAAGTAAAGGCTTTGGATTAAAGATTCCGGTTGTTAGGACTTTGCATTGATACTTATTTAAATTTAGGTGCAAAGTAATCATTTGTTCCACCTTACACTCGCTGTGTGTGCAGCACTGAAAACATCACAATTACTTTTTATCCATGATCTGAAAGGCAGATGACAATCACAAATGTGATTTATCAAATTTTCTAAGATATGAAGCCTTCCGCCTGATATGTTGACTGAAAGTTACCCAGGTAATCTTAAATTCTAAACTTTGAAGTTGCTTCGGGATGAAGGCTTCACTTTGTTAATAATGCTGAAGTTTCCATGAAGCAAGGCTAGCAGGCACGAAAGCTGTAATTTCCCATGCGAAACCACAGGGGTGGTTATGCTCAGGCAGGACAGGACAGGCTGACGGCATTGTGGGACGATGACTGCAGCCGGCTCAGCACGTCTGCCTGAAAGTAGTGCAGGAGAGCAGACTATGACTGTGCAAAAATAGCAACGTGCACAGAGCTCAGCATGCCCAGCTATCGTGTGTGTTACCAGGGAATGATCATTAACACACTACAAAGGAGGACACCAGTGGCGGAGTTTGCTATATTGATTGAACGGCTCCAAAGTTTCCAGCCAACATTGATAGGCTGCTGAAGCAGAGAACATCATGTACAAGATCACGTGTGATTTCAGCAGCTGCTCAGGCTGCACAGTGTGTTTTTTAACGCCACAGTTTCCTGTGTGAGCCTGTTCTCTGTCCAACCACTGTTGTCCACGCGATTAATCTCAAATCCCAGATTATGGGGTTATTATTTCTCATGCTTTTTGGAACAGGGCTGAACCAAAAGGGATTTTTTGGAGGGTGACTTGAGTTTCCTTTAAGTTCAGACTAGAGTTTTACTCACCTTTGTCTTGCTGTCCTAAAATAAGTCGTCCATAATTATTTTTATTGTTTTCATAAGCAAAGAAGGTTTGCATTGTGGCTTTGTAGATGGTAATATGTTGGTATTGGCTGGTTAGCCAGTTCACTAATTTGGTCCAGACTGAAATCACTGGGAATCTCACATGTCATTTAGACTAATAATAATGATGTGATAATACACACACTGAAAGGCATTTCAGAGAATAAAATACATATTTCCTAGTTTTGTTTTGTTTTGTTTTGTATTGGGTTTTTTTTTTTTGTCTTTCTCTCTTTGTTAGCTCAGAGAAAGCTCTCTCCCATTTGTGGCAGTGGGCGCTACAGAGGGTGTCACCATAAACGCAAAAACAAGGTCACCATGCTGCTCCTACAAAGCCCGATTCAGAGGTTCAGCTTCAACTAAATACTGAAGCAAAGACGACGTGAAGCATCACCATTCTCCATCCATCCCATCCATTCGCTTCCGCTTATCCTTTTTCAGGGTCGCGGGGGGCGCTGGAGCCTATCCCAGCTGTCATAGGGCGAGAGGCAGGCTACACCCTGGACAGGTCGCCAGTCTGTCGCAGGGCTAACACACAGGGACAGACAACCATTCGCACTCATTCGCACATTCACACCTAGTGACAATTTGGATTATCCAATCAACCTATCCCCACAAGCGTGTGGGGCATCACCATTCTGTCTCGGCTAATTGCTTTTAATACTTTTTAAACTTAACTACAGTTCAGAGTGTTCAAAACCACCTTTCCCCTGATGTAATTTAGTCTCTTGAGGCATTATGTTCACAAAATCCCAACCTATAATTGCACAAGACTTTGCCGTGTTTCTGTAAAGTGGACGTGACAGTCAGTAGCCAGTTCTTCCTGTCAGGATAAATGAAGCGCTGCTCAATAACTGCGGGCTTAGTAAACACACGCCTTGGACTCTGGACTTGAAAATGGCAAGAATATATGGAGACACAACAAAGGATAATGAGGCTGTTTTCATATTACTGTAGCAATAACACATACTGTAACTCAAATTTGCTTCGTACATCACGCAGCTTTAAGCTGTGAGTAATCGTCACTCCTTTAACAAAACAATCACAGGGCATTGCTGCAGGCATAGCTGAAATCATCAGAGTTGCTACATCAGTTATCAGAATGGGATGGCGGTTTTTAGAAAGAGGGTGCAGTGTTGTCTGACAGGGAAGGGAAAGCAAAGAGTTACACCCATACTGAATAGACAAATAGATTAGTGCTGTTTCTGCTTTTTAGGAACATGGAGGCCATGGCTGCTTTCCGTTCCCAGCAGAAAGGCTAAGAGAGGCTTGATTCGTCCTCGTGACTTCTTTTCCTGCCGGCCGGCCTCGCCTCGTCATGGCCAGCGGGAGTCCCACCGTGAGCCGGGAAGCCCGGGAGTCAGCTCCGGAGACGCCCGAGGCTGCCGCCAACCTGCAGGTGTTCTGCAAACTGTGCCTCAGCGAGCAGCCATCGACAGCCACCACAGGACTGCAGAGCTGCAAGTGCATCTACTGCACAGCGGTAGGTACAGATGATGCATTCAGGTTTTTTCAGGAGCTGCTTCTCATCGTGTCCAGGTCTTCATTTGAGTCAGTGACTCAGAGTGCATGTGTCAAGCTATATAAATATATTTATTTCATTTCTCATGCGTTTAATCATTTCCTGCAGGTGCTGAAAATTTCAGGACAGTGATCCAAAACCAGCTTTTTACAATTTGGGCAATTTAGGCAAATGTCCGGCGTTTAAATTACTTGGAATGAGATTTTTTTTTTCTTTTTTTTTTTATTATTACAACACCACTTCCTCCTTTATGACCGTATACAGTAATAGATCCTTTTATAGGCAAATCTATCACACTTCCATTCCAGTAAAATTATGCTGATTTCAACACAGGGCTGTCTGTCTTTCACATTTACCGTCTTTGAATTGTCCATGGAATTTTTTTTTCTCATGTGCTTTATCGCTTCGCTCTTTGTTTTTAAACTCACAAACTTATCCTGAGTTTCAGTTTCACTCCTTCATGTGAGATGATGAGAAGCGCTATCTTTAGATAACAGAGCTGTAATATTTATAACAGGAGTGCAAAGGTCCGCTGCTGCACTGTTCTGGTCTCAAGCGTGCCTGCCTGCATATCAAAACGGAGCCAGATAGTGGCAGGTGTTAATCTCTTTCCAAGCTCGCTGCATTTGTCAGAGCGGCACGCACAAGGTCGCACAGATAAACCTCACGTACATGCGCAGGGTACGACACAGCGAGGGAAATTGATACTGAAACACGTACTTATCTTTAGTATAAAAATGTGAACCATCTCCTTCTGTCTGCTTAAAGAGCACACCGTGTTCCTGGTGTTGTTCCAGCTCTGTTTGTGTGATCAGTGCTTCATGCTGTGTTAGGGCTGTATTCACACAGGAAGCACAGGTTTGTGCTCATGCAAAAGTTTTTCTTCTTTAAAGAATTTTTTAACTTTAATTTTTGAAAACAGCACTGCTTTTATGAACAGTGCTTCCACAGTTTCTCCTGCCTTACTCAATGTCATGGCTTGGGCAACACATGACTTTTGACTCTGTGAGCACTCGTGAGGAAGCTCTCTATCTGTGACATTTCAGCTGCCCGGTTTAACCCAACATCTTCCTTTCATTTCGTCCTGAGTAACATTGTGGCTCTCTGAGCTCCTGCACTTGTTTCAGATAAAATGCTGCTGGCGAGCATATGACAGTTCTCCCTGTCTGATTAAACGTCCAGTCTAATGCCCTATTGTCCTTCTTCCCTCTCCAGTGTTTGCAGCAGTATGTTCAGCTAGCCATAATGGAGGGTGGGGGGGCACCAATCACCTGCCCCGACATGGCGTGCCGAAAGACTGGAGTGCTGCTGGACTCAGAGGTACGGCCTGTGCAACAATGCACATAGCAGAAAAAATGATGAGAGGAGATAAAATGCAAACATGATCAGTGATCTGCGTTTTTGTTGTTGCACATTCCTCGAATGTCCCAGGTTGGTGGTTCAACCGGTTTGGTTTCAGACATAAAGGCCATTGCCGTACTTCTCAAGAAATAGGAAGCTGGACTTTCACGCTTGTCTTTTTACAGTGTGTAAATTGTGTAAATACTGCACATCCACCCTTAATCACAGTTCTGAAGAAACTAGTTTTGGTTTCAGGGGTGAATCGCTATAAATGAAATGACGTCAGATGGAAACATTAAAACAATACATAGTAAACGTTTCAGTGGGGAGGCTGAAAATGCTGACTCAAAACCACATGAAAAGTGCCCCTTCCTTAATCTTCTGCTAATCAGAATACAACTTTATTAAGACTCTTGTGCTAGGAAGTCCATCCTTTAGTAGTGTTTTTCTGGAAAATACTGCAAAGTGTGTCATTTTTAACAGCTTATGAGTTTTAGAAAATAATGCTGCAAATTGCAGATGACTTGAAGCGTCAGATTGTCAACTATGATGGTAAACAACCTCATTTTTATCTAGAGCACCATGAAAGATTTTGGTTTTGAACATGTTATCACAAGCTTCAGGAAGTCTAGTATCCAAAGTGCTGTTTTTTCCACATCTCTGAAATCTGCATCATAAAATCTGAGTCAGTAAAATAATTGAAGTACCTCTGTGTGATTGCAGATAGCTGCTTTGGCAGCAGCAGGTCAGGTGGAGCTGTATCTGCGTCTCAAGTTTGAGAGAGGTAAGCACTGTTGTGTTTACATGCTATTGTCTGATGACAGGCAGGTCACACAAACAGTCCCAGCCAGTATTTATCTTAACATGCCTGGCATATTGTGAGGCTTTTTTTGTGTTCTGTTTAATTCTGGTACAGTTTTAGCCTAGAGGTTACTTAAATTCTAGCTATCAAACAATAAAGGGGTTACTACTATAAGACACCCATGTTAATAATCTGTTAATCTGAAGAAAAGAGATTCTCAGTGGAGATAAATTGTGTACTACTGGTTAGGTAAATGTTTGTGAAGGCAAACAGCACCTCTGTGGGAAACACTGTTGACATTTATAAGCTGCAAACAAAGGGGTAGTTTGCTGTGCAGCTATATTGACATTTTCTATTTGCACAGCAATAATACACTGCAAATCCAATAACAGTTATTGTTTACTCCGTCCATAAATCATAAAACTCGTGTTATTGTAAGAACAAAAAAGTGCAAAGTGCAGTCGGTCTTACTACAGTTGTCCCTTTTGTTATGATTCATAGTGAAAGCATGTGCTGGGAGTGTAAAGGGTTTGAGTCAGCTCACAGTGATTGCTTTTGTTTTGTCTGCGACACGTCACGCTCATTTTCTTCAGAAAGGGAAAATCCCATTCTTCACAACTCCTCAAAAGCCTGTAGGAAAACTGTTGATCTTCAGAAATAACCAATCAAATGCTTGCCTTTGTTAGATAGAATTATATGTTAAAGGTGAAAATGTTTGTTTGATGTTGCTTGATGATGATGGAAAAAATATTTTGTAATGATAAAAATTACTCGATAATTAGCAACGATTACTTAATAACTGCTTCATAATTGTGGCGAAAACATCTAATAAAGGTAAAAGTAGCTGATCGTCACAATAAATAATACTTGATAATGGTGGGAAAAGGTAAATAATCCTGCCCAAAACAATTTGATAACAGTGGAAAAATCTGTTTATTCATGATGACTCACTCTCGTTGGCTTTTTACCCCTCAGCCTTAAAAGACTGATGGGATGTTGTATTTTATTTTGAAATTGATGCCACAGGTGTATATTCTAGGAGGCTGGTACTATTGGCCACCACAGGTATTTTAAAATACTATGTTTTTTCTATGCGAGTTTGTCACAGTTTGTTTTATTTAATTAGTGCTTCTGCTCCTTTAAAAAAAGTTTACAGTGAATAATAACGATCGTCCTCTAGCTGTGATCTTTGATCTGAGCCACTCCAAAAATGTTCTAACCACTGGAGCTTTTGATTATCTTTTTTTTAACTCTGCTTCCTGGCATGTGGCTTTAATGCTAGTGATACTGACAGAAAGAGTTAAATTACAAAATCTTGACTATGTGCCTCATCCGTTCTTTTCCTCTCCACAGGAGTGAAGCTTGACCCCAGTAAAGCCTGGTGCCCGGTGCTTGAATGTCAGGCTGTGTGTAATGTGGAGCAGAGCACCGAAGGCCACCCCGCCGCTGTGCCCTGCCCGACCTGTCACACCGTCTTCTGCTCCGGCTGCAGAGGGCCCTGGCAGGATGGCCACGCTTGCCCCGAGCGGCAGGCCATGATGACGCCTTCTCATCAAAGCAGGTCAGTAAAGCCAGCCTCTTGGTCCGCTGCCCACTGCCTGCAGCCACAGAGCTGCACTTTGGAAATGATACTGGGCTAAAAGCTGGAGGAGGGTATTAGGTCAGGACACTGAGATAGACTTGCTGTAACCAAACTGGTGAGCAATGCATGATTGCACAAATCAGTTGCCATGCATGTGATGAAATGACAGAGGCAGATGAATTTTTCTCTGACATTACGTGGATTACATTTATTTTCAATTGTGGTGTTTTACACCATGAGGAAAATCCCAGACTTTCCTTTGACATAAAAGACCTAACTTTCACCGGTGTAGGATGTTCACAGCACACTGAATGAATCACATAAGTGATGGGTAGCTCCTCATCTCTCTGTAGAAACCCTTTGCTCTATAAAAACATTATTTCAGGATTAATAACTTAGTGTGCCTCAGAAGCGTCCCAGTTGAGCAGGGACATTACTGCGCTGCGCTGAGCTGTGACTGCCAGACTGACTGATGTCACTGGGGAGTCACTGAGTTATATCGGAATTCCATTGTCTCTGTGCCAAACAGAGGAGGAGGAGGATGGGCACCGATCCAATTACCTCACTGTACAGCAGTGAAGTGATGATCCCTGCGCTGGGGATGAGAAAGATGAGTTAAAATCCACTTTTGAGTCAAACGTAGCAGCATAATATCTGGGGGGTTTTCAGCCTGCAGAGGCTTTCAGTAGTTTTTACATTTGCATTTTATCTTATATCTTATAGTTTTATTTCCCAAAACAATGCTCAATTTCCTCTTTTAAAACAAGGAACTGGTCTCTGTCTCCTGCTGACTTTGTGTTTTTGAGCAGATTTGTTGTTTGTGTTTTTTGCAGTATTATTTTCTGACATCACATGAGCTGCGATAGCTTCTGCTATCTCGTATTAATCAAAAACAGGGGTTTTTGAGGGCTGCATGACATCTAGAATGAGAAAGATGTTACCTTTAGCGCGTTTAAAGAAACGGCCTTGAGAAATATGTATTTGTAAACTCTTAACCATAACTTCAAGACTCTGCTTCCCACTTTACATTGAATAACAACCCTTCACCTTTGCCTCTAAATAAAGATTGCACGCACTGCCTGGAGGCCCTCGCGGCATTAACGGCATTCCTCGTGTGTGCCTTTGTTCCAATTCACAGGACACGCTCAGACAGTGACTCTGACATGCCCATCAAGCAGTGTCCTATGTGTGGTATCTACATCGAGAGAAACCAAGGCTGTGCACAGATGCTGTGTAAAAGCTGCAAACACACCTTCTGCTGGTACTGTCTGCAGAATCTGGATGTAAGTCTCCCCTGCTAACTAAACAATAGCTGTGATGCATTTTTCTTTTTTTCTTTCTTTTTTTCCAAATTCAAATGGAATATTTCCTTTGCTGCATAGTCACCTGTTCACGTCTTTGCATGCATGTGTATGTTGTGTTTAAATGCAGGGTGATATCTTTTTGAGACATTATGATAAGGGGCCATGCAGAAACAAGCTGGGACACTCCAGGGCCTCGGTTATGTGGAACAGAACGCAGGTGAGCCCAGTTGTAAGGCAGCAGTGCGTGGCATTTTGTGATGTTGTTATTGTCTGAATGGATTAGACCACAGAACCACCTGGTTGTTGTATACAGGGACTGGATTTGAGTCAAATCATACCAGCACATAACCTGGATTTTGGATTTCAACCCAGCTCTCAATCACCATGAGACATGGGACATAATTACTGTCTTTCAGTTTATCAGCTGCTTGGTTTATTACTATATATCACTTTAAGAATATTAAAGCCTCACATAGTTTGCTGTTTACGACTTCTTGTTTTCCCACAGTTCATTGAAGAAATCCTTTAAACTCAGCAAATCCCTAAGCTAATCTCAAATTCCTGGCCCATAACGACACCAACTATGCAACAAAAAGATTACAACTGCCCACCAGACCTACTTTCCTTCTGCTTTCTCCTCCTCTAATGCCATTATCACATGATAAGTTTGCTTGGGATCTCCAGATTGCGTCTCGGTGTGTACAGGTTGCTAAGTATGTGAAGAGCTGAAGTACAGCAGCGAAGTTGTTTTGTGCAAAACAACTCATTATAGAGCTGGTTACACCCTTGCCTAACAGGTCCTCTAAGTATGTTCACCTTAAATTATTTTTCCACCGCTGCATTTAAGTACTTGAGTCTGTTAGATTTAACCTGCGATGTTTTTTGCCGACCCTTAGTGTAACTACATATCCAAAACAATGTTGACATCGGTATATGACATGTATCTGTGGTTATTTAACATGTCACATCCACTACCACAGCTATTACTGTCTGCCCTGCTACGGCAGCATACAGTCATCCAAAGAATTATTGAGGTAAGCTGCTGAGGTTGACTGATAAAGATTGAGTCACAGTTTGGCATTCCTGTTCATCTCAAATGTGCTGTATCTGATTAAGTGGAGGCCATGCCTTTTCACTCCAAAACATGTCTCCACGGACCTCAGCTTGTGCATGGGAGTGTTGTCAAAGGGAAACAGAAAACCAGGAAGTCCACGAAGATATGTACATATATATGTGTGCCTTATTTGTTTACACATACAGGGATTATTCATATAATGGTATGTGTATCAAGTTTACTGAATGAATGATTTAACAATTTAACATGAATAAAGTCTATCAGGTTTTAACAGTTACAGTAATTTAAAACTACAGACTGTATATAAAAGAGGAACTTTGTTAAAACAACATCATTCGTTTCTTTTAGGCTTCACACTTTGAAACTTCAGCGTTGCATTTTAGCCGCCACGGTTTTATGGGGTCAAAAGTGAACTTAATGTGAATTAACGAGTGTTACGTTATCGGCAAAGTTAGCAAGCTTAGTTAGCAAAATACACTCATAAGCCACACAGCAAGCCCTAGTATTCGAAAAGCGACTGAGTTCTTTAGTCGCTTTTCTTGACAGTTGAAGTCCTGGTTCTGTCTTGCTGGTAAATGTAAGTTCACTTTCATTAATTTCATTTTTTTTAAGTCTCCATAGTTCCCAAAAGTTCAGTTGTGTTTACCAGCTGCCTGTTAATGTTTTCTGAATGTTTATTGCTGGGTAGGTGATGTAAAGAAGGTTTGCACCAGAACTGAATCTAAACAGAAAATGAAGACAGTAAAGTTACAAACTATAAAACCAAAACAGGGAACTGAACAACTTCTGTAGGGAGAGTCAGATGATGAATCTCTGATGCCATTATGACCAAGTCCTTTGACACAGTCATTTGACCCAGTGCTAATAAGAAGAGTAATTACAGTATTTATTGCTGTGTCTCTGCTCAGGTGGTGGGGATCCTGGTGGGAGTCAGTATCATTGTGCTGGTGACATCACCTCTCCTCCTGCTGGCCTCGCCCTGCATCCTGTGCTGTGTTTGCAAGCCCTGCAAAGGGGACAAGAAGAAGAAGAAGAACAAGAGCAAGAAGGACCTCAGCCAGTCAGACACCTCCACATCATAGCAGCTCCCTGCTTTCATCTGCCCGCACAGGATCACTCTGCTAACCTCATGAATGCCAAGGAAAGTTTAAGCGCTGCATGATGGGAATAAAAAACACTCATGAACTAATGGATTACCTTTTTTTTTTTTTTTTTTGGAAGCCCTCTAAGTGAGCGGGTTTTCCGGACTTTTACATTATGCCTCAGTGAGAGGGCTGCTCAAAAATCACTCTTGAATCACGAGAGTGCATACTTTATATGGTGGGTGTGTAAATGTGAGGAGAATGAATGTAAGTCACTTGTCTAGCCAGTTTTCAGAGGCACAACAAGATAATTAGGAGACAGCAATAGGTGTGAATCTCCCTCGACAGGGCTCTCTTTTTCTCACCAACACACCTACACAAACACATACATGCAGTTTAAAGTGCAAAGCCACCCTCATGTGCCAAATGTCATGAAGCCAAACCAGAAGTGTTGGGCGCTCAAGTGCCTCGCTCTACAGTGCCTGGTGCTTGGTTCGATTTGCTTTGCCTTTCATTCTGTCTTATGCAAATAATTTTAGTGTTATGGAAATGGACAACCATCAGGATCCTGCATGGTTATAAACGCCGCAGTGATGCAAAACATTCTAAGGTGTTAGGAGAAGGCATCTGGAACCATGTGTGCACTGTATAATCTTTACTCATACGAAACACGATAAGGCTTCAATGGTGCACAGAGAGAACTCTTCTTCTGCAGATGCTTGTTGTTTCCACCTGGCGTATGTTCCAGACCAAAGGCTCTAAAGAGGACAGTGTGTACTTTTCTAAAGTGTGTTAATATGTATTCATGGGGAATGTGTGTATGGTGTCATTTCTACATTTGTTTTGATGTTTCGGCATCAAATATTTTATAAAAGCGCCATTGTAAATGGAAAATAAACACGATGAACTGAACATGCATTGGACAGTGACTTTGACGTTTATCATTTCTAGCCCAAACAACCCAAGGTTTCCTAGCAGAACACTGCACTGTAAGATGGTTTAAGTTATTCGCTTGTCAGTTTAATGGTATAAGTGTGTACCATAAGAACTTTGACCCATTATCTGGTCTTTTTACATCGTTGATATCTTGTAAATAGCATTATGTGGCTCTGCTCTTCAGCTGCTAAACATGCTGTGCATCTAGAGATGCTCTTCTGCTTCCTTTGGCTGCAACAACAAACGCAGATGCCTGATCAACCAGTCACATGGCAGCAACTTAATCCATGTAGTCATGTAGCCATTATCAAGACAACTTGCTGAATTCGAACTGAGCAACTGCTGGGATTTTCCTGAGAAACCGTTTTCAGGGTTTAGCCAAACTACTATTCTCTTAACAGTAACACAAATAACTACTTCTTACACCCAAGGTATGCTGAAGAGAGCATCTCTGAATAGACAACACATTGAACCTCGATAGGCTACAGCGGCTCACTAAAACTGGACAATAGAAGATTGAAAAAAACATTGCCTGGTCTCACGAGTCTCAATTTCTCCTGAGACATTCAGATGGTGGGGTCAGAATTCATATCACAAAGCGGACTTTTGATTGAACATAAGTAAGAATATCTGTGATTTCAACTTTGTACAATTGTAGTGTCACACACCAAAAGCAATGTCATGCAGTGTCAGGGGTTAAAAGACCACATGACTCGTGCAGTTAGAAACACAGTATATATTTCATATAAATGTAAATTCAAGAGGAAATGGGTCAAAGTTGTAAATTAAGTTACCCACAAAAGCAAAGCTAGGAGCTAGGAGAAACAGCGACTGACTTGGAAGTAGGAGTCACGAATGTTGGAGTGGACAAAACCACTCCAACATCCATGGCACTCAAAATGAAGGTGAGTGTGAAGATCACAGGTCACCCCACTCTAACCTTAGATAGAAGAATTTGCTACAAAGACCCAACTAGAATTAGAAAACAGCACAGGGAGTAATAAAGTGAGTTTAGCGGCGTATAAATGTGCGGGCAGTTCAGGGTCGACCCAAAGACCGAGGTAAATGTAGCAGAGGCTAAACAGGTTACCTTCAAAGGGATTTCAGTGGCACCCTGTGTGTGAACAAGAAACTGCACTCAGTTCAGTCTGAGAAGCTAAGTGGGCATTTCAGGCAGAACATTTCCACGTCACAAGACCAACAAGAGATGTAGAAAGACAGTTTGCTGTTAATGTCATATGATTGGGGGGGTCTGTGGTCAGAGGCGAACCCACAGAGAGGAGTCACTTGATGTTTTTGATTATTAGGCATAAACTGATGGGGAAACAATAGCATGGGGAAGGACATTTTTTTCACAAGATTAAAGCAAAGGCTGAGAAAGAAGAGCTACGGAGGATAGACAAAAGTCTAATGATGTCAAGACAGAGTTGGATCCATTTGATGTGGTGTCAGAGAAACCGAGCAGAAAGAAGGCAAATAATCATTTAAAAAGATTAGACTGCGTATATAAAGGAAATATGTTAGTCAGTCAGAGGCAAACAGTGGATCCTGAGAATAAAATTTATTGTTTAACATGAAAACCTGATTTTTCTCTTTAGTAGACAGATTTTCTTGTAAGTATAAAAACAACTTTTAGGACAGTCTGCAGACTTGATAAATGGATGTCTTTGTACGAAGCAGAGATGCTTTTTTGTTTTTCTGTTTTTTGTCTGATTGACAAGTTGAGCGCACAGTAAGGAAAAACAGATGTAGTGTTTCTGGTGTTTATAAGAAGCAGACCGTGGTGGCAGCATAACTTTATTGCTGACTGCAGCACACAGACACATGTGACCATTGCATTGCTTCTCTGCCAATTATTTTTTATTCCTCTAGTGTCCACTAGGTAGTGTAATTTTTCACACAAGACACAACATTCTTGTGAATATAACGACAGATTATATGCCCATAAGATTATACCGACGCACTGACACACTTGCAACGACATTGCTACTTCAGAAACTGTTATGCTGCACAAAACTTCATGGTATTGTGTTGCAGAGTTCATTTCTCTTAATTCATCTTGAAAATTAATTAAACAGGAAAAGCAGCTGCTTGTTATTCCAGTACTTATTTGTGCACATGCAAGCTATAAATAAACACAAAATGCTTTGCCTCAATTATCATCTGTCACAACTGCTGTAAACTGAGACTCATTCTTCTGCACTGCTGCTTTCTTTGTGTGACCATCTAAAGGCGCAAAACAAGCACCACTAGGAGGCAACAGCTCAGCAGGTAGATCGTTTGGTAAATGGTCTGTATTTGTATAGCGCTTTTCTAGTCCCTAAGGGGGCCCAAAGTGCTTTACACAACCAGTCATCCACCCACTCACACACACATTCACACACTGGTGATGGCAACCACCCTGGGGCACACTGACAGAGGCGAGGCTGCTAGACACTGGCGCCACCGGGCCCTCTGAACACCACCAGTAGGCAACGGGTGACGTGTCTTGCCCAAGGACACAACGACCGAGACTGTCCAAGCTGGGGCTCAAACCAGCAACCTTCTGATTACAAGGCGAACTCCCAACTCTTGAGCCATGATCGCCCCAATTTGTCCCATGATCGGAAGGTCCGGGGTTCAAATCTACCGAATGGCTACCCTGAGGTACCTGAGCAAGGTACTGTCCCTACACACACCGGGCGTTAGATTGGTGGCTGCCCACTCCTTAAATACAAAGAGTAAGTTAATAAACTATACAAAAAAGCACTTGTATTTCTGTCTGCTGCTACCATCAAGCATCACTCAGCAAAAAATAAAACAAATGAAAATCCATCAGGATTCTTCTAATATACTTCACTTTTGCCTTACAGTCAGTAACATTTTCTGCATCAGTTTTAAACAATCCAACTCTCAGATATGTACAGAAAACCCCAGGTGCAAGTCACTAACAAGTGCTTTATTAGCTCTGCCATACATAAGGCTACCAAATTTATACTAGCCCTGCCAGAAGCTAAGGCTACCAAATTTTAAACTATACCTTCACAGACAAAGGTGTCATAGTTTCTGTATCCTGCAGTAAACGGTGTTGTCAGGTACCAACAGGAGTTCCTGTCATTGTCCCACAATGAGCGCCCAAAAGACATCTTGCAGAGTCTTCTGTGAGGACTAAAAGTGGAGTTTAAACGTAAAGTTAAAGGAGCTGACTCGCTATGACTTTCCATTTCCATTCCTATGGAAGCTGATGCCTCATGTGGAGAATGCTGACTCCTAGTAGTTCCTGTCCACATTTCTCCTGGCTGAAGAGCTGAGCCCTGAAGTCGATGGTTAGAGACTTCTCGGGTTGTTCATCAGCTCTCTATATTTTTTCACACCTATTTACCTGCTCAGGACAGATCTCTTCCCTGTTCCTCTTTGTGGTGGTGCTGATGCCTGAGGTTGAGGGAGCAGCCTCTTCTAACCTCTGAGTGACTGAAGGTTCTTGGTGTAGAACATGTTGCCCATTATCCTTTACATGTTACATGTTGCAAGTAGAACAAGTACATGTGGAGCATCGACAAGATGGTCACAGCAATCTCATAACCCTGCCAAAAAATGTCTCATGCTAACTGCTGTATGAGAGAAGACCAAAATTAGATCTCTCATCCTCATTTAGTGAGTAATATCCAGAGTCCTCACTGAGCCAGACATCATAATTTATGACTTCATTGTCCGCATCTCTTTCCATTACGTGATCTTACTCAAAATTGTCATCAAGGAGTGGAAGGATACCCTCAGGTTCAGCTTCGATCTGGACTTTTCCATCCTCAACCTCAGCATCTTACTCGCCACCTGAAGAGATGTCGACTGATCAAGATCAATAATCCTGATGAATTCGATGAGGCTACCTTCTGCAGGATGATGTCGTTTCCTCAACCTGCAAGTAAACACACTCATCTGCTATTATTAGTTCGGGGATTTTCAATCATTGGCAAGTGCTAAAGCATGCCTAAATTTCATCAGAGTAATAGTAGGAATAAAACTACTGTAAACTTGTCTGTACAAACTTGTCTACTGATGACAGTATAGGTTACAACAAAAACAGGTTTAAATGTCCAGTTCTAGATGTTACAGTGCAGGCACACAAAGGTGTTGCATGCTTCAGCAGCGCTGCTCGTCATTAATGTATAAAACTTTTGTAGCTGTAACTTCATGATACATATCTGTGGTGCTGATTTAAAACACATTTTACCTGAAACATTGGCAAGCAAATGTAAAAATTGCTCTGATAATGCGAGGTTATTTATGTGACTTAAAAAGCGTTTGCTTATCCACCTTTGTTCTCTCAACAGCACCAAGAACATAAGCTAATCACTGGAGAATATTAGCTTATTTTAGCTTTTTAGCTAATTCTAGCCACAAGTCAGGTGATACATCACTTGTTGGCAGCCAAGGAGCTGATGTACTTTATTAGTTTCCTATTTTGGTTGAATTCAGCGTCACTGTGTGTTTATAGTACAGCACAGTTCCACTGAGCAACAATGATGTTGGAGGTAAATGTCTATAAATATCTACCTGACTGTCATTATTTCTGTAGGAAATAGGGATGAGTAAAGCTACCATGGTGATAAAAACTAATATTTGACTGAATGGGATTTTAATCCAGTGACTGAGTCCACATCCCTCTGACAGAAATGAACATTAAACTTATTTCTGTAACCTGGTTGTTTTCTTAGCCAGTTTTTGTCTCTGATGCAGATTGTTTGGGGTTTTTTGTTGTTGTTTTGTTATGTTTTTTGAAGAAACTGCTTTTCAGATACATTTTTTTTCTGTGCACTCTGGCATTCTTCCTGCTGCTGCCATTTAATGGCATGCCGTTGGGCAAAAGTGTGCCACTTTCAGCAGCAGTGAGGGCGACCTGTCATGTCATATGTTTAGTCCACCAATGATTTCTCAAGTTTCATAGGATCTTCTCACTCTCCTGTTAGTTCTACGATATTTATGTTTTCTCTGCACTTTCAACACTGGCTGAACTGATGGTTACACACTCACTCATCCTTTATGTATGAGCAATGAACGTGTAAGGAAAGAAAAACAAGATTTGGAAGCACTGTGTTGCTTGGATTATATTTTTATTGTCTATTATTATATTACTATTGGCCTATGAATGTGTAAGCATTTGCGCTATAGTGGGCTTCAAGTAGCAGTGCTAAAAAGATGGACGATGGATACCTTGCAATTCTACCCCTCCGGGAAATGCAGATGTTGTAATGTTTCCAATTTAAGAGAATATGAACGCTTCTTGTTTGTTATTCCCACTCCCTGCCAGTTGGTGGCGGTAAAGCACCATTTCGTTTTAGCCATCAAAAAGAACAAGTGGTTTCTGTAGTTGTTCATGTAAAAAAAGGGACGGGCGGATATAGTAGAAAGAAAAATGAATGAATTTGTTTCACTAATTCTCTTTACAGGTTATAAAATTTACAACTGCCACTTAAAATGTGCAAACCTTCATCTGCAGCGATGATGCGGTTGTGTTCTGATAATCCATCCTACCTGACAAACCATCCTATCCATTGCTTCTGCGCATGAGCTGCGCATGCGCACAACACAAAACCGGAATTTTCAGGGATAGCGTCCGCCTGTAATTTCATACTACGTTTTTGATATTTGGAAAATAGGTAAGTATTGATACTTTATTGCCGTGGATACTTGATTTTTTTAAGCCATTGTGAATGTTTGTTAATTTTAAAGTGAACGTGCTGTCTGCGTTTTCCACAAAATTATCGAATTTGCAGCTTCGGTTAAGTCTAGTTTCAAGTCATGATTTAAGCTTGTACACATATGATGTTATCTAGAAAGTTAGAAAGTTTGCAGTGCATTCTTGCTGAGTGATAAGACCGTTATATTCTGTTAAGTCTACTTAGGTAATGTGGTTATTTAATAGGTTAAATTGTATGCATTGTTTGCTGCACATATTGAAGCTCAAAAGAAAATGTCTGTTTACGTTTGTAGATATGGAGAAGAAATGGGAAGAGATATACTCGTTACTTTCTGCTGGGTCCTACCCTTCAGAATATGACAAGGCTCAGAGGCAAAACCTCAGAAGATATGCCTCAAAATTCAAACTGAATGGTCAGTAATTTTTTGTTAATATTAACAAATCACATATTTGGTTAAATACATTGTAAATAGTTTTTTTTCTGTAGATGGAGAACTCTTTTTTTGGAACCAGAAGAGTAGTTAAAACCATGGACGATGCCAGGAGGATCTTTCATGAGTTTCATTCATGTCCAATAGGAGGACACACTGGCATACAGAAAACGCTAGCAGCAGTGTGTTCCGGATTTTACTGGTTTAGTATGACGGTTGACATTAAAAATTGGGTATGTATTAACTGTTTGTGTTGTAGTTAAATAGTGTTTAAAATCAGCAATTTTTTTATTAGCAACTAAAAGACAAACAGTACATTAGCAAAATAGAAATAAATATGTTTAAGTAATTACATTAATAACCTGTAGACCTGGCAGAGATTTTAAGACATCCATATCAAGTACTGTTGCTAGATTGATTGATTTTCAGAGAAAACGCCATTAAGTAATTTTATTACATGAGAATAAAAACTCATACTTTATAAATATTTTATCTTAAAGATTCTGGAATGGGACCAGTGTCAAAAAGATGGGAACCCACTGGCTGCTGTGCAGCCGTTGCAGTGTATTAAGGTAAATATTATGCCCCTTTTCCACTATAGTACTGTATACTTTATATAGGTAAAAGTTCATAGATGACATTATAAGTCTGTGTGACTAAAATGTGTTAGAACCTAAAGCCAGGTATATAATTGTTCAAGTAACCCTGACATTTGTCAGCATGCAGTCTCAAATGTCTTATTTTGTACAGATGTACAAGTGGCACTTAAAATGCACTCTATATCCAATAGTTGCATCACTTTGTGACCATTATGAAGTTTTTTTGACTCATTAAAGCTAGATCAAACCTTGACCAGTGAATGAAAAATAAATTGATGTCCAAATGAACAGTGCGCCCATTTTGCAGTGTGACTGTGAACAAGCAAAACATGTAGATTCAAATTCAAAGACGATACGGGTCGCCACATTCGGATGTAATTATATATATCACTGTTTTCAAATAATATGCACTGATAATAGTTAAGGTAATTTTGGTATTGCACGAACTTTTGCTGAATCTTGAAAACCTGTACATGTTCAGAGGCCGCGTAGTGGAACCAACGAGGGAGGAAGACAAAAGAAATTAGCGCCTGCTGGCAGGGCTCGTAGTGCGGACCGAAAAATGGCAGCGCAGGAGAAGTTCTTTGCAGGTAAACAGAGATTTTTGAAACGGTAAAGTGTGTGTGAGGGAGGGAGGCCAAAAGGGTTTATAGACCTTAAAGCTTAGTGTCCTGCTGCAGTCTGTGGTCTTTTACCACTCTTATATGATCTTCACTCTGAGTTAAATAACTTGTTTAAAAATGTATTTCTTCCCATCTTCCCAAGATGAATAATAATAATAATGAACTACCAGAACAGAGATCACAAAGTACTTTGGCAAACAGACAAAAGGAATACTCACAGGGAACAATTTAAACAAATAGACGATGCCTGCACACAGATAATTAAAAAAGAAAAAAACAATTAAAAATGTAAATAAATCAATGAAAAGTTAGATGCAGGCAATAAGAAAGGTAACTGAAATATGATAACAAGAAGATAAAAGATAAAATGGAATCATGTAAAAACAAGTCTGTAAAATGTGTTTTACATGTGATTTGATGGCAGTAACTAAATCTGTGAGCCTTTTTATCCTCAGGCTGGTCTTTCCAAAGTTAATATTGAAAGAGCTGTCACTCCTTAGGATGTTTTAAAACAAATATTAAAAAACATGTTGCACAGGAATTCCCAAAATCCAGTATAAACCCGATGCTGGACCTGGTGATGTCATGTGTTTTAAACACTACAGTGCAGAAGAGGTAGGTGAGAGACACACACACACTCACACACACACACAGATATGTCAAGCAGACTCAGGGGTAGAAAACCAAAGTGGGCAAATAATTGGAATTTGATGTAATTATTTCTTGTTTGTTATTAAAGTGCGACATTAATAATGGCATGCTCCAGGACACACTGTTTCAAAATCCAATTAACTGCACAGTACAACCTAAACTGCTTTATCTATGCAGATGTTTTTAGTCGTCTTAGTTTGATATTGGAAAAAATCATAATGTCAGCTGTACATTTTTGCTCCGGGGCCACTCAGGAGGTTAATACAATAACATGCTGACCTAACTCTGTTTGTGTCATGGTTTTGACTGCACAGTTAGAGTTGTGTAAGGCTGTGTGGAGCTCGGTGTTCCTGTGTGCAGGTGCTGATGGGGAGGACGATGGAGGACTGGTTGAGGTTTTCAGTCTGCTACTGGCACTCTTTCTGTGGACCGGGTAATGTTGCGATTTAGCCAACACTCGTGCAACTCATTAAACAGTCTGAGGGTCGATGGTTACAAATGTGTCCCGCAGGCTTTGACTCATGCACACATACAGTTTTACTTTTCTCAGATCAGCACATCTCCTTTGTAATATTGCCTTGTTTTCTGTTTGGTAGGTGCCGGTCCTTTTGGAGTTCCAACCCACCACCGGCTCTGGAATAAAGGGTCTCCTATGAAATCAGCCAGGAAGCGACTCTGTGCAGCCTTTGAGTTTTTCACCAAGCTTGGAGTGAGGCTTTTAATATCTCAGAGCTGACCAGATCACAGTATAATTCCTCATTGACGTCTGTTTGTTTTCACAGGTAAAATATTACACTTTCCATGACAGGTAAGAAAGCTGAAGTTATCTTGATTTCACCCTGACCTGACAAAGTTCTGGTGGAATGTAGAAGAACATAATGTACCATGTTTATGGGGTGCATGTAGTTATACATTGAATTCATGAAAATAGCCAGTGCAGTCTGGGCTGTAGTTTTCTTCAGATATACTTAGAACTACCAGGATGCTTTGATTAGGCTCAAAATATGGTTGGAACTTCATCCATGTCACAATTATGGACAGACACAAACTCAGCTCTTACATGGCGTGGACATCTGAGTTTGGGAATGCGATAACTTGAGAATGAGGTGAGATAGGATTTTCACATTCATTCCAAAGCTGCATCTACTAACAATCAGAAGAGTTTCAGTCTCGGTGGCCTTGAATTCAAGGTCAGAGGTCAGGTTTTCTCAAAATGACCTAACATTATCTAATTTATACTGTAGGTGCATCTACGATGAGGCTGAGGGGTAGCACTGGCAGCCACCAGTATTTTTGTAGACCTGCTTCTGCACACTACCATCATGATTTTAAAATGAAAAGGTCCTGATGTGACTAAAGTGCAGACTTTCAGTTTTAATTGAAGGGTTTTAACAAAAGTATTGCATTAACTATATGAGGATTACGAACATTTTTATCCACATTCCCTGATTATCTACAGTATAATCACCTCATATGCTTTTATTTCTACATGTTTTCTGTGACAATTTTATGTATAATTGTACGGTCTGGGAGATAAGAGGGTATTTTCACTCAGTGGTAATAGTATCTGTATACTGTATTATTCTGGTGCTCTGAAATTGAGTGCTTAGCCCTGTGCCCCCGACAGAGACATTGCCCCTGAGGGCTCCACGCTGGAGGAGTCCAACCGCAATCTGGATGAAATAACAGACCTGGCTCTCAAGCTACAGAACCAGACTGGAGTGAAGTTGCTGTGGATCACCTGTAACCTCTTTACTCACTTAAGGTTAACACTGTAGTCATACCTTAAACCTCACTTTTTTCTTTTTTTGTTAAACCTGAGTTTCAGGAGCACAGAAAGTTATGAATGGTTCAGTCAGTTATGCAGATTTCTGTCTATAAACATCGTACTACAGGTACATGAATGGTGCAGCCACTAACCCTGACTGCCATGTGCTGGCCTATGCTGGTGCTCAGGTGAAAAAAAGTCTGGAAATCGCCAAGAAGCTGGGTGCAGAAAACTTTGGTATGATGGATTTGATGGTTACGATCTTGTAATGTTGTGACTCTTCTGTGTAAGTGGCGCTTTAATCGGCACATTTTTGGCTTTTTAGTTTTTTGGGGAGGAAGAGGTTTCCACTCCATCCATAACACTGATGTTGCTGTTGAACTCAATCACATGGCCATCTTCTTCAAAATGGCTGTCAGTAAGTGTGCACGTGAACAGCAGACAGGCTTTGAGTTTTGAGTTTGTCAGCTGTGTCTGTTCTGTTTCATGTCTGCGTGTTTGTCTGCAGACTACAAAGAGAAGATTGGGTTGAGTTGTCAGTTTCTGATTGCGCCCCAACAAAAGGAGCCCAGCAAACACCAGTATGATTACGGTGAGGCTTCCAAAGCTCATCATAAAGTAACCTAAGCCAATACGCTTCTTCAGTGTTGCATCTTATGTCTGTTGTTTTCTGTAGATGCAATGAGTCTTATAGGATTCCTAAAGCATTTTGGTTTGGACAGTGACTTTAAGTTAAAAATTGAGCCCAACCACACCACTCTAGGAGGACACGATATTGTCATGGCATCTGCGTGAGTCACTCTCTTGTGAAGTAACCGAAGTCTAACTTTGTAGCATGTTCATGCTTTTTGTTTGTTTTGTTTTTTTAATCATTCTTGCTTGCTGGTGCACAGTTTTGGGATGCTGGGATCGATTGACTCCAACACAGGCTATCCTTACCTGGGGTGGGACACAGATCAGTGCCCCCTGGACATCAGGAACACCACCTTGGTCATGAAAGTAAGCTAACTAAATATATAACGGTTTATTTAAAGTGATGTTAGTCAATATAAGTTAAGTTTGCTATATTTTAGGTGAAATTTACAAGATTTGGTAAACTGCAGCAGTTGGAATGATTAAATAGGTGGTTACACTTTCTTGATGCCTCGCATGTACAACAATATACAACAAATATAAATCCAGCGATCACTCTTCCTTTAGAGGTAGTGTAGGTTGGTTGGGGTCCAGTAAAAATATGTATTACTATTAGCTGAGTCCTCTGTTCACTAGCTAGCTGCTGACTGGAAATTTCTGTCAGGCAGGCACTTTTCTTCCTTCCTCATTAGGAAAGTGTAGAAAAAGTCTTTAGCAGCTAAGTGCTGTGGCATGTTTATTGTTAGCTAGGTAGTTGCTAGCTTTATAATCTGATTTGTGCTTGGGAGATGGCATACAGTAATGCTCATCAAAAGAATTGGTCTGCCTGCCTCTGATAAAATGAAATTCTAAGTAAATGTTGCAGACTGGACAGAAGATGACAGTAATTTGAGAGCTTATTAGGTTGGTTGTTGATTTGGCTACTTGGAGCAGTAGCCAGTGTTTTTTTTTTTTTTTTTTATCTCTTCCAGTGTTGCCTGGCTACAAGTGAATATCTGATGATTGCGATCCATATTGACCGTTTAGTGTGAAACTAAAGCCTACTCAAAGATGATTGGTCAACAGAACTCTGGTCACTTACAATAGTATATTATTAGAAAATGACCAGAAAGCTTCCAGTACCAGAGATTATCTAGTGCAGTCTGTGTTGAAGCTTGGCATGTGCATTACTGGCAGTGAGCCTTTTTCAGATAATACATTAGTACTGGACAACAAGCCAATACTTAACATTAGCTATGCATTGCTGGGTCCCCACAATATGACATGTACTCTTTATGTCTAAATCTATGTGAGCTCAAAACAATAAAAATTCTAAAACTGCACTTTATGAGTTACTATGGCTAGTTTAGATGAATCAATCATTAATCTAGCATCTGTTAGAATGATGCTAGATTAGATTAAAACAAAGCTTGGCTTGGATGAATTGGATGAAAAAGGATGAATTTTTAGATCAATGGTTTCACTGTTAATAACATTAGATGAGAGATAATCGAACTTCCTCGTTCCTCTGTGTGTCCAGGTGATTGTTGAACAAGACGGCCAGCATCCAGGAGGATTGAACTTTGTTGCAAAGGCGCACATAGAGTCCACTGACCTCGAGGACCTGTTCATTAGTCACATCAGAGTCATGGACGCCTTTGCAAGAGGACTCAGGAACGCCGTTCACATCATTGAGGATGGGGTTATTGCTAGTATGATGCGGGTATGTGTGCAGCTACTTGAGTGTAAAGTATACGTTAATAATATTAATAGGAAAATGCAAGTTATGTGTAATGTTAAACAGGAGCGGTACTCAAGCTTTAGTCATGGCCTCGGACAGAAGGTGGAGAATGGTACTGCCACCTTAGAGGAGATGGAGGTAAGACTCAGCTTGAGCTTATATTTAAACTGGAGTTTATATTTGTAGCAACTCTACATGATGTGTCTTTTTGTTATTTCAGGATTTCATCAAGCAGAACGGTGAGCCAGAAGTAACATCAGGGAAGCAAGAAAAGTATGACTCCGTCTTTAACCACTACATATGATCAAAACACCTCTGCATATGCAGCATTGGCCGTCAGGTGATGCCTTACTTGTAGGAAAGCCCACTCATTTTCAACACTGTACTTTATTTAGTCCTGTCATTTGTAGTCACGCAAACTTTTGAAGTGACACTTAAATTCAATAAAAATGTTGTCAATATGTGTTTGAGGAGTTGTTGGCATGCGTTATTATTGTCATACACTGTTATTTCATGGTTTCTATAGCACAGTGTGTACCTGGTGAATTTACATTGCTCAGATATATTAATCATTGACTAACAATTTAGTCATTTTATAGATTCAACACTAGTGGAAGTAATATTCAGAGCGTTTAATCACACAAAAATACTAAAATCACACAACAAAAGTATTCATAAGTCTATAAAAACAAAGGCCCCTTCCAGAGCTGAAGCTAACAGCATAAATACCTCTTACCTGTTATGTGTTGGTGTAGTTTATGGACTGCTCGAGTAGTTAGTTTCTTGATTAGTTTGAAATATTTAAGAAAAAAGGAGTGAAATAGACACTATTATTAGTCCCAAGTAACACCTTCAGACAGTTACAAGGACATGTTTTAATTAGCAGTGTTTAAAAAAACACTTCTAGTGAGAAATGCAGCAAATGATTTAGAGGCTGGAGTTATAAAATACTGCGCATTTCTGCATGAAAACAGACTTCAATAAAGATCTAATCTAACATATGCAGGCTGACTTAGGTGTTTACATGTGAGATGAAGGCATTTTAACTCAGACTGTGTTGTATGTATTAGAACATCACACTTTGTAACTCTTCATATATTTTTTCTATATAATTTGAACTCTTACAGACTGAAGCAGCTTTTTAATCCTACCCAAACAAACACGACTCATTATCACAGCTTCTCCAGCTGTGTGATATCGTCGATTTGATTGATCGATTGATTGGATGTGTATTACGTAAACAGCGCTGACAGCGCTGTCTTCAGTAAGAGCTCTCACTCTGCACCTTTTCCCGGATAACAGGGCGTGTGATTCAGGGTTTAAACCTGGACTGTGAAGTACCGCTTTGACGTGAAGACGGTCGACGTTAAAACTCTCACTATGGTGTGTTTTAGTCCAGGCTAGTTATATTTGTGATTTACTCCGTACTGGCGGCTTTTCTTATCTGCTCGGGTCAGAGCGCGTGGGCAGCGGTTATGAGTGACGCGGAGCAGGACTCCTGTCCCACATGAACACTCTTTGCTCCCACTCAGCCTCTGAACTGTAGAAAAGAAAGAAAGCGCACCTTTTCCACTGACATCAAATCATACTACCATCCTACTGGACCGCCGTCCAATCAGCAGGCCAGAAGAGGCCCGGTGCCGGCGTGATCAACCAATCAGCTCGTAGCGTGAGCTCTGCTCACCATCACGTCTGTCCTGATTGGAGGGCTGAGCAATGGGAGCGGCGGAATGTGAAAGCAGCCAATCGAAAGTGGTCCGTGTTTGTCATTGTCATAAAATATTCAGCAGCATCACTCCGGCTGTCTGTGACCCGGTGACCATGACTTACAAAGATACCTGCTGGTTCCGGGCTCACTAATTTACTCCAGAGGAACCTAAAAAAAATATACAATACAACAATTATTATTTGAACCTTTTTGTCAGCCTAAAACTTTTTTTTCTTCTTCCTACTTTTGAACTTTAGCCTTAATTTACTTTTTTGTAAATCAAAAAAAAAAAGAAAAAAGATGTGGACTTTCCTGGGAATAGCAAGCTTTACGTACCTTTATAAGAAGTCCAACATGGTGTTGAGTTTTGCTCAGAGAGACCTTGCGATGGTTGCAGCCTTATTCTTCACAGCCGGCCTGCTGCTCTCGTATATCGCCTATTTTCACGGCCAGAAGCTCCGAGTCTCTCGGGTGCTTAATTTCTTCCTGAGCAGCCTGTCTTTGTTACCTGTTATCAACCACTTAATCCCCCAAACTGCAACGCCGAGGAGCGAGAAAACAGAGAAGAGCTGCAAGAAGGTAAGACACCTCAGCTGGACTCCTCCAGGTTTAATTATGGGAACAAAGGGACACACGGGGTGATAACAGTCAGAAAACTAGATTCATTTTCTATTCAGGTCAACTTATGTTTTATAGAGAGAGTAAAAAAAAAATCACAGAGATTTAACACAAAGTCGGTTAAACTTGCTTTGGTACTCATGAAGAAGATCAGCAGGTGCCGGATAGGGAATAATCCACCCCCCACCCCACCCAAAATAGAAGAGTTTAAAGGTGGTGGCCCAAACCACTTCTCTTCTTCCTCTCCAGACTTGTTTGTTGCTAGTGTAATTGTCACTGCTGGCGGAATAATAGTGTGGTTGCACAGGTAGCCCAGAACCTTCAGGATGGCAAATTCATACGTGCCTCTACAAAAAGGTTCGCTGTGTCCCCCAGAACAGCCTCAAGAATGTGGATGAGGTACCAGGAGACAGCCGCTGTTGGGAGACTTTTGGCCTGAGTTTGAATCCAGCCCCCACTGTCGTGTCATTTTGTTCTCAACAGATTACACGGTGTGAAGATTTTCAGCCTGTTCACCAAGAGCTGGTGTTTAATTTAAGTGTCCCCCTCCTTCTTTTTTTTGCCTCTTTTTTTGCCTCTTTTTTTTGTTTTTTTGAGCAGCTGTATTGAACTCTTCTCCCCCCACCCCCCACCCCCCTCTCTCTCTCTCTCTCGCTCTCCCGAAAGCCTGGAAGTTTTGAAGTGTGTCCGGTCAGAGCTTATATGACTGTTTTACACCTACATTGAAAGTGTGGTTGTTCTTAGGGCCGGAGAACAAGGAACAGAGTGGAAACGGGCTCCTCTGCCTCACTCGGTGCCTCAGCATCTGGCTCACCTGGGGAGCGGGACCCGGATGTGGTGATAGTTGGGGCAGGGGTTTTGGGCTCGGCGATGGCGGCCGTCCTGGCCCGGGATGGCAGGAGTGTTACGGTGGTGGAGAGGGACCTGAAGGAGCCGGACAGGATAGTGGGGGAGCTGCTGCAGCCTGGAGGATATAAAGCACTCAGAGAGCTCGGACTGGAAGGTCTGTTACTTCACAAGCACTCACCTGTATGACAGTTTAAGCCTTTCGCCTCGGAAACTATTTTTCAAAAGCAATGAGGTCAAAAGCCGATTATTATTTCTTTCTTTGTGGCTTTAAAATATTTATCATGCCCGTCATATATTTTTGCTTTGCTGTGTTCCCTGAGTGGGCCTCACTGAAAGGTGATATCGCGTATTTCCATACACCTATCAGAATTAAGCAGTAAATTTAAGGTAAAGTTAAGTGAAGATAAAGTTTCACGTTATCATAAAATGTTTCATTTCTTAACCTCCTAAGACCGAACTCTTCCATGGCATGCATTTTTAATTTCTCTTTGATATTTGGGCTGATTGGGACCTGATGAATGTAAAAACAAAGAATTATCAGATTTTTTTTAAACTTAATTTTTGTTTCTAAGATAAATGAGAGCCACATATGAGGATATTTGTTTAAAACTTCGATAGAACAGTAGTATAATGTCCTTGTAAGTGGATATCAGGCCCTTGTAAACAAAAATTGAGCATTTTTGAACCAAAATTGAGTATAAATAACCCAAAATGTGATGTCCTCATAGGGTCCTAGGAGGTTAAAGAAAAGAAAAACAAAGCATAACATGGTTCCAACACCAATACTAGCGCTGATACTAGCGATATTTGGCTCGATCCTCCCACCTTTTAGAGAATAACTGTTAAAGACAGAAGAAGATAAAGATAAAAAACTTTTCATATTTCCCATTTGATCTTCATTTAGTCGTTTTTTCAGCACTCAGCATGATGTTGGCTGGTTACTTTTTGCTGGGGGTCCGTCTAACGTTGTGTTTGGGGCTCCATCTTGCTGTAAATGATACTGTTAGAAACTTAAAGCTGCGGCAGATATTTAGAAAAAGCTGCTGCTTTCCCCTCTCTGTTCTAAACGCACTAGTGTAGAGTATGCATACATGATATGAACTTTTATTAATAAATATAATCCAGCAGCTCCCTCAAAGCTTTATGAAATTATACTTGGAGCAATACTTCTAGATCTCGATGTCACTCTTTAAGGACATCAAATGTATCCTGTCAGTAACTTTGGACTTTCAGTGCGCACCAGTCATTTCAACCTGATCCTGTGTTATTTGACCCACCATAGCCACTTTTAACCTTTGCGCCGAGTCATCTGTGGACTAAATAAATAGCGAATATGCGATGTGTAATAGTTATCTGTTTCTGTGTTCGGCTTCAGGTTCAGTGGAGGGTCTGGATGCTCATCTGGTGCACGGCTATGTGATCCACGACATAGACAGTGGCGCCGAGGTGGAGATCCCCTACCCAGAGCAGGAGAAAAACATCCACTGTGGCCGAGCTTTTCATCACGGCCGATTCATCATGGGCCTGAGGAGAGCCGCCATGGCCGAGCCAAAGTAAGCAGAGTCACGAATAAGAAATATTTTAGGTGCCAAGTGGCTGATATGAACAGAAGAATATAGGACCTGCTCTTCTGTCCTACATGATTGCTCTGAGTAATAATAAGAATCTTGGTTTACTCACTGTATGTCTTTATACACAATGACAGACTTTCAGTTAGAGAGATTTAACATTCAGCTAAATCAGAGACACATATTGCGCTTAAGGAGTCAGTCTTTACTTTTCTATGATCTCTCTGCTCTGTGGGCAGGAAAGTCCAGACGTTTCTAACTGTCTAATTGCGCCCCCTAGTGTCACATTCATAGAAGGCACCGTGACCAGTTTGCAGGAAGAGGACGGCTGCGTAACTGGAGTCCAGTACAAGGATAAAGAAACTGGAGACATCAAGGTGAGAAGAGGGAGCTCAGTGGTACCAGCAGAACTGTTAGACACCGCCTCGTGTTTCCCTCTTGCCTGCTGAAAGAAATACCGTATTTACATCAGAGGGTGTGTGATGACTGTGTGTCCCGCAGGAGGTCCACGCGGCTTTGACTGTGGTGGCCGACGGCTGCTTCTCCAAATTCAGAAAGAGCTTGGTGTCCGGGAAGGCTCGCATCTCCTCTCACTTTGTTGGATGCCTGATGAAGGTACGTGGAGCTCAGGCTGAAAGAGTGACGCGCTGAAATGTGTTCTGTTACTGATGAATCCTATTCATTTTTTTCCCCAAGAGTATATTTTTCAATTTTAAAACAAGAATTACAAATCACACAAAGGTGCACAAAACTAGAAGAAGATGAAAAGCAGTCTGCAACCAGCTGTAAGAAACTGTTGTGACTGCCTTTCCATTAGAGCTCCCACAGAAAACTGAAAACAACGTCCCAGAACTGTAAAACTCATAACCAAAACTTTTAGGGGTGTAGGGTGGGGTCATGTTGGCAATCCATGAAAATATGGCATACATCCTCCCAAGGTCTTCAAGGTCAGCCCAATGATTTATTGGTTGAAAATCAATGCAAAGCCTTATTACTTCAAACCTTTTACATTTCATACCTGCCTTTCTTTCAAGTTCACCACAAAATATGTTATATTTTTAAAGACTGTATAGTAAAGAGAAATACCTAGTTAGTTAGCATTAATATGTAGTATAATAATAATATATGATAAATAATAATAATAATGAATCCACCACTTTTCTCTGCAGGACTGTCCGCAGTTTAAGGCAAACCACGCTGAGCTGGTCCTGGCCAATCCCAGCCCAGTGCTCATCTACCAGATCTCCTCCTCTCAAACCAGAGTTCTCGTGGATATCAGGGGGGAGATGCCTCGTAACCTGCCAGAGTACATGGCTGAGAAAATCTACCCACAGCTGCCAGGTGAATGATAAAGAATTTATTTATTCTTGAAGGGTTGTGTCTTTGTGTGACAATCCCTGATAAGCAGAGAGAGAAGAGAGAAAAAAACACTGCTGAGTGACAAATGAAGGTTATGTGGAGATCAGAACAGTCAGACCGTGGTGCCAGAAGCAGGAAACCATTCAGAGTGCTGCTGGTGAGGAGAAGGTGCGCACCTCCCAGGAAGCTGCAGTCGACAGAACTGACATTCACGGTGTGCTCTGCTATTCAGCTGAAATATCAAAGCCACAGTATTAAAGCAGCCACCCCAGTAACCTTGACACAGGTCCAGCTGGAATGCTGGAGTCAGGCTCACTGATGAATTGATAAATGTACATTCAGAAACCAAAAAAAAGCTTTTTCTTTTTTTTCCCCTGTGCATGTGCGCAGCGTGCACCTTTGGGCTTTCATCCACAGAGCTGGCTCACTGACCGACCTCCTGCCTTCTCCCTTTCTCTCCTTCCTTCAGAGCATCTAAAGGAGCCTTTCATGATGGCGCTACAGAACGATCGACTCAGGTCCATGCCTGCCAGCTTCCTACCGCCCTCCCCTGTCAACAAGCCAGGTACTGAAGTCTTATTGACTGACTGATTTCTGCTGGAAGTGGCCCGAGGTGTGTTTGTGATTTTGTGATTATGTATGTTTCCGTGTAAGGTGAAAGAAACAAAAGAAAAGAGCTCTTTGGACTAATTAACAGTTCATTTGTATTTGAGGTAAATAAGGATTTTATTGACCTTTTAGGAAACAAGTAGAATCCGGGGTAAGAAAGGCTTAACTTAGAGAAACCATTTTTTTGGAATGCGTCAAAGAGAGACAAGTATAACTCTTAAAGATGTGCTTCGCTTCCAGCTGAGATGTTTGCTAAAGTGCCGAAAATTAAAAAGACCATCTGGAGATAAGATTCGAGACAAACAGCTGTCTGTTGTTCGCAGGCGTGCTCCTCCTGGGTGATGCTTACAACATGAGGCACCCTCTGACGGGAGGAGGGATGAGTGTTGCTCTTAATGACGTTCGCATCTGGAGGAGTCTGCTGAAGAGCATTACCGATCTATATGACGACAGGGCCGTGCTGCAGGTGAGCACACATTTGCTTGCTGTAACTAGAACACCTTTCCCCAAATTCAAAGGATTATTAAAAACAAAACAAAACTGTGTAGTGTAAAAATAACAGAAAGCACATTCATTGATTTGTTTTTTCTAAGTCACATTTTGTGTGACTGCAAGCCGCAGCTATATTTATGCTGTCAGATTTTCTGTGTCCTTTTATTTCCTCTGCTGTTGGTAAGAAGCTGCAGCCCAATGTGTGCAATATCACACTTTTTCCCCCCCTCCTCTTCTCAACAGGCAAAGAAAAAATTCGACTGGGAACGCAAGTCATCACATTCTTTTGTGGTGAATGTGTTGGCCCAGGCGCTGTATGAGTTGTTTGCAGCCACTGACAGTGAGTGTCTGCCTGCCTCCGTCTAATGGCACATGAAAAGCACTGATGGAAGATAATAAATGTTGGCTTTTAGTACTAAATTCAAAATCTGCATTAATTGTACTTTGGATTCTCATCCATGTTTTTCCTGTTATTCAGATTCTCTTCATGAGCTGAGAAAGGCCTGCTTCCAGTACTTTAAGCTCGGTGGAGAGTGCGTTGCTGGGCCTATTGGACTCCTCTCAGTGTAAGTGCTAAACGCTTTCCTCCACAGCAAACCAAACTGAACAGAAGAGTTTGACATTTGCGGAAGTTTACCTGGTTGCCTTCACTATCCCTATTCAGTATAGGAATAGTGAGACTTGTGACATGTGACATTACAACAGGTACACTGCTAGCTTAGCCTAGCATAAAAGCTTGTTTCTGCTGTCAGATCCTCCAGAGCTCACACTGCATCTCTTTCAACTGCTGCTGGGAGGTAGTTAATGTCTGATCACATAAAGAGTTTCTCATGTAACACCCAGCAAGTGTTTACATATACTACACATTTATCAGTGAGCTTTAGAGGAATCTGTGTTCAGAGAGCCATGCTGGCTTTTTCCTCACTGCTTCAATTTTGTTTGTCTTTGATAATTTTCAAAATCTAAAAGCACTTTTAGATATACGATTTAGGGGGTTGTAAGTTTGACTTTTTTCTTTTTTTTGGACAGATTGTCGCCCAAACCCCTGACCCTTATTGGACACTTCTTTGCCGTGGCGCTGTATGCAATCTACTTCAACTTCAAGTCTGAATCCTGGAGCACCAAACCCCGAGCTTTATTTAAGAGCACAGCCATCCTGTACCGAGCCTGCACAGTCATGTTTCCTCTCATCTACTCTGAAGTCAAGTACCTGGTGTACTAGAAATAAACTGCGGGAACACTTAATGGGCTCAACTGGAAGAAAAAAAGTTGACTTCCTGCTGAAAATGGCACTTTTAGCCAGAATTGTTCTCTTGATGATTTTCTACAATATTCTTCTGCCTTACTGAAGATGGTTCTACATAATGCCTTTTTCAGCTCTGCAGTAGCTTCGTTTTGTGCTCACCCACAGTCTGCCCTGTCTCCCAAGAGGACCGGGGACTACATTAGTGACAGTTATTCCTGCCAAACCTGAATTTGATGAAAATACATTGCCTCTTTTTTTTTTGATGATGCGGTGTTTGGGTAATTTGGACAGTATTTAACGTGAGAATCATTCTGCTTCACTTGAGATCTACTGCACTGATGATGACAGTGTCCTACAGAGGATGTTGTGGAAATTGCCTGTAAATTGCACTTTAAGTGAATCTAGTGTTGTGCCTGTTTTCGTGGAGGAAAAAGTCTAAAGACTGTCAAACTTTGTCTTCTACTGTTTCCCCTTTAAACAAGACTGTTGCTTTAACCTTATTGTTGTAATGCGGGACGTTTTATAAGACATTTATGTTTCTTTACTCTGACTGTGCAGCTATTTGCCAGAAGATTAGAATTTCAGAACCCAATAATGATCCCCAAACTGTTTTACTCGTGCTGGATGTCCATAAAGACCTGACACAGCACGAATGAATGCCTCGGGGGACATTTGGATTGTGTGGGACCTGAAACATCAGGAACAAGTATGAAGCATGAAGCTCAGGCATTTGTTTCCTCTGAGCTGACGGACAAGGAACTCGAGAAGATTCAGCACTGCTGTTTACCCGTGTTTGCCCGTTTTGTTGAAATAAATCAGGACACAATTTTGTCAGTGTATCATTTTTACTGCAACTTAATTTGTTTGTCATTTTTTTTAATACTAAGATGTCTAATAACAAAAAGAGTGACTATACCAAGGACACAAATGGACACTATTAACTGTGATCAGTAGGTGAGGCTCACTCACAGCTGCAGGATCCATCATAGCAGCACAGCACTTAATATCCATTAGAATATGATGAGGTTTTCAAAATTAAAATGGTGTCACATTTTATTTTATATATAAACGATGTATAAATATACAACTGTAGGGAGACCAAACCAAGTTTTGTTTATTAAACCAGATCGGAGGAGAGTCCCCTGTGATTTAAAAATACTTGATATGTAAAATTAAAAACTCAAAAACACAGAAATGAATATTGGATTGACTGAATTGGTCAGTCTAGTTGCATAACTTAGCTTTAAAAGTATTTCTCCCCGAGTAGCTGCACCAGGTAACACTGAAACACGATCATGACAAGACAAAGTTTATGATTTTGCATTCAACACGTAGCAACTAATAATCTGAAACTGCATGAGTGTCATTACCACAGTGGCACACTCCAGACAGCAAACACCTGCAACCTTATCCTTATCAATCGGTGCAGCCTTAACCACACGAAAGACAAAAAATTAAAACAGAAAACAAGGTTAGAACAATTACTTCAGCTTTATTGGTATTTATACATCACTGGTACATCATAGTCTGGTGAAAGAATTGGAAGAATTATCCATATTATTCTTTGTGACTTTCCACGAGGACACGAATACTGGCGTGGAAGACCAGAAAGGGGGCGGGAGAAAGCGTCACGGCAAGGGGAGGGTCATGTAATGTACACGTTCCTTCACCCGCCATCATCTGTCTGCATACCTACCTGTACCTACTGGGACTCACCTGGCGGCCAAACGTGAGGAGCAAAACCGAAGCCTGCTAACACATTTAACCACATTCAACCCTTCTTCCTTTGTGTCATTTTTCCTTTTAGACACAGTAAAAGGGCTTACCCCTGTTGATGTAGGTAGCAGCAAGCTTTCTATTAACAGTTAACATCTTAATGATCTATTTAATAATAATAAAAAAAACAAAAGGTACTGTACAACTACTGCTAAGAAAACCTAAGAACCTGGCCTTATCGCTTTTACACCAGATTAAAGTGCTAGAAGCAACCCATCAATCCACACTTCTATATATATATATATATATATATATATATATATATATATTAGGAACAAATCTACTATTTTAACATTAATTTACAGGGTAATATACATTATATAGTAACAGCTGAAATATCAGCACAAATATAATCACTGTCACACTCAACAGCAAAATATATATATATGATTATATAAACATATATAATCATATATACCAATATATAATTGTCATATATGCATGTAAAACAGATAAACACGTCTCAGGCTCTTCAAACGATACCCAGAAAAAGCAAGTGTGTATCAAGACGTAAAAGCTTTACAAGTCTTCTCTCTTGAAAGAGCGACAGGCGGCGACGAAATTGCCACGACCTGCGGGTTATTTGAGGTCACAGGACAGTTATTTTGCATATTCCACAAATCTATTGCAACACGTTACTGTCTACAAACAGTACAGCCAGCATCCTGCGAGAGGAGCCGGTGTTAGCTGGACTCACACATACACCCACTGAACAGAACATTACGACGATGGGTGATCTGATTATAGCTATGTGCTTTCAGATGGTGTGCTATGACAGTGAACAACAGGAGGACTACAATACACGATACTCTATAAGTTTAGCCTCAGAGGACAACCAAAAACTGTACTGTACTGTGAAAACACTACCCCGCCCCAAAAAACTACACACACACAGCAAATATTCTCCCTTCTCTGAGTCGAGTGTCATCGTATCCTGCTGCTGATGTGTTTTGTATGCGCGTGTTTACCACAAATCACCACTTGTACTGTTGACAGTCCGCCATCGCCAAGAGGAATGGAATGTGTTCAGGTTGCGTCTCTCCTAACTTTGTCTCCCTTTGTCAAAACTGAGAGCACAGTGAGTAACGTCCTACCGAACCAAGGAGATTTTCGGGGGTCTGATAGGGTGCAGGGGGGTGGGGGACTCCTTGAGGTTCCGTAAAGGTCTAATGCACAATGTGGGGCACCTCTCTCTTCTTGCAGCAGTCCCAAACCTTAGCCACCATCATCTTCACCACCTCTGAATGGAGAGGAGCTCCGACGGTCCTCTTCAGTCATCCCCGCCCCGATTCCCTCCCGTCATTCCTCACATACAGCCTCATATTAGCGACACTTTATTCACTTCCCCCTACTCTGCAAAGATGCTGCACAAGGCTGTAACAAGATACACACAAAGGTCATTTTTCACAAAGAAAAAACAAAAAAGAAAAAGAAAGAAAAGAAAAAGCTCTGTAATAACTGCAGTAGTAACGCACAACAAGCATCCAATAGCTGGCTTCCAGCCTGGGGAGCCCTGGTGATGTGCAGTTAGGTTTGGGACGTTGCCATTGTTCTATAGGACTCCTACTCACTTTTTTTTTTTTTTTGCCCTGTTCCAGGACTTGTTTTTCCCCCCTGTGTTGCACGGTTTGATTATTCAAAAGCCCAAATCTCTATGTCCTGTACATAAAAATCCTCTTTTTTTGAGAGCATAGGGTTCCCAAATGTTTTACAGGAGTGGCTCCTGCCGTGGTAAAGGTCTCCGTCCAGCCACAGGCCAAACTCCCCACTACAGAAGAAAGAAGAAAATACATTAGACAACTTCAAGCCATTTCAGGATCAGCAGTAAAAAGCCTGCGTTTTATCTCAATTTATGCTTTTAACTTGCAGGTGTAAGTGTACTGGGCAAAGTACCAACTACTCAGTGTGATAGCTAACAAATGGCACATACATATACAAATACAACTTATATTACTGATCGTCACCATGACATCAATTATTTTAATCAAAACAAAAGAACGTTTTATATCTGCATGTGATCTTATGAGCTCCGCAAAAGTGCAAATATCTTAATAACACCATTCTTCTAATGCAGTCCACATTTCTGGACATCAGCAGGCTTGTGTCTACTTTATGTCAATCTGAATTTAAATTTGACATGCTGTCATATTTAATTATGACAAATATGTTGCACCAGTGGTCTGTAGATTTCTGGCTCACCTTCCTCCACCAAAAGCTAAGGAGTCCATATCCCCTTTGATAAAGAACATGTTGTCACCGGTCCACTTGTACACCTGCCCATGATACAACAGAGCACATATTAGAAGATACTGTATGACATATTCAGTGATGATATAAGAGAGAAAGAGAAAATGTAAACTAAAAAACACTTATACAGCATATACATCATATTTAATTCTGTGTCTGCTGCTGATGTATGAAATAATTTGTCTCACAAAGCTTTAAACACAACACAAAAGCATATAAAGGTTAAATACCCACCGTGCTAAGTCTCCTATATACACAGCAGGCAAACATGCCTGAGCGGTCCTTTGGAGTGGTTTTTACAGCCACTTCCCATATATAACACAACCATTCTCCTTCTAGGTCTTTGCCAACTCATGAGGGAAATATTTGGCTCCTTAGCTGCTAAATGCTTCTTTCTGTTCACCAACTACTTGCTGACTGACTGGTGCTGAACAGGGAGTGTACACTGGGTTTTAACAGGGCTTTTGCACCAAAAACAGCTGCCTGCTAAAACTGGGAGTGAAGTTACAGAGAACCAAAGCAGTAAAGCTGGTGGCCAGAGAGCTAAAACAAGCTGCTGAAAGCTCTGCAGAGGTGGGGAGAACTGCAGGGTGTGTCGCTATGAGCAAATGCAAACATTAGTTCTCCTCACTCCTCCATTATTGGAGAAGAATATTCATTCAGAAGTGCAAAAAAGTTACAAAATCTAACAGTGACAAAATGTTATACCTCAAACTCTGGATTAAAGGTGAAGAGGAAGGTCTCTCCGGTGCCATAAAAGCCATCGCTGACCTTAAAGGGCTCGGATGCCAGCGCACCAAACACCTGAAGTTATTAAAAAAAAACAAAATGACAACAACAAAAAGGTGATCAGTACCATAACAATGTGCCACTGTGGTTAGCTTCTTAAATTTGGGCGCGTACCTGGCCGTCGCTGTCTTTAATGACCAGGAGCACCGGGGTGTCCTGGGCCTGCATGGATCTGTACAGCGTCTTAATGCTCATGCCGTGCTTTGCAGTGCCAAAGACCAGCGTCCATGGGTACCCGATGGTCCGCGGAGGGAGATTCCTGGCAAGCTGTGTGCGGGGAAAATAAATTTAAAAATACAGAGATGAAAAAGGAAGGGAAAAAAATGAAAGAAAGAAAATGAAACACAGAAAGGCCACAGCCACCAACGCTCAATTACATCTGCGGTGACCTTTTAACACTCTCTGGCGTTTAAGGAGGAGTAACAGGGCTGAAAACAGTGAGAGCAGTCTCAAGAGAAAGAGAGGCCCAGCAGACCCTGAGAGAGCACGCTGCCCTGCTGCTGACTGACTCGAGGATTAACGGCGGCTGTGGTGTATGGGGAGATAATGCCGACAAGGTGCCGGAGGAGCGGTACAACTTATGTCTCATTTTAATGGACAGATAAAACAGACACTGACTAAAACATGGAATTAAAGTGACAACTTTTTACTGCTATACAGAACAAGGACCTTTAAATGTTCTGTTCACGCTCAAACAATTCCTCAGTCCCTTTTGGCATTTTTCTTGTTGGATCAGCACTTGCTCCAGTGGTGGAGCTGCAGCAGTCATATAATCAGCAGGCTGGGAATGAAGCCACGATTAGGCGAGGCCTGACTCAGCTCACCTCTGCACTGCTTTGAGCCAGGCCTGAGCCCCGAGCTCTGTCCGCAGGGTGATTAAAGAAAGCTTGCATATTGGCACTCTATTGGTTAATAAGCCAAGTGGGACTAATTTGGAGCTCTGGGTGTGTGTTAACTTGCAGTGCCTGCAAGGCACACAGTACACCTAACAACAACATGAAAGGTTGGTGACTTGGATGTCTGTTTCATGCATTTCTCTTTCATCTTTGTCACCGCTTATTTCTAACTCTTTGCGTTGGCAGGATTAACAAACCAAATCTACCTGAAATCATCCGGAACACAATAAATAAAAGAGAACATGTTGATTCCTGCTTTGAATGAGCAAACTATCCAGTTCATGTTTCAGCGCCTAATGTAAAGCGTCCTGATTTTCAAGTGGCTGTCGTCCTGAGATCACAATTTGTAAGTTAGACCGCCATGAAACTTTACACACGTACTTTACAGCTTAATCAATACTATGATACTGATAACATTTATTAAATCAGCGTTTTTCATGGAAGGAATGTAACATTAACCTGAGGAATGGCCAGGTTATAACCAGTCAAAACTAATGAGATTTCACTGCTAAATCCTCACAATAACTTTTATGTTAAAATTCTTATCACCTGCACTAGGAGTCTGGACCTGTACTGACAATATATATTAAAGCCAGTCACCAGCTGGTCACCTGCTCATTTTTACTGGTTACCTAAATTTTAGCTTTAGCATTTTAGCTAGCGTTAAGAAAACATCATCTACTGTGGATCCAACAATTATTTTTTAGATTCTCATCTCTATATGATATTTAGAGAAACAACAATTGCAAGTTTATGTTACTAATGTCCAGGGTGGAAAGAAAGCTAATCTACAAAAGAAGTCAAAGCAGCAGTAGCTGACACCCAAAGGTATATTTTAAGGCTTTCGTGTTAGTGTTTAGTTTTCCACTAACTGACAAAGCTTTGAATGGACAGCAGTACTCTCTGTGATGACATCATAAACATTGTAACAGGGATATCGTACAAATGTTGGTCACTGAAAATAAGCACTTGACAAAAATCAGGCGATTTGTTTGTCGGTGCTGTTGCTTCTGCTCAGTGTATCCACCTACCCACCTAACAAATGCTACTAAACTTATTCAAGCAGTGAATGAATCCTTTTCCCAAACACACAGTTGGAAATCAAGACTGCAAGGTAGCTCTATGAACTGATGACTTAATTTGTTTGGGTGCTACGACATTTTGAAAGTAAAACAAATCCTCAGTTTTTTACATGTCAGATTTCCAGCCTGACACAACACACAGGCGTCTCACAGAGATTTAAAGACTAAGATGAAGAAAAAAAACAAACAAAAACAAAAACATTTAATGCTAATCATTATCAAATCATAAGAAATTTCTAAATATTCTGTGGTTTCCATTTTGTATCTGTAAAAACAAAAACTAAAAAGCTTACTGCCAAGCCTACTGGGTTATAATGAAAACAGGGAATCTATTATATTCACTTTCAACATACACTAGACAGTGGGACTATTTTCATCAGTTGACACGCCTGTGTATTTACAGTAACAATTGCACAGGTAACACTAACATGGAATAAAAGACAGCATCAATGTTCATTATAACAAAGGAACAGGCTACCCGGATAACAAAAGAGGAACAGGCATGTGCTCGTAGTTTTGGATTGTTGTTGGAAAAATATTAAGTTTAGAATACCGTCAAGTTGCATGAGATGAGATTTTCTGCAGCAGCACTTACTTTCTCTATCTGGTCGGCCTCCAGGAGTTCGCTGGGTTCTCTGAGGTTGGGTTTGAACGTGTCGGGCTCCAGCTCAGTTTTGACCGTGCCATGTTTAGAGTTCACCTCTTCCTTGGTGGTAATCTACAAGCACAAATACTTGTTAGAGATGCACTGACAAGACGAGCTGCACTTCCAAAGAGCTCTGATACTGGATGCGTTCAAAATAGCTACGGTCTTCCAGTTGCTACTTTTCGTAAAAGGGCAATGACATGACCGGCTTTACTAGTCAGGCTGTCTACTAACTTCCAACAGACATCTGTGATCTGCTGAGGCTACAAAAAAATTGGACAGGAAAGTATTAAAAAAAGACAACAACGTAGAACTAGATAACCAACTCCACAAAGCATAACAAGTTCAGCTAAACAGGCTGGGCGATAGAGGAAAGATGGGGAAAAATAGCTTTTTAACTATAACTCAATCTCACTAACAAAATGTACATTTTTCCTCCATTTGGGGGCTTTTCATTGTAGCCGTTGTCCTGCCAAAATTACAAATGCAGTGTTTGCTAGCAACACACTGATAATCCAACAATGTGATGATGACAGCTGAATATCTTCCTGCCACTCTCTGATGCCAGATGACTAGGATCAGTTTGGCACAAGTGGGAGAAGCATTGCAGAGACACTGTCTGGGAGAAGAGAATGCTAAGTGAATAGGAAATCGACCCAATGAATAATTTGCACTCCTATGTTTGACATTTTCTCTGACCAGCCGACTGTTTGGGTTATTTATCTTTCTCAATAACAGAGGCTGATTGTGGAGCACTTCGCCACTGATGACTGGGATGCTATCATGTTTCGGTCCCCATTCAAATGAGGCCTGCCTGCATTGTCCTCAGAGAACATCATTCATCCTGTCAGGGGAGTCTTACTTCAACCCTCTTTCCAATTCGCCATCTCTTTGTTCTGCAGTCCTTCAATGTCTCTCGATTAGTCCTAAGGCAGGCTGCGCTCTTTACATTCAGCTCATTTGAGTAGTACAGGCAATTTGTATTTTCGAAAAAAGTTCTACAATAAAACCCCATCTGTGTGTTTCCTGTATACAATCTACATATCCATATAGAGCTAGCGACACTGATCTACCAGACTGATCTAGTGGAATGAAGACTAAAAATGTTCACCGAGTCTAAAAAGAAGCCTGACGCATGAAGATAAGGCTGCTGTGACGTGAAAACCTCATCGCTACGAACAACCTGTCTGTAATGGAATGATAAAAACTATTTTCAGTCGACTGCTCAACAAGTTATTGCCAATGTTTGGCGTCTAACAAGCTTTGAAGAGAATATGTGAGCTGAAAGTACTACATTTATGTTTATTTAAAGCAACAGGGGCATCAGGAACAGGAATAGCAGCAGCAGCAGCAGCAAGTAAAGCTTCAGTGGGGAGTCTAAAATAGACCGTGTTGGTGCAGCAGATTTGGGCAGAGTGAAGAAAGAGGGGGCAGACGGGGTTTGGTCAGGGCACCTGGAGTCGTTTGCAGAGCGAGCGCAGATCTTCGCTGTTTAGCGCATCGATCCGACGGTGGTACTCCGTCAAAGACACTACCTGGTAGTACAAAAACAGGAACAGGTGGAACATAAAACTCTGCCACTTCTAATGCTGACCATGGGGAGAAAAAAAGTTGAGTTTTGGAAGTCAGTGTGCGCTCAATGTACACTCCTCTGTTCCAAGAAGGTTTGTGTTTGAGCTTTGAATAAACAAACTTAACAAAATGTTTACTTTGGGTAAAAGAGAAGGGGTTGGAGTCTTTCAGAGCACTCAGTCGTTTTGCATGTTTGTGTAACGTAATCAATAAAACTTTCCTACTAGATTGATTTGGTTATATTAAGTATTAACTTGAACCAAACATCGCTACACTGGAAAGGAAAGCACAAGCAAGAGAGAGACTGAGACAGAGCAGGAGTGAGAGGGCTCCTTAGAAGTTACACTAGATTTTGGATGTGTGAACATACAGTGATAACAACAGAAACAGCTGTGGTCTGACTGCTGCAACACGGTTTGCTGGAAATCACAATCCACCAAACTACAACTCAGACAGACCAACACAACACAGTGACCTACTAAGCATGGCTTCATTCCAACAAAGTTCCACCCAACAGACAGCTGCAGCCTCCAATAATCCACTATGTCTCAGCAGAGGGAAGAGACTCGTGTGTGAGATCACAAACAAACAGTCATCTAAACACTCTCAGAGATCTCTCTTACAATCATGAACACCGTGAGAGCCTCTTTTCATTAATTTTTCACACAGCTTAGATAATCTTCTAGTCACCTCGTTGCTACAAGTGTAAATAACTTTTTAGTAAGAGGCTACCTTTATACAAGTCTCAATAATGCAGCAGGAGTGGTAAAAGACAGCCCTCATAAAAAATGCATCTCTGCTAACCTTCACCTGCAGCTAAGGGCACTTTGGTAAGACTGAACCTGAAAACGGGCAAGCTAGTAGCACGTTAGCTTGGAGGGGCTGCGGCAGACTCAGACGTGACTGAAATGATGACCTGGAGCGATCAATGTCAGAGGAAACAATAATTTAAAAAAAAAAAAAAAAAAAAAAGACAGGTCAGTGATTGAATTTTACCAGTGTGATAAAACAAGTGGCTAAATGAAAGGCAGAAGTACGGTTTATGAAACTGAGGGAAAAAGTCAAATAGCGTAACTTTAAATAAACAGGGGTATGACTACAGAGCTGGATCCTCCATATGTCACCTGGGTCTGGAAACTTTCGCACCCCGTACAGAGCAGCGCACATCCTCGCTGGCCAAAAGAGACAGACAACGGATATGAGCTCTGTCCTGACTGCCAAACAGTGGTCACATAGTAGCCACTTTGTTAAACACCAGTCACTAAACTGCACCGGGTCAAGCTAAAGGGCTAGCAGGCTAGTTAGCCTTGCTAGCGACTTAGCGGCATGCTAATAATAATAACAACAATAACAGAAAGCAGGGATATACAATGGTGTAGACAGAAAACATGAAGTAAGCGACATACACAGGTGTACTTAGGGGTCAGCTGTTTCTCTTGCTCCTTCACCCTCCTAGAAAACATTTCCTGTCGAACTGGGCGAGGTTAAAGCTGGAAAGTCATATTAGTGATCCCTTAAGTTTTCCCAGTGTAGCCCCGAGTTGGTATTGAGCCTGACAGCCCGCTTGACTAAAATAGAAACACTTTTCCCCCCAAAGGGGTCTCTACTCCGTGTGAGTTGTGTGACACTGCTAACATCCAATAACAACACGGGTTGGGAGGAGACCCGGTTTCCTATTGGATAAAAAACGATGATGCCATCCCCTAACTGACAAAATTTAAAGATACAGTACAGCAATATTTCAGGAGGTATACACTTGTATATTTTAAAGATTTCTGAGTGATAACAAAAAGAAAACATTAAAGTGTATTACATATATTATAAAGTTAAAAAATATATATTCAACTAAAACAAATACAATTAAATGTAAAGCTGCTTTAAAAGTCTGTTTTGTCAGTCTTGCATTAAAAACAAACACAAAACTACTAGTTGAATATCCATAACATCGCGCTGTGAAAAAGACATTGCTCAGGTTCCTATTTACTGATTCTGTAATGGATCGTGTAGCCTCTGTTTGCCAGAAGCCCAGGGAGAAACAAATCAGTCCACTTTGTTTCCTACATCATTTATTTACATTCAAAGTTAAATGTACCCCCATGTATCAAATTCTTCACACAATGAATTCATCCTTTCATTATCCACAGGGCTGTCTGAAGTCTCATTTGACCAAATCTCATTCACTCTGCAGAGGCTAACAGCCCTCTCCTCTGCACTTTCTACTATCACTTCTGTAAATCTAGACTAAAGACACTATGAATAGCAAGTTTTGCAAAGAAGGAAGGACTAACATCTGTGCCACTTTTTTTTTTGATTGGGGGGGACTTTTAACAACTCAAACAGCACGAGCAACTCATAATGGTGTTTTTGCCATTCAGCAAAAGACATTGTGAAAGGCTGACAAACAGGAGTGACAGTCACACAACATGTGGTGAAGCTACAATACAGCGACGGAGAAGAATCAACAATTACACAAACATGCAAAACACTTTGGTTGGAAGTTCAGAGAAGCGCAATTCCAAGCAAAGCAAGTGTTCACACGTCTTGAAGAATTTACACGTGATAGAAAACAGACACAAAAAAATTTACAGTTAAACCAAGAAATGTGCAGTGGTACCCAGAGGTGCAAAATATAGAAGCAGAATACAAAACTGAGGCTCAACAAGTACACATCTCAAATGGTAGCACACATTACGTTTACACTATGCATTGCATAATGAAAGCAAATTAATGTTATTTAACATTTAATTTAACATATATAACAATAAAGAGCAATTTTAACACATACGATCGTTTGCTTCACAGGATATGGATTAAAGCACAGTGGAGAACTCACTTAATCCATGTCCGCTTGGCTCATGACAACACAACATGTGCACTTTTAGTAAAGTGAAGAAACTGTTTTAGCTGTGTTGACCTTACCTCCCACTCCTTGACGTTGAGATCGGTGATGGGCTCATGCTCATTTGTTTCCTTCACCTCATTCTTCTTGACAACCCTAAAGCCAGGCTCCTGTCCCATCCCTCCGACCCCCTCACCGTACATGTCTGGGCTCCACTGCATGAAGAATACATACAGGTGGTCTGACCTGCAAGAGACAGTCAACACAACATTCACATATTATTATCCTATATGGCAAATGTGTTTGCTAACAGCTACTTACTTTCATATTATGGGAACCGTGCTACACTAGAACTTATCTGACGTCCTTTTTTTTTTTTTTTTTTTAAGTGGCCACCATCTCTTGGAGAAGACGACTGGATTCTTAGCTGCTAAGAATCCGGTTAGTTGGTGTCTTTGCCATTCTACCATGTAGGGCAGGTAGTATGGAGCAGATTTATCGGAGTGGGTGGGGTGCTTTTTTAAGAGATCAATGTAAGCCATATGATTGAACCAAAAGACTAAAGTTACACGTGCCAAAATAAAGGAAAGCAAAACAAATCAAAAAGATAAGAGAACCTGCAGAAGTTGCAAAGTTTTTCATCTTTCACTTTACATGCAGTGACACTCGTCCACTCTACATAGACAGAGCAGCTTTAAGTAGAGACATCAGTGGTCAGTCTCTCAACAATGTGGCAACCATTGTGCCCCCTCCCCTCTCATGTTGGAGACAGAAGAGCTCGATGTCAACCATGCAAACAACTGAAAATATCAAATAACACATGAAGAAGTTGCAAACAAAAACAGGACACAGCCTTTGTTGTGCACTGCTCGGGTTGGTATAGAGAAAGAGCTGTAACAGAGACACGCTGTTGGGCTCTATTCAGTGCTATAGTTGTGTATGGTTCATTCAGTACCCTCCTTTTCTACCAACAGCTATGCAAAAACACTTAAAGACACATCATCCAGGTCGCAGCACATCTGGGTCAAACTACAAAGAGACTAGCAGTGTATAATGAAAAGCACAGTTGGCAGCTATTGTTGTTAATGAAGAACACAGCAACACCTTAGCCTGGTTTCAAAAATTAGTAAGTGGCATGTATTTTAATACTAGCTTTGAATCTGCCATATCCCTGGGCGATTAATCATGAAAGTAACGAGCATCACAGCAAACTTGTTGCTATCAGGTGGGGAATAGTGTAGCTAAGCATTAAAAAAACAAAACAAAACAGGGCTTTAACGGGCAAGATTTTACAAGTTCAGAACGAACAATGATGGCAGGGAAGTTTCTGCACTCAAGACACTCAACACATTGCATGATGAGGCCATGATTATGGTACCATGACTAAATAAAAGAGACAGGCCTGTTTATCTGACTCAAATGTGATTAGCAGCCTGGATGAGTGCCACGATGCTGCAGTAAAACTATAGAAAAATACTAAGAGCAGAAGTAGCTCTGTGCAGCATTTTTGTCTCCTTACTTTTAAAAGGAGTCCTAAAGTATCCACAAACCAGCGACTCTGCAGTCCAGTCTGTCAAAAAAATGACCCTTTTTTTTACATTTTAAAGAAAATTGACTTATTAAATGAAACTATTAGTTCAATTGGGATTAACACGCCAAATAAACCAATTACAAGGAATTGGACTGGAAGCACACAGTTTCTTGTGATATGTCGCCTTTCAGTGTGAACCGCTCTAATGTAATTACGACTACTGCTGACTTGGCAGGAACTGTACATCCACACTGATCTTGGAAAAACTCATCAACAAGCCGAGGCTATTTTCAGCTGACATGAAACATTACAGATTTCGGGTCAGGAAAAGTTCATGAACACATTCATGGGTATTCTGAGAACACAAATCATGGGCTTTTGGAAAGAAATAAGACAATCAGTCGCGTGTGTGCCCCTGCGTTTCCCTGCAGAGTGAATAAATAATAAATCATCTTGCTGTCAGGTGGCAAGGGGAAATGGGCACAAGCCACAGTGGGAGTTGGATCTGACACTGAAAGCATGTTTGATTGGTTTCAAATATTAAAGGCAGTGGAGGTTAGGTGGCTGAGCTATTGTTGTTTGTTAGGGATATAAAAGGATCATAAAGGCTCACTTTACATTGTTTCTATCTCAGATACTTCAGTATTAGCTGTACGGTTTTAAAACCTGTTATTTTGATTACTATAAACCTCATAAACTTGCACTGAAACACACTGTGCTAAGCAGTAGCAGGAGGTGTAGCAGAGATACTGACCTTTCCTGCGGCACAGCGAACCAGTACTCATGCTTCTTTCCCAGCTGGGCGTACTGCTGCATGGAGGCGCTGGCGTTGGAAACAAATGTCTTCTTCATAGGCTTCCCCACTCGCAGACACAAGAACTTGTGAGAACGATGCTTCCGCCTCTCAGCCGACCCTGTACCTGGACAAGGGATTGATCACATGGTCATAGCATACATATCTTAGCGTGGCTAAATGACTGTTTATTCTACCCTAGCTCTCATTCTTTACTTGAGTTTTAAATGGATCAAGCTGAAAAGAAATGTGTTAGCAAGAGTTAGAGTCAGGTCAGTTAGGCTTAGTTAAATATTCTGTATCCAATGACATCTTACAACAAAATACAGCTGCCTAACAAAGTCGCACACTCTTTTTATTAATGGCCTTATTTATGTGACCTAGTTTTCTGTCTTTTATTTACTGGTTACTTCAGCTGGCATTAGTGATTTTGTGGCAGAAACATAGCAGATGACAGAAATAAATAGAGTGGCACACTATAATTGATAGTGACACTGGGCTTCTGCTCATGGTGCATTATCATTGGCCTATTATGAGGCCACAGCCCTGCTAGCCCAATGAAAAGGGCCAGTGTAATATCACCACGGCAGTCATATGGTACGTGCTCCCGATCGGACAGTATGTAACTGGGAAATGATGACAGAAAATAAAGATAAATTTTTCAAATGCATTAATTTGATTTGAATCTGCTTGTTTTGGTAGCCGCTGCTGTCACTTGTGTGGGCTGTGCTAATGCACACAGAATAAAAGGGCAGCCCTGCTGAGATGCCCGGGAATTAGAACTGCTTCTGCAGCTCAGCTCTGTGTGCGACAATAATTGCCAGGGAGAAAATGGTAAATCTTTCTCCCACTGTCTCGTCCGCCTTCCTCTCGGGGAGAGAAATCTGCTCGGAATCACAAGTACGTGTTCAGCCAGAGTGGGTTATGTGGACACATGTGAGTCAGTGATAGAGACAGACTCGAGGCCACTGTCGGATAACGAGACTGCTGCTGCAGTTTTTCAACTGATAATTGTCTACATTTTACAATCCATTTTCCAAATCACAGATGATTTTTTTCCGAGGATCTCTTGAGCGCTTAATGTATTTCCCGACTGACATATTGCTGCAGCAAGGTAATCCATCACAGTGAACCCTCAGCTTCCTTTATAAAAAGTTACAGAAAGTCGAGCACTACATTTGCAAGCTGTCTCAAAATTGAACTCGAAAGCGAAAGCATAAGCCAGCGCAGACGCTTTAAAAACAATGTGTAGTCGTGAGTTGTTGCATTACAGTGGCTCCTGTTGAGCTGCCCGCACTCTAGACAATAACGTTAAATAAAAGCAACATTTTGTTTGCTTTTGAAGGCGAGGATACCATAATGAAACAAATGGAAAGCAGCGGCTGCCTGGAAGGTCATGCAGCATTGGAAAAACTAAGTGGGTAGGAATGTTACGTATTTCACTTCTTCAAGGCTGTTTTGTGTTGCACTTTATTATTTCTCTGGCATTTGTGGCCACAGAAAGAGATATTTTGTTTGGTGTGGGGAGACTTGAATGTAGGGAACAATGGCCCTGGAATTTTAGCTCAGTTATGGCACTAGCTACTTACAAAATATGAAAACCTAAACTTAAGAAAATGTATAAAATTGCAAGTATCATTAAAGCTTTTTTTTTTTTCTTTTTGACAGATGCTTTTTATAAGTTACCAAAAGGTATTTTTGATGTTTGACATTGTCAGAACATTAGTAACCTATTGTATTATGCTTTTATCATGCCACTGAACACAATCATATTGATTCCTCCTTGTGGAGTTTGTCTAAATGAATGTGAAAGAAAAACTAGAGAAGGAGGTGAAAATGAATAACGCCTCTGTGAATGCCATCTCAGAAGGTGTTTTGATGTTGGGGTTTAATCGTCACTGTGTTTCCCCTTTGAGGGGGCAGGTGTGTTTGTGGCATTGTGCCGTTTGATAGGCTTTAGCTTATCGCCAAGGAGGAGTGGCCCATAAAGCCTGGAAAGCTCCACCAAGCTGATACCAGCAGAGACGATGCCATTTCCCTTCGTCTTTATATTCCAATTACTAGCAGTGAGGCAGAGCAGAAACGGAAAGGTTATCAGGAACTAACACGAGAGAAGCGATTCAGAGGCAGGTATTGAGCAGACAAACTCACTTTGATAGTGTTAAAAAAACGTGGATGCAGAGGTGCAGCTAAAAGACAACATGAGGCCAGATTCATGGTCTGAAATGTCTTGCAGCTGCAGCCTCAGGTAGAAATGATTCGTTTCCTGACTGTAAGTCAGCATGTGTGTTTACCCTCTGCAGAGTTCTGCACACCGTCCCTTTGCGTCTGCTCTGCATCCTCCTTCTCCTCCTTGCCTTGTTGCATAGTGTCTGTTTGGGAGGCATCTGCACCCTGGTTGGCATCCACCTGTGGACTGGCTGAGACAGAGGTGGTTTCTGTGGCACCAGTGGTGGCTGAGCTTTGGGACCCTGGGCGAGAGTTGCTGCTGCTGGGACCCTGGGCCTGGCTAGTGGTGCTGCTGGTGGTGGTGTTATTGGTGGTAGTGGGTGTGCTTGGTGGCTTCTCTACGCTGTGTTGCTTGGATCCCATTGGGGACTGGTTATCGTTCTCTGTGGCAGTTTCTGATGGATTGTTCTCTGCTTTCGACACAGTAGGTTCTTCCGGCTGGCTGGCCGAGCCACAGGCACTGCCTGCGGTCTGGGAGCTGGCAGCCTCCACCTGGGTGATGGTTTGCACAGACTCTGTGGAAGCGCCAGACGATTTGTCTAAGCGCAGATCCTCACTGGATGCCTGCTCCTCCTCCCGAATGGGGGACAGCTCTGTCTCGGTGAAGACGTCTTCGGAGAACGAGCCCTCTGTGCTGCGTGGGTCTGGTTCCTTCTGCTGTGACGGATGTCTCTCTGCAGGCAGGGGCTCCAGGTCACTAGAAACATTAAGCAGAACATCACAAAGTTCAGCATGCAATCCACAGAGGGATCAAATCTTTACACAAATCCTGTTTGACAGACTGGGGCCATTACGTTTGAAATACGGGTGGCATTTCAAGTGTTTTGGAGACCCAGGCTAAGGAATGTCAACTTCTGCTGCGTCTTTTTGGTCAGTGTTTCTAAAGTTTGTGTCCTTTAGCCACTTCTTGATCAACGATTACTTAAAGTGAATCTACAATTTGATGTGTTTCCCAAATAAAATCTCACTGAAATCTAATATTCACACACCATATTAGTAAATTCAGCAACAGGTTTCCTATAACTGCTCTTGTTGTTATAGGTTGTAATGTACTAATGAATGAGATTGAACTCAACTGGATAGTAAATTATGATGCGATCTCCCATCATTAAACTGATTTTGTTCACCATATTTGTGTCATGAAAATTCCCAAAGAGACCCTTGGTTAATCATTAGCCATATCCTGAATAAATAAATTGGTACAAATAAAAAAAAAGTTCTGTGTCTCCTTTTTGGAGAGGTCAAGCGCAAACAAGAAACACTTGTGTGCAGCGTAACCAGCACAGTGTGCAGAAACCCATCCTGCAGGCACTTGTTGCTCAGCTGTGTAGTAGAGAGGGGCAGAGGGAGAGGAGACAGAGGCGACAGGCCACAGCTGAGAAACAGCTGGGTCTGGCAGAAAAACCAGCCATTTGCCAGCATTATAACTGCTCCACGGGCAACAATCAACCAACTAAATACAGCTTTGCCCAGACCCTGCTACCACCAGAGGAAGCGTGGTGTTCAGGGTGGGAGAATAGTTCATCAGGGCTCATAACGCTGCAAAATATTTATCACTTAACTTCAGCAACACTAAACAACCAAAGTAAAGAAAAAAACCCAAAACAGATTAATCTGTGGGAGGAAACACAAGTGAATCGTTTGAAGTGGCTGCTTCCTCCCTGCACTGAGAGGTGAGCAATCACAATGTAGGAGGGCAAAGGCACACTTCATTAACCCCGCTGTAATTGCCGTTTCCTTTTTATTTTGGCGTGTAGGGGAAAGGAATTGTCGGTTGGCTGCTGATGCAATCTGACTATGGGTGCAGCAGAGGAAAAAACATTGATTACAGCGAGGCTGCTGCATTTCTGTCAGGGTGAAAGTAAGAGACGGACGCGTGGAAGATATTAACTCAGAGTAAATGAACAGGGATTTATGTAGGAGGAAATCAGAGTTAGAGGCATTTATGGCTGCATATGCTTTAAATAATGACATCTGTAGTCCACAAGTCAGCTTCTAGTACAGCACAGCCTGCGCATACTGTACGTCTGTGTTTTCTCTTACTCAGGGACGGTCTCTCTGATCTTGGGGTCAGTGATCTCCTTGCAGATGGCAGCAGACTGCACCTCCTCCAGGGGACACATGATGCCGTACTCCTCGCACCCGTGGGCCTGTACCAGGGGGTCCATGCGGTGAGGGTCGAACATAATGTTGTTGGGCGTCACCAGCAACACCCCACTAACTGCGCCCTGAAAGCAACACAGAAAATAAAGGGAAAAAAGAGGGGTGGGTGAGGAGATCCATCACACCCTTTTTTTATACATCAAAGGAAGCACTTAGCATGTTATCCAGCATGAAAGATAATCAAAAAGCACTCTGCAATACAAACAACCAGAGGCCGAATCCATTTTAGACCACAAATGTCCTAAATCAAGTAGAATTATTGACTGCCAGCGCTGACCACTTCAGTGCTTTCATTTGGTACCTGGGAGTGAATCAGCTGCAGTTCGATACAATGGATCTGTGTGTGTGTGACAGGCTGTGTGTATTTCATACTACTGACCAGGGGGTGTGGGTGTTCTTAAAGGTGAAATTTTTCTTCCCTGCTGTTCAGTTGTTTTTATTCACACTAATATCACAGCTCAATTTAGTCAGAAGAACTGCAAACACTAATTAAATTTGCCTCCATCACATTTAGAGCAGGGGCCTGGAATGTGAGGCAGGATTTGGGCTTTAGTAACGTTACTTCTAGATGAGCCACGGTGCTGCATACCTGCATACCCAATCACATTTTACAAAGGTACCACCTGCTGACCAATCATCACCTGACCTGGAAGACCCCTCTATAGTTTCTAGAGACTGTCAACAAGTTTTATGCTTTTCCCTGATGCAATGTTAAAGCGTTTTTGCCCTATAAGCCTTCATACAGTGATATAAACCTAAAAGAGAACAGCTAAACCTTGATCATGTTGAATGCACTTTTTCTTTTACACATTTTAAAACCACCAGAGATGCAGGTGAATACCGAAAGGCTGTCTTACACAGTATAAAACACAATAATTGACAGAATAGTCAGTTGTAATCATAGTCAGATCTTCAGTGTTGTCAGCTTTTCTTCCTAGCTTTAAATAGCCTTAAATAGTGGCTTGCACTTTTCCACTCAAATGTCTCTTAAGCATTTAGCCTGTGTTGTGTGTTTAACCTCTTTATATTTTTCTAATGTTGCAGTTTTCTCTCTTGATAACAACCTTGCATGTGGCTGCTTAGCCTGATTGCTGATGTTAGGGGTAAGTGAGCACAGATAATGAAAAGATATTCTGGGTATGTGGAACTTGCTTCGTAATCCCGGCCCCAGAAGACAAAGAAGACATAAACACACTATTTAACCGTACTGGAGACCTTTTAAGAGCTTGAATTTAGAGAACACAGTTTACAGCCCTTCAAGGAGCCGCAAACTCCCTGCTTATAGACCTTCTGAGCAACATTAGCCATTATCAGCTGAATTAAACTACAGTGAGCAGGAGAGACACTTGGCCTAATGTGCTGCTCCACAGGGTTATTCATATCTGCCCACACATGTGCCCACATCATCAGTATTTTCTATACTTTTTTATGTGCTTTTATTACAATTCATCTGTTTTTTTATGTTGGAAATAATAACAATAATAATAATAATCATAATGGAAACAACCAGGGAAAATGTAAGTAAATGCAAACACATTTTGGTGTAATGACTCTGATGTTGCTGAGGTTGTTAAGAAGGGCACAGCAAAAGCAACTAGAAGAGCAAAAGAATATTAAAATGGACACAATGACTCACAGACAGAATTGCACATTTATTTGATTCTGGTATGTTCAAGGGAAGGATTTGATATTTTCTTTGCTTAGTTCTTGTATAATTCTCAATTGTTGGCTTGAACTCTTAAAAAAAGCACTTGACCCTTGCACTGAGTAACTATACAATGGTGGTGATTAACAACAACTTCACTGAACATCATTTTCTTTAAACTCGTCTGATACTTTTGACATCTTCTGCTATTTTCTTTCTGAAGTACTGACCTCCTGCATCTGGCAGCTTGCAAATTTAACTTCTCGCCAGCACACCCACTTCAGACCTCTCGCTTCCTACTTATACTTTTGCTGTCAGCAATTGTGAAGTTGTGAACACTTTTAAATGGATGCACTGCTCTTTATATTCATAGCTCACCTTGCCATCAGTGATGTACTTGCAGCTGATCTTGAGGAACTTCTCTGTGAGGGCTTCTTCCTCCTCGGACGTGGATGACACCACTCTGGACTGGCGCAGGGCTGAAAACACTGGAGGGTGAATGGCTTCTGGTTTGGGAGGGCCATCAGAGTCCTAAAGGAAAGATGGGTGGTGGCACAGAGGGGAAATATCATGCGTTAGACTGCTTCTCTGATTATAATGTGACCTTAAAGCAGAACTCTTCGGGCTTAGCGCAAAGACCTGGGACCAGATTAGCAAAAAAAGGTGTTGTCCTCTATTGATTGTTTTCCACTTTATAAGCAGAGTTGTATCTGTTTAAAATGTGCTAAGACTTAAAAATAGGGGTGTGGCCTCTTCAGTTGGTAGATGTGCCAATACAAGGTGCTGTAGCTGACTGCTGTCTGCTAGCCTTCACCTCAGCTAATCTGCTTAACTGGACCTCTTGACTCTTTGCTGCCTTTTGAAGACTATTAGTGAAATGATCTGCTGTGTGGTACAGACTATGAAATTGGTGGTTTTTATGAGTTACTAAGCACTACATAGCAGACATGCATGCCCCTGTGTGGCACAAGTTAGTCGATAAATTAACACTCCACTCTCTTGTCCATATACGGTCACCTTTGATTCCAGCCTAAAAAAAACCAAAACCAAAACCTGGTGATGGCCAAAATGACAACGCTGAGGCTTAAAAATCCAGATATTTGTAGTTGACATCATGGTGGCTTCGCCAATCTTTTATATAAAGCTTGGACTGGTATACATGAATACGGTCTCTTTCATCAGGACTGTAATCATGTTGTCCAAATCTCTAAATAGGTTTCAACCAAGGAGACCATAAATGAAGAACAAGCATAGCTCGCTTCACTTGGAAATACATGGTGTAACTAATCTGTGCTTCGTTTCATCAAACTAATGTGTTTGAGTCCCTAAATGTATTATCTATATATAAACGGATATTTTCTGCACAGCGGGACAATCAGGTTAAAAGAAACCCAGCGATGAGTCAAATAAAAGCACCTCCTGTGTGCCTTCACATCACACGGGGTAATTATTTAAAAAACATCAATACGAGACTAGAGCTTTAATTACACACAACCTGATGTTTAGTTAGTGTAATTTTTATTAAAGACTAACATGCCCTTGAGTTAAGAGTGATGGTTACTTTTGTACAGTGGGGCGCAGTTTTAAAGAGAGCAAAGAGAGGCTCTTATTTTATTTATAAATAGATGGCAAAAACGTAAAAATACCCTTCACATGAAATAAAATCAGCATTCAGCTCTTAATATTGTACAGTCATGAAGTGATTATCAGACAGTAGGCCTTTCACCTTTACTAGAAAGGAGCAGCTGTGTTTTGAGCTTCTTGACAATTTAGCATTTCTAGGCTGTCTCTTTGTGCCTGTTTGCAGTGATCTTTGAGCGCTCTGTCATCTTTCTCATTCCTGTGTGTAGTACTTTTGCACATCTTTATCTCTCATAAGTAGTTTTGTATCCATTCAGAGTGATTCTATGTATCTCAGCATCCTTTGATTCATTCATTCATTTCATTAAAGTAAAATGTAAAAAGCTAAATGTCAGCCAATACAGAAGTTTAGTCCAGGGCTGTGTGCAGGCTGTGCACAGTAGTCTTGTTTAGTAATCCATAAATGACTCCAATACCCATCACCTTCTCCACAGCAGCTTCTTTACTCGTGCAATTAAGCCGAGGCAGTTCATGTGTAAAAGAGTCTACGAGAAGTAGAAAGTGGTTGTCTGTGGAGTGGAAAGTAAACTGAAGTTACCAAGTCTCAGAAAAACAAGACACCAAGCATGTATTTCAACATATACCCGCCTCCTGCATCCAGCCCCAACTGTAATAAAAAGGGATAAAATGTATAAAGGTAAAGACAGGGCTTTAATGCTAACCAGCAGACACGCGGAGCAATACATTAATGAAGCATTTGCAGACGTGCGGACGTAATTAAATAAATATATTTTCCTCATAACCGCACATTATTCTGGAGCCTGCCAGATGGCACGCAACCAAGAAGGAATTTCAGTTATGTCTCAGCTACATTGGTCCTTTATGTAGTACAACGACATATACATTCTAAGGCAATTTTATTAGTGTTCTTTATTTACACCATGGTTAATGCAAACCACCACAGATGGCGTGTGTGTTCGGCCGGAAACACGAGGTGAGGTGGGATTGGTGAGTCTACCAGCTGCCTGTTGCCATGCAATGACCGAGCCATGGGGAGAGAGTAACCGGCGTGAGTCCACAGGGACAACTGTTAGTCTGATTAACCCCATATCATTGTCTGCAGGAAGGACTGTCTGAGCTGGGCAGAAAACAGCAGCAGAAGCAGTGGACACAGTAGCTGCTGTGGAGAAATAAAAAGGCGAGGAGGTAAAGAATGCTGAAGGCAATGAGGGGCGCGATTGGAGTGAGGACGAACAAAAAAAGAAGAGCTGGACGTAAGAGGAGTGTGTGGGCGTTATCATCAAGGGCGGATTTTGACCACGAGGGGAGGGCGTTTAGAGCCGGTGGCGAAGTGAAGAGCGATGAAGAGCTACAGTAGCAGCGAAGTGAAGAGCTTAGAAGAAGAGAGAACCCGGGCCTGGAACAACTGTCTGCTGTCCTCCTGACATCCACCCCCACACCTCTCCGTCTCCCAGTGCAGTCGACAAACAGCCTGCAGCTACTGACCCACACCAACACAAGCAGCCCAGACACTGGCAGCCAGGGGACGGCTGAGGGGGCCGGCCAATCTGTTACAGCCAAAACAAGCATCTCTGAAAGAGGAGAGGATGAGAGGGACTGAAAAATTTTAAAAGAGACATAAACAGTAGAGGTCGGAGCTGAAAATGAAAAAACGACATCAAAACAGCAAATAAATCGGATTCTCCGATCTGCGGGAGCTTCTGTTGTGGAATTTAAGATCTGAATCGCAGCTGTTGAAATGAAGGAAACGTGTGGGAATTTAACCAGCTTGTCATCCACTTCAACTCAACACACCTACACCTACACAACTGCACTTCATCGCTCCACTTTCCAGGCAAGTCACTTCCTAGTGACTCATTCAATCTGGCCTTCCTGTTTCAAGGTTAAATATGAAAAGAGTAGGAGGCATTTCCACTAAAATAGACCAACTAGAACACACCTGAGCGTACATGTGGTGCACACCTGGGCTAAAATGAGCAGATGCAGATGTCAAAACATGTCCTCCTGCACAGAAATGCGTAAAACAAACAGTCTCGCATAGCCCGTCATTAACTCTGGCATGTCTCAAAAAGGGGTGTTATGTGTCGGTAACAAAATTAACACCCATCGCACATCCCACACAGTCCACATGAGACTGAGGAATGAGAAGGCATGCTCGCTGTCCAACAGCTGAGACCAGTTGCTCACCAGGCAATATGAGGACAGATAATTAAGCTTTTGTGCTAATTTGAGAAATGTTTACTCATTTGAGGTGAACAACAAGCAAGCAAATACATATAAATATCATAAATGCAATAAAACAGTAAATAGTTGCTTGCTGTTGCTGGTGTGAGGATGTGTCCTTAAAAGTAAGCAGGACTTTTTTTCTCTCCTTTCCTACAAGTCTGTACAGTGATTAAACATCGGGAAACGATCATGTGATCCAAGCATCCAATCATGTTTGATCACATCTAACCAAACTGCCAACTTCTCCTTTCTTCCCTGTGGTTCCTCCACGACTACCTGCACTGCTCATTCCTTCCTGCAGCATGCTGCTACTGGCTGCATGTTCCGCCTTCTCGCTCCAACACCCCACCTCCAGCTGTCTGCTTCCTTATAAACAAAACTTGTGATAGCACCTCTTAATTTGTAAAATGCACTCGTTCATGACATAATTGTAACCACCACAGATACTGTATTTACAGTGAAATTCAACCCGATAACTAGTCATATAATATTATTTGCAGTTATTGGGGAAAAACAGTGTATTAAAAAATAAATACACACACAGGAAATAAGAGGATACCACCTGGGGGCTGCTTATTAAATCTACTTAACTGATCATCAGGAAGTGCATGCACCTCTATAAAAGCAGATGTTTTAGCAGTTTGCTGGTCAGGAGCATTTAGGTATGTGTTAACACAATACCAAGGAGGAAAGAGAGCAAGAGAGCAATGCCCATTTCCAAGGAAATTTAAAGTTCATCATTCTACAGAAAAAAAGATTTTCACAAGTGGAAAAAAATTCAAGACAGCTGCCAATCTTTGCAGGAGTGTTCCCAGTGAAATTCACCTCATTGTCAGACCGTGCAGGGAGCTACATGAGAGCTACACGTGAGACTCTACAAGCCTCAGTTAGCGTTAAATGTTAAAACTCATGACAGTACAATTAGAAAATGACTGAATAAGTAACGAAGGGTTGCGAGAACGTTTCTTTTCTTTAAAAAAAGAACATGGCAGCACAACTTACAAAGTTAGATCTGAACAATCCACAAGATTTTAGGACAAAGTTGATGCTTTGTTGGTGCTTGGTCCAAATGCACAGCACAACATTTGGCATAAACCAAACACAGCATATCAGTACAAACACCTCACACCAGGAGGGGTGAAGACTTGGGCGTTTTGCATCCACAGGACCTGGGAACCTTGCAGTCAGTGAAATGACCATTAACTTCTCTGTATACCAAATTTTAGAGTCAAATATGGGGCCATCTGTCTGACAAATAACGATTGGCAAAAATTAGATCATGCAGCAGGATACCAAGCACACCAGGAAACAGAGACACTGAAAGTACTAAGGTGTTGAAATCGTCCAGTCAAAATTCAGATCTCAACATAAATGAAATGTTGTGCTGAGAAAATTAGCAAACAATTTCATCAGTTTATCAATTAAATTGAGCTTTTAAACAATTTGCCTCATATTTATAGCTAACTATTTCAACTGTTTCCAGATATATGGCTGTTTCAAGCACTTTCAAGCACTACTTCAGGCTAAATATGGGTATCATTTCATTTAAACAGATTACTATTCTGTTCCTAGTAAATGTTCAGATGTTACAGTTTAATATGTGGATATATATTTTAAAACGATCCATCACTTTTTTCTTTTAGGCAAGTTCAAGTTGCATTTTCAGGTTACTCATTTCAAATAAACACTGAGGTAGAAGCTGATTGAACTTGCTAAGAAGTGCAGCTGACAGATCAGTACACTTTTACCTCACATAACTGTAGTCAATATTGCTTTTCTGCTTTCTATTCTCTAATATATGACCAGGATATATTTTTCACTGGCCTCTAAGGCATCCAATATTTTTTAGCAGGTGAGGGGATACTAACCTCACCTGCCTCCTTATTGCAGCCCATATTAACCGTCGGCTTTTTACCAGAACAGTACGGCAAGGCAACAGACAGCAAGGGAGAAAAAGGGAGAACTCAGACAACCTCAGCGAGGAAGCCTATTAAGAAGACAAACAGACTTTATTTGACTGTATTTGGTGTGCTGGTGTCCTGAAGTGACCAGATTCTTAGACTGTGAGTAACATCTGAGGGCAGCGGAAAGGCAAAACAGGGAGGAGTGTTGAACTGAATATACAGGAAAGAAAAGGAGAAAGTGTTGCTAAAGAAGGCCTGATGTTGCTACCAAGAGCTCATCTGAGGGTTTCAGGGAGGTGGACGGAGGGTGGTAAATCTCCTCTGCAGGAAGGTGACAGCGATGCTGGGGACAGGAGATGAATGTAGCTGTGTTAGATGACAGGTGTGGTGGGTTCACAAATCAATATCCTTTTAGTCTCAAACCAGTATTTCTCTTTTCGCCCACAAATAGAAAAAACAACAACAAGAGGCTGTGGCTGTCATAGAAATGGTCTCAACACAGGCCACTGTGAGACAACAAAGACAGAGGCTGTATTGATGAACACTCATCCACATGCAGAGGAAGGAAGCCTGCAGGTGCCACACGGCTATGACCTTGACAGTGACACATGGTGCAAGCAAAAGAAAATCATTCCACAGCTCCACCGTGTGGGCATGGGTGGGTTCTGCAAGAGAGAGCACACAATAGTTGCCTGAAACCAGAAATCCTCAAGTACAATGTGTACTGTTGTTTGTACTATCTAGTACTACAGTCCTTGCTGAGCTGATATAATGAATCTACCAGCATAAGATCCTTTTTTTAAAGTTAATCTTAAGATTGGTGCTAAAATACAGCAGGTGTAGACGGTGCTGGGTTTTCAGAGATTGAAAGACTAATTTTAGATCACGTCAAAGTACAAGAGAGGAAGGAAGGAAGGCGGGAGGTAAAACTGTTGCCAAAAGAGGAAGACACAGAGAAGGTCACAGTAGTAGCTCCACCACCAGGGTGAATAAGTGTGTGCGTGTGTCAGTATGAGCACGAGGAAGGTCTGGAAAGGATAAAGAAAGCACGCCTGCCCACACAGATGACCAGAGAGCAACTATGCCAATGAACCGTTGGCTGCCAAATAATCCATCGACAGTAAGACCGCCAGTCAGAAAGTCAGCCAGCTAACCGTGCACACATGCAAGCTTGCATACACATTCATGCACACGAACACACCCAGTCAGACAGCCAGCCAACGATCCATGCCTGCAAGATGTGTTACTTTCTGTTGCCAGTACCAGCAGGCAAACCAAGAGCATGAAGACTCTTCAGTGCTGACTGATCTGGCCTTTAGCTCCGTCAGAGAAACACTAAACAATCTAACTGCATGGTAAAAACTTTTAGCTCGCTCACTGAAGCATGGGCGCTGTTGTTAAACAAGTCCATTAAAGCGTATGACTGATTCACATTTCGCTGTAGATACTCTATAGACTTTTGATGTGACACCTGCTATAAATAGCCACTCTTTTCTCCTCTGCTTTCCTATAATGGAAAATGAAGAGTATTCGCTTCAGTATCAGACAGGACAAAACTAGGAACACTAAGCAGTCTAGATATCCGAGTACTGTACTTTTATCTCACCCTCTGTGGGGGAATTTAAAGCATAGACGAGCACCATCATTAAACAGCACACCACCAGCTAACTTAAACTAATAACGTGTTGGGGTTCCACCTAGCAATTTTAACAACCTTAAAGATGATAACGTCACAGCCACGATGTCAGACAGCACCGGTGAAGCTCAAAAGCTTCATAGAGTTTGAGACTTAGCACGCAGAAGCTAGTTTGATATCACGTTAAGCACCAACAGCTTATTAAGCCAGAACATGTAGATGTTGGGAAAAGATCTACATACATGTAGATCTTTTCCCAACATCTACATGTTCTGGCTTATCGCTGCGTGTGATTTTGAGGGCTTATGTAAACTCAGCATTCCCAAAATATACATAACTTCAATATGAATGCATAACACTCTGCAGGCAAAGAACTTTAACAGGGCCTTAATATTTTGAGGCTATTTTGAACATCTAATTGGCTTTTTAAACATCTCGTGCCATATCTGACTCCTTTTCATATCATGATCTCAAAGAGAAAAATCGGAAAGTAGTTTCTCTGCAGGGCACTCATCTTCATCAGGGTTATACCAGCTATTTGCTGCTCGCACTGCCATTACTATAAACCTCCCACAACCATTCATTTAGATAATATCCTCATTGAGACACGCGTGCCGAGCACCAAAATAGGCTCGTAATTAAAAGATGCTGGGGATTTAGAAGCGGAGGGAGGGGTGGGGGGTTATTAAGGTCCTTCCTTCCAAACGGCACCTGGATGCCACATCCTTCTATATAACTACCAACTAACCCACCCACAGACACACAGTAGTACACACACACACGCAGGAAGTGGAAGGCATTGGAGGATCCAGACAGGCAGATACAGAGCTGACAGATACAAACACGTACTTTTGCTCACAGACAGACAAACACACGCACTGAGTTGACACTTTGAGTGAGGTAACGTTTCCTCCCTTCTGCCTTCCAAGCACACTTCCTCTGCCTGGAGTAATTGCTGCCTAGCACTTGTCTGGGAGAGAGCGAGCTGCTCCGTTCATTAGTTACTCTAAATATCACGCCATCACTTTTAAAGGCTTAATTTCTCTGCAGTCACAGCCCATGTCTCTGATCCTTCCCCCATCGAGAGCCGCAGAATATGCTCCCGTTCTCACTGGCAATGACCTACAAAGATAAGTGGTAAATGGTTGGTTGGAGGGTGGTGGTGTTCTTTTGGCAACTATGGAGAAATTAACGGACAACAGGAGGAAAGAGCAGACCAAAGGGAGAGCGTTTGTGGTGGGAGGGCATCAAAACTCAAGTGGAGTGCCAGTGAACGCGTTGGTGACAGAGACCTGCAGTATCCACGCTCTTACAAAAACGGCAAAACAAGACCGACGTTTCCATGGAGACCGGCAAACAGTAATATTTCTTAAGGGACCGCTGAGCGTTCAGTGGTGCTTAACGATTGGCTCATTCAGATGCTGCAGACACAGTACCCGAGGGAGATGGCTCACACTGCTGGCCTTGAGAGCTGCGAGGCCGGCATGTGTACGGCTGACTGGACCAGACCTGAAGTCACATCAGACGCAAACCCACCTCCAGCTTTTCTACATGCTTTATGCTCAGCTAGTGAAGACGAGAAGCAAGAAGGAAGAAGCAAGAGAGACGATAGCATGCAGATATGGTTTTATGTTAGAAATAATCCCTACTGCTGGAATTAAAGGGGTATTGCAGAGATATCTTTTGCTCTAGTAACTAGCTTAGTTAGCCACATTAATGTCATGTATCTTGATCCCCGTGCGATGCAATTACAGTAGAGAAGCAAACCAAAAGTGCTGTCAGCTTGGATACTAATTACCAGCTCAGAGACCATTTTTCTAATAGCCTCTTTCATACATACACTTTCCTGCGTAAATGCTTGGCCCATTTCACATTTCTGCCTCATGCTTAAAAAAAAGACCACAAGCTGCACGAGGTCAAACATGAATAGAAATAGAACCATATTCGTACAGCACACACGCACCATTCTGATGTTCTTGAAAGAAATCTGAATATACACACACACTTTGATACTAATCAGCCAATCACATGGCACCAACTCAATGCATTTAGGCATGCAGACATGGTCAAGACGACCTGCTGAGGTTCAAACTGAGCATCAGAATGAGTAAGAAATGTGATTCAAATGACTCTGAACGTGATGTGGGTGTTGGTATTTCAGAGTATTTCAGAGACTGCTGATCTAGACTAGCGCACTTGGTGAAAATGTCTTGTTGATCAAGTAGATAATGGCCAGACTACTTCGAGGTGATAAGAAGGCAACAGGAATACCCACTTGTTACAACCAAGCTGTACAAAAGAGCTGAGAGAACTAACAAAATGATGGATTAAAACACAGTTGGAAAAATGTTTCCTGGTCTGATGAGTCATTTGAATGGTAGGGCCAGAACTTTGCTTAAACAAAACAAAAGCATAGACACGCCTTCCTACCTTGTAACAACCCCTCCAGCTGGTAAGGGAGGTTGGGATATTTTCTTGACACACCCTGGGCCCCTTAGGTCCGACTAAGCATCATTTAGCAGTTGCTGTATTGTCTCAGACTTTCTCCATCTCTTTATGACCACAGTGTACCCATCTCCTGACAATTGCTTCCAGCAGGATCGCATACCAGCTAAAAAAACCCTCAAATCATCTCATACTCCCCATTAGTAATAAAACTACAGCTGACATACTTTCAGGAACATGTTGTGAGGGCTAATTATGCACCTGTGATAGAAGAAATCAATGACTCAGTTGATGGATGAATGATTCAGCCTTTTCAGTAGCTGGTAGAATTAATATTTTAAAGATGAATGTGCTCCTAATGTTATCTTTAGCTAAAACATTCTCCTGTCACCTCCAAAAAACCCCAACTAGCTGTGAGATTCATATATTAATTAAAAAACACAGAAATTTGTTTGCCTCTGTTATACTTGCCTTGTGATTGTAAGGGGGCAGAAATGTCCAAGCTTACTGTTGTATCATTATGCAGCACAGCTGAGGTCCATTATGTTTTATTTATAAACAGATGATATTCCTCACTGGGCACACGTGGAACCTTATGGTCTAAAACTAGCGCTTCCAGTGTACTTACTCTCAGATACAATGAAAAAGCTGCAAAAGCAAACTGGTCATCTTTTAATTAAAATTCTGACATAAAATTTGGTGTGATGTAAGAATAAAAAAGACCTTTACAATATAGCCCAATATGTGGTAACCACAGGAAGTGCAGGTGCTAGATTTAAAATTTGGCTTCAATTCAAAAGCTCCATCGCTCAAACTTTGATGTCAGCGCGTCCTTTGAAAAACTTCAGAACAATGGGGGAAAAAAACTCCTGCAGTTAATAGTTTTGTAAAAACCCCATCAACATAATTCCCTTACTAGCCCTCTACAAATACTTTTTGAGATAATGAGGACCGTTTAAGAGCCAAATATAAGAGAATTTTAGGCTTTCCTTCCAGTTCGCATTACAGGCTAATGCGAATATATGTAACACATGTCAACTTCAGTGCTTAGAATGATAAAATACCACACATACGCAGCAGAGGCACAGAGGCTAACACTGTTTCACTGTGTTTGCCAGCACAGAAAGAGTGAACTCTTCACTTTGGGAGGCGATCAGAGTGACACGTGACAAGACTAGTTACCCGTACAGGAAAATGTTCCTAGCATGTGATATTGTGCGTCATAGGTGTGGTCTACATACCGTCACCTTCTCTAAATCAGCTTCTGAGGAGGTGGGAGACAAGGGGCTGATGGGACTGAGGGAAGGGGAGCTTCCGACACTGGAGACGTACTCGGGGTCAGGAACGTACAGAACCTGCAAACACAATCCACGTCTGTATTTACACAAGCACTACATTTGTGCACCTCACACCAAAGACAAACACATGCACGCACACACACACAGACAACAGGTAGAGAATCTCTCACACAGCTCAACAAATGTGACATGGCAAATAACATGAAATCAAGTGAACAGTTTCATGATAATAACACAATTAACACATGGAGGGAAAGTGACAGTCATGAAGGTAAGTCAGTGTTTCGCAATCAGAGACAGATGTAATGTGTGTTTGGTTTCATGTTTAAAAGATACATATTGTAAATGAAGTCCATGCTGATAGATTGTATTTATTCTATTCCGCCCAGTTATTTTAAATTTGTGTATGTCGTATTAGAGAATACAGAAAGGAGACTGATAATAATAATAAGCAGCTACTAGTGATGAGATGCTACCTGGGGTTACTTGGTGAGGTTGGACACATAGTATCGTTTGCAGGTGTTCACAGGGAAATTTTGCAACTTTTGGATTAAGGCCAGCCAATCATGTTAAGGCAAGCTAATTGTGTCTTAGCTTTAGCTCCATATTTAGGTGCAGATTTCTATCATCATGCAAACTATTTTTTTTTTAGGAAAAATCAATCCCGGCAGGCAGACTTTCTTCTAATGAAGTGCTGAAGTGCTACCTCTGCAGTGACATCTGCACTATGCACTGCAATAAAAACGGTTAGTTTTTTGTGTTAAACATTTTGCACTAAGGTTTTTATTTAGTCGTAAGTCTATATAAGGTTCTTCCAATGTTTGGTCTCAACAAGGGAGGGATTTTGAGCTGAAATCTAGACAAAGCTTCAGGGTAAAAACCATGGAGCTGCTTTTGCTGTGGTATAGCGTCTGTCTCAGCAGTAGACGTAGAGACGAAGGTTCAGTAAGTGCTGTCAGCACCCTACTGTTTGGACGCAGATCAACTCTGCATTGTTTGCCGAGAGCAGAGAGACAGAGACAGAGAAAGGGTGGGATGCCAGCGGGATTGGCGTATGTGGCTCATCTCCATTCGACCGGATTTGATTTTCAAGCCAGGAAATACAGAGACAAAATATCATTTTGGATGTTTGTCACTTTCCCCGTTTAAAAAAAAAAAACAGATTTCAAATTTGGCTCTATTGCTGTGGAAGGAAACATCAAAGACGTGGAAACTGGCAGCGTGTTTAGCAGGCTAAAGATGGGTAGTTTGTGTCATGTTGTCGGAACTACAGCGTCACTGGGAGACATATCATTATTCCTTTATAGAAACAAAATAGGTCTTTTGCAATGAACTACATCCTAATGGGACAAGTGATGCTGTAATTAGCAGGCAATTAAGGAGGGATACAGAGAATAGGGATGTGGGGTTAGTGAGTCAGGGAGGGAGAAAGTAGAAGGCTAAACACATGCAGCATGTAATGCTCCCTAAAATCTCCAGTTTTTCCAGCTACATTCAGAAAATGTTTACAGCTCTGCGAATGCATTATGAAATGTCAAAAACAGTCATTATGAGATCAGACAGTCAGTGGGTGGCTGTGGATGGATGTGAGGCTGCTGTAGGACAGTGATGAAGTGATGCAGCTGAATATATCAGTGAAGGCGTGCACGGCGGGTCACACCTGGCCAGGCACCACTGCTCTGGAGAACAGCTTGTTCAGCTGAACCAGCTCGTTGGGTGTGGTGTCAAACTTGAGCGCAATGCTGTTCAACGTGTCCCGCGATTCCACCTGGACCACAAAACAAGAGAGAGGACAGAAAAATCACACTGCTGCTCCGGCTCAGGGCATTTCTTTACAGCTGCACACGTCAGACATGAAGGCATAAATGGGCTCTCATACAGCACTCCTTGCTTTTTATACATATCTCATTCACCCGTTCCCATACGTACACACTGACACACGGAGCACAATACATGATGACAGACGGATAAAGAATATCTGAAGAGAAGAGCTGTGAAATGATTTCTTTAAAGGGCTTAATGTGGCTTGTGTTTTGCATGTTAGATTTTGGGATGCTATGCAGATTAAAGCTGTCAGCTGTTGACCAGAAATAGATTCCCATGGGATGTAGTGTTGTGAGCAGAAATGTGAACTGACACGAATGTCAGCAGCAGTCTTGTGTTACCCTGTGAACCACTCGTGTAGCAAGTTTTCTTCATTTAAAAACAAGAAGCAGTTTTATTTGTTAGCACAGACAAAGACTACAACAATGAATAAAAACAATTATTGTATCTTTTTTTTCCATTTTCTCCATCACTTAACTTAATAGATACTCGAAAACTCGATGCCAACGGTAGGTTTTCTAATCTAATGTTCACTAAACCCCTTCCTGAAAACACTATAATCACAGCTTATCATCTAAGATCTGCTCATTCAAATGTCCCCACAAGGTTAAGAGTGGTAACCTACTGTTTAAAAAATGCTGCCTTTTTTTCCCAAGAATTAAAAATAAAACAGCTAAAGCATTATTAACATGATAAACAGGCTCAAGACTGTGTTTGTCCTAGTCCACTATACTGGAAAAAATATGTAGACTACTCAACTAAGCTCAAAGTAAGAAAGTTAATCGCTGCATTATCACACAAATACAGCAGTCTTACTGGCGTTTGGTTACCAAAATCACTCTGAAGATACCCCTGACTGCGAGTGGGTGCAGACCTGGCCCCCATCTTTAAAGCAACCTTTTTGAAGTTTATTGCACATGGTTGCATTAATGTTGGTAGTGCCACGGTCTCTAACCACTGTCTTCCTTAGTGTGACTGCAGCATTACTGTGTCAGTAGTCGACAAGACTTCAAAACTGCTAGCTTAATTTCAAAGATACATAGCATAATTTATTAATAGATTTATATATTCATAAATCTGTATCAGAGAAACAATTAATACCTAAAGCTTTAAAATAAGTATAGTAGTGAAACTGCTGTGCTGCTACATGCCACAGGAATTGCTACTCGAGAGAGAGACGGGGTGGTTAATGTCAGCCTGACGCAAACTTTACAAGAAATCTGCCAAATTTAAAGGTGATGGCAAACTTAACAAGCAGCTCCTCTGCATACAACTTTCATTTTAGCTTCCTCTTAACTCAGGTGTACAAAACAAAATGACAAGCCTTTAAAAAATCTTTTTTTTAAGGTGATACTCCGGCTTCCTCCCACAGTCCAAAGACATGCAGTCAGTGGTTAGGCTAATTGGAAACAGTAAATTGCTCATAGGTGTGAATGCGGGAGTGAATGTGAGTGCGATTGGTTGTCTCCTGTCTGTGTGTTAGCCCTGTGACAGACTGGCGACCTGTCTAGGGTGTACCCTGCCTCTCGCCCTAACACAGCTGGGATAGGCTCCAGCACCCCCCAATGACCCTGACAAGGATAAGCGGAAGTGAATGGATGGATGGAACTAGGAAAAAACAAACAAACATTAATGACACTTTACTGCGATTCATTACACCCTCACTGAGCTGAATGAGATGGTGGCTGGCCAATGAACTTGCCCAACATAGTTTTTTTTAGTGGCTCCAGGCTATCAGGCCATCAGCTATTATGCACCTGAGTTAGTTTTCAACATACAACAGCGACTCAATATCACCAAGAAAGAACAAGCATTACTGACATTATGTTGCGGGGCAGTTAACAGCAGTCAAGATGTTATTTGGCTGCATTTTTTCTCAGATTTGTTTTTTTTTTTTTTTTAAGTAGATCCAAAATAAAAAAAGATTTACTTTAGCCTGTATTCACTGTTTTATTGTCTCTGATTGGTTACATATCAAAACTAATATCCCATCAACACTGTCACAGACGGACGCACAGGTGCGCACTGTGCAGACTGGGGCTGTTACAGATGCAAGGTAGCTAAATGTGTAAAAGTGCAATTGCTATATAAGAAAGTATGGTTCTGCCGTTATCCAAAAACAATATTTTGTGTTATCAATAACTCAAAATTCAACAATATTCACACTGAATGTAAATCAAATATTACCAGCCAGTGCTCATAATTGAGGAGCTGGACTCAAAGAGCTGCTTTATATGAACAACTTTTATTTATTTTCTAAACAAATCATCCGAAACCATATCAAGCAGGAAAAAAACAAGCAGAAGAAGCTGCAGTGCTTCATGTTATTTGATGTTCAACATCATGCAGGTTGTTGTGCTGCTGTGGCGGCACTCTGTGCTCAGCTGCAGCATCCTGCAGTGTGACACAGGTGCGTATGCATGTCTCTACCAGTTAAAATCCACACAAGAAAGATGTGCACCAAGAGTCAGAACTAGTTAAGCGTCTAACATGTCCAGTGGGAGTTTCTAGCTCCCAAATAAGGATGACAGCCATGGCAGAAAGAGCATGTGGAAGAAAAGAGTGAGCTCGGGGGAGAGAACCCTTAAAAACCAGATAGGCAAGGCTGACTCTGAACTGTGCATAATTAGGACAGGATAATGACACTGTGTGTTTTAGTGCAGCAGTCATGGGACCGACTCGGTTGTTCTTCTTATCTATGGAAACACTCCTAGAAAAGCACAGAGGAATGACAGGCTTCCTCAAATTCCTGACATGACAGACTATTTTCAGGAAGATGTTCCTCCACAGACAGACAGATGTGCAAGCAGAGACACACACAGAGGACAGTCACAAGCTGGAACATTAGTAACATGGAACCACTGCGAGTGAGGCAGTTGCACGTTATATCTGAAGAAGCTCGTCACAAGCAGGAAATACACAAACTTAGAAACCACTAAAAAAAACTGCGTTTCATGAAACACTAACACTGCCCTCTTTAGCACATTCACAAATTGGTGCCACTGTATTACATAATAATATCACAAGATGAAGCGATACAATATACTGCAAAGTGGATATTCTGCTGCACTGCAATAGGACATCAGTATGATACACTCATGTGCAGCTCCTCAGCTGACGGAAATAAATTTGTCTAAGTGTGCAGGACAACATGAAATATAATAAACAGACTTGCAACCTTGGGTAAAAGGCTCTGGGACATCATGGGTTTTACATCATATAGAACATGTTTGTATCCATCGAATTTTAGTTGGATACACCTAACAAGTTTTTTTTATTATCAGGATTTATTTTCCCACCTTTACTTTTGCTTATCAAATGCTCAAAGAACACAGAAAATGCTTTGACTTTTGCTGATTAAGGTTACACACATTCTTTACCTAATGACATGTACATAAATCATGTTCGCTCTCAGTCACCCTGTCCTGTTTCGAGCCCAGAAAAATCCTGAACATGTTTTCTTTGTGCTGCATGTCGATCGAACACTAATCAACTTTCATCAGTGTCAGCACCATGCTTGACTGCAACTACTCTGATTATTTCAATTGGTTAAAAATATTGAAATGTTTCAGTAAAGACACTTCATTGATGATGCAATGAATCACCCACTTAAGAAGAAGCTATTGATATATCGGGCTCCTATCTCCGGAAAGACCCTATTAGAGTAAGTGACAATAAAGTCATCTGAGAAAAGTAGATAACGATGGCAGAAATCCTGCAGAGCTGACTAGCAAAAGGCTAATTATCATAGACGTATAGTGACAGTAACACTGCTGGGTCACTTGTTTGGGGTCCATAGCACAGCTCATTAGCTTTTGGAGCTGATGTACCTTGTGATACTGGTCACTTACTGGTGAGAACATCCTCCGCTACTGAGCGATTAAAAGAGTGTGAGAGAGCATATCTGGAAGCTCAACAATATACAGCCGGAGAGGCGTCGAAATGAAATCTGCGCAGAAATTGTCAGAAATCTCAGAAACTGACAAATTAACTACTGAATCGCTGTTATTGTCTGTCCTGTCCTTACGAGAGCTGGAGTGGAGCCTGAATTAGCCAGGGTTACACTAATCTGGGTTGAGAGAGTGTATGCTGAGTGCTAACCCAGACTTTGGGATTTTATTGTCCTACCTGGAAGGGAACAAACTAATCAGCTCAACCAGGTCAGTCACGCTGCTGGAAGGCAGTCCTCCTGAATCACCAATGTGTGGAACCCAACAAAACAGTACTGCACAATGCATTGTGCAGTATGGATTGGCTCGGTGACAGTCACAGGTTTCACTGTAAGCGGAAATATACCACAGATGATGCAAACCTGCAAAGCTCTCCTTTAGCCTTCTATAACGCTTATTGTTAGCACTCGCTCAGGTGACCCTGAACCCTCCCAAGGCTTTGCTGCAATAGGCCTAGGCTGCTGGCTTCCCATAATTTCATTGTGTCTTTCTTCCTCGCTCACCTCTTTTCACTCTCTATGTGTTTATACACTACTATGAACATAATATTCTAAATTCAAAACAATAATATCTTTCACCAGCTTCAGTGAGGAAGTATGCAGACAATTGTATGTTATACATGTGAAATATGTATCCAAAAGTGTATTTTTGTATGAAACTGTGTATCCAGATCTGCCCTGTTCCACAAAAACATCTTCCTTGAAGGGTCAAAAAGGGAGATACATAATAATACAGTAGTCTGCCGAGCTGAGTCAATCATCCAGCTTTATTAAATGTTGATTTGTTCATTTTCTCAAAAACAAATCAAATTAGAAAAGTATCCTTCACATTTCAAAATGCTATTGGATACCTTTAGATTTTCAGTCCCTGCTCATCACGCCAGATTTAATTCAATCAAAATTGAGATTAAGATAAACGAAAGCTGTACAGCAAACAGGCAGTAAATACAGGAGCAAACAGCATCGAACTCACAGACAGCAGGACTTCTACAAGGTACCAACCAAAGACAAACTGATTAGCTGATAAGCAGGCACAACGTGAAGATAAACATTAAATAAATATGAATATTTTCAAGCTTACAAACATAGAAAAGAAGTATAGTTTCTTTTAGCTGGTAATTACTGAAACATGACCATTTATGTGATCACAGTTTTAATCTATTTTCTGTACCACTTATAGAAACTGTCTCAAACTGCATGTAAACAACCTTCCTAGGTCTTTCAAGAACTGCCTTAAAAACAAAATTCTGGTTAAAAACAATGTGATCATGGTTGATGATTCGCTGAGTAACAGCTTGATAACTTTACAATCATTTTTAAGCAAAAATGCTAAATTTGATGTAAGACTTCGATGCTCAGTTTTAGCAAGACTGGACAGCACAGTGATTACGATTAGTGGTTATCGTTGGGTTTGTACTGCTGATCAAAAAACACGACAAACTGGCCCCTTCATTTTAAGAAATGTATGTTATGTCACTATCACACTATCACTGATTGAATGAAACCACTGAAATACTTGCATATTTGCAGTATTATGAACAGGATGGATGTGGTAACATTCTGGGGTAACAGATGATTTTCTAGCAGCTAGCTACCTGCAGAGCCAGTCGATATCCAGGTTAACAATCCCATTTCTACCCACCGGTGAAATGGGGTAAAAAAGCGTATTAAGTTGTCCAGTGCACTGCGTGGCACAGTGATGCAGTAGTTAGCACCCAACCATCTTTTGGACTGCTTACCTACATACAAACAAAGACAGTTCAAACACGATTGTTGTTCATATCCTATTGCTCAATTTTACCAGAAACAGAAACCTTTCAATACCAAAAATACAGACACTTCAAATTTATTTATAGTTATTATAGTATATAAGTGTTATTTATACTTATATACTATACCCTTGCCCATTTACATATTCATGCAACGTTTGTTTATGGAGGTTATTCTTAAGGTCACTGTTCACTAGCAACAACCACAAATGCAAATCGATGAATCAACAAGCTTGGCCAGACAGAGTTAGGTAGAAAATAAGGGGAAGGAGGGTGTGGTGACGAAACTAGAAGAAGTGGATCTGTGGAGCAAATAGGCATTTACAAATCTGGACTGGAGAAGACTGTTAGGGGTTTGAGCTCATCCCTAAACTTCAGATCAGTTATCTCTAATTAATGTGAACCACACATATCTTACTACTGCTGCAGCACTGCTGCTTGTTAAAATGACAAAAAAGTTATTTCGCTGCCCTCAGAATTGTGGGAACCTTAGTTAAACTGCATCTGCTGTTACACCACCAGAGGCAGGTGTTGTCATAGCCAACATTTGTTGGTAGTTTTAGTAAAGCAACCTTAACGGGAGCACTATGAAGCAACTCCTTGCTTTTCTCTTCTCAGTACAGAAGGTAACTCACTGAAGGGGAACCACAAGGAAGACAAAGAGAGGCTGTGGTGACAGGTAGGTCTCCCATCTTAAAAGTCCTCCCACACAGCTCTGTGATTAACAACTGCTCTTGGACTCCTTATGACAGTAGTGAGGATCCACATGATTTGTCATCTCATTGCCTCTGTACAGAGAGTCTTACTGTTCATTCAAACAACAGCAGCACATTAGCTTGATGAATATGCTGTCTCAAGGAGGACAGGAGATCTGGATCAAGAAGGCAGAAAAGTCTCTGTGACAAGACAGTGACATCCACAGACATGCACTGGTTGTGTATTTATAACGTGGCCATAAAAAGAAGGATAATCCGGTCACTTCAGTATGCCCCAGATATTAGAAATGACTACTGATATGTCATAACTGATCATCAAGCATCCTAGAAATATTTACAACCCTCCATTTAGTGCTTCCATCATGTGTGATGTGTCCTCAGTATTTGGCCAACATCAGTAGAGCTTCTCTGTGTTTTAGTTTGGAAGGTGAACAGTTAATAATCAGCAGGGCTCCTGCAGAGTCAAAGCGGAGAGCATTGATTCTCCCTTGTTGCTATTTGCCGTCTCTTCCATGAATTGTTTATTTTTAGCTTTATAGTTCCTGTTGCCCAGCACAAAGCCAACCTATAGGACATCTACAGCTTCATAAAGCTCCCTTTTTTCAAAGCTTTTCTTTACAATTCTGCAGCATAAGGTCAAATCTTTGGCTTAGAGTGAAGAAACCTCTGTTTGTTTCTCCACAAATAGATATTTTAAAGCCTGTCCAAACCTATGACAGCTATTGGCTCTTGTATCACATTGCTGCCAATCAATACGATTATAAATATCTGATGTTGACGTAAACATCGACAAAGCCAGATGGTGGGACGGTCTTGGCACTGAGTGTGATGTTATAATAGTATGATTCAAGTTTGCTTTTTACACCTAATTAATCACTTTATTCCTGGAAGCCAGTAATATTAGCAGCACAGTTAGCATCATACAGTGACCATAATCTTGTAGGTTTGACCAAGAAAATGAAACCACAGAAAACCGCACAAAAGATGATTTTTCATAGATCATACAAAAATTTCAATGCAAATAAGTATATTAATGACGTAAAAGAAATTCACTGGACTGACATCTGCCTCGAGAGTGACCCTGATATGGCATTATCTATGTTTATTGAAAACTTTTGCTACCTGGCTGACAAACATGCCCCCTTAAAAAGATTTACTGTTAAAAAGAACTACGCACCTTGGTTAGATAATGAACTTAAGGCTGCAATGTCAGAAAGGGATATAGCAAAAGCACATAAGTCTGTCAGTCCACAAGAGTGGGCAAGATATCGCGAGTTAAGAAATCAAGTAACTAAATTGAATAGGCGCAAGAAGAAAGAATATTATCAACTTAAGCTCAAGGAGGCCAACAAGGACAGCAAAAAGGTGTGGAAAGTTTTAAATAATATGATGGGTAGAGATCTTGCTCCGGTGGTGTCTCATATCTACACGGGTGGTACGTTTATAAGTAAAGCCAAGGACATAGCCAATTATTTTGTGAATTATTACAGCAACAAAATAACAAATTTAAAATCTAATATGATCAGAGGCGATCCCACCTTATCACAGTGTCTTATACAGGATGTTATCATGAATAATAAGCAATGCCAATTTAAGTTTGAGGCAGTGAATGTGGAGATGGTAGAGCGCTTATTGATATCACTTCCTGACGATACATCCTCAGGCTCTGATAATATAGACAGTAAACTGCTCAAAGTTGCAGCCAAGTTTGTGTCCCTTCCTATATGTCACATATTTAATAGATCTTTGGCATGCAGCTTATTTCCATTGCAGTGGAAAGAATCGAAAATAATTCCCATTCCTAAAAACAAGAATGACGTTTTTAATGGTGTCAATAGCAGACCTATTAGTCTACTCCCCGTTCTAAGTAGAATTATGGAGAGGATTGTCTATGAACAAATTCAACATTACCTAACAGAAAATCAGTTACTCACTCAGTTTCAACATGCCTACAAACCTGGTTATTCCACCAGTTCAGCTCTTATTCACATGACAGATAACTGGTATAAATATCTAGATAATGGGAATCTGGCCGGGGTGGTATTTTTGGATTTTAGTGCTGCATTTGATTTGATAAATCATGATCTTTTGATAGATAAGCTAAAATGTTATGGATTTTCACCAGCTGCTTTGTGCTGGATGGAAAGTTATTTGTCTGGAAGAAGGCAAAAGGTTTATTATAATGGTTATTTCTCAGAGGGCTGTGAAATGAACTGTGGTCTACCCCAAGGCAGCTGCCTCAGTCGACTTCTCTATTCAGTCTTTACAAATTATTTGCCGTATGTCCTGGATAAATCTCATCTTGTAATGTATGCTGATGACTCCACCATGTTTTATTCAGCCAGTAGCCACTCTGAATTGACAAGCGTATTACAACTAGATTTGCTGAACGTGTTTGATTGGATAAGTAAAAACAACATGATTTTAAACGTGTCTAAATCCAAATCCATGTTAATAGGAAGTAGAGTACGCTTCGTCAACAGCCCACAACTAAATCTTTCCATAGCTGGATCGGTATTAGAACAAGTCACCCAGATTAAATTACTTGGTGTTACCATAAACCACCACCTTTCATGGTCTCAGCACATCAACTCTGTTATTAAGAAAATGGGACAGGGCATAGCTATAGCTAGGAAATGCTCTTTTTATATCACTTCTTCAATTATGAAAGATGTCATTAATGCACTAGTATTATCTCATCTAGAGTACTGCTCAATCATTTGGTCAGCAGCTAATAAGACAGATCTGAACAGACTTCAGTTAGTCCAAAATAGGGCGGCCAGATTAGTGTTAAGGTGTTCATATTATACAAGTATTGATAAAATGCACGATAAACTTTCTTGGCTTTCTGTACAAGCTAAATTATACTATGGCTTACTTGTATTTTTAAAGAAAGCAATACTGGTAAACACACCACACTTTTTTTATGCTCAGTTGCAGTATCCAGATGAAATACATAATCATGCTACACGATTCTCAACTAACCACAATTTAGTAACTCCTCGAGTTAAAAGTAACTTTTTGAAAAACTCTGTTATATTTAGAGCATCTTTTCAGTGGAATAAGTTGCCTTATGCTTTATTTGTAAAAATTGTAGAGGGTAATGTCACTTGTAATGGAAATTGTGTATTTTGTTTGAGTGTTTTTCTTATCATTTTTAATATTTACATGTTTACATTTTCAGAATTGTAAAACCTTATTGTGGATGTAAGAGCCATATTATGTGGACATTTTTGCATCCAACTCATTGTGTAACATTTTATTTGGTGGTATTTGATGGTTTGGGCCCCAGGAAGACTAGCAACCACTGTTGTGGAAGCTAATGGGGTTCCTTATAAATAAACAAATAAATAAACAAATAAACATACATCAGTAAAATGAAATGCATACAGCTCCACGCCTCAGAGACTTCAGCCATCGATCGTACTGTAAGAGAAGCCATCTGTAACTCAATTAAGTGGAATACGACAGAGGACAGTCAAATGTGACCCACTGATAAAGACCTGTTACTGACACATTGACAGCAGGATGAGAGAGGGAGGAAAAGAGAAAGAGAGAGCAATTGCCATCAGGTTCATGGCCACTTAAGACAGGTGGATCCCATCTTCTTATCCTCTGGATCAATACTACCCATTATTCATCTCAAACTGCAGATGAATAATTAAGCTTTCCTACTGGCAGTCTCTCCTTGAGGAGAAGGGTAGAGGACGGCCACAAAAGCCATCTTGAAAGTGACATCAGTGAATGGTCACCTCGTCGAACGGGACAGAACGAACAGATTCAACAAGCGCAGTTACTCGGCTGGACTAAGACAAATGGCTCCGTTAAGGAGTCTGCTGGCATGTAATGTTAAGTACGGCACATGAGAACAAATCTACAAGTGCTACTGCTAAAGGTCAACAAGGGAAATAAGATGTAATCACAGCACTATAAGCATAAGCTGTTTAATTATAGACAGGTGCTGGTTGATGCACACAAGTATGCAGGACGTGTGTTTGTGCTCTTTAAATTTTGAATGAACAGAAGAAATTAAAGCGGCAGAACAAGGGTAAAAAAGAATCGACCGCGACGCCATCAAACTGAAAATAAAACTCCAGCGTACGGTTGAATCACCTACAATGCAACATCGGAGGAGCTACTGCTCCTCATTTTATAATGAAGAATGAAGCTCAGCTTTGCATGACAGTTGCCATGGTGACTTTGTCCTTACTACCCTAATGGTATGTGTACTGTGTGCTGATTGTTTGCAGGCCTTAATAAAGAGCCGCAGTAAGTCACATGTGAGAAAGTGACATTATTCTGTTCGTTTTGGGGTGACCCACAGTAGGTTTGCCGTCTCGTTGATTCTTCCCGCTGCTTCAGGCTTTGATGGTCTTTTCACTGACTCACCAACACATATGACACACATGAGGCAGCCAAGCAGAGAGACGCTCACCATGACACAGAACAACCAAAGTGGAGGGAGTGCTTGAGTCAGGATTGTCTAAAAGGAGGTCAAATGGGCCCATCAGTAATTCCTCTGTGGTAGGGACAGTAAAGCTGTGAGAGCTCTTTATGGACAAAACAACCTAAAAACTTTGACTAACCTAGAGGTATCTTATATCTGTGTTTTAATTACACAAAAAAATCCAAATATATAAAAAAAAATGTTTAACTCATCAATGTGAAATTACAGGTTTTGAATGTCTGTGGGCCAGAAACAAATACGAATACTTATGAAGGTCACATAGACTTAAACATGTAACAGACAGAAGTTGGTTTTGTGTGTGCCACATTTTTTTTTAACTTATGGTTACATTTCAGCTTTCAGTACAGCAGAAAACAGAACAGTGACACAGGGTGGACTTCAAGTTCTTGAAGGCCACCCTCACTCTAAGTCAAGAGTTGCAATAAGAAAATACAGAGCTGGAAATGAGTCCAATTTCACTTTAATCAAAAATCAGAGTCCAACATGTAGGGTGAGCACATTCAATAACAATGCTTTGATCTAGGCCATTAATCAATCTCCCCCTTTTATCCATCCAACTACTTATCCATGGGTCCCCATCTACTCCACATCTATTCCCCACTATCCCCTCCTCCATCCACACGCCCCTTCAGTTTCATCATTTCTCCATCATCTATTGACTGCTGCTCTCAGACAGGAAGTTGTTGAAAGAGCTCAAACAGTGGGCTCCCCCTCTCTCACCCAGCAGTGAATAATGAAATCAAAGTGACTAATTGTCAGGAGGTTGGGAAGTTAAGATTACCACTAATGTGTGTGTGTGCAAGTCTCTGTGTGGGCATGCATGGCACAAACACACACCTGAGACTCTGTGTATGACTCATCTAATGTCCCTGAAGTTCTCCAATGCCCACAGTGCTTCCTCTGAGCCCAGCAGAGACCATTAAACCTGCAGACTGCTGATACGGAGTGACCATGGTCTCCATCATTACAAGCCTACACCTTCCTCACATCTGAGTCATGCTATGCCTGCATCACACTATGATTATTCTAAGCAGAATATAGGACTTACAAAGTATGTAAAACACAAGATTTTCTGTAGGTATTTTTAGACAGCATTTTACTAGGGAAAGTCATTTATGGCTTCCTGTGTTTAAACGACACTTTACATCCAAGAGCTTGCTCTCTTCTGCCAAATTAAAAACATTCCCAGAGTTAAGACCACGAGTCTGGTCTACATGACAGAATGCCAGTGATATTATAACTCATCCTGAGGGAAGATTAGGTGTGTAATGACCATCCAACAGTTGAGACATTTCACAGGAAACCACAATTGTTGTCAGCGTGCTCAGCAATCATTTTGACAACACTAAAATTACTGATATTGCTCTTCCAGGCACCATGCACAAAAATTTGGCTTCACTCTCTGCCCATTCTGACATACTGTAAATAAACTAATTGCAATCCATCTATTGGGACCAAATTAATTGAATAACAGACTCATCAAATCACCAACTGACTATGCCATTCACAAGGCCCTAAAGATTCAATGCACTACTCAGCAAATCATGTTGTAAAAGTAAATCTGCGGTTAATACCTGAATAGATCTCAGTTTGTTTTATTGTTTGTTTTCTTTAATCATCTAGATCCAAAACAGTTTCAAATCTATCTGACTGCTCGTGTTGTTGCCAGAATAACTAGATAACCAATTCTGACAACTTTCTTTTTTCCCCACAAATCTGGTATCCAGACAGTCCTTCCCCTCACCACTCTCTAGTGTCACTGTACAAAATATAATGAAAGCTCTGCTATGCCAGTTCAGCTGAGAGCACTTCAATAGACTGAAAGAGGGAGAGGGATGTTCAGGCCAAAAAAATGACCTAAACATGACTCAACATGAAAAAATGATTCCAATTCCTGTTGTACATGCAAGCCTTCCTGTTTGGGACACTGGTTACGATTTGACTAAATTAATCCGTTATATCCTGATATATTGGAAGAGGTCTAAGGAAGACGACTGGAGGGGAGTTTTATACAGTATATTGCCTTAGTTTGCAGACCAGTTTCCTGCTTCCTGGTTCCATCTACTGGAGATGACAATAGTTACTGTAGGTGGAGCCCAGCTTATGCTTCTTACGTCCTTACCAACGTTCAAGTTAAGCAACCAGTTTTAACAGATATGAATTTGTATGCAGATTTTTTTTTTGCACCACTGCCTAGTTAGCTGATTGTTAAAGCTGTCAGAATCTGTTCACTTCCTCTTGATGCTTATGTCCAAAATCAAAATCAGGTATAAATGGAGCTAAGCAGCTTAAAATGCTGCTTCTAAACACAAAGTCCAACTACTGTTTACGTTTTTGCATATAGTAAACTGATCACGAGTCAGAAATAAATAAACAATGTATATCCCCTTTTGATTCTGTTGAAGAAAAGGTAATTTTTTCTATAGCGATATCCTCCCCTGACAGCATCCATATCCAAACTGTAACACCATTAGGTGTCAGATGTGGAAAAAGCATACAGGTGTGTATCAGGACCCATATTCCAGCTGGTTGTGGTGGTAAAGGAAGACTGCTATCAGTTGGTTAATGTTTGCTGTACAGATTGGTGACAGGATCTCAAAAATCCAACAATTTCTTAGAAAACCCCCCCATTATTGTACAATAATTAAACAGCACATAAACAAATCAACTTTACCAAAGGAAGTATATAATGGTGAGGTCGGTAGTTGTTAGAAGTGGTCCAAAGGGGTGGACCACTTCTAACAACTTGTAACCATGGACCCCAACTTGTAACCATGTAGACATCAAACAATCTGATGTGGTGCATGAAAATTACTGTGGTCATAAACCACAACCTGTTTTTAATTTTAGTTTCATTTTACTTTCAATATATTAATATAAACATTATTATATTCAGTTTCAAACATACTGCGAGAACAGTATGATTCAATATAAAGTAAAACACGAGAGGCATAAACTGAGGCTAAGCATTGTGCAAAGTGTCCCAGAGTACTGAGTGATTGTTACTTAACATACTCAGTGCACTTTTACCTCATCATGCACCTAAATATGCACTAGGACTTGGCCCTGTCTGAATGCTTTTTGTTTTTTACATACGCCTCTAGGTCCCAGAATAAACGAGAGTTTACTTTACAAAGCTATCATATCAAACAGAAATGATGGTTAAGGGAGCAAATGTAAAACCCGAGTATGCAATAAAAGGGACCAGGAGCTAGTCAGGACACCTAATGGGTCTATGAGGAACTCAGGCAAGATCCAAAATAGCAATCCAACTGGAGCATCCATCTCCATGGTGTGATAAAGCTAGTGTGTCTGGAGAAAAACACTTGTGGCCAGCACTTTTTCTGTTCTTCGTTTCATTTGACTTTGAGTGACCGTCCTCACGGGCAGTCTGTGGAAAGACAGTCCCCACCCTGTCGATAGCGACTCACTTGTGTGCTAGTCTTTGTCTCGCTCTGTCTGTATCTTTCTGTCTCCTCATCCATCTCTGTTGTTTCCAGAGACTTCAAACACTTTTTAAATTGGATGCAGGTCAGCCAATAGCTGGACTTGGCTGAATGAACTGGTGTTATCAGTGTCTAGGCAGATGGGAGCTGCACAGGTGATTTCTCAAAACTAAAAAAAAAGAAAAAAAGAGGGGGGCAGAAAGAAGCCTGTGTGAGACGTAAAGGAAGGAAGAAGGAGAAGAAGGACGGAGGAAGAGGGAGGGCGACTGTATTGATAAAGTGGCACAAACGGAAACTCCTTTTTCCTGTCGGTGCTGTGCAATAGATTATAAACTTATCTGATGGACAGCGAAATACGGAAACATCGCCGTTCCTGCCATCCTCAGAGTGGGAGATAGGTTTAAGATAAAGCCGCTTCTCAATCACTGGGACTGGCGGTCATGTGTCTCTCACAGTGTCGGCAAGATTTGGTTATATCCCCGAGAACGCTGTAGGTTAACGCTCGCTATGAAACTACAGGACCCAGTGATAGAGGAAGACTGCTCACTGCATCCATCACTTTAGCAATAATTTAGTGGGTGGGCAGCATTTGATTAAGATACAAATCCTTCAAATATCTCCCTATTTTTCTTGAATGTCAGCATTTCTGTCCATCTTGCTGACTCTTTGTTGCCCCTCTGTTTATATGAAGGGGCCATGACACAGTGCCCTAGCTCTGACAAATATCCTGTCGTAACCGTTAAGCCTGTTCGAGCCCCGGTGAGGTAAACAAGGCCCTTGTCAATCAGCAGGTCTCAGATGACTGACAGGTTAGGCCAGCCGGTAGAGGTGGAGGCGGTGTTGGTGCTGGGAAATCACACTGGAGCCAACAGCACTGATGGGAACAATAACAGTGGGGTTAGGGTAGAGGAATGACAGTAAGCTCCCTAGCTCCCTCTTCCCTTTCCTTCCTCTCTTCATCTCCTCCTCAGTCCTCAGCAGAGAGACAGACAGATCCACAGCAATCCCACTTCCACAGAGAGAAAGGCGAGGAAAGGCAGTCTGACTGCAGCTGGATTTGAGGGTCATTTGAAGAACACAACAAGGCAAAGCACACACAGTTCCATTTTCAGTTCATGCCAGGGAACCAGAGTCCTCTCTCCCTCTCCCCGTATTACTTCACCAACCCCCCTCCTTTCTCCTACACAACAGCTAAATCAATAGAAATGACAAGGCAGTCGGAAGGTCATTCGTGAGCACAGCGAGCGCTGTGGTGGAATGCTCGCCGATTCGCGGCGGACAGAACAAGTGGAAAAACAAATGCACATCCTGCCAGCGCTCCTGCCTGCCTGTCCTGCTCTAGTTCAGCTGGAGGAAAGAACAGAGCTCTGCTTTCTATACATCTACGTGCAAAATGGAGCTGAGGCTGTATCTTTAACAGAGAATATATTGTTTCCATAAGATTTCTATCAGTAACCCCACTCGTCTGTTTACACATACTATGTATACTACACACACACACACACACACACACACACACACACACACTGCCCTCTTTATGTAAACAGTTTGAGGATGAGATACACGTGCTAGGCTGGCAAAATACACAAAATGCTTATCGCCCTCACTAATGAGCTACGAAGCATGTGCCTTCACCATACACAAGCACAACCACTACAGCTTGAATATTGTTGGAGATAGTCAGAGCTACATAATCCACCAGCAGGAGACACACACTGAAGCAGAAAGGCATCAAAAACACACAACAGCATTAATACAGGAGGAGCGGAGAGTTGCTTGTGTGTTACTCACAGAATATTCGATGGTCCCTTTGGGTCTCTGGAACGACATGCGCCTGCCATCCTTCTTTTCTGGAGTCTTCTTCTGGCCAGTATCTGAAAGCAAACGAGGCAAGGTGCGCATTACATTCATGTTCCTCTCTCCCCAGCTTGTCACAAGCTGCCGTTTCCCAGCCCCGTGGGTAGACAGCTCATTCGTCAACAGTGAGCGAGCCAGCCAGCCAGCAATGTGAGCTGTGAGCGCCCGGACCACTTTCGCTCTCTCTATCTCTCCTGTTCTCGCTCTGCTGCTACCCTCCTGCTTTTCCTCTCTCTCTCTCTATCGCACTGTCCTCTCCTTCATCTGCCTCCCCTCCCTCTCTCGCTCCCTTCTCCTCCTGGCCCGCCGTGCAGCGCAATGACAGGGGCTGAAAATCTTGGCCAACTCCCCCCGTTGCCTCTCACAGCAGAAGGAGACCAGACTGACCTCCATCAGGGCACCGACGATCTGATTGCGAGCCCAAGAAGAGGAGAAGGAGGTGGATTCAGATGGGAAGCGGGGCGTGCTAAGCTGGAGACAGAAGGGGAAAAAAAGGAAAAGGGGGGCTGAACTGGAGTGTTGATGGAGGGGAAGGAAGGGCTCGATGCTACATGTTGGTTGGGTAATGGAAGGATGTTCCATAGAACAGTGACAGCTAAAGAGGAAGAAGTGTAGTGTTTGGGGGGTGGGGGTTAAAAATGACATTTACAACGTCTCTACTCTTCCTGGAAGGACCTGGCAGGTATGTAAAGGAAGTAGAAGGCAGAGCAAATTTAAGGTGGATGGCAGAGGATAACAGGAGGGCAATTGCGGCTACTGAGGTTTTAGTCAGAGAACATGAAAAATGCATGATATGGGAAAAGATGGGTAGGCTAGGGTGGTGCAGAAGATAAAGGGACAAAGGGTTAATGGGGACAGGAGAAGGTGGAGTTATACAGTTGGAGAAGGGTCGGGGTGGGGATGGGATAAGACAGAAGGATAAAGGCAAGAAGGGTGGATGGAATACTGAAAATCAGTAGATGAAAGACAAAAGATGGGATGGAGATGAAAGAAGGATGCTCTTGGGAATGAAGATGATGTTGAAAAGAGGCCAACGTTGCTCTTTGACTTGAGCAAGTCGGCCACTGAGCTTCAAGAATACTATACAAGCATTTATTTATTCAGGGGTAGGGTGTGGGACCAAAGAAGAGATGATTGGAGGAGGCTATTGGATTTATATAAAATATTTATGATGCACATATGTTGACCCGATACCCTCAGACACCTCTCTCGTAAGTCTTTGTTTTGTAGATGCTGCACATGGCTAATCAGCGGCGTTATTCGTTCCCTTATCATCAGGCATCTGAGATAGCTCAAAACATGAGTCATACACCAGTGTTGCTATTTCTGGGGCTTAGGAGTGCCTGGCAGTGAGTGAGAGGGGAGGGGGGGAAACAGAGCTGCTTCAGGTGTACAGCAACGATGATGTGGCTTACGTTTCTGAAAAAATATACAATACAGTCATAATCAGAGATGTCAGACAGGCAGCTAATGTTGCCTAACCCAAGTCATCCCCCATATATACTCACTTCTAATCCTGTCCATCCCACCCTCCGTCTTTCCATACAACCGTCTCCAAACCGCACATCATAGCAGGTCTACTATTGAAACTATAAGCTATAAGCAGTTCCTGTCTGCAATCTATACAAGGCGTACAGAGAACTATCACTGAATTCTTTGCATAATAAAGAAGAGAATAGTACTCTTCTAAAACAAGCTCTGCAAACTTTTTTTATTATCACTAAGTGCACTGATTGCTGGTGATGTTACATTAATTTTGCGGCACCATCATGAGTATTTTATTGTCGAAGCAGGAAAATAAAATACTGGTTTTCATTTTCTTCTAGAAATTGATTTTTAGACCAATATCTGTGGAATTACCTGCTGTAAATTTACATTTTTTCTTATACACCACTATTATTATTACCCCTCAGCCGTGAAAGACTGATGGGGTACTCTTATCACCCTGCTGTGTGGGCGGACAGTGTGGACATGGTTGTGAATGTGATAACTCAAAAAAGAAGCCATCTAGGATTCATAATTCATAATATGACACTAAAAATCTTGGATTAGTTGTCAGTGACCTTGATCTCAAAGTCAAGGTCAGAGGTCAAATTAGGTCACCTAGAACCTTCAAATTAACCCTGGAGAACCCATGGGGTCAAATTTGACCCCATGGTTTCCCTAGTAAACCAATGGGGTAGGATCTGACCCCATTGGTTCTCCAGGGTTATTAATACCATACTAGGAGGGCGAAGGGTAGCACTGGCGGCTCAACAGTATTTTCATTATTAGCTTGCTAATGAATGGATCATCGTGCTGCTGTAACTTATGTTTCTTGTGACAAGGTCTCCCAAATCAATTCATTCATGTTGTGTTTGGGTCCAATGGTCTGTTATGGAACCACTAAAGACCACGAGCAGCTCTTATGAAATTCAATAAATGAATTTAAAGGCCTGAAGCCTATATAGTCTTTCCTAAGGAAACCACCCAAAAAGCATAGAACAATTTAGCATTTTATCAATTCCTACCCTAGTGACCATCATGTCACCCCTCATTATAAGTTCATCAGTTAAAAGGACTTCAAGCTGGGAATCACTGTGGCAGACTATGTCTCTGCTGGCTCACACACCACACTTACATTACTAGTGGAACTTTCAGACAGGTCCATCCAAGATATCTGCAATGAAACCAATTCATTCAATATAAAAGCCACTCTCTCTGAAACACTATGAGGTTTGATTTAATCAACTCTGTCCTGCAAAATTACCTGTGTAGCACTTTGAAATTCTTGGAAAGCAAGTTGTTTTGATCAAAAACATACTGACCTGCCAAACTGCGAACGTGCGCCAAATCAATTATCCTCCATCTAAATGAAAACCTTTGACGGATGATTGCTTTCAGTAGGAAAACACAATCTGGAGCTGCTGATTGTGGATGATGGAGTTTGTGGTGCTTTTTAGAGGCGACCTGTCATAACTGTGAGTTCATCCTCTCCCTGTTATGAATGAATAATCCACTGTGTCGCTGTTTAATTGCTGGTCATGGCAGCATGGCAGACTGAAACCCAATATGCGACTCAGTAAGTAGACAGCAGAGGTGTTGATGTGCTTTGTTAGCTGGTCCAAGCTGAGTGGGCTAACAACATAAGAAAGCAGTGACGATGCCTCAGACTTCCAAATTTTGGAAAATGCCAGGAGTGGGAGAACATGAACTAGCAATGAGGACCAAAACAGACACGCAGTGAAAGAAAAAAGCAGCTCTACATTAGCAGCTGCAGGGGTGTTCGCACATGGGGAGTCGGTGATTGCTCTAAAATTAAACTTCACCCTGGATCATGGCACAAGAAATGGGCATTTTATTCACTCTCCAGACACGCAGCAGAGCACAGCGCCAGGGCATCTTCAATAAGAAAGGCTCTGGTTTCATTCCACTCCGCAGGAAACCGGCAGCATCTGCTGTTTCAGTATACGCGCTACTTCAATACAAGGAATCTCCTCAAGTCTACAAATCACAGCATAGTTTATGCCGTGTGATCCAACAGAATCTCGAGATGTGTTGGAATGTTGCTCTTCAATAAAAATAAATAAATAAATAAATAAATAAATAAAGTTTCTGCTGTCAATACCAAAAACTGTAAAGCACTTCCCAACATGTACTGGGATAGTGGGATAATGTGCACAAGCAGGAGCACTGGGTGCATGAGGCCATAATGGAACGGTGTGAAGAAATGATTGGCGCAATTATAGATCAAACACGGACACGGTTTGACAAAACATTCAAGGAGATGTAAACCGAGGTCACCTTTTATCCAATTTGTGGTTCAACCAAGTAAAACAACCGTTACCACAATGTCAGCTTTCTTTACTGCTGTCGTTTCCCCATAAGGAACATTTTACTTGGCTCATTAATTGGCTGAATTATAATAACACTGGGTCAGCTGTGTGAGAGAGGCTGTGAGACCGGCTCAGACACTGAAAGGAGCTGCCGTGTGTCGGGAAAAACAAAGGCCGTCTCTCACTAATGGAAACGGTCACAAGAGCTCATGCCTTTCTGAGCAACTCAGCCAAAGAAAAACAAAAAGGCGACCACATCGTGGACGCTGCCTCGTGGCTACACAACACTGCAAGGCGCAGCAAAGCAAGTATCACTAAGAAGAAACATCAACTAATAAAGTCATTACAATTCACTAATGAAATGGTACCAAGTCAGGCTTTTACAGGAAATAAAGAAATAACCATATTATTAATTAATTTAGGCATCTGTAAATAATTAAAGTAATATGTAAGTAATTTTAACTACTGCATTGTATTTTACAGAAAAGAAGAAACAATGAAATTGTAAGTAACTCGTATTTTACAGGGAAATGAGACACAAATTTTACTGCAGTATACCCAAAAACAAACAACGTTTCCCTATCTTACGTCGTAAGCACACTGTACTTTTCAGGGTGTGGGTGTAGGAGGTGGCTTAACCTTGCCTAACTTCTAGGTATTTTGCAGGGAAGGAGACACTCTTTTCTGCACACTGCTTTTTAAAATTGTGTTTAAACAGTGATTGATAAAGGAAAAATAATTTAGCTCAGCTTGGCTCAATCATTGTAAGATCACAGGCCTGCAAATTTTCATGGTATTTACTTTTTTCTTGCAAGTTGGTAAGGGAGAAGGATTTACATGTTTTATTTTTTGGTAAAGCATAAGGATTATTAAGTAATCCATCATGCACATCAACGTGATGAATATTAAATAAAGATGTAAAAAGGTAGGATTAATCCACTCCATAATACAGCCTGCTCCCTGAAAAGTGCAGCATGTTTACAATAATACAGGGAAAATATTGTTAGTTTTCTGTAAAATTACCAGTAAATTGCACACTACTTAAAATTACGTATGTATTGCTTACATTTAAAGAAGTGATTATACTGTCATTATTTCTTGTAAAAACCTTAGTTGTTGTTATTGTAGTGTACCTCCCTTTAAGTATTTGAGATAAATATGATTACAGCGTAATTGGATAAGAGATTAAGAAAACAGATGAACATTTTAACCTACATCTTTTGAAGTTACATTTCTCTTCTTAATTGCAGTCAATTCAAAATAATATTAAAAGCCTACAAAGGTTTTAGTCCACAACACATACACAGCTGAGCACTTAATATCTCTTACAAGGACATCCTTGTAAGAGGTAGTGAAACACACAGATATGTTTTTATAATGGTCATGAATGTGTCATCTTGGTGATTGAGTTATAACCAAGGGAGAAAAAAGGAAAGAATGAAAGGTTTCCCTGTGAAGTACATCGCTGAGAATCTTGTGTGCTTAACAAACCTGAATGCGGCCATGCATTGGCAAGGCAATCTGAATGATTCTGGAGACGAGCTAAATGCAAATGCTACTGTATTTGACTCTAAAAACAAACGGCGTTCTGCACCCGCGCAATCTGCTGAGCATGAATCACAGCAGCTAAATATATGGTCCCCTTCATTTTAGTACACAGCCATGACAAACTGAAGCAGGCAGGGAATAGGAGAGTCAACAATTCTCTGACTAACATTCCCTCATGGTCTGTAGAATACACAAGCAGCCAATTTCCCCTTGCTCCCTTGTTTTCCCTGCCTGCTGGCTATATACTGCTCTCCCCAGATGTTATTTTTAGACAACCTCCTAATCAGTAAGGGGGGACAGAGCTCTGCGATACAACCACACTACACAGGTGCTACACAGGACCGATTAACAAAGGTGTACACTTTCATTACAAAGTTTGTGACGGAGGAAGCATGGAAACACTAGTTTACACTGGCTTGTAACACACTGCACCGTCAGGGCAGTCATCAAGACTTGTTTAATGTTGTTTAATGTTAATAACCAGCATTAAAGATGAACTGTGTGGCTTTATTGCATTTGTGTTTTGTACTATCACTCATGTATTTGTTTAGTTTTATGTATTTCAAAATGGTCATCTAATAAGACAGCTATAAATACTACAGTGTGTGGCATTGGCTAATGCTACAGCTAAGGCTGTGCAATATGACCAATATCTCATATCCCGATATAAGACATTTATCATCCAGACAACGATATATGTCACAAAACTTTACATTTTCTGTAAATTCTGTGAATCTTGGGCAACTCAACTTGCGTGAAGTGTTTCCAGCTGGGCTGAAGTCGAGCGTTTTGACAGATGCATGAAACTATACATTTTTAGACATAAGTTGTAACGGGCGCCTTTTATTTGTAAGTATTTATTACACGGCGTGCTGCGGGGAAAAGCCTGTTCCAACATTTGAGTCTTTATTTTTAGCATCTGATGGCTCTTTCTTTGCTTCTCATCTGTAAACTGCACAGTACAGTTTTCTGGTCCGTGTCAGACTTTTCATAACCAAACCACATCCATGCTACAGAGGTAGCTCCTCGTTTAGAAATAAGGTCGTCGATTTGTTTTGACTGGTCTGGTTTATTTTGAAAAATCTCATAAGGATCTTGAGCTTTATTGTGAAAGGTTTATGTGGAAAATAAACAAGCGGACAGCAGAGCCACATGCTGGGTTTACCATCATTGTTGCTAACGATATATATATATATATATATATATATATATATATATATATATATATATATATATATATATCCCTAGCTACAGCTACCCTTACAAAGAAAATTGATCAAAATAACAGTAAATGACTGACAGCCAATTACCAATGGTGTCTCTTTACACTATCGTATTGTTGTAAATCACTGTTTTGGTTTTGGATTTCAATCAATTGTTACATTTAAAATCACAATGCAGTGATATATAATAAATAAACAGAATGTTTCGGTTAGATACGATAAGGTTGGATATCTAGTATAATGGGTTCTGGTTAGGAATGAAAGGTTGCCACATGGTTTGACGGAAATGAAAATTATCAACCTACAGAGCTGACAGTTAAATTCAAAGACACCATGAAAATCAAAGCGAATAAAACAATGTGGCATGCTAGTCCAATTTGCTGAAGTTTCATTGCAACAACTCAAAACTATACCTGCATCCAATACTGTGGCTGTTGCATTCACTCTGATAGAAACAGTGGGCAGAGCTGGGGAAATCTCAGACATCAATAGGCATTAAATAAGGTTTGACACATCTGTTTGTATTAAAGGGAATGAATGATATCGACAGCCCTCTAGCACAGCTTGTCATAGCCTATAAATACAAAGTCCAAACAGCTTAGTAGCAACAGCAAAATCCAAAAACCAATGTTAGGGTCAGGTTAAAAAGATTATAGGCCTGTTTCACAATACAAAACAGTGTTTCTTTGCAGTTTTGATTTTCTGCCTTGTGTTACTAAACAAGCGGTGACACGGGAGGCTCAAACAGATCAACACCCTGCAGAGGTGAGCGCATATATATACAGGTATATGTTCAGATGTAGAGAAGGGGAGGAGGTTGCACTTTGCCATGAGTGCACCTGGTATTGGACAGTGGGCAAATGATCCATCAAAATCACTTATGAATCCATCATGCAATGACAAACTCTTATTCAGGCACGCTGAGATTCTGAACTGTCCATCAAGTTACTGAAACATGCATTAAAACAAAACAGGGGCGAGAAAGTGCTGATTATCACACATGCCGACAAAATCCCATTTTAGAGGTGGATGGTGCTGCTGTTATCTTGGCACCAAGCTTTTAGCTGGACATGGCAACTTAATAATGGTGAAACGCAGTGGCAAGCGCTGTGGGCCTCTGTCTCATGTGGAATGGGAAGTCATCTATTATACATTGAAGCTACAGAGCTGTACATTGAAGTGTATTGTCCCGCTATGAGCAAAGTATTGATGTAGTTCCACTGAGAGAGCTGAGAGGCCTGTGCAGAGAGCCCAGAAAGCTCCATCCACACAGTAAAAGAGAGAGAGCAACATCTCAATTCATTCATGGCTCAAGTCCTCACTGAACCATTACTGACAGCACAACATGCAAACTGATATTATTCACATGCTAAAGTAGTTCTGATGGGGGTTAGAAGGCCCCTGGATGGCCACATCATATTTGATAAAGCAAATTCTTCTGCACACTTTTTAATACTTTAAACGTCTCCAACCTGGGGGAAATTAAATTACACTTATGGACACTTATTTAAACTATCATTTTTTCTCACCGTGCAAGTTGCGGTAACATAAAAACACAACAACGATAGCAAATTTCATCTTTCGTAATCAACACTCCCCCTGTCTCCAATGAATACCGCTGAGAAGAATCTAAGTGCGACCAGTAGTGTATAGTGGAGGCTATTATTGTTGTGTGACAGTGATAGGCTGCAGGTTTTACACTGTAATGAATATACAGTGGATGAGTGCCGTGAGACTGTCGACTTAAACACACAGAAAACAGTGTGACACCCTTTTGCCAGCGCTCTCTGTACCACTCAGCTCCAAAGTATATTAAACCACCAGCCTCCATGGGCCAGCCTATACACCACTCAGCCTTTATTTGAAACTTTGCTGAACTGCAGTTTTGTGTCTCTGTGTGTGTGGTGTGTTTATGTGTGGCTATGTCCACCCCAGAACAGGAGGCAGCGGATCTGCCCTGTCCTCTCATTAACACTCTCCCAGTGTCAACGAATCACACCCCCGCTGATCTGCTGGTATGGTAATGTGGTCCTAAATTCCTCCCTTTCCACACTCTGCACGCTATAACCCAGACACCGAGGTGTGTCAGTGCTAACCCACACACACTCGGTTCAATTAATATTCTGACAGCGTGGACATGACTGTTTCCATAGTGACGAACCTGATGAAGAGAAAAGGTGTTATTGAAAGGACTCAGTGGCAAAACCGTCTGCATTACACACCAGCAGATTCAACTGAAGAATAAAATGACCGACTCACTGTGATCATAATGAGCTTTATAATTGGGTCTCTG